>NC_071397.1:15499738-16249738 GCF_022682495.2 Desmodus rotundus | reverse complement strand
TGTCATTTCAAAAAATTTTTTTGAACTTTTTTTTTTGTTCTTCATTAGTCACAAGTGCCTGTCACCAAAATCAAAGCATATAAATGTTAGTGGGAAAGGAGCTCAAGGCCACTTGTCATTACATCCTCAATTTATGAGTGAAGAAACTAATGCACAGAAACTAATATACAATTAACTGGAAAAATCAAACCAGTTTTCTCATTCCCAGACAATATTTTCCCATTTTTGTAGTCAGCAAAGGGCACTGTATTTAAATTTACCATCACTGCTTCAAAGTCGTGTAGTATGCGTTTGATTTCAGGGATCCAGGTTAAGTCAATACTAATACACAGACCCCAAACCAAAACTGGAGGGCTGAAATAATTACCCTTCAGTGTATAAGTATAGATAGAATTTGAATCATTAATTCTCCATGCAGTACATTAATTGAAGTCTGTAAATTATTCGAATTTGCCCTTCAAAGTTAGCTAGCATATAATTAATACTAAACATACGTCTATTCAGTAATGGGGACTGAGTTCTAATCTAGACTTCATTTGGGAATCAGTTGCATGGCTTTGGGCACGCTTCTTAACACTCCTGTGTCCTGTAAAATTCAAATACAATAGCATAGCTATTAAAACGGTTAAAATAAAATACAGCATACAGAACCCAGTACTGATAGGATAGTGAGCAACTGGAGCTCTCATACGTTCCTGGTGGTAATACAAAATGGTGCAGCCACTCTGGAAAACAGCCTGGCAGTTTCCTATACATGGAACATACATTCATTATATGATCCAGCAATCACACTCCTGGGTGTTTACCCTAGAAAAAGGAAAACACTATATAAATCCTGTACATGGAAGTTTACAGCAGCACTGTTCACAATTGCCCCAAACTGGAAAGAATGACAATATAAATAAGCAAATAATCACATACATAATTACCACATGAGATAAAACATTAAAAAATGAACAGTCGCACTCCTGGCTGGTGTATCTCAGTGGATTGAGTGCAAGCCTGCAAACCAAAGGGTCGCTGGTTTGATTCCCAGTCAGGGCACATGCCTGGGTTTTGGGCCAGGTCCCCAGTAGGGGGTGCACAAGAGAAAGCCACACATTGATGTTTCTCTCCCTCTCTCCTTCCCTTCTCTTCTCTCTAAAAATAAATACATAAAATCTCCAAAAAAGTAAAATAAAATAAAATTCCTCTTTCAGAAAGGGAAAAAAAGAACAGTGGATAGAAATATCCTCTATGATAATTTAACATTTAAGGTACAGAGTGGTGTAAATAGGATTGGACAGGGGGACAGAGATCTAAGGAAGCAGCATTTTCAGTCATCTTAAAGATTTAGGTCTTTATCCTGAAAAAGCAATGGAAAGTTCTTCAAATTTAGTAACTTTAAATATCAATCCAGATATAAACTTCCATTTAATATTTTCAAAAGATCATGTGTCTGTAATGCCAACTGGAGATTAGAGACCAGTAAGAAGAGTGCACGGTGTGACGGAAGAGTGTCTGGCGTGATGCAGATGCCAGATCTACTCTGGGTTAAGAATGGACGGGCCTTGATGATAGTCCAACATGTGAAAGCAAGAGATAGACCAGGTGTAAAGTCCCGGTTTCTGACTGGAGCTGTTTAGCTGCTATATTGCTGCAACTTACTGAGATGTTTTTGTTTTCTTGTCACAAGTAAACATTAATTATAAGTAATCTATTGGGAAAATTAACATAACACAGACAAGGTAATTGTATTCAGAAAACATGAGGAACTCTGTTATTTTGAAATCTTCTTGATTAATTTTTTCTATAATAAACCTTGTAGAATCTGGAATAAGAATACTAACTTCACTGGTCCTACTTAATTAATACCTTCTTCATTACTTCCTCTTTTCTTAAAGAAAGAAGGTACAGGATTTTATTTTTCTGCCCGTAACATCACAACTACCATTCTTATAACATCCATCATTAATTAAAATTGGGAGTGGATAAAAATGGACATACCAAGCTGAAAGTCATTCCAAGTTGATAATTTGCTATGGTTTGGGGTGAGGAGAGAAAAAAAGGTAATTGTTTCAGAGTCTTTGAACACCTGGAGCATAGTGTTATTTATGACTGTTTGAGGAAAGATAAATGGCTTTTCATGAGAACTCCTGCAGTGAAGGTAGATAACTTGTTCCACTACTCTGTCCACTCAATACTACTGAATGTTAGCAGTGCCTTTACAATGAATGATGCTTCCTTAGACAGGAGCTATAACTTGGGGGGGTGGTTTTATATACATGTTGCAGAGGGTTTAGGAAGGGAAAGGTGGGTATGCAAAATCATCACATTCCTAATACAAAGGGCAGGATCAAGAGAGAATGGTATATATTTTTTCCTCTTCCCTCCCTTTCATCCTTCTTTCCTTCCTCCCTCCATGTCTTTCCCTTCCTTCCTTGGCTCACTTCCTCTTTTTTCTCTCCTCCACCCCTGCCAGACCCCCATTTCAAACTTTATTTCCTCTTCATTTTTCCTTTTTTGTTTTTTCTTCTTCCAAAATATACCTTAAGTCGGAAGTAAAACGTGGCACAAATGAAAGAGAAGTAATTTAAATCACTAGCAGTTATAAAGCTGGGCTTAGAAATTTTTATATGTTATCTTTTGACAATCAAAGGTTGCTGATCTTGGGCATTGCTGAATCCTGATGTCAAAGGGCTGGTGTTTCAAAAAATGTATGTTTTTTTTTCCCAAGGCAGTTCACAGAAAAGTAACCCAAGCAATTTTGCAAACAAACTGAATTATTCTCTTTCAAAATGATTATTTCAATATCATAAATTCATACTATTTTTAGATTGGTTTTAGGAAAGTGTGTGGTCCTTTTATTATTTGAAGATAACATGGATACAATCCACTGTTACTGGATCCCTCTCCTTCCTCTGATAAAGGGAATCTAATGTTTGAATGATTTATGGGAATTTATGGGTGGTTAACACCTGGTCTAGGGTTTTGACAGTCCTAATGGGAATTGCAGGGAGGAATTTGCAACCCACTTGAACTGCATTATTAAATCATACTCAGGAAGTAAATGAAACCACTTGGTGCTTTGACGAGAACACTAGTTGTAACACTCAGAAACCAACATCAGAAACCATCAGTGTCTCTTCAGATCCTGGAAGAGGACATCAACCTGCACAGGTAGCCTGGAATTGAGGGCAGTGACGTCTTGGTCGCTTCATTTCTAAAGAGTCCCGAAAGGTAGTGTAACAGTCTCAGATGGGTGGGGAGCAGTACGTAGACAGGTCTTAAACAGTTGGTCATCAACCTTCGATTTTTCCTCCTCTACAAACCATGACAGCTGGTGTGGCTTACAGTGGACAAGACTTTCTAGTCCACATCTCTCAGCTCTGACCATGTAATTCTCTAAAGCTAGTGTTCTAGGTAGAGTTGGGCACACCAAACAAGGAGTTGGATTGAAGGAATGCATTTCGGATGGTTCCCATCTAATATAATTGAAAAGATTATATCCCCAAATGTTCAGCTCAATGTCTTTACTTTGGATTTTTAAAATCCCACCTACTCTAGGGAGTTCTTTTAGAATGCACACACCACTGAGAGCTCTAACTAGCGCCATAACAAATGGACACGTTTAATACTATCTCATATTCTGGTTTAACAAAATCTGAAAATTCGTTAAAATGAGATATCATCTTCACCTTCCAAGTATTTAAATATTAACACTGATTTTGGTGAGAGTGGGAAAAACTGAAATTCTCATACTATGCTAGTGAGATTATTAATGGCACAATTCTGGGGGGCAGTTTAGGCAATACGCGTCAAGGGGCTTAAAAATATGCTGTTGAAGCAGTAATCTTATATTTGATCATATAGAAATGAAGAAGGATACAAAACTTTATGCACCAGTATATTTATTAAAACAATATTTAAACTCACGTATACACACACTCAGGTGCATACTCACACACATGAAGAGAAAAAATCTATATCCGTATTGAGAGGTTTTGGTTAAGTACAATAAGCTCATCTATAGGAGTCCTGCATAGTTTAAAAACTGTGTAATAACAACAGAAAAATGCTCACAATATAATCATATCTAACACCTATCTAGCTCTATCGTGTAAAAGCACTGTTCTAAGTCCGTGTGCATTTTTTCATTCCATCCTCACAATAATTGCCAGATGGAGAAACAGAAGCACAGAATCAAAGCGCTTTACCAGGATGACCCAGCTGTAAGTGGGGAAGAAATAACACAAACCCAAAATAGTTTGAGTCCACAGGCCTTGTTCTTACTTACTAAAATATTGATGATATTTTTTCTCTGGATAATAAAAATACAAGGGTTTTGAAATTCAGTCTTTGTGGTTTCCATATTGTCTAAAATTTCTACTCTACACATACTATTTTATAATCAGAAAATTGTCACTTAATATTTTAAGTTTGAAGAGGACTTTAAAATACCAAATGTCTAATAATTGTGCATCACCACTGACAATATCATTAAAATCTATGCAAGATACTTCAGTCACAAATCTTATAACATACACCCTCTTTTTCAGTTAACTAATGGTTCCTCTCCATTTGTCCCCTGAATGTTCCTGCCAAGTCTGTTCTCTCAAAATGACTAATCAGTGATTTCTATAAGAGACACATTTAGAGTTCAACAAATACTCACGTTCTCTTCCACGCTCTTAACATACTGCTACACTACATGTCAAGAGACTGTGTGGGTGTACTGGTGCCCAACTCATTCTCACCAATGAAATGTGAACAGACGTAAGATACATGGTAGGTATGTAATCAGAAGTCGTATGTCAGGAAGTTTGGGATGGGCATGCCTCTCCACACTCTCTTTTCTTATACTCCAATGAAATTCAGTAGATGACTCCCAAGACCATAGAAGATGTTGGCTCAACAGATGGAAGGAGCTTGGGCCCCTAATAAATGCAATAGTTGAATCTCTCTGTTGACCTACAATGAATGGCACTTTAATGAATAATTAACACTTGACCATGTTAAACCACCAAGATCATGGTATTGTCATAGTAGCTTATTCTGACCAACACACCTATCTATTCCAAACTGCAGAACAATCAATTCCTCAACTATGAATAATTTTCCAATTGTGTTTTTACTGGTTAACACACCTCCCTTATATGAAGCATGGTATTGAGTTGGCCAAAAAGTGTGTTTGTTTTTTTTTCCGTAAGATGACTCCAGTGGTGCTTAGTTGTCTTTAACTTCATTCAAAACAATTTTGTTAGATTGTATTGTGACAGTTGTCATAACAGCGTGCATTAAAAAAACTATCAAAATTGGTGAATTTTTGTGTAGCCACTTTAATGTTGAAAATGGAGGAAAATATCCAACATTCTTGGCATATTATTTTTTTTTTCAAGAAAGGTAAAAAACACAACTGAAACACAAGAAATGATTTGTGCAGTGTGTGGAGAAGGTGCTGTGCCTGATCTAGTGTGTCAAGAGTGATTTGTGAGGTTTTGTGCTGGAGATTTCTTGTTGGACAACGTTCCAAGGGTTGGACAGACCAGTCGAAGTCGACATAGAGATCAAACTGAGACACTGAGAACAATCAACACTATGCCATGTGGGAGAGAGCTGACATACTCAACATATCTAAATCAATAAAGTTATTGGTGAAAATTTAAAAATGTGTCTTTTATTTTATGGAAAAAAATGCAGACTTTTTGGCAAATAAATACTTTTCTCCCTGCAAGTTTTTATGAGTAGTGATCCTAAAAGGGATGGTCCACAAACACTTGGTTCCCCGTCCATCATGAAATAAGGAGCCTGCACCAGGTTGTAAATAAAGGTGATACTTTCTTTATTGATAAGGTCTGAAAATGTGCCATTTCACATCTGAGATATTAGCCCAACATTTTGTCATATCAACTAGTGTCCAAAAATAAAGAGTTCCTTCAAAGAACTGTGGAGATATTTTTGTTAAGCAGAGATATTCATGGAAAGATACTGAAATGGAGTTGCAGTCTCTCAACTATGTTTGGTGAATATTTCTGTGCCTACCACTGGTGTGAACTCTGTGGCACTTAAAAAGGAAGTCGAAGAGACAGCCCTTGACCTTAAAGAGTAAACAGTCTAGTTGAGGGAGATAAATGGATGATGGAAAATATCACGGCAGAACATTTAACCTCTAACCATGTGGTAACATAGGGAATACACAAAAGAGAGAGGTATATAAGCCTCATTAAGAAAACTAATAACTCTGAATATATTTTCCATTATTGGCCACTCTCCATGTTTTGATGGATCTGTGCTTTATTATTCCTGCATACTTAGAAATAATCTTTAGGGTTAAATGGGAATCATTGAAAGGAAAAAATTTCCTTTTGTGAAATCACTTTGTCCTTAGCGTGGGAGCAGAAAGACCTGGCGGATAAACAGGTAGATATCCCTATCCTGAAGCCCACCTCTCAGACGTTCATTCTATCTTCTTGGTGTGCCTTTCTATACCTTCCAGTGCCTTAATGATCAAAGCCCAGCCCACGAGAAAAGTGGTATCTTTTCCTATGAGGAGCTAGTGTGCAATTAGTTCCTTGTAAGCACCTCCTTCTCATTCTACTGGAAGGACAGCCTAGTAAAGTAGGGGTCATCCTATTTTTTTCCAACACTTGAGTGTAAAATAAAAGGCAAATATGAGGCCCAGTGGGCAATGGGAGATGCAAAATGAAAAGCCACTCATTCGCCCAGAATGTCGGGAGAGAACTAGGTGGTCATCTATTCAATGATTTGATTTTGCACATCAAGAAACTGAGGCCCACAGTGGGAAAATGATTTTCCAGTGTCACTCAGTGTATCAGTGGTGAAGATAAGAACCAGGGCTTTGAAACGTGTGTTTTTTTCCAATAATGCTCCTAGCCTAAAAGCCTAATGATTTGACTCACTGTGGTTCTTTTTGAAGATCAGAGAGGAAAAACTAAGAAGAAAGACAGAAATGGCTAAGTGGTCCCTGGCTGTCCAAGTAACCCAGAACCATACTTATTGGAAAAGGATCCAAACTTCCTCCCATTAGCCTTCTTGATCAAACCTATATGGAATTTTATTAAACACAATTATCAGGTACCTCAAGTAAGGACATCAATAAAAAGCATGACTCATTTCTCCAAATAGGAAAATAATTGGCGTTGGGGAGAAAGGAGTGGTGGTGGCCTGCAGGACAGGAAGTATCAGCTCTCGTTCCCATGACTTTCTCTTATCTCCACGCTGACACTTATTAAAATACATTTATCATAATTGTCTAGGTGCCTGCATCCTAACAATACTCTCAGCTTCCTAAGAATGGTTTCTCCACCTTGGCACCATTGACATTTGGGGCTGGATAATTCTTTATTGTGAGGTCGTCCTATGTATTGTAAGGTGTTTAGAAGCCTCTCTGGACTCTATACAGGAGAAGCCAGTAGAACCCCTCCTAAAGTTATAACCACCACAACTATCTCCACACATTGCCAAGTATCTCCAGGGAGAGCTGGGGAGATTCTCCCAACTTGAGAAGTTGTCTCTAAGCATGAAGACACTGTTTTTATCATCTTTGAATCCCCAGCACATAGATCAGTAACTGGCACTCAATGTTTCACCAATCAATTCAACAATAAATCAAAGTGTAGGAGCTTAAAGTTCAATTCTTAGAAGCAATGCATTACCTAAATTTAGTAGGTGTTATATGAAGAAATACTTGCCTCCACCTTTCAAGAAAAAAAAATCTCTTTCTAGAGTTCATTCTAGCTCTGTTATTATCTATAAAAGGGGTATTTTTATATTTTTCTTTCTTTCTTTCTTTCTTTCTTTCTTTCTTTCTTTCTTTCTTTCTTTCTTTCTTTCTTTCTTTCTTTCTAGAGAGAGGAGAAGAGGGGGAGAAAGACAGGGAGAGAAACATCAATGTGTGGTTGCCTCTCACGTGTCCCCTACTGGGGACCTGTCCTCCAACCCAGGCATGTGCCCTGACTGGGAATGGAACTGGCAACCCTTTGGTTCGCAGGCTGGCGCTCAACCCACTGAGCAACACCAGCCAGGGCTTATTTTATTTTTTAAAAAATGTTTATTGATTTTAGAGAGAAAGTGGCATGGGGGGAGAGAGAGAGAGACATCGATGTAAGAGATAAACATTGGTCAGTTGCCATCTATATTTGCCCTTACCAGGAACTGAACCTTCAACCTTTTGGTGTATGGGATGATGCTCCAACCAACTGAGCCACACTGGCAAGGGCTAAAATGGGTATTTTAATTTAGTAGGTCCTCACTAATGATATTCAAAGTTCTTAAGCATAAGAATCAACTGAATTCTATCTGGCAACATGCACTTGATAGGTCTGCCTGTGAAGCTGTTAAAAATTATATATGTGTGTATGTATGTATGTGTGTGTGTGTATATATATATATATATATTTTTTTTTTCTCCATCCATTGCTACTGGTAGCGGTCCTATTCTGGGTCTCAGCCAGGTTCATCTGGGATGCTAAATTCCAGGTGGTGGGTGATGATTGTCACAATAATCAGTTTGCTCTCTGGAGACAAAATAAGTGACAAAGACATTCATAGGTTGTGCAAGGGTGGGGAGAAATGAATTACAGAACTTATCTGTCACCATTCTCCCAGTTCTGATAACCCTGGTGCCCTTAATGAGAAAGAAATACCAAGGTCCAGCTGGGGATTAAAGTCAAGCCTTCCAGGCCCCCTGCATGTCTTACAGCAGCCGCTCTCCCAGACGCAGACCATGCAGAACTCCAGAATCCAAGCCCTCAGGGCTTGGCCCTGGCAGTCAGACTGGATTAGAAGAGAATGCAAATCTGACTCCACCAGGAGGAAAATACACTGAATCTGGGGAGCAGGCATCTCTCTGCTACATTGTTTGCAACAATTGCTGCAGTTTGAGAAGCACAGATGAGCAGCCCTGGTAGAGTTTGTTCTGCACTTGCCAAGCTCCAGTTTAAGTTGGAAATTCCATGTATCACTGGGCCCCTTCAGAAGCCAGTCTGGAGCTAATACTGGGAGATTGATTTTTAGCGAAGGTGGAAGTGGGGGAGCTAGGAGGGAAGGTTTACATGCAGAGTGGAGGAAGGAACTGCTGGAGGGAGGGAACCCAGAGAGGGGTGCCAGTGAGGAGCAGCTCCCTGCACTTTGCCTCCTGTAACGTGTCTCTTTTAATGAGGTCCCCCAGTATTGCAGTGTTTCCCTGCAGGGCAAAGAGGATGGAAATGTGACAACAGCTTCATTAGAGGCCAAAGTGCAAGATGAAGCCCGTGGGCTCCTGTGCCTACAGTGCCTGCCATGCCCCTGTGGTGGCAGTTAAGTCCCCACCTCCCCCTCAGAAAGGGCTTATTAAATGAACCAGTTCCAAGTTTCCATATACGACTTACAGAAACCAAAGACCTGTGGACCCTCCTCCAGCCCTGTCTTCTGCCACTAATTCTCTAGGACCTTAGGCAAAGCATTTAACCTCTCTGGGCCTCCATTTTCTCATTGGTTAAATAAGGATAAATCTAATGCTCAGCCAAGCTCACCTCACAGGACCATTTGAGGGTGAGGGGAGTTGAGCAATGAGACAAGATAATATTTCTCTCTGAGATTTCTAGGGAAGGGTGAGGTTGCATACAGAGGACTCCAAGGAACTCACATGTACCCAACTGTGAAGCTCTTAAGAGGCCAAGATTAAGTCCCTTTCATCTCTGAAGCCTTAGCATTAGCCTGGAATCATAAAAGTTGTCCTTGCTTTAATGCTGTGCTGTGTCCCATGCCCTGTTCTTAACACTTGATGGACATTAGCTCATTAAACCTCAAAAAAAAA
Organism: Desmodus rotundus; assembly: GCF_022682495.2. NCBI lineage: Eukaryota > Metazoa > Chordata > Mammalia > Chiroptera > Phyllostomidae > Desmodus > Desmodus rotundus. Next base: position 16,239,942 of record NC_071397.1, on the reverse strand, counting down.
AACCCAACAAAAACCAACATATGAGGAAGGTTCTTCCATTATCCTCACTTAAGAAAACTAGAAATTTTTAACACAGCTGAAAGAGATGCAGTCTGGGTCCCTGCTCTTGGATTTGGAAAGACCTGTGACTGCTTCAACCAATGGAATATGGAAGGACTCAAGCTTCTGATCAGGATAATGGGCCAATGAAGCAATGCAGCTTCCAGGTTGCCATCTAGAGGGGTCCCCAACCCCAGGGCTGCAGACCAATACCAGTCCCCTGCCTGTTAGGATCTGAGCTGTGAGCAAAGCTCGCCTGAGCTCAGCCTGCTGTCCACCGTGTCTCTCTACCCCCTGCCCTTCATCTTTCACAAAACTGGTCCCTGGTGCCAAAAAGGTAGGGGACACTATCTAGAGTATGCTCATGTGGAGCCTGAGCAGCTCTATAAGGACTATGAGCACCCTGGAGCTGCTGTGATGGGACAAAGCCAAGCCCCATGGAGAGGCCACAAGTAGGTATTCTGGTGAGCAGATCTCGTCTTCTAGTCAGCCCGGCCCAGTCCGGGCAGTTCCAGCCACTAGTCACCCTCAGGTTTCAAGTCCTCCCCTCTGAGGCCCCAGCCATGATGGAGCAGAGACAGCATGCCTGCCGTGCCTTGTCTGAGAGCCTGCCCCTCAGAATCCAAGAGCAGAACAAAGCAGTTGTTTTTAGGCACTACATTTTGATGTAATTTGTTCCATAGCAGTAGTAGCTGAGACAGAAAACAAAGGGAGGTTTGGGCCTAAGGCCACAGGCTCATAGATTGAGAAGCCAGGATTCCCAGGCATGGGGCTCCGACACTCACGCTCTTAATCACCAGGTCCTTCCACTCCATCAGAGCGGTTGTGTCAATATATGCCCACTGAATGGATGAAAAGAGTTCTGATCAATAATGATTACTACTAATAACAACTATTTTCATTGATTTTTGTAAAGATACAAATATTTAAATCACAAATTATTTAAACATGTACTTTATACATATCAATCAAAAAGAATTATTTATTGTAGCTATTTTCATATAGCATCTCATGGCTAAAAACTATGCTTTTAGAAACATTAAGCTGATAAAATACACGAACTCTCCACAATACAGCCACCTCTAGATGGACAAAAAGATTCACATGTTAACATGCCAAGGGCAGTCCTGTGCCTAAACCCAAATCCAGGCTTTTTTCAGATGTGTGGCATTTTTGCTACAATAAAACTCAGTAGGAATCTTCTCTCTTTTTTTTTATATCACCTTTTTTTTTTGGAATCCTTACTTTCCCATACATTATAGTACAGAACACCCTAGTACAACTTCTGTCCATATTAATTGGCCATGGGGTCAGAAATAAGTCCTACACTCACCTGAGTCAATACTATTACTGAGAACACTGAGAGTTAAATCTGATCCTCTCTGTCCTCCAGCTCCACATCAAACAGCAATGCATTCCCACAACCTAAAAAGAAAAAAAATCTCCCTCATTTTCCTTTACTTTCCCAGCCCACTGAAGTTCACGGCATTTTAACTTCCCTTTAACAAGTGGGAGAGTCTATGTCATGGTATTGGAACTGGTTCCCCTGTACTTCACAGAGAATACTGAGTGCATGTGTCCTCTTTGAGCAAAAGGAGAAAAAGAAAACCTTGTGGAAATGTAGCATCACGGTGCTAGATTCCAAAGTCCAGCGGAATCTGTCAACTTATGATTTCTAAAAGGACATATGGCCAAGATGTTATGAGCCTCAGACTACAGAAATTCCATGGTTTTCCAGTGTAAATGTTTTTTTCAGTGAATCCAAGGAGATTATATTAATTCAACACCTTTATTTAGCCCCTTGCTACCTGAGAGACAAGACACTGGGACATTTTTTTCCACTCTTGTTTCACGAATATCTGCTCATAAGTTCTTTCACCTTTACCATGCACTCTGTGTGGAATGTGCTCTGGACTCAGTTTCTCTGCATGTCCAAATCCTGCCCTTTTGTATGGTCATGTTCAGGTTCAATAATTTTTACTGAGCATCCCTTTCCCAAATGGCGTTTTCTTCTGAATTCTAGCAACATCTGTTGTTGTTATTGTCTACATCTACCATTTTTCATGTAACAGGTTAGCATGTCATTGCCATCATAGACATCCTTCTTCTCCATGAAAAAGACGAGCCATGTGAGGAGTAGAGAGCCATCTGAGATTTACAGTATCATTGGATTTGTGGGTTTGGCACGTGCTCACTATTTGGTAGTGAACAGAGAATATGTGAGAAAGGCTACTTTGATAAGGCAGGAAGAGAGGAGAGTGAAGGGATTAAAAAGAGGGACCCTGATCCTGCCTCTGTTGTAGTTGACAGACTGTGGCCAAGTCATTTCCTGTGTTTAGACTAACTCAGTGTCCTTTTTCTATAAAAGTCTTGGTTCGGGCACGATGGCTTCTGAGCCCCTTTGAGTCCTACTCTGAGGTCCATTGGGCAGCGTGTGCAATGCAAAGAAGCAGCCTCTCTGCTTTAGGAATGCTTGCTTAATAGTTAATGTATACCAAAGGAGATAAACTCTGAAATCTCGGTGACTGAAACCCATATGAGTAGATTTCTTATTGGCATGCAGTATAATCTGGGGCAGCAGCTGGGCTCTGCTCCGCATAGCCAGTCAGGGTGCAAACTGGTGGAGGCTGTTCCAGATTCAGTGAGGTTTCCCAAACCTCCCTGGGCACAGACGTCAGGAGAGGGGAGAGAGGGTCTACATGGAAACAGGGTTACCAGACAAAAATACAAGATTCCCAGTCATATTTGATTTTCAGATAGGCAATGAATAATTTTTATTATAAGTATATGGCATACACTTATATGAAAACTCAAATTCATTGGGCATCCTGTGTTTTTATTTGCTAAATCTGACAACTCTGATGGGAAGTTTTGATGTGTCCAGCCTTAAAGTGATGCTCATTACTGCCGCTAATCATTCATTAGAACTCAGTTACATGATCCCACCTCCATGCAGGGGGTGCTGGGAAGTGTAGCCCCAACTGGGTAGGTGCTTGGCAGCCAAAACTGTGCACCTACCATTTCATGTTTCTCTGGAGAACAGCTAGCCACCTGTGCCACTTGCCAGTATTACTATCAACCTGGCTGAATCAAAGGGAAATAAATAGTAGCTTAAGATATTTTTTACCAGTGATCACAAAAACTTGGCATTCTTAACTATAAATGGGCTGAGGCTGAAATTTGGGGAAATAGGCATTTTATTCCATTCTGAACTCAAGAAAATGGGACTTTATCAGGACAGTTTACTTACCAAATGGAGAAAAAAATCACAAAATTCTAGTATTCATTTTCATTTGCTTTAATTATCTATTGACGTACCATGTTCTCATTCAAAATACTCTAGAATGTCATTTTGATTTAATTTAATTGTTCTCCATGCTGATTCTGGGGTCCTATTTTTCTTCTTCCCCATATTATTTGAATTGACTACTGGGTATTACACTAAGATACAAGATAAAATTTTATTTTGCTAAGCAAAAGTCAAAATTAACTGCTACTGTATAAACTGCCCACTTTTCTTCTTTGCTATGAAGGTTATGCCCAGACTAAGCCATTACAATGTAGAGAACATCTGAGCCACTGTGGCTGAGCCTCCAAGAAACAGAACAGGCTATAATGTCTGGAAACTAATATGGGGTTGGGGATGGATGGGCCAGACTACAAGATGAATGGAAAGCGGTGTGGTTTGTAGAGTGTTCGAATTTTTTTCAAAAGGAATTTTTTACCCCAGGCCAGAAGCCTTTGTGTCAGGGAGACTGTCTCATTTCTCTGCTCAAAGGCTGTCAGAGATGACTGAGATTTGAGAGTAGTTTCTGATGTTGACGAGGTCAAGAGAGGCAGCTCTGCGAACCATCAGTCACTGCGTCAGCGCTGAGCCGAGGAGACACGTGAGCCCCACAGTAAAACCTGGAAAGCTATTTTCTCCGGAGGAACAGAGGAGAAGGGGGAGGTGAAGATGAGAGAAAGGAAGAAAAGACACAGGTCAAATGGTCATCATGAAGTTTACCACATTAGTATTCAGCTGGAATCAGAGAAACTTTCTCAGTCCCAACTGGGAGTGTTCTGAAGAAAGAAGTTGACTAGAGGCAAAAATCATATTAATATTACTGTGCTTAATCAATATAGAAAACCCTCCAATGTACTTTTGCGAGGATGCTTTATACAGTCAGGACCTGCAGTGATTCTAATTCCACCTGATTGCATTTGCAAACAGCACAGGTCAGGGACATCCCGGCTTAGATGGTGGGAACACGGTACAGGCAGTGTATTTCTGCCTCAGGGATCAGCTGAGTTTGCATCAAGCTGGTCAGGCTGCCGCTCAGTCACCCTTTTTTTCAAAGTCACTGGCTCAGTGAAAGCAAGTCTCAGTGACAGGGCAATGCTCTTCTCTGGACCAGTGGAAGCTACCATGTGTCATCCCTGTAGGTTAAACCCGTAAGACTGGCCAGTAGGTTGGAAACCTTAAAGCCAGGAGTAGATCCTGAAGTCTTAAATGGAAATGTGAGAGCTTCCCAGATTTCAATGCCTGCTTGGGGTTAAATAAAAAGAGCATCTCAAATCCAATGATGAAACTTCAGAGGCTACATAAACCAACAGGACAAATAGAGTCCGTACGGAGATAAAGAGAAAAGGTAGCTTTCTATTAGAAATCCATACAAACAGTTCCCAAATTGGAGGATGTTTCTCCAATTGCATCTACCTACTTCAGTAGTTCTCAATCAGAGGGGGCATTTAGCAATGCCTAGAGGTACTTTTGGTTGTCACAGCTGGAAAGGGGTTTGTTGCTGACATCCAGGGGAATGAAGCCAGAAATGCTGATCAACATCCTACCTCGAGTCACATGTGCCCCTTTCCAAAGAATCATATGGCTCACCATGTCAATAGTGCTGAGGCTGAAAAATGCTACCTCATTAAAGCTAAGACACAACGGCTGTCAGATATGGGAAAAGCCTCCGTGTCATCTAATTCCTTATCCTAAGATCATGATCTAGGACTCATATACTTTTACTCCTGGGCACTCCTTCTTGCCTTTATTTTATCATGTTTCCTGTTCCTTGTTACTTTCTGTCTGCAAATACCAAAATTAAATTATTTTATGTTATTCAGTTTTGAATAATGAAGGGGTCTGTGTCTTTCAGAATTCATAATAATGTTAGCCTGACCCTGGCTGGTGTGGCTCAGTGGATTGATTGCCAGACTGTGAACCAAGAGGTCTCCAGTTGGATTCCCAGTCAGGGCACATGCCTGGGTTGTGGGCCAGGTCCCCAGTTGGGGGTGTGCGAGAGGCAACCAATCTCTGTATCTCTTGCACATGGATGTTTCTCTCCCTCTCTATCTCCCTCCCCTCTCTCTAAAAATAAATAAATAAAATCTTTAAAAGAATATTACCTTACTCTGAGTTGATCAGTGGGACAATTTGATAAATGTGACTTTGTCCAACACTTTGGAGTTGGGCCAGCCTGACATCAAAAAGATCTAATAAGGAGACAACTGTACTTGAACAACAATTTTTAAAAAATCTAGTAAGTTTGGATCTTTTGAGATTCTGATATTTAGAATGAGGAACCTGGAAAAACACAGCTGAACTCTCCCTACCATCAATCTTTGGAGTAAAGGGGCTGGGGTGAGATTCAGAAAGCTTTCCACTTCTCTCCATTTATCTTACACTTTAAGATCCCACATTCTGTGCTACTGGGGGAGTTTAGAGCTTATGTTACAGCCCACATTTGCCTTTTATTGAAGCTTTACGTTAATTTAAGTCCTATTTTTGGAATACCCCTTTGGACTTGTCAGCATTACTGCTTCTAGTATTTCATCTGTGTTTCTTCATGTAGATCTTCCAAGTGGAAAATAATTTTCTTTTTGGCCACCCATTGGTCTCATTTCTCTGTTGCCCTTTGTATGTGCAATGCTCCTGAATTTGGTAGCATCTGCACATTTTATGACTGTGTTCATAGATCCCTCAACAAGATCATAAATAAAAATGTCAAATGGCACTAACCTTAACTCCACCTGTCCCCTGTGGCACTCCACCAGGCACCTTGCCCAACTGGATCCACCGCCATTTATCTTGACTTTGCTTCCAGTTTCTTGGCTGAAGTCCTTAATTACTTAAAAGGCAATGTGGTTTCCAATAGTAGTTATCCTCCTTTTTAAAATTAACCATATTTTAAAATACTTCCATTGTCTTTTCTTGGTGGATGAAATCTCAGCAGTGGTTCCAACCATATAATATTCTCTTCTCGAACTCTAAGTTCAAGTATTCTCTAGGGTGAGTCTTAAAATACCATACTTTAAAAAAATTTAAGTCAGATATGGTTAAATTGTCAGTGTGTCCATCTGGGTTCTTCATTTGACTTCATAGAGATTGTTTGGCTCATAGAGAAAAAATTAATCTGTTCTCAGTCTCTTCTCCTTGTTGTCAAACAGCAAATCCAAACACCTTCTACTCTTCTTTCTTCAGAGAATCACTGAGATACTTCTGAGGCAAGTATACCCTAGCTATTCGATGTTCTGTGACTATGGTGTCCAAGAGGGCAACTGATGGAGTGAGCAAGGTGAAAACTTGTCAGAGATTCCCCCTTTTATAAAATAATTGCTTAACTCATTTTTAGAGAGAGAGTAAGGAAGAGAGGAAAGGAGGAAGGGAAGAAGCGAGAGAGAGAGAGAGAGAGAGAGAGAGAGAGAGAGAGAGAGAGAGAACATCAATTTTTTTGTTCCACTTATTTAAGTATCCATTGGTTGATTCTTGTATGTGTCCTGACTGGGGATCAAACCCATAACCTTGGTGTATTGGTACAATGCTCCAACCAACTGAGCTACCTGGCCAGAGACTCCTTTTGGTTTTGAAAACTGGTTGCCCTGAAATGAGTTTCAGAGTGGCAAGTTAATTTAAGATGACAATTATTGCAATGAAGTTCTAAGATCTTTGACAATAAAAAGCCTTGATATATGAACCATTAATTCATTTTCTGCAAAACAGAAGGCTGCTATATAAACCCATAACTATTTTTCTAGATTTCAGATTAAATCATTCAGCTATTATTTCCAGGCCTACTGTGGCCACTACACTATTCTAGGTGTTGAAGATTGAAGGCTGAACAAGAAGAAAACTTCCTGCTTCTATAGATCCTAAAATTAAAGTAGCCTGAGATAAACTAATAGACAAGGAAATACTGATGTTTTCAGGTAGTGATAAGTGCTACATTGCAAATAAAGCAGAGTTAGGAATAGAGAATAATGTGTGAGGGAATAAATTGGCTATTTTAGGTAGGATGATGAGGGAAGGCCTGCCACCCTGAGGGGCAGCATTTAATAGGAACCTGAATGAAAAGAAGAAGCCAGTTTAGTGAGGATCTAGTAGAAATGCCTTCTAAAGTTTGGTGGCTTGAAATAGCAATGAATCTATCATGGCCAAGGAAGCAAGAAAACCAGTGCAACTGGAGTAGAGCAAGAAAGAAACAAATTCCGAGACATGGACAGAAGCCTGGTCATTTGAGACCCTGCAGCAAGAATAGGCAAAGGCTGTATAATAATTTCCTGAGGTTCTCAAACTAAATTACCACAGACTGGGTGACTTAAAATAACAGAAAAATTTCTCTCACAGTTCTGGAGGCCAGAAATCTGAAACGAAGGTGTCCTCAGGATCAGTTCCCTCTGCAAGATCTGAGGGACAGTCTGTTCCATGCCTCTCTACTAACTTCTTGTGGCTTCTGGCATTCCTTGGCTTGCAGGCACATCACTCCAATCTCCACCTTTGCCTTCTTCTCTACACCTCTAGTTCTTAGATTTTTCTCTGTTTTTCTCTTATAAGGACACCTGTCATTGGATTGGGGACTCCCCCTAAATCTTAGGTGATATCATTATGAGATCTTTAATTATACCCACAAAGATCCTTTTTTACAAATAAAGTCATAATCACAGGTTCTAAGAGTCAGAACACAGACGTCTCTCTGGAGGGAAAGCATGTGATTCGACACACACCAAGGAGCCAGAAGAAAGTTCTAACATGGGTTGAACCCCTATTCAGCCTGACCTGGGAAGTTTGAAGGGATCACTCTGTCTGAGGTACAGAGTAGTCTGGCAGGAATGAGATGAAAATGTGGAGATGACATACAATTTCCCATGGGTCCCACTGCTTTCCATTTGCCCATTTGTTTTAGGGTGGCAAGGGATCAAGACAGTTTAATTGTAGCATCAAATCAAGAAGAAAGAAAAAGTCTTTATTTTCCACATATCCTCCTGTATGTGAAAAAGACTGTGACCTCCTGTCACTAATGCTCTAAAATGGCAGGATAAGTAGTAAAATCCACAAGTTTCAGTTGGAAAAGCTCACGGTTCCCCACCTACATAGCAGAATGTTCATGCACTCAGGATGTAAAACTCTATCTTTATAACTACCGATCATAATGACTATGAATGCTTACTAAGTGCCAGGGACTGATATAGCTGTCATATATATATCATTTCTCACTGAATTTTTGCAATACTAGATATCAGTAGTTCTCTTCTGCTTCTAAGGTCCTAGAATTTGAAAGATTCAAGTACAAAGTTATCATAAGCTACAGCCTGGGCTGTATCCACTAATTTATGCCATGATGATAAATAATTCCTTTTAGAATTGTTAATGTAGTATCATTATTGAATTGAATATTTCAAATATTGGATTTCACCTGGGCTGTGGATTTAGCTCAAAATGCAACCTACTCACCCAAACAGTAATCACGTAGATGCCACTGCTTACCACCACTACAGTAAGGAACCTGAGAGGAAAGTAGAGCCCAGTGTGCTTCCCAATGGCCTGTCTTATTTCACATGAGAGTGATGCCTTTCAACACGGGAGGGTGCTTGGTGCACTATTCCTACTTTTTGCTTTAAGCCCAGAAGTAACCCTAGAACTCATTTTTCCCGAACCCTACCTAACTCTGCCTTCTTTTAATATTGCCTCTGCTTTGGTGGAAATGGGTTAGTAAGAATTCTCTGCTATTTTTTTATTTAAAAATATCTACAATATCATACTTAGCAACACATAGTGAATTGATGATCACTGGTAGCTGATAATATTCCCTAAAATGATGCAGCCAGACTTCGTATCTCCTGGTGGAAGCACACAATACAACCCATGAAGTAGTGTTATTCTCCTGCTTCCCCAAAAATCAAGTCTAAAATGTCCTAGATTCTAATCTAACTACCAAATCACAGGAAATACAAGACATGTTCAACAACACCAAGGGGATACAATCAACGAATTCCAAATGGTGAGAAACTCCAAGGGCAACTGATTGAATTTTATTGAAAATATAAAAATTAAAAAAGAAATTATAGATAAGGAGACCGAAGAGAAATATCAACTAACCCCAGTGTATGACAAGCAAATAGACCACTAATGAAATGTATTATATAATTATAAATTTACAGGAAATACAAGAGACAGAAGACACGGCCAACAGCAGCATAGCTGGATATTGATGAAAATAAAAAAAATTATTGTTAATTATTTTAGGTGTGACAATAACATTGTGATCACATTTTTCGTGGTTACCTTTTAGAAATATATATATGTATATATGAAAATACAGAAGAAACAATAGGATGGTTTCATTTCAAAAGAATCTAAAGGGGGAATTATTCCTGAAATAAGACCAGCCATAAATTTATAACTGTGGAAGTGAGTAATGGATACATTGGGATCATGATACTGTTCTGTTCTTTTCTAATTTTTAATACATTTTATTGATTATGCTATTGCAGTTGTCCCATGTTTTCTCCTCTTTATTCCCCTCTGCCCTGCACCCCCCGCCACCAGCATTCCCCGCCCCCTTAGTTCATGTCCATGGGTTGTACATATAAGTTCTTTGGCTTTTCCATTTCCTATACTATTCTTAGCCTCTCTCTATTTTGTACCTAACGTTTATGCTTCTAATTCCCTGTACCTTTCCCCCCATTCTCCCACCTCTCCCTCCCCACTGATAACCCTCCATGTAATCTCCAATTCTGTGATTCTGTTCCTGTTCTAGTTGTTTGTTTAGTTTTTTGTTTTGTTTTTTAAGTTCAGTTGTTGATAGTTATGAGCTTGTCATTTTACTGTTCATGTTTTTGATTATCTTCTTTTTCTTAGATAAGTCCCTTTAACATTTCTTGTAATAAGGGCTTGGTGATGATGAACTCCTTTAACTTGACCTTATCTGGGAAGCACTTTATCTGCTCTTCCATTCTAAAAAATAGCTTTGATGGATACAGTAATCTTGGATGTAGGTCTTTACCTTTCATGACTTCAAATACCTCTTTCCAGGCCCTTCTTGCCTGCAAGGTTTCTTTTGAGAAATCAGCTGATAGTCTTATGGGAACTCCTTTGTAACAGCCTCCATTTGTCTTGCTGCTTTTAAGATTCTCTCTTTATCTTTCATCTTGGGTAATGTAATTATGATGTGCCTTGGTGTGTGCTTCCTTGAGTCCAACTTCTTTGGGACTCTTTGAGCTTCCTGGACTTCCTGGAACTCTATTTCCTTTGCCAGATTGGGGAAGTTCTCCTTCATTATATTTTCAAATAAGTTTTCAATTTCTTGCTCTTCCTCTTCTCATTCTGGCACCCCTATGATTGAGATGTTGGAATGTCTAAAGTTGTCCCAAAGGTCCCTAAGCCTCTCCTCATTTTTTTAATTCTTGTATCTTCATTCTGTTCCAGTTGAATGTTTATTTCTTCCTTCTGCTCCAAATCGTTGATTTGGCTCCCAGATTCCTTCCCTTCACTGTTGTTCCCTGTAGATTTTTCTTTATTTCACATTGCAAAGCCTTCACCTCTCCCTCTATTTTGTGACCATACTCAACCACCTTTGTGAGCAACCTGTTACCAATGTTTTGAACTCTGTATCTGAGAGCTTGGCTCTCTCTTTATCACTTAGTTGTATTTTTGGAGCTTTGATCTGTTCTTTCACTTGGGCCATAATTTTTTGTCTCCATGGGCCTGTTAGGTAGTAAGGGGCAGAGCCTTAGGAATTCACTAGGGTGGGGCAATCCACATCGCTGCCCTGTGGGGGAGGGGTCTGAGAGGGAACAATGCCACTTACTTGGCTCTGGTCTGGCTTTCTGTCACTTCCCCTGCTTCCTGCAAGCAAATTGGTCCTTTCTTGGGCTGGTTCCTGGGTGGGTGGGTTTGCATATGTTTTAAAACCATGTGCGTCTCTCAAATGAACTCTCCTGTGAGGCTAGGAGTTTCTCCCACCACCTCAATCCCCTCATATTTTTTCAGTCAGAGATTTTGTGGCTTTATTTCCCTGCACTGGAACCCTGGTTTGCATGGTCTCTCTCATTCCCCAGTTGTTCCTCCCAGTTTCTCCGCACACAGATGTGGGACCGCCCAGTCTGCCAGCCACCATCTTGCCTGGTCCTCCAGCCTCTGCCTCACCCACCTTGTTCCCCTAGTCGCTGCCTTGCTGTGAGTCCTCTCTGCCCCAGCTGCCCGTCTCTGCCCCTCCTACTGGTCTGAATGAATGTTTCTTCTTTAACTCCCTGGTTGTTGGACTCTCATACAGTTCGATTTTCTGTCAATTCTGGTTATTTTTTGTTTTTAAAATTTGTTGTTGTCCTCCTTTTGATTGTGCAAAGAGGCAAAGTGTATCTACCTACACCTTCATCTTTGCCAGAAGTAACCTCTGTTCTTTTTTTTAATTCGTGTTGAAAATTTCCAACATTAAAGTTAAAAAAAACCTTAAGTTCAAAGCTTACATAAAATATATAATAAATGCCGCACATGCCCATTGTAGAAATTCTGAAAAGCACAGGAAAATATTAAAATAATATTATATAATTACTCATAATGCCGCCCCATTAGATTAAATACAAAGTTCTCCAGAGACTGGCCGCATGTTTTTCAGGTCTTTGCTCTAATCGGAGTCCACCAAATAGACCAGAGAGCTTTGTGAAGTTTGAAGTTAATCTCTGAAAACATGTTTCCTTAGGTCGCTGCATGTTTCCATGTCTCCAGGTCAAAACAGAAGTGCTACTCAAGAAATGTGTTCTCCTCGTACGTAAGTGAACTTCAGTAGGTAGCTGCGTAAGAGCAAATCTCGCTCCAGGTTTGCCAACCAAATGTTTCAGTGCAGGATGAGTCTCCGGACACACACACGGGTTGAAGCTTCAAGGCTCTCCCTGCAGGGCTCTTGATTCCCTTGGATCTTGTTCTCTCCTCCTCGTTTCCCTCTACAGACATGCTGATATCATGAAGTCTCTCTTCTGGTGACTTGGAGTTTACTCTCTTCTGGAGAATATACCAACCAAACAACAAATTGAGACAGGTACATAGAAGTTCACGATAGTTGTCACCATTTAAGATGGTTATGCCACATGGGTTGTGAGCTCAGCTACAGGGGTTGGGGAGCTCTGCCAAGTGTCCACACAGACTGCCCTGTCTCTTCACAGTCAAATCCTGTAATAATGAGCTCACAAGTGCATGCTGGTTTCCTTCCTGTGGCAAGCATCTTTCCGGTGCTGCTGCAGCAGCAAACAGCTGTGGCCCTTGTCACTCGGATTAAAACAATTGCCCCATTCTAACAAAATTTTACTCTTGAGTAAAATAATTTTTCTCAATTGGCTTTAGATTTCTTTTACATCCACAATGAGTTTTCAAAGAACAGTATTTTTTGTTCACATTCAGAAGAGATTTATATTAGGCATTTAAAGACAAACAAGAGCATTTTTATTATTATTATTTATTTCTTTACACAAGCAAGCAAACAAGAGAAATCCAACTTGAAGTAGATTTACAGTGAGTTTTTCCACTCTCTCTCTTGCCCTGGAGCCTGATGGGACTTGTGTGTCCTTGGAGGAATGGTGGAGGGAAATGCTAGAGGCCAATTGCTGATTTTATCATTCAAACACAAAATTTGTTACACCAGTTTATCGGTCACAGGGAAAGCAATTATATTGTGGTTCAATTTTCCACTCAATGGCTGTACTGGGGATCAAAGTCCATTTTTATGATGGGAAAAATGCTTCGCTATTTTATTTGTTACTTAAAATAAAGAAGTACCGTTATTATAATGCTTTTGAGGTTTTGCTACCCCCAACCTCTGCTCCTTCATGAGATACAGTGAATCATTTTGGCTTTCTCCTTCCCTTTGATTAAATAATCAGTTTTCTTCCCATCTGCTAAAGCGTATTTTACTGTAGAAATGAAATTGGCACGGTTTAAGGCAACACAGCGTTAGGACTCTAATCATAATCACAAAGGGCAAAAACCTGCCCTATGTTATTTATTCTTTCTAGGCTGGTACTTTTTCCAAAGAAGCAAGTGATCATTGTCACGGCTTCTGTGTGTGTCTCTATTATCATGTGTTGTTGCAACACGCGTCTACTCTCACCCATCTTCCATGTGAAATACTGTCATTAGCATGTGTTTTGCCTGTGTTTATAACTCCTTTTTTTACTATAGAAACAAAAATAGTTAAGTGGCATTGGGTGTAGAGAAGGAGTCACATGGAATTTTAAGTCAAAGTGATATGTTTAAATTCAAAATAAAATAGGCTGTTTTCTCTTCATTTATAATCTTTTTCTTTTATTGCCTCACTTTTTTTTCATTGAAAAATTAAAATAAGGAAAACTGAAACCATCAAAATAAAAAAAATGTTATTATCCTTATTTTTCTAAAGATCCAAATTCAGGACTAGCTGATTACTAACGCTTTCTGTTAAAAAGTTTCCATTTTAAACTTAGAAATCCAGTAGATGCGAACCCCAAACAACTGTGCTAAGGGCTGAACAGCTAAGTGAAAACTAATACTTTCCATTGCACACTCTTTCATATTTGTTAAGAAAACAGAAATGAGTGAGAGCGATTTCCCTCTTTCAAACTATATCAAGTGTACCCTTACATTTCTAGCTGGTTTCTGCTTTTACAATTTGATTGCGATCATCCTCCTTTTTTCTGGTCTCCTGCTAATTGCCTCCAGGCTCAGAGTCTTACAACATATCCCCTGAATCCAGGAGCAAGAATTCTGGAATCTGCTGTAGGTGAATAATAATGGCAGTAGCTGAGTGATGGTCTAGCTACCACGGGACACTTCTGCCCTCACCACGAAGCCGCAGGCGATGGCAGCAAAGATGAGTGAGTGTGAGGCCCCATAAAGGTTTGTGAGGGGAGGCAGGCAAGTGCACCCTGAGGGCAGCAGCACCCCAGGCTGCCTGGTGTCCGCCTCCCTCACTCCATTTCTGTCTGTCCCTGGGGCTTGTGTCTGGGTTTTTATGAGGATTAGGTAGGGTTAATGCTAACTTTAAGAGTAGGAGAGTCTCACTGTTGGCAGTTCCCATATAGGTTTTGCCCTTTCATGAGTTTAAAGTGGTTTTTATATAACATTGAGTTTTAGGATGGGACAGGACAATGGACCTCAGAAAAAAAGCACATATGTGCACCTGAGAAAGATATTTCTGATAATTCCAGCTACTGTTGATTGAAAGTTTATTATGTGTTAGGTTCTGTTTATACATTACATATTATATCCTTGAAGGAATCCTGCAAGACACAAATTATTAACCTCACTTTTTAAGATGAGAAAGCTTATACCTTAAACTATTCTCCAAACTTCCCTTAGAACACTTATTTACTATACAACAAAGAGTACATAGATAAGGAGGTGGAGGTGGGCAGTGCGGGGAGCAATGGGGACATCTGTAATAGTGTCAACAATAAAAATAAAGAAAAATGATAATACTCTTCATGTAATCTTATACACCATCTTCCAAAACTTTAAGGTCATTTTTTTTTGCCTTTACATACTCCAAATTCTCTTAACTACAAATGCCTCTAATTAAATAATTTAACCAAAATTTTAACTTATTTTGGCAAAGCAGGCTGATGCAAGTTTAACTTTTCCAAAAAAGTCTTCCACTTAGATGGTGTTCTGAACCCAGGAAAATATTGCCTTTGCTATCTGTCTGTCTGTCTATCTATCTATCTATCTATCTATCAATCATCTATCTATCTATACATATATATATAGTTTTATTCTAGCAAACAAAATGCAACTTTTTAGTGACTGACATAGTGACTAAGTACTGTTCATTAAAATATTGTTTTAATTTAGATACTGAAATGTCAAATAACTAGACTGACTTTTTCCTTTCTATTATTTGTAATGAACTTAATGCTCAGTCCTATTCATCTTGTGATAATCCAGTCAATCAATTAATAATTTACCTACAAATGGTCAGCTCAAGCCAGAGGCAAAACAACCTGGTTTTGCTTGGAACATTGAAAAAGTAATTGGAGTAGGATTAGGTGTCTTAAACATCTAGCCTTTAAAAACAGGATTATCTAAATGGAATATAGTGAAAGTAATCCTGCTTCGCCCCATGTTCCCAATAGGTTCTCTCTACATATAAATTAGTTGGTTGTCATGACACCAAACTCTTAATTTAATGCAATATGAAACTATAAATGAGACTAGTTCTCTCTACTATGATACTACGATACATTTTAAATAACATTTTAAAACTTTCTCTGAATTGTGAACCAAATTTTAAATGGTCTATTTAGGATGTTCCTTTGTATTTCATATAATTTTATGTTTACTTTGATGTATTAAAGCTCCAGTTCTAACAAGAACACAAAACGGAATACCTTGTAAATCATTTAATCACCCTTCCCCTTAAAGAAAAGCTTAAATGTAAATATCCAAATTTAGAAAGTAGATGGGAGGCACTGGTAATGATTTCTATTTCTTTGGAATTTTTTCCTTTACCTACAGGATAATGGATTTTTTAAAATTCCAAGTTGTACTTGCTCATTCATTTTAGTACTTATTACATTTGCATTTTTATTATGTGTTTACCTGTTCTCATTCCTTACTATGCAATGTCCTTCTGAAGGGCAGGATCCCTGACTTTTTAAATTTTTTGTTACTCCAGTATTTAATACATATAAGGAATCCAAATATTTTTGTATTAGTGAGGTAATTAATAAAATCAATATGATTTGAAACCTAACTTTAAAGAAACATATATTTTTCCCTTTTTTCTTAATCCCTACACCTCTCAGATACCGTAAGCTTTGTTTATAAATTAGTTCCAACCTTTTCTTAAGAGTGTTTTCAGTTATCCTAGAAATTCTAAGCTTATTTTTTTATACAGAAACGCTATGGAGCTAGATTCTTCTCTGAGAAAATTCCCGAGAATTACAGGAAGAATGAACTGAGCCAAACACTTTCTTCTGCATTTTTCAGAGTAAATCCTTTTTTTCTGTCCTTCTTCTTTTGGTAACACAAAGAAGTAAATGAAAATAAGTAAGTAAATGAAATATTTGACCCCCAAAGCTTCAAGTCCGACAATCACAGACTTGTGTTTACAAACACTGGATTTCAAATAGCGTCATCAGCAAATAAGGCTGCCACTTCAAGCTTAAAAGCATAGCTGATGAGAGACATGATGATTGCTTAAAATATCCTAAGGGTATGAAAACTAAAGTGGAGAAAGAATTATTTAGGCATAACTAAAGCATAACTAAAGGGAGATATAACTGGATGGAGAAATACTGTTAAGATTTTTTTAAAGAATAATTTTAGGGAAAGAGTCAGTACATATATTTAAAACATCCCCCAAACTTTCTTAACAGTCTGTTGGGCTGTGCAATTGGTTCTAATGGAAAGTAGGAGAAAAAAGCCATGAGTGCCTAAAACTAGACCCAAAACTATCAAGGACAAAACAAAGACGAAGACGGCCTCACACAGGTAAGAGGTGTGTAAAAGTGATGAAATAAAGTCCTATTTCTAAGCATCTTGATTCCAAGAAATCAAATCCCGATGCTGCTTCTAGTTTTATTTTCCAAGAAAATATGCTAAGCAGAGTAACTATGAATAATTTCGAACAGCCCTGCAGGTAAAATCCTACTTTACATCCACAAATTAGTGATTGTTTACACAGACTCACCACCCCCCTCTGAAAACGATATTCTATTTTATCTTCAAAATAACTAAATAAGTAAAAGTGATGCTTTTTGGAAATTTTCCCCCCACAATCTATTACTCTCCATATACAACCCTACTTAGAGTAGAAAAAAAATAAACACCCATTACTTCCCCTCCAGACCCCCCCCCCCCCCAGCTATAAAAGCACCATGATTTTTCACCCTGTAACATTTAAATAAGTGCAGGCATCTCCTACATGGGAACCTGTGGGGCTGGCTCTTGGTCAGAGATAAAGTTTTCAGTAAACCTGCACCGAGAGTGAGGAAGGGAAACCTCCCGAATTTTTTTCCCTCCATTTGTCTCTTGTTTCAATTTTAGAACAGATAAGCAAGGATTTTCTCTCTTTTTTCTTCTCAATTTCCAAAAGACAGTGACTTCACATAAAATCAAAAAGATGCTATATGATCAAAAATTTCTGAGTATAAGCAAACAATTGTTATGCTTCCATATGCCAACTAGGTGGACTCTCTGATGGTAATGTTGACCAATTACGATGAAAGGGCCTAGAGAGAGTGCTCCATGAAACAGCCGGGTTAATGCTGGGCCACCTTCCTCTAGGGTTTATTTCTCCTCTTGGTTTGAATGATGGTGGGCGAGGGCTACATTTGCCACTCTTTGTCCCTCTGCTATTTGGATTTTTATTGCCCTGAAACTACCTCCTAGTTTCATTACATATTTACCCTCGCTTCATTTCTTAATGAACATCAGTGGATATCAAATGCAGGAAATAATTCAAGATAAAGTTTGGAGTGTGTGTTGGGCCCAAATCGGCTTATTTGTTTGGGCTAATCTGGCCAATCTATGAATTCATTAGAGTATTTGACTAAATCAGTTAGTGTTTATTTGCAGCTATGATATGAATGGTATATGTAAATCCAAAGCTCAAGATCGTTGGGTGGCATTTCAACTCCTTCTCAAAAGAATTCTAGGCTTCAGATTAAGGCGAAATTAGAAATTTTGAGAATTAATATCTACTCATTGTCTATATGACCTTGGGAAAGTTATTTAGCCTCAGTTTCTTCATCCTTAGGGTATGTGTGTACGGTGAGGGTGTGCATTCAGATGGGCGAGGAGACCTAATAATCTGTATTTTTCAGAGAATTTTGTGATTGCTGCAGGAAATGTGTAGCAGGACCCGATATTTGCTTAAGGAAATGGTATTTTCCTGTATGTATTTCAACTGGAATTTGTCAATTTACTATATTAAATACCTTACTATATAATTAATATATTAATAATACTTTATATATATATAAAATTTAATGTGTTAAATATCAAAGTGGAGGTGGGGTTAGTTAATTGGGAGATTATTAAGATATTTAAAGTGAGAGATTACGAGGGTTTGAACTCAGGAGTAATAGTGCAAATAAAGAGGATGGTGTATTTATGAGATATGCCTGTATGACTATGCATGTATTGTATATTTATGTTGTGGTGAGAAACACCAAGATTTTTAGCAGAAAACAATTATAAATCATCTGATCCCACCATCAACTTTACAGATTGAAAAACTAAAATAAAATGTCTTGCCCTGGCTGGTGTGCCTCAGTGGACTGAGTGTCAGCCTGCAAACCAAAGGGTCACCTGTTCAATTCCCATTCAGGGCACATGCCTTGGTTTAAGGCCAGGTTGCGGGCACCCACACTAGGGGGTGTGCGAGAGGCAACCACACATTCATGTTTGTCTTCCTCTCTTTCTCCCTCCCTCTCCCTCTAAAATTAAATAAATAAAACCTTTAAAAAATGTCTTAAAAAGCCTCAAAGATACAGAAAGAAATTAGTAGAAAGGAAAAGAAAACTCAATCATTTGATCTGGTTTCTCCTTCAACCTCTGTCCCTCACATCTTTAAGATTCAGGTACTTATTTTCCAAATGTAAATAAAACCACCTGTCCTACCCGGTTCCCAGAATTGTTGAAGCAATCTACCCAACAAGATAATGTATTGGTGAGCACTGACCGCAACCTGTAAAACAGGCAACACATCAAATATTGTAATTTCTAGATCCCGTGATGCATTTTCCATTCTTCGCACTAGTGACGCCAGGAGAGAGGGGACCGCCCACACCCCGATGAGGAGATCAGTCACCCTGCCAGAGAAAGGGAGCAGGACTGGTTTCCAGAACCTGAGGAAGCCAGGCAATGGTAGGCTACCATGTTCGGGGATGTTTGTGCTTCTAACCCTTCAAGGAAACTGAGAGATGATGTCTCACTTTTCTGCTCATGGGCCAAGGGGGAAAATAAGTAGATAAGTAAAGATAGATAAAAATGAATGATAAAAGTGAGTAAAGCATCAGGGCATTGAATGTCCCTTAGTACATAGACAAAGCTTGCTAACAGACACCTAGAAGTATCTATATATATCACCGAGAGAAGCAATTCACATCAAAACTGGTACATTGGTCCTGGTTTACTAGAAAAGTCAGTAGTCAGAAACTTTTTATGTTACATTTTAAATATCTTTGGTTATCTATGTGTCCATCCATCTATCTACATATCTCTCTCTGTCTCATTGTGCAGAATATTATACGGCAAAGAATTACCATTTCAGTTAATAAGTTGGGCCCTAGGTTAATTTAATGAATATAAATGAAAATAACCTTTTTTGAGGGAAGTGTTATAAAACAAAATTCTCTGAGTGCTACCAGTCTGGGAAAATAAATTCCTTGGCAAAAAGCAAAACAAAACTAGTGTTCTCATATTTATTTAAGATTTGAAAGTTAAGCTTGACTATACCTCTATCCTCCATAAAATTTCCATGAATCAACTACAGCCTCCTGCAGGAAAATACAGCACTGTGCAAAGGCATGTATGAAAAGTAAAGGGGGCTACCGGGAACCAAGTGAGATTGGGGCGGACCACTCGAATCCACAGAACTTTGTAATAGAGCCCAAACAACAACAACAAAATAACAATCTGAATGAAAATATTAGCACAAGAAAAATCATGATAACATATGATAATAATCCATAGACCCTGAAAAGGGTTTTGACAAGATTTATCCTTCATATTCAATAAAGAACACAAAAAGAATATGTATGTATGTATGTATGTATGTATGTATATAGTCTATCCAGAAAAACTCCAGCCATTATTAATATAATGAAATGATTTGCATGACATGGATGTAACCTGGTAGCCAAGGAGAGTGGACTGGAATGTGCATATGTGAACAATGACATCTTCACTGTACTAGTCAGTGGGGGTGGTAGGGTGGTAGACGCTGTTGAGTGAACATGTGTACTGTGTGGCCATCACATTCAAAATGACTGAGCAAGTAAAGCAAGGAATCTGTATGAAATTTTGTGTTAAGCTTGAACACTCCTTCATGAAACTATTAGGATAATTCAGAAGGCTGCAGTTACAGGCAACTGGTGATTGGCAGCTTCATCATGACAATGTACCCACTCATGCATCACGTCTCATGCAGAGGTTTTTGGTAAAACATAAAATCACCCAGGTGACTCTGACCCCTACAACCCAGATTTGGCACCCTGTGACTTCTGGCTTTTCCCAAAACTAAAATCACCTTGGAAAGGGAAGAGATTTCAGACCATTGATGAGATTCAGGAAAATACAACAGGGCAGCTGATGGCAATTGGGAGAAGTGTGTGAGGTCCCAAAGTGCCTACTTTGAAGGGGACTGAGGCATCATTGTCCTATGTACAATGTTTCTTGTATCTTCTTCAATAAATGTCTCAAGTTTTTCACAGCATGTGGCTGGATACTTTCTGGACAGACCTTTGTATACCTGCAGACCACAGTCCTAAAGCCAGTATCTTAGTTAAAGGGGAGAAACATTATAGTCATTTCTTTCAGAATTAGGAACAAGGCAAGGATGGCTACCATCTATACTACTGTTTATTGGGCAGAAGTCATTTTTCAATAAACTTGGACAACAAAACTCAACTAGAGGCATACAAACTAGGGTGGGGGGTAGAGTTGCTTATTTGAGGATATTATAGTAACTGGAAAAGCCTAGAGCAGAGAATTTTAACCTGTGTGGCCGTGGTACACGGTTGTGCCACATGAACTTTTAAAATACACAATACCTGACTACCTAGTCTGGGGCACTGACCTCTTTCCCCTTAGATTGTCAAAAAAAAGAGACAATGGCCAACACAAGAAAAGCTGCCTGGTGTGAATGTCCTGTCTGAACCACAAATATATATAGGTCATATAGTAGAGTTGCCTCTCATTGGTTATGTTGCATAATAAGGTTGCAACTAATTGGTTCATTCTTGGCATCATAAATCCTTATGTACAAATATAGGCACCTAATTTAAAAAATTCACTTTGGAGCAAAAAGGGTAGATAAATGTTATTATTATTTTCTTATAAATTAATCAAAATTATACCTATTTTTTAGACTGGCAAAAATACATTTTTTGGTGCACTGCAGAATTTTAGTTATCAGTTTATGTGTGCCATGAGATGAAAAAGGTTGAAAATTGCTGTCCTAAAGTAGCAAGTGATAAAAACTACTCGGATGGTGAAATAATTCAGTAACTAGCAGGATATAAAGTTAAAATACAGAAGTTAACAGTCTGCAGATACAATAAGATAGAAGACACATCGGTGTACAAAAATCACACTTTCAAATATTTGGAAATATACTTCACAAAAAATGTATACACCTATATGATAAAAACTTTAAACTATCCTGAGGAACTGGAAAGACATTTTTTTAATCTTACATAGGATGACTCCACAGCTAAAGATATTGACTCTCCCTAAGTTAAATGATAATTTAATGTCGATAAGTATAATATAAATATATGAACAATATTATGAAATTAGACAATACTTATAATGAAAGTAAACATTTTGTTATACAAAAATTTATATGGAAAAATAAACATGAAAACTATAGCTCAGAAAACATTGTAACAGAATAACTGAGTGGGGGAGTATCAGAACCTGTGATTAAATACATATTCAAACATGTAGATTAAAACACTGTCGTACTGGCACGTGGGTGTTCAGATAGAACAAGGGCAGGGAGTAGAAAGTTCAGAAATAGACAGGTACCCATGGGAATGAAGAATACAATGAAGGCGGCATCTCAAACCATCGGGACAAACTAGCGCTGCAACAACGGTATAAGCATTTGGAAATCAAAGTCAATGAGATTGACAGCTCACGCCGTACACAAGAGTGCAGTCCAAGTGGTCTGAGGTCAAAATGTAAAATTTGAAGCCATGTACGTATAGAAGTAAAGAGGTGAATTCCTGCATAAACTGCATATAGTTAGGAAAGGCATTTTAGTGCTTCAAGATCTAATAAAAGAATAATAATTTAACTACATAAATATAACAAAAAATAATTTTGCATGGCATAAAAAACCATAAACAAAGCTAAAGCCAGTGACAAAACACATTTGCCAATGATACCTCAGACAAATGTTTGATCTCCACAATATAAAAAGAAATCATATGAGTCAACATCAGGAAGACAAACAATCCAATTAAAAAATGGGCTGCCCTGGCTGATGTGGCTCAGTGGATTGTGCACAGACCTGCAAACCAAAGGGTTGCCAGTTCGATTCCCAGTCAGGGCACATGCCTGGGACACAGACCAGGTCCCGGGGGGGTGCTCAAGAGACAACCACACAATGATGTTTCTCTCCGTCTCTTTCTCCCTCCTTTCTCCTCTCTCTAAAAATAAATAAATAAATAAAATCTTTTTAAAAATTAAAATAAATGGGCAAAGGACCTGAATAGGAGGTTTTCCAAGGAGGACATATAGAGGGCAAATAGACATATGAAAGGATGCTAAGCATCACTAGCCATCAGAGAGATGCAAATTAAAACCACAGTGAGATACCACCTCACGGTGGTCAGAATGGCCATCATTAACAAATCAACAAATCAACAAACAACAAGTGCTGGCAAGGATGTGGGGAAAAGGGAACCCCAGTGCACTGTTGGTGGGAATGCAGACTGGTGCAGCCACTGTGGAAAACAGTATGGAATTTCCTCAGAAAACCAAAGATGGAACTGCCTTTTGATACTGAGATCCCACTGCTGGGATTATACCCTAAGTATCCTAAAACACCAATTCAAAAGAACCTATGCACCCCAATGTTCATAGCAGTACAATTTACAATAGCCAAGTGCTGGAAACAGCCTAAGAATCCATCAGTAAGTGAATCAATCAAAAACTGTGATACATTTACACAATGGGACATTATGCAGCAGAAAGAAAGAAGGAATTCCTACCCTTCATGAAAGCATGGATGGATCTGGAGAGCATTATGCTAAGTAAAATAAGCCAGGCAGTGAGGGACAAATACCATATGATCTCACCTATAAGTGGAACCTAATCAACAAAACAAACGAATGAACAAAATAGAAGCAGAGACATGGAAATAAGAAACAAACTGACAGTGAGCAGAGGGGATTGGAGAGAGGAAAAATGGGGGGGGGAAGGGGAGGGTCTAGTCAAGAAACATGTATGAAGGACACATGGACAAGGACAACAGGGTGGGGATTGACTGAGGGAGCGGGGGCAGGCAGGACAGGAGAGAGCAAAAATTGGGGCTACTGTAACTGAACAACAATAAAAAAATTGCAACATATCAGAGATAAAGAGCAAATATTACATATGTGTCTGTGTCATATATCTTATATGTTTGTCCATGTATCTATGCCTACATGTGTGATGTTAACAATGAGGGAACAAATCCTAGGCAAAAGATATGAATGGACAATTTACCAAAAAATAAATAAAAATTAGACCTTAAACATGAAAAAGATGTTCAAATTTACTTCTAATAAGAGACATGCAACATAATAATTAAAATCAGAAATGCAACATAAAGCTATTTTGAGTCACTATTTATCACCCATGAGACCAACAAACATTTTAAAAAACTTGACAATACACTCTATTGTCACGGGAACCAGGGGGTAAGTGAAAATGCAAATCAGTACCACACTGTGGAAGAGAAATTGGCACGTCCAACAAAACTAACAATTATACACAAGATACACTTACCACCTACAAAAATAAAAATAGATGTGCCAAGCTTATTCATTTATTATTGTTTTAAATAACATAATAGGGGTACAACCTAAATGCCCAAATATTGGAGAGTGATTCAAAACAACTATGATACCTTCACATCATGGAGTACTATGCAACTGATTAAAAAAACGAATTGATATGATGTTATTTCCAAGATATATGGTAAAGTGAAAAAAATCAAAGTGCAAGTGAGTACCAATAGTATGCTATCTTTTGTTTCAGACAGGTTAACTCAGTAAAAAGTGAAGTTGTCCTTGACCCCACTAAGCCAGACCCCTGCTGCATTCAAGGAAAGCACCTTTATAGGACTTTTCTTTCATTTTTTTCTCACATCTTACATAGCTAATGCTTTCTCTTTAATAATGAGAAACCTTGCCCCTAATTGCTACAAACTATGAACATACTGGGAAAAATCATGTAAGAACCAACATGATGTCCTCAGTATACTGATATTATTCCCTTTGACGAATAGCATATAAACAAAGGAGGAAAAAAGTGCAGTTCAGCACCAGAGACTAAATTGCTAATAATTTGCACTGCTTTGAAGAAATGAGTTCCCCTAATACCACTGAAGTGAATTAGAAACCCAGCTTTGTCCCTTACCAGCTGTGTGGCCATGAGCTCAAAACTTCATTTTTCCAAGCCTCAGCTTTTAGATCTGTAACACCAAGATACTAACAATGTGTACTTCACAGGGTCACTGTGCGGACGAAACAAGATAATGCATGGAAATGCCTAGCAGGCGCTAAATACAAGTACCTGTTAGCACTGTCTTCCTTGGCACTGCCCCCTTTCTTTGGCTATGCCACAGCCTGAGCTCCGTGTGGGTCACACAGACACCAGGCACACCCACCTGAACAGAGGCACACATGCATATGCCCGGACACTGTCCAGTCTTGTGTTTTATGGCTACCTCTCCTTTTGTAAAGCGTGGTAATCTTAATGTACTTTGTACAACAGATTCTTATTCTGATTTTGCCCATAATGTTCCTTCCCCCTAGAATGTCCTGCTCCCTGTTTTTCAAAACTTATCTTGAGTCCTCAAACATCCCTTCAGCCCTCACCACACCATTCACGACCCACTGAGCTTTCATAGTTCATAGGTCTACAGCAGGCTTGAGTAGATTGCCTGGTAAGGTTCTTCAGTGATTGTTCCATGTTTACATTGTTACTGCAACAAGCTTTGTAAGGTCTTTGAGAGTGGGAGCTGTCTTTCATTCCGCTAGCTTAGCCACTGCAGCCAGGCAGGACATGTCATGTATTGTCAATTACTTACAAACCTTATCAAACTGAATTGATTCGAAATGCATCTCACTATATTTTGTAAATACGTTTCAAGTATAAAGGATCAGGTATTACATAGCAGCGCAGCAAAACTGACTACATATTTATAAAATCCCACCCCTGAGACTTTATGATGAGGAGTTTATGAATTATATTACATAAATTATGCCAACATATAATTTTGTCTATTAACCTCAAGGGGATATAATACTGTGGAAATTTTTTGACAGGTTGTCATATTTCAATCCAGGTTATAACAGATTCTGACACTCTAAAAATCTTGATTTAATGTGCCAGAAATAGACAGTGACTGTCACTGATGGTCTTGTCTGTTTGGAAGCAGATTCATTCCTCAGGGTCACGGAATCACATGTCCGCAATGAGATTTCATCACTGGTTCTGATCCAGGTCAATGAATAGGATATCATGCATCCAGGCTTTCCATAGAAATAATACGTGGATTGGGGCTTCCTCCTCTGGCTATTGGGTTCTCTTCCACCTCCACTTCCCAATAGTTTAAGGAAAAAAATGGCAAACTTCTAGATAGAATGAGGACAGAATAATTTCTTAATCAAAATCTAATTCTCCTTGAGTTAGGCTTAAGACAGGTGCAAAACAAAACAACAATAATAAAATAATAAACTGTGTCATATGGTTTTTGTTACATTAACATAAAATGAAGGGCCATCGGTAGAGTATTTCTATGTAACTAAAGTGTACTTTATGTGGTGAGCAAAATAATGCCTAAGAAGCACCTAGGTTTTAGAGGAGGAAAATAGGGGGGAAAACCCCGCTCCACTGCCGCCTTCCCCCTCCCCCAGAGAGCCAGGTAAGCTACATTCGGAGTATAAGATGCACCCCCATTTTCCTCCCAACCTGGGGGTGGGGGGTGCGTCTTATAGTCTGAAAAATACGGTAGATATCTTAAGCATATCTTAAATTTTATAGAGAAATATTTAGTAACTTCGTCAAGATTATCTAGATCTTTGGAAACATGGCCAAGGCTTGAGACAAGGTCCCCTGACTTTCAATCCAGTGACCTTTTGTGCACGACAACACAACTATCCAATTGTGGTTTGTAAAAGAAAGAAAATGGATTGATCCCCAGAACTGAGTTTAGCTCCATCTGTTTCAAGGAATGTGTCTATAGAAAGGCTATCACTCTAATTCCATTTGCCTTCAAAGATACTTCACATTAGGAATAAAATGACAACATCACAACTTAAATGTGTCGCCATTCTACTTAGAAATCTGCTCAAAGGGAAAGGCTGTTTCCCCAGAGCACAAGCATCATTTGTTGATGTGGCCCCCAGAGCCAGGCGTAGGGGAAAGCAGCCATGGTCCTACCATAGAACAGAAGTTCACACCGGCGCAGACAGGCCTACTGTCCCAGACTCGGGCCTCCACAGTCACTTTGTACACAGGAATGTTTCTTGGGTTTTCTTTGGTTCTACTGTAAGCTGCTTTCGTGGCTGTATTAGTGTACTGCAACATAACGTAATGTCATAAAACTTACTGATTTTGAACAACAAAAATCAGTATTTCTCGGGGTTCCTGTAGATCATGAATTCAGAGAGGGCACAGTGGGGATGGCTTGTTCTGCTCCACAACACCTGGGACCTCAGCTGGACAATTCAAGAGGCTGGGGGCTGCAGTCATCTAAAGGCTGGACCAGGGCTGGAGGGTCTTCTAACGTGGCTCACTCACGTGGCTGGGAAGCCAGTGCTCAATATCCACAGAAGGCCTCAGTTTCTTTCTACATGAGCCTCTCTATGTGTTGTTTAGTGTCTTCATGGGTGGCATCTGGCTTCTTCTAGAGTGAATCTATGAGACCAGAGGAGGAGCTGCAATGCGTTTTTATTACCTGAAGCCACGTACTATCATTTCCATAATGTTCCATTGGCCACAAAAATAGCCCTGATTCAACCTGGAAGAAGAGTAGACAGAGGCGTGAACACCAGGAAGCAAGTAGTATTAGGGACTGTCTTGGAAGCTGGCTATCACACGGATAGAATCAAAACACTTCGCTCTTAGGAAACATCTTAACAAGTCCTGGAGCCAACGTGATTGCCTACTCCACTAAAATAGAGGGGTTAAAATTGTACCTTGTCAACCTTAGGTTTCCAAGGGAAACAGTCCTTTCCCATTCCACATCTCTATTGCTCATGTACTGCATAGGAAGTACTTTCCCTCCTAGGAGGAAAATATGAAAATTAATTAGCCAAGGTAGGCTAGAAAGGAAAAGGACTGACCATAACAAATAAAACTGCAGATTTCAGTGGCTTAATATGATAAAAAGTTTTTCTCCTTTTAATTAATATTTTATAGAGTAATGAAGGTCAATGGTTATGCAGGGTGTCTCTTAAGTGACAAATCAAGGGCCCGTCTTCTGTAAATGACCACCATTGTCACTGCAGAAAGGGTAACAAGAGTGTGGAGGATTGTCCAGTGTGATTTATTGTCAGATCCACAAAAAATGTATATCATGTTTACTGGAGCTCAGTCACATGGACCCAACATTACTGAAAAGGAAAGTTGGGAAATGTAGTCCCTCACAGGGTTCCGGAGGAGTAGATGTGATTACTGGGACTCTAGAGAGCCCACTAACATTTCTGTGCCATGCTGAGCTACCTGAGTAAATCTACTACCTTGATGTAGGAGAGATCTTTTTAAATGCTAATTCATCATGTTAATTCTCTGTTTTCAAACCATTACCCAGGACAAAGACTAAGCTCCATAGCAAGGCACCCAGGGCCCTTGATCAATGGCTCTCACAACTCCCCTGCCACAGCTCTAGCCATCTCCCTCTGCTCTGCACAGCTCAAGTCTTCTATCCCTTCTGGCCGACTGCTTCACACTGACATTCGGTTCCAATCCCGGCTCTTAGCGGTGTAATGGCTTTAAGCAAGTGCCTACCCTCTCTAAGCCTCACTTTCATCATTTACAAAGTGCAGAATATTATCCACCTCACAGTTGTTATGAAGACTAAGTGAGAAAATATATGTAAAGTACAGCACCTGGAGCATAGAAGTGACTCAATAAATTCTGGTTGTTTAGTTAATTCCTTTCCTTCCATTTTTGCTATGGGGTTAAACCAATGTGCTTGAGGAACAATTATATACCACATTAATTATTATGAATTCAAATTTCCTATTTTAAGACAAAATTTGACAGAGTGATTGAAACTTGGATTCAAGTCTCAAGCTCAAACTCTAAATCTTAGACCATTTAACCCCAAGCTTTATCGTTTCTTGTTTTGTGAGTTTAGAGAAGTTATTTAGCATTTTGCAATCTCAGTCTCCAGAACTGTTAAACCTGTTAAAATAAAGGTAATAATTATAATCATTTCATAGTAGTTTTGTGATGATCTATTGAAATTATAAATATAAAATACTTTTTGGTCTCTGGCTCATAGTAAATTGCTTAATAAATAATAGCTATTATTACTTTCACTACTACATTTAATGAATTCTTACCACAGGTCAAGTACTATACTAGATGCTTTAACCTTAAAATAGACTCTTCTTCCAATGAAAAAAAAAAATGTGAGCTACCACAAGTTAAGTAACTTCCCGAAGATCACACCAGTATTACATTTAAGACGTAAATACAGGAGAGCCTGACCCTGGCATCTGCATACTTTGCTTTATATCACTCTATCTCCCCAGTTCAGTGTACATTTCTCTAAAGGTTGGTGTCCTAAGCGGGATATTTAAACATAATGAAGGCATACGTCCCTGCCATGACTTTAGCAGAATGGGAGCCTTGGTTTCTGCAACCAGAGTGCATGTAAAATCTAGACTACGGACACGCGCCCCTGCAGCATGGCCTCCAAGGGACTCACGCTGACACATCTCTGCAGACAATGTCCACGGATGCCCGCAGCCTCCTGTAGAGAAGCCCAGAGCCACCATGTGCCCGTTACCGTTTGGTTGGTGTTAGAACTGCTTTAGGAAGGAACACCAGTTCCCTCTAATGTTGTTATTCAAGGAAACTATACTTGTCTTGCCATGGGCTTTGTTTTGTCAGGACCTGTCCCTTGAAACCTTTCGAGTTTCATTTTATTTAGCTCTGCTCGCCTGCATGTTTTGGCCTGAACTGGCCAAAATAGATGTTAAGATGTAAAACACTTAAAAAGGTAGTCTACGACGTACCTAAGGATCATCGTCCCAACCATCACTCGCAACTTCAGGGTTCTGATCTGTTGCTGGAGGTAAATGGAGAGCTAAAATGTTACCTACCGATTCCTCCATCCAACTCCAAGTATAACTCCCTCCTTAAGGTCTTCTCTGGCAAGTCCAAGTGCACAGTGACTGCCTGTGGGCTAGCACTGCTCATTCCACAGTTAGTTACTTAGTGGCTTTTGATATTATTCATTCAATCAATATTTATTGAACAAATTCTATGCCAGATGTTGTTCTGGTGCTGAGGATACATCAATAAGTAAGACAAAATCCCCTACCTTCTTGGAACTTACACTCTAATAAAAGAGGCAGACACTAAATTCATAAATATTTATAAATGACAGTAGGAAAAGAAGGCTAGGTAAAGGCAAAAAGATTTATGGAGTGAGAGCATGCCATTTGAGTAGAGTTATCAGGAAAGGCCTCTGTATGAAGTTACTATTTGAGCCAAGACTGAAATAAAGTTAAGCTGCGTGAATACACAGGTGAAGAATGTTCAAAGCAGAGCAAAAAGCCCTAAGATGTTTACACACACAGTGTGCTCAGGAAGCATTAAAGAGGTTAGAGTGGCTGAAGCCCAGTGAAGGATGGGAAGAGGAGTAAAAAGTAAAGTCAGAAAAAGAAGCAAATGTAAAATCAGGTACAACTGTCAACTATAGTCATCAAGTTGAACATTACATCCCTAATACTTATCTTATAACTGGAAGTTTGTACCTCTGGACCAGCTACCCCACCTTCCACGCCCCACCTTTGGTAAGGACAAGTTGATCTCTTTTACTATAAGTTTGACATTTTTTAGATTTCACACATAAATGAGATGATATGGTATTATATTGGTCTTTGTCTGACTTACGTCACTTAGCAAAATGCCCTCAAGGTTCATCCATGTTGTCACAAATGGCAGAATTTCCTTCTTTTTTATGGCTGAATAACATTCCACTGTGTGTGTGTGTGTGTGTGTGCATATCACAACTCTTTATCCGCTCATCCTTCAACAACAGACACTCAGGTTGTTTCCATGCTTTGGCAATGTTAGTAATGCTGCAGTGAACGTGGGGATGTGGATACCAGTGGGACAGGGTATTTTTGTTTCCACCAGAAATAGAATTGCTAGATCAAACGGTAGTTCCATTTTCAATTTTTTATTCTTTGGCTCCAATGTTACTTGTGACAGTTTATGCTTTATTTCCAAATACTTTGTAAGTAATCACCAACCAAGAGGAGATGGGGGAGTGGAGATAAATGGCAGGGACTGGAACAGTTGCCCTGAATGATATTTCTTACTAGTCTCCAGAGCAGGCTCAATGTGCCTTAGTTGAAAAGAATAATGCATAAGTTTTAAACAAGAACATTGGAGGATAGGATGGCATAACCTTAGGTACAGTCTTGCCACTGCAAGTGAAATTCTCAGTGTGTGAAACATCCTTTGGAGACATTATGGGAGGCTTCCAAGATTAGGACAAATATGATGCAGCCGATGGGGTGGCTGGACCTGCAAGTCTGAAGACCGCTGGTGCGGTCAGGAGGGCGGGCTCCAGAAATAGGACTGACCTAGCGAAAGAGATATGATTTAGAGGTAGAGATAAGAAAACTATACTTTCTAAAGGTAAAACTAATTTCTTTATTTCAATATATATAAACTAACAATTTATATATTTTTATATTCTTAAGTGACATCACATAACATATGCTGGTTGCTTTTTGAAGTGCTGGCTTTTTTCTGTCTCATGCTTGGACACTTCCTGTGAGCCCTCTTCTCCCTTCCTCCATCCGTATTCCTCCTACCTCTGTACTACAGACCCAGCCAGGTATCTATACTTGTGTTAAAATCACAGCTCTTCCTTTTTACATTATTTTTAACCAAGGTATTAAGATCATGTATAGTCATACCTACATATATGTTTACCTCTGTGTGTTTTGCCTATATAGCATAATATTACTATCTACATTTTGCTTATTTATTTGTCATTTACTCATAAAAACCCCTTCAAGTCAACTGGTAAAACTCTAGTTTATTCTTTACAATAGCTACATAAAATTGCGTGGTATGTATATATCATCACATTGTCTGCCATTCTTCTATTTAAAATCAGTCTGCTCTTGGTTAAAGATTTTTCCCTCTCCTCTATACTGGACATGTAGTCTTCAATACTTTACTTCTAAAATATTTACTATTTTCTTTAAAAAATATTTACGGCCATTAACCCACATGAATGTTAATTTCGGGTATCTAGATTGGTAGCTATTTGTGCACTGCTTACTAAGTAACCTATCATTTCTCTCTAAATTGATTACAGGTTGTCGTAAAAGATTAAATATTTGTATAATAGTAATATTTCTTGTCTACTGGCCTACTCATCTGCTGTTATGCTATTACGATATTTATCTGATTACTCTAAGTAAAGAAGACATTGTGATGTTGGCTAAGACAAGTCTTCCTTCACTATTTTGCTTTTCATGGTATTCTTGACTATTGTCGTGTATTTAGTCTTCCTTCAGATGACTTACACAATTTTCTCCCAATGCTTGGATTCTAATTTCAACTACATTAAATGTGCATATATTAAAACTTATCTATGACATAGTCTTCTCACTGAAGACCATGGGTATATTTTTCCTTTTGTTTCAATGTTGTCTTTGGATAGGACTTTATACTTTTGTTAGTACATTTTCTGAGCCTTTCTTAGTTAGGTTACCCTTAAGCATTTCATGATCTCTGAGATCTTGTCTGAAAGCTACTTTTGCACAAGGAGCCTACCCTTGTTCTTACATATGCTTATTTGGGGTAACTTAGGGGAAGTGCTGATGGACATCATAGGTGAGGATAAATCCTTCCAGGACACCCTGGGCACTTCACTTGTCTGGGTCTCTCCCAGAATACTGGGTTTCTGAGCACAAATGGGAAAATTAAACAGTGTTGTCTGTCAGGAGTATCTGCTCTGTTTGGCTTTGATCAGTCATTTTGAGTTTCAAATCATTGTCATTTCAAGTTCATATACCACGTGTGGTCTCTGTGTTTTCACACAGGTGGTTCTCAGGGAATTATGCCAAATGGGGCTTTGGGGCATTTTTATTTAAAGAGTTACTGAGGGGCATAGAAGGACTAAAAACACACATACCAATATTAATAATATTTCCATGGTAAAAAATTAAGATATTCACCATAGAATTTCCTACATGTGTAGACTAACTTTAATGGCAAAAAAATAAAAATTAATTCATTAGCTATGACTTTAAATTCCTATGCATAAATATGTTTTGTTTTTTATTTGTTAAGCACCTGTGCTAATAAAATCCATGGATTCTGAGTTTGATAGCAGTTTTAATAAAAGTAAGATTATAGAAGCAGCAATAAAACTTATCATGCATGATTAAGTATGGAGGGACAAATTAATTTGGCTCAGCTTTGACAGAAAATTTCCCTTTGTTGTGCTTCTATGCCTGTATTTTGTACCAACTGCGTTTTTGATTCCCTAGTTTAATCATGCCTTTAAGCTGATGAGCTATATGCTGATGGTAGAATATCAAACCCTAGATGTTTACTCAGAAAATACGTAGGGGTTGGAGCAAGCACAGAGTTCCGTGCTGCCTGTGGTATTTACACAAAAAGGAAGGCCTAATATTTTGCAAAACAATGGATTATTCTATGTTTCAAATATCTTTTTTTTAAAAAAAGTTCTGATTTTCATACTTTACTAGCAGGACATAATACCAATGTCTGTCCAGAAGGTATTCAGTTATATAATATGAAAAATAGAGACACTTATTGAGGAAAATATAAGATACGAGAAACATTGTACATAGGACAATGATGCCTCAGTCCCCTTCAAAGTAGGCACGTTGGGACCTTACACAGTTCTCCCAGTCACCATCAGTTGCCCTGTCATATTTTCCTGAATCTCATCAATGGTCTGAAATCTCTTCCCTTTCCAAGGTGATTTTAGTTTTGGTAAAAGCCAGAAGTCACAGGGCACCAAATCCAGGCTGTAGGGAAGCTGAGTCACCTGGGTGATTTAATGTTTTGCCAGAAAACTCTGTATAAGACGTGATGCATGAGCAGGCACGCTGTTGTGATGAAGCTGCCAATCACCAGTTGCCCAGAGCTGCAGCCTTCTGAATCACCCGAACAGTGTCTGCAGAAAAATGTTCAAGCTTAATGCAAAATTTGATGCAGATCCTCTGCTCTACTTGCTCAGTCATTTTGAATGTGACAGCCACACAGTACATATGCTCACTCAACAGCAACTACCATCCCCATTGACCAGTAGTGCGAAGTTGTCATTGTTCATACATGCACATTCCAGTCCACTCTTCTTGGCTGCTAGGTTACACTGATGTCACGCATACTCTTCTGGTTATATAAACAATGGCTGGACTTTTTATGGACAGACCTCGTATATTTTTACATCATAAAATTGAATTTGAAAAAATAAAGTTGATAAAGGGTTAAGGAAAACTAATAACAAACTATACATCCCACAGTCTCCCCTAACCATCCATCTTTTATTCCGTGAATATTTTTTAAGGAGCATGGAAATTTGGAGACAAAGATATGGCTGTCTTCTATGAGAGACAGTAGGAAATAATTGAGATGCTTATTAGCAGCATGAAATGTGCTGTTAAATTATTTTTGGAATGCAATAATTTTCCAAGTTTATATGCATGGTGATGTAATGACGATAAAACACAATTAATGAGGACAGAAACTTATGTTTATATATAATGTATAATGCAGCTACATAAGTATGAATTGATAGAACTACTAGTTATCTGCTTCAATGTTTTAGAAATGTCCACATAGAGTTTTTATCTCATTCAAATGTGTTTTTTCTAGTTCCTTTCTTATATGCACTGATCAAAGAAACCATATTCAGTGTCAACTCTAATGTAATATGTAATAGACAGGAAATGCGATAGACAATCTAAGTTAATGTATGGTCAGTTTCAGTCCAATTTATTTGTGGGAAAATGATGTCACTTTCTTTGCATTTACATCTGCAATAATACTTAAATTTACTTTGATTTACTCTCATTCAATTGCATCAATGACACAGGATTTTCCGGGATTTTATGAGAGACTTCACTCTCATGCATGCTTTTACTCCACACAAACTGTTTCATAATTGAGAAATGATGATAAATATCTCAGAATAGGAAACCATTCTTGATTCAATATGACTGACAAAGTTTTTATCCAATTCAGTTTTAATTCAGATGAATTGCTTCTTCTGGGGAAGAAGCATCGGCATTTTAACTTGGAAAAAAAAGAAGGCAAGGAATGAATGTCTGTATGTGTGGGTACAAGTACTAATTAAGATTATAGCAGGCAACAATAACATTTTCCATGTGACCAAACTAAATTCTTTGAAGCAGTCCAAAACTGATGACTGGACCATGGAATTCACAGGGAAGTAGTCCAGAAACAGAAATGTCTTTTAAAAAAAGAGAAGTATTCCTAGCAAAGTTCTTTTGACTGAAAATCTTGGTAAGAACAATAGTTAGGGCTATCATGTAGTTTATTATCCAAATCAGGACACTTTTGAGAGTGAAAAGGGGGTATGATAAGTATACCAAAACATCAGGCAAACAAGGAATGTCCCAGGCAAACCAAGCCTATCAATCATGTCAGTTTTATCAATAGGGAACTTTGCCCTGAGGGAAACTGTTTTTATCAGGCTGCCCTGAATCTTTCTTTGGTACGGGAAATCTTCCTTTTAAATTATCAACATGGTGGTCATTAGACCTCTAAATAATAACGGATAACATTTATTTAGTACTTACCCTGTGCTCTTAGCACACACACATTTCAACACTGGGCTAAGAATTTTTACATGCACTACCTCATTCAATCCTTACTTGCAACTTTTATGCTTATTTTGCAGTTGAAAAAAATGAAGCACAAACAAAGAAGTAAAATGCCAATGACCATGCTTTATTAAGTGGCAACCCCCAGCTCTAGATACAGTTTGACTTTGTAATCCACACTCCTAAATAATAAATTTTATTCTTTCACCATAGTTGCCTTGAAACATTAGAATCGCGATTGTGTGTGACTTCTCCTCCCTGTGGCCACAGCGGACACTGCCAATCTACCCCTGCTGTCCTTCCTGCTGAGGCCAGTTATGGAAGCAGAGGGCTTCTCAACACAATGCTGTAGGAAGTAACTATCAATGTTCATATCTTTCTACACACCTAGAGCTAATCCAGCCCCTATTTCTACAAATGGGAAAACTGAAGCCACTTAGTTCTTGCTGAGGCTGACATTTTTATTGTCTACCCAACATCATTACTTGCCCCTTTTACCTTACCACCCAAACCTCAGTTTTTCTCAGCTCCCAGGTGCTTACATGTAAGACAGAGGCTGGGCTTTCTCTAGGCCCAGGGCATAAATCTGGATTAGCCAAAGCTGCTCATGTTATCAGCATTCCTCTTACCAGTGGCCGAGTTTAGGAATGAGCATAAGATGCAATTCTGGCCAATGAGATGGGAGACTAACTGGCCAGGGAGAGGGAACAAAGAAATCTTTCTCCTTAAAAAGCAAACGTAAGAGGATGCAGCCCATCCTCTTCTTTTTGCCTTGGGACACTACAGTCCTTGGGGAAGAGAGTCATTTAGGATATTGTTAGATATAAAACGCAACTCTAAAAACACCAATTTCTACATCATGGGGATGATTAAAATGTGCTCTATTAGTTTTCTATTGCTTTGCAACAGATTCCCCCGAATTTAGCAGCTTAAAAGAACACAAATGCATTACCTGTTTCCATGGGTCAAATTCTAGGTGTGCTTTAGCTGAGTCTTCTGCTCAGGGGGTCACAGGGTTGTAGCTACAGTATGGGTCAGGGTGCATTTTTATTTGGGACTCGACTGGGGAAGAACCCACTTCCACGCTCATTCATGAAGTTTACGGAATTCATTTCCTTTCAGTTATTTGACTGAAGGTCCCGTTTTTTTTTTTTTTTCTGGTTGTTGGCTAGAGGCCACCCTCAGACTTTACAGGCTGCCTATGGTTCCTTAAACGCCATCTGCAATTTCTTACCGTGTGGCTTCTCCAACACAGCCACTTACTTCATTAAGGCTTCAAGAAGAATTTTGCTCTGTTTTTCCAGAACTATTTGTGGGAAAGAGAAGGAGCGTACTTATTTCCACAAGTGAAAACAAACGTAGGAGTCTGGTTTCAAAAGTGGCTGGATGGTTCCTCACTGGTGTACAAGTTACCTTGGACAAACTGAGTAATGAATGTAAATAAAATATTCTCTCCTCTTCTGTGGTCAACGATAAAGAGCAGAAAAGGAGAATTGGTTCCAGAGTAGGTAAAGGACAAAGGACAAAGGACATTCGTACATTTATTTTTTGTGCATTCATTCATTCCTAAGTTTATGCAACAGACATTAAGTGACCGTGGAACACAGGGTAGGGGCTCTGGCAGATGCGAAGGTGAATCATACACAATCTAATGGGAGCAGAAAGAATCAAAAATATACAATTAAGTATAAAATAACACAGAATCTACTAAATACCTTAAAAGATTAATGTGCCTTGATAAGGACCAATATCTGTTTTCACTACCACTAAATGCTAAGCTTGCCTAGAGGAGAGAGAGCTTTTGTTCAGCAAGAACCAAAAAGTAAATCAAAACATCCAAAAACAGGGAGAGAGAACTTTCCTGAGAGCGAGATAGGTGAGCAAAGAGAAGAAGAAAAGCATTAAGTATATGAGTATATAGCAGCAGGGGACCTTCAGAACAAAGCGACAGGAGAATAGCACACAAAGCTTACAGAATCAAAAGTAAAGGATGCAAAGGTAGTAAATAGAAAAAGGGTGTGCTGGCATCCATTACACTCATGTCAGACATTTTTCACGAGACCTCAACCCACATATTCCAACTCTAAATGATTTATAGGAGTTAGGGCAACTAGGAGATGAGAGATTTCTGTATCCAGTATGAATTTAAATAAAATGATGAATTTATTGGAATTTGCATTATTATCATTACCAAAAATAAAAGAAATATTAAAGTAATTTGCAAGAAAACTATCTTAAATATAGTGAGGTGCTATATCATATTAGTCCATGGGAAAGCAAAGCTATTCTTATAAATGGAGTCCTTTCCCTCTTTCTCCCACTCTCCTCTCTCCCCCTGTGCCTCTCTCCTAAACTGTACTCATCTGATAGACCTACCTATAAACACCTCTCATTCCCTCAATATGTCCTTTAGAAGCATCTCATCCCAGTAAAATGCAAATTTCTCATGGAAACGTTTTTTTAAGTGGATACAGTTAATTCTAAGACATAGTAAAATTGTAATTGAAGTAATTCTGGACATGAACCAGAAGTCAAAGCTTCACTCCATCAGGGCACTGAGGTTGGCTCATAGTGTGGCCTCTAAAGTCGGGATCCTAAATCACTTGGATAGTGTTCAGCTGGGTCTCAGAACTCAGATGTGTAACTTTCTTGGCAGTTAAAATGCATTCACTTGCTCTCTACCTCAAGTTTATGCAACATTCACAAAGTCAGGTCTTGTGGCCTTTGGGGATTTTAAAAAAGAAGAGCTTTGAGGGTGTGTGTATATATATGTGTGTATGTGTAAAAAATTATTCTGTAAGGCTGTAGTCAAGCAAATTATGTGAGAGGTATATGAATTAATCAATTTTTAGCAAAGTAGATCATTGGATTTGTGAGCATGTATCCTGATGCTTTTCACAGTTTCTTAAGTGTGTGCTCTGGGGATAAATTTTTCTTCCTGGTCTTCTGTTTCTTGCTGAAAACATTCTTAAGCTCTCATAGGTTCCCATTCTAGAACAGAAGACAATCTTTACAGAGATTATCATTAATGTTCAAGACAGCAATAAACATTATTCCACTGAGACCCTATGTGGAGCCCATTAATAAAGAAAGAGACGAGTTTTATTCTCGTGTCATTTAAAAAGATATAGATAGTTTGTGCTAGGCCAAATAAACATGCAAACATTTTGCAGCTCTGACTTTAATCCCTAGCATGGGAGATGGAAGGGGCAGCATAAGCCTACAGTGTTTGGCAAACAGTATAGAATAAATGAATGAATAGTGTTTATAATTATTTTCTGGCTTTTCATAGTTACTATCTTCAGGCATATTACCAGGATACTACAACCATTGCTTTCATGAAGTCTTAAGTGGGCAAAATATGATGCTAGGTCCATTCTGAAGAGCACAGCTATCCATCCTCACCTTCAATTCCAAGACAATCGGCCACGGAGCTCACACGTTTAATGCATGCCTGCTTTGTGCCAGGCATTGGTTCGGAACTGAAAATACAAAGCGGAATGAGATATTGCAAAGCAGAATGAGATATATGCCCCGGATGGTGCTTTGTGAGACACAGGGGCACGGACGATGGCAAAGGGTGGGGTGAACAACACGCATGTTGAACTTACAGAAAGACAAACCAACACTGAAAATCTTTTGCTCTTAGGGAAAAAGAAGATTGCAACAACAAGGATAGCAAGCACTGCATACATATTACAATGGCTAAGACTTTTTTAAATGACAATACCAATTGCTGGTGAGGGTGTAGAGCAAAAGGAACTCTCATGCAGTGTTGGTAGAAATGCAAAATGATACGGCCACTTGGGACAATAGTCTGGCATATTGGCCTATTCTTAAGGAACTAACTAGTCTTTACCCAGCAACTGCACTGCCAGATATTTATTCCAATTGGCTTCAAAAGGTAGGTCTACACAAAACCTACTACACATGAATGTTAATAACAGGTTATTCATAATGGCCAAAATCTGGAAGCAACTGAGATGTCCTCCAACAGGTGAAGGGTAAGCAAACTGTGGTAGATCCACACAATTCAATATTTAGTCATAAAAAGAATGAGTTAACAAGCCATGTAAAAACATGGTTTTATATCACCAAGTGCCTATCACTAAGTGAAAGGAGCCAGACTGAAAAATCCCCTACATTTTGTATGATTCTATTTATATAACCTTCTGGAAGAGGCAAACTATGCAAATGGTAAACAGGTCAATGGCTCTGTAAATCTAAAGCTGTTTTGAAATAAAAAGCTTATGGGGGAAAAATCCCTTAAAGGATGAAAGGATAAGTTTGGGGAAAAGATAATAGTTCATTTTTACACTAGTTATGTTTGAAATGCTATGAAACATTTGGATGGAGATATCCAAGGTCTGATCAAGCTAGATTAAGGGTTCTAAAGCTAGGGTATCAATTTTAAAAAAAGATTATTATAAGCAGAATTCAAGGACTTAAGATAGCTGATATTGAGGCAACATGGTCAAACCTTTGTGAAGAATTTTACTACCATCTTGATTTAGTAACATCCCCACACAGAAAAATTGGCATTTAATGACTTAAATTTCAAATGACATATGGCATCTCTATGAATTCAGTTTACTTACATTTTACATATTATGTTTTGTCTTACCATCTACATAGTACTCCCTGAAATTAAAAACTATGGAAGCTTGCCAGGGTATATGCCTCCACAACCCAGTGCCTTACAAAACACTAAATTCATAGTAGGCACCCAAGAATTTCAATGAAAATAATAACTGGATGT
This sequence comes from Desmodus rotundus, assembly GCF_022682495.2. Taxonomy (NCBI): domain Eukaryota; kingdom Metazoa; phylum Chordata; class Mammalia; order Chiroptera; family Phyllostomidae; genus Desmodus; species Desmodus rotundus. Next base: position 16,199,891 of record NC_071397.1, on the reverse strand, counting down.
TTGAATAGATAGACAGGTGAGTGAAGATGGATGGATGGATAAATAAATATATTCCATAGAAAGCATTCATTTCTTTATAAAGGATAGTAGTACCAATCTACAAGACAATTATGAACAATAATTTTATATAGTTAGAGCTCACAAGAATTTGCAGATCCTGTTATAACGAACAAACAGACCAAATTTCTTCAACATATGTAAGATCCCTATCCCTGGAAGTGGATCAAATGAAAACCAGATTTTGGATTGTGGTTATTAGGAGCTGAATTGTGTCCCTTAAATAAGATACGGTGAAGTCCTGAACCCCTAGTACCTCAGAATATGACCTTATTTGGAAACAGATTCTTTACAGAGATAATCAAGTTAAAATGAGCTCATTAGGGTGAGCCCTAATTCAGTATGATTTGTTTCCTTATTTGAAAAAAGGGGGAATTTGGATACAGATATAGGAAGAGGCACAGGGAGAAGACAGCCATCTACAAGATAAGAAATGTCGGAGGCTACCAGAATTTAGGAGGGAGGCATAGAACAGTTGCTTCCCAGCTCCACAGAGACACGTGACTGCAGATTTGGGATTTCTAGCCTCCACATCAGTGAGACAATAAACTTCACTGTCTAAGCCACCCAGTCTGTGGTACTTTGTTATGGCAGCCCAAGCAAACTCATACAGTCATGAACAAGATATTTTTGGTGGGGGACAGAACTTTCTAAGTGTACATGTGTGCCTGTTTTCCTTACTATGAGAAAGACTTCTGGTCTTATTCTTTTTATAGAAAACTGAAAATAATCTTCGAAGCTTTTGACAAATTCACAACACATAGAACTCACCAGTTCTGAGAAGAGGAATTTGAGACATCAAACAGATAACCTTTCTAAGGCATTTTGCTGTCAAGGGGAGGAGAGGGGGTGGCAGATGGAAGTCAGAATGGGGTCCTGAGAGGGGTTTTAAGTATGCTTGTAGAATATCCAGTCGGCAGGGAAAAGAAGAGACCTGCATGAGTGACATCTTTGCACAGGTGAGGGGGAATGCAATCCAGTGCAGGGGCGGCATCCTAGACTGTGGGCATGCAGTCCTCATTTTCTTCTCCCTTTTTCCACACTTCTGAAACATTTTTTTAAACTACAAAAACCCTATAATAAAACTTGCCAAAGAGAAGAATTAGGGGTGATTAATCTTATTATAAAAGAACCTTTTAAAGAGCAAGCTCCCTTAAGTGCATTTAAAGGATTTTTAATATTGAATTTGCACTCTACTTTTAAAGAAGCAAGTCTATTGCATAACACTGGGTACATCTGTACACAATTATAAAGTACAGAGGTAAAGAGACATGTGGCTACAAAGTTAGGCTTATAGTTTTATAATTTAAGGTATAATGTAGGGCATTCTTCTGAAAACTTAGACTTTAATAATTTGGGGAGATTGTTTTGTTTAATTTTATCCTGGCAGGACTATGAGGTGGAGGTTGCTGACATGTTAGAATGTTTTCGTTTGAGTTGATGTTGCAGCTGCCTGAGAATATTTTGGGTTTTTTTTTCATAAATTAATAAGCTCAAATGTAATTTTGGTCTCCTTCTCTGCCTCTGTGCTTTTATATATTCTGCACAAGTGCCTCAATGTTCCATTCTATTTTAACTATAAAATATAATAATGCATTAAAGGGGGGTGGTAACATTTACCATAAAGTTATAGTTTTTCCACTTTGCTTTCCAAATCCATTTAAGTTAGCAGCACAAAGCATAGTTCCTTTATAATGTGTATGTTCATAGCAAAAGCACATAAATATTTCATCCACCAAACTGGTTCATAAAGAGAACGTAATAGGAAGGGGTATTTTAGGTAACATCAGTACATATGTGTAAACCTTATATAACTTAGGCCATAAATTACAGGATGTCAAACTCCTTGTGCTGAAAAGTTCATGCAAACTTCTTAATAGATCAGAAAGCAAAGCACCTGCTGGCAACCCCGCCCACATAATTGTGATATTGCTGAAGTTCCTGCTTTTCCTACATGAAAACGGAGTTTAATTAAATTAGAGTTCTATATAATACCAAGGAAAAATTACAGGTAAAAGATTGAACCAGTCATCTACCATCTTCACTACCCAATGACAGCCATAACACAAACGTGGCTACTGAAGCCCGGAAATGCGGCTACTCTTAATTGAGATGGGATGTAAGTGTAAAGTGGACACTCCATTCCCAAGACATAGAATGCAAAATCTCTCATTAAAGTCATTTTACACGCATTACATCTTGTAATAACATTTTGGATATATTGGATTAAACAGTACCTTTTATTGAAAGTAATCCCATCTGTTTCTTTTTACCCTTTTAAATGGGGCTATGAGAAACTTTTAAATTACATATGTGGATTGCAATTATATCTATAGGATAATGCTGCTCTAGATGTTTCCAAGTATCACATGCTCTGTAATCCATAGGGGATAAAATAGCTGGTTGCTTATCTGCCATATATGGTTTGCATGTTATTGTCACGATCGTCACAGATTATAAGAACAGCGTGCCTGTCTCCACATTCTAATGCTACTTCTTAATAGTAACTTCTTTGCTGAGCCTTAGTTTTCTCGGCAGGAAAATGAGGATGATAGGAGCACCCAGCTCATGGAACTTATTGTGAGGAGTTAATGAGAAAATGTGCGTCGTGACCTGAGCAGAGTGTCAGCATCCAAGAGCTGACATCTTTTGTTCAGCCAGGGCACAGTTGTTTTTTATTTGAATTTGATTGCCTATGGGTAAGGCATATATTCTCCAGTTTAGCAACAGGCCCTGCCATTCTCCATTGTTCATACACAATGTGAATTGTCCTTGTCCTGGGGACATTTGAACTTCTGGAAGTGCCATGGAAATGTTCGATACAACCTCATTTTATCACCAGATCAGAGGAATATCAGGCTAATTAGAGATTCTAACCAAACAAAAATGCACTTGGTTAAGTTAACCAGTCTCCTTTGTTTCTTCCTCCCTCCCTTCCTTCCTTCCTTTTCTCTCTTTCTATTATATTCAAAATGTTCCTCTTTCATTGAGGTCCCCAGGCACATAACAGTAATGTAAATTACTAGCATTAAATTATATTATAATAACCCAAAGATATCTGAAGTTTCCCCACCAAACAAGTCTTACAGCAAGCTGAGAGGTAAACTAACCCAAGTTCTTTCAGGTCCAAAGAAGAGAGGAGGGAGTTAGCATCCTAAAATATTCTATTAACATTAATTTAGATGACTAGTGTCCAGCTGATAACTGTGGCAATTATGCAGTTGATAAAATATCCAGATAGTTTCTAAAACCTTGTTGTGAAGCTGGAAATCTGACAATATTTTACATCACTTTTGCTTCCTCTTCCTTTATCCTTTTCATGAACACTTGAGAGGACACCCCTCACACAGATTTTGTGGTTTAGACAAAATCCTTAATCCCCTTAAACACTGAATTCCATTAAAAATGACCTATAAGGCCCTAAATGGCCCACCACAACCCTGACTCTTACTATTGCCTTAGTTCACTCTCATTGTGTTGCAGTCACTCTGGTTCCCCAATTGCTCCTCCAAGAGTCTAAGTCTGCTCCCACCTCTGGGCCTTTGTACACACAGTTTCCTTGGCTTCAAATGCTCTAATCCTAGAATCCACCTGCCTCCCTGAGCCTCTATCTTGTCTAAAACTGCACTATCACTGCAATCCTAGCACAGTCCTTTCTCTCGGCTTAAGTTTTCACATAGTATTTATTGATATCATTCTACACATTTTACATGTTCTTTTTTTCTAATATCTGTATTTTATGCTGGAAGGTAAGCTCTTTGAGATCAAGTCTTTTTGTTTATTTTGTTCATTGTTGTATTCTTAGGACTTAGAAGATTAAAAAATATATAACAAATGATGATATATGTTAAGAAGTAAAATAATGTAGGAAGGGAGAACTAGGTGTATGTGAAGGGTTGGGTGTGTGGTTAGAGAGGCCCACTCTGAGAAGGTACATTTCAGGAAAGATCTGAAGAAGGTCAGGGAATGTTCAGAACGAAGCATGAAGGGGAAAGGGTGTAAAAACACTGCATGGGAGCAGACCTAGCATGGTATACCCTATATAATTGGTACACTGTAGTCACTCAATAAATACCCGTTGAATAAAGAATGTTTTAAAGCACACTATACCAAACATTCCATGTTTATAAATTGGAAGACTTATTGTTAAAATGGTAACATTCCCCAAATTGACCTGCAGTTTTAACACAATTCCTATCAGAATCCCACCTGATTTCTTCATAGAAATTAACAAGCTGATTTAAAAATTCATCTAAAATAGCAAACAACCTAGAGTAACCAAAACAATCTTGAAAAGTAAGCACAAAGTAGGAGGACTCACACTTTCTGATTTCAAAACAAAGGAACAGTAATTAAGACAGTGGAGTACTGGTACAAGGACAGACATAGGGATCAATGGAATAGAATTGGAAGTCCAGGAATAAGTGCATACATCTATGGTCAACTGTTCTTTAACAAAGGTTATGTAGCCTTTTCAACAAATGGTGCTGAACAACTGGAGAGCCACATGGAAAATTCATTTGGACCCTTACCTCACAGCATATACCCAAATTAACTCAAAATGGATCAGAGACTTAAAATAGGAGTTAAAACTATAAAATATACCCCTTATATATGACCCCTTACATATGACCCCTTACATATACCCCTTATATATGACCTCATATATACCCCTATAAGGTCATATAGGGGTAAACTTTCATGACCTTAGATTTGACAAATAATTCTTACACATGACATCAAAAGCATGAAACGGCAAAAGACAAATTGGACTTTATCAAAATTAAAACTTCTTGTGCTTCATAAAGCAGCATTAAGAAAGTGAAAAGGAAATGCAGAGAATGGGACAAAATATTTATAACTTGTGTATCTGTTAAGGGACTTACATAAAATCAGAATACATAATAAACTTATAAAACTCAATAAAATAAGATATAAACCAGTTACAAAATTGACAAAGGATATAAATAGACATTCCTGTAAGAAAGATATACAAATGGCCAATAAGTGCATGAAATGAGGCTCAAAATCATTAGCCATCAGAGAAAAGCAACCAAAAACTACAGTGACTTCCCACTTCACAGCCACTGGATTGGCTACAATCGAAAAGTCAGATAACAACTCTGGGGGAGAATGTGGAGAAATCAGAATCCTTATACACTGCTGGTGGGAATGTAAAATATTGAAGCCACTTTGGGAAACATTCTGGTCATTTCTGGAAAGACTAAACATAGAGTTAACCATACAACGCAGCAATTCTACTCCTGGATATATATCTAAGAAAATTAAAATGTATGTCCGTACAGAAATTTATAGATGAATGTTTATGGCAGCATTATTTATAATAACTCAAAAGTGAAAACAACTCAAATGTCCATCAACTGAGGAAAGGGGAAACAAGTATGGTGTGTCCAAAAGCTGGAATAGTATTTAACTATGAAGGAAATAAAATTTTGTGCGTGGCAAAAAACTTCCACAAGCAAATTCAAAGGAAAAAAACTTAGTAATTGGAAAAAATCGTAACATTTTTTTATCCTCACCTGAGGATATGCTTATTGATGTTAGAGAGAGGGAGGAAGGGAGAGAGGGGTGGGTGAGAGAAACATCTATCAGTTGCCCTTACACACCCCCTAACCAGAGACCAAGCCCACACTTAGGCATCTGCCTTGACCAGAACAGAACCTACAAACTTTCGGTCTACAGAACGATGCTCCTAGCCATGCAGCCACACCTGCCAGGGCATGTATAACACATGTAAGTCTCTGAAACATACAGGGCTTCTGTAAATAAAAAATAAATATGACAACCCAATAGAAAAGAAACTAGTAAAATGCACTAATAGAGAGTTTTCCATGAAAGGAAATTCAAATGGCTCTTAAATATATAAAATTATGTTCAAATGCATGCTAGTCAGGGAAATGAAAATTCCCTGACTACACAAATACCACTTTTTACCTATGGGGGAGATTGGGAGTTTATGTGAAACACCAGTTTCCTACACTACTGGTAAGAACCTAACTTAGAACAAGATCTATGGAAGGAAGTTGAGCAATGTCTAAAACTATTATAAATGAACATGCCATGTGGCTCAGCAAATCAACTCCGAAGAATTTATGTTGCAGATAATTTTGATACGTCTAAACTGGTCAACATGAAAAGTTACTTATTACAACACCCCTTACAACAACAAAATTTTGGAAGGAAATCCTAAATATGGTATGGTTAAATATATTAAAAACCATATACTGCAAAAATATTCTGGTAAAAAAATAGGGACCTCTTTATGTACTAAAATGGGAATGATCTACAACAGCGATTTTCAAGGTTTTTCATCTCATGGCATACATAAACTAATTACTAAAATTCTGTGGTTTCTTTGCTGATTTGACAGAAAAAACAGGTATAATTTTGATTCATTCACACTGGACAGCTATTGGTGTGTTGGCTGTTGTCAGTTTTTCATTTGACTATCTAAGGGGAAAGACGTTAGTGCCCCTGACTAAATAGTCAGGTATCTCATGTTTTAAAAAATTCTTCCTGTATACCAGTTGAAAAGCACTGATATACAAGATCAAAAAAATGATATCGACAACGACAACAACAGCCAGAAACACTGGGTGATTTCGATGGGATGGAAACTGTGCCTTATATGCATATTGATTTATTCACATACTTTCATGTTTCCCACATCACAGATGAAGAAACTGAGGCACAGAGGTTAACAATCCTGTCTGACATCAGTTAGCTAATGTTTGGCAGAGCCAGTATGTAAACTGAAGCAGTCTACCTCCAGTATTTGCTTTTAGAAGAAGTATACTGTACTGCCCTACCAACCGAAACCAAAAAAGCAAGATGTAGAATAATTGTCTACCATTTATATATTTTAAAGACATGGAATTGTCACTATATGCACATATATATGCATATATGCCATACTTATAACATGGACATACTTTCTTATTTATGTATGAACTATTTCTGGAAAGATATCTGAGAAACTGGTATCATTGATTGTGTGGGAAGGGAGACCAATGTGTAGAGGACCGGAGGGGTGGGAGAGACTTGGCATTGTGTACTCTTTTATACCATTTGAATTTTAAATAATTTTGAGAAAATAAGACAATTTTTAAAAACTCCTCTTTTACTTAACTCTATGATATTATATGACATAGATCTCAGAGATATCACCTCTCTTTTAGCCTATTTTGAACCCTAATTCTCCTTAACAGACATCTTTAGACTTGGCCTCTATCTGATGCTTTAGCAGGAAACCTATACTACATGCAGAGGAAAAAGTGCCCATAATGGGAAGGGGATGAGGGCACTGACTTCCTATGATGTGGAGAAAGGCAGCGTCCAGAACTGGAGAAACAGTGCTCTCTGAATACCTAGTTACCTGAGACAGCTTTTCCTAACTCAGCAAGCCCCAAAGGGGATCTGTGACAGGTCTGGATCCGAAAAGGTACTGAACTCACAAGACCTAGGATAGTGTGTCCTTCTATCCTAATATTCCTTCTCAGCCATAATGTATACACACATACCCCACGCACACACACATCAGTCACAAGCAACCACCTTTTCTGACTCATTCCTAGAATTTACCCCCCAGAAGTACCACAACCACATAAGTTACATGACCTCGGTTCATCGCATCTAGGCAAACACATATGTGATCATTAATAGACAGAAGGGGACATGCCCAGGATTTCCTTTTCACTATGCAAATATTGATTGGAATCATTAAAACAGGATTCACTTAACCTAACATTTTCAAATAGCAGATAGCTTACTAAGCATCCATTATTTTGCCTCACACTGCAGAAATGATGACCATATTTTCCAAAGTGGAACAGATCAGATGGCTTTATTATTTGTTTATGTTTTGTTATGGTTTTATTATTTGTTTATGTTTTGTTTTTAGCTGTCCAACATTAATTTGAAAAGTCATCTAACAAAGACGCAAAATTCAGTTACATTTATTAATTTACTTCAATATATTTACTAATTGTTCGACACCAATCACTGTTTTGGTCAGTCAACAGGTCAAAGTCTCCACACCCATGGAAGTCACATTTTGATAGAAAAGGTAAAAGCAGACTAAAAATAAGTAATAAATATCAGACGAGTATCAATAGTATGAAGAAAAATAAAGCAGTATGGTAGACACCAAAGGAAATCAGGAGAGGGGAGATGCTATTTCAGATCAAGTGGTTGGAGACAGACTCTGCAAGGAGAAGACACTCATGCAAGCACTTGAATGAGGTGGAAGAGGAAGGCACTCCAGGCAGAGGGGCAACACGTACAAAGATCCTGAGTGCAATTCAGTTTGATGGGCTCAAGTACCAGCAAGAAGGCATATAGGTGGAGTTCAGAGACCAAGACACAGATAAGTTAGGAGAAGAAGGCAGGGAACAGATTTTGAAGGCCTTGAAATGTCAAATATTTCAAGTATGATAAGAAGTCACTGAAGGTTTTGAGGTGGAAATTTACTTATATTTCTGAAGATAACTGTGATAATAGGTTGCAAGGAGGCAAAATTGGAAGCAGAAGATCTAATAGAAGGCTGTTCCTGTTGGTAAGACAAGAAAGGATGGTGAGAGCAGATGCAGGAGTGAACACTGCCAGATCTGAACTATATCTCAAAAGTAGTCTTTCTCAGGAATGTGTGATGAGATGCGAGGGAAAGTGGGGAATCGAGGATCACAGCTCACTCGCTTTTTGAGCACCTCAGTGAATTAGTTGTGATTGGGGAGTTTAGGTTGGGAGAGGGGGCTTGTTAGAGTTCTGTACTGGATATGGTAAGTCTGAGATGCTTACTAAACATGTAGGGAAAGTAGGCAGTTAAATAGAAAATTCTGGAGCTCAGCACAATCAATCAGACTACAAGTACCTGGAGGCTGGGAGTGGTAATGTACACAATTTTTGGTTGCAGGGAATTTTTCAAAATATTCTTTTGTTTTTCAATTATAGTCGACATACAATATTATATTTGTTTCAGGTACACACCTCAGTGATTAGACATTATATAACTTACTAAGTGATCATCCTGATAAATTTCATACCCATATGACACCATACATGGTTATTATAATATTATTGACTCTATTCCTTATGCTGTACTTTACATCCCCATTACTATTCTGTAACTACCAATTTGTACTCTTAATCCCTTCACCATTTTCACCCATCCCCCAGCTCCCCTCCCAACAGGTAATCATCAAAATATTCTCTGTATCTATGATTCTGTTTCTGTTCTTCTTGTTTATTTTGTTTTATAGCTTCAATTGTTGATATATATGTATTTATTGCCATTTCATTTTTCATATTTATGATCTTTTCTTCTTTTTCTCCTTCTTATTCTTCCATTTCTTCCCCTTCTTCCCCGTCTTCTTCTCCTTATCCTTCTCAAGATGCTTTAACATTTCATATAATACTGGTTTGGTGGTGATGAACTTCTTTAGCTTTTTCTTGTCTGGGAAGCTCTTTATGTGCCCTTCAATTCTAAAAGATAGCTTTGCTGGGTAATCTTGGTTGTAGGTCCCTGCTTTTCATCACTTTGAATATTTCTTGCTAATTCCTTCTAGCCTGCAAATTTTCTGTTGAGAAATCAACTGACAGTCTTATGGAAGCTCCCTTATAGACAACTGCTTTTCTTTGCTACTTTTAAGATTCTCTTTAACCTTGGCTGGTGTGCCTCAGTGGATTGAGTGCTGGCCTGCAAACAGAAAGGTTGACAGTTCAATTCCTAGTCAAGGCACATGTCTGGGTTGCAGGCTGGGTCCCTAGCTGGGGTGTATGAGAGGCAACCAATCAATGTCTCTCTCACACATCAGATGTTTCTCTACCTCTCTTTCTCCCTTCCTTCCCCTCTCTCTAAAAATAAATAAATAAAATCTAAAAAGAAAAAGATTCTCTCTTAACCTTTGACATTTTAATTATGATGTGCATTGGTGTGGGCCTATCTGGACTCATCTTGTTTGGAGCTCTGAGTTTCCTGGACTTGCAGGTCTATTTCCTTCACCAGGTTAGGAAAGTTTTCTGTCATTATTTTTTCAAAGAAATTTTCAATTTCTTGCTCTCTCTCTTGTCTCTCTGGCCCTCGTGATGTCAATGTTGGTACACTTGAAGTTGTCTCAGAGGCTCCTTACACTACTTAAAAAATTTTTTTTTTCCTTTTTGCTTTTCTAATTGGGTGGGTTTTTTCGTTTCCTTATATTCCAAATCACTGTTTTGATTCTTGGCTTCATCTACTCTGCTGTTGATTCCTTGTAAATGATTCTTAATTTCAGTTATCTTTTATTTCTACTTCTTTTTCATGGTTTCCATGTCCTTTTTCATGCTGTTGAAGTTTTTTCTAAGTTCATCTATTCTTCCCCAAAGTTCATTGAGTATCCTTATCAACAGTGCTTTCAACTCCGCATCTAGTAGATTACTTGTCTCCATTTTGTTTCGTCTTTTTCTGGAGTTTTATTATGTTCTTTCATTTGGGACATTTCTTTGTATCCTCATTTGGGCAGCCTCCCTGCATTTGTTTCTAATGGTTAGGTAGAGCTGTCGTGTCCTCTTGGCTCGATAGTAGGTGTCCTATAGGGTCCAGTGGCACAGGCTACCCCTTCACTCAAGCTGGGCACTACAGGAGTACTCCCTATGTGGGCTGAGTACATCCTCCTGTTGTAGCTGAGCCTTACTGCTGTTGGAATGTTAATGGGAGGGATTTACTCCAGGGCAATTGGTTGCAAGGACTGGTTGTGACCACCGTGGAGGTTCAGCTGTTCAAGGGTTCACTCCATAGAGCAGGACTTACTTCAGCAGGGCTCTGGTGCCTGCTGAGTCAGCCCCTTAAGTGTGTTGCTTGTGAAGGTGGTAAGCTGGTGTTCTGATAGGGTCTGAAGCTGTCCACCCAGTACATTGGCTCTGGAATATTTTGGGAGGTATAAGCCAAGGTCAGCTTCTGCCTGCTCTTCCCAGGGCCACGCAGTATGAGCTACAAAGTAATCTGAATATGGCTGCTACTTGTGCTGGGCTTAAGGCGCCTGGGAGAGGACAAGTTTTGAACTAAGGTGAGGTGCCACTAGCGCCAGGCCTGGGGCCACTTAGTGAGAGGTACAGGGCATGCTGAGTCCAGATGCTGCTGTTTTGAGAGATTTTAGGAAAGTATGAAACGTAAGCTAAGACAGGCCATTCTTATGGATATGTCACTGTAAATAGCTGGGGTGGGCCTGCATGAAGTGTGCTCTCAGGGAATCACAAAGGCTGGGCGAACAGTGATAGCCAGGTTGAGGGAGACTCAAATATGGTGTCCACCTGCTGGCTTAGGAGGGACAGGCTCATCAAAGGAATAATGTCCTCTCTAGCACTTCTGTCTGGAACAAAGCTGCCCCTTCAGCTCTCGCCCTTATGCCAAACAATTCAGTTCCTCTCGTATGTCCCTGGTGCCTTTTGAGCTGCTGCCTCAGTGCTGGAGCTCAGAGGTCAAGATGGCAGCATAAATAAAAGCAGTACTTGCATCCTCTCACACCACATCAAAATTACAACTGAACTAAAGAACAACTATGATTTGCAACCACCTGAAATCTAGCTGAACAGAATTCCCACAACTAGGGATATAAAGAACAAGCTATATGAAGACTGGTAGAAAGGACAGAAACATGGGACAGGCTGGTACCACACCCAAACATGGGGAATAAAAATTGGGACAGATAACTTGGCTGTGGAAGTACTCCCTAAGGAGTGAGGAGTCCCAGCCCCACACCAGGTCTCTCAGCCCAGGACTCCAGTGCCAGGAATAGAAGTCTCCATAACTTCTGGCTATAAAAAGACCAGTAGGGATTGTGGCTGAATGAGACAGAGGGCTTCTAGAGTCCCAGGCAGTTCCTTCTAAAGGGCCTGTGCATGGACTTACTTGGATTCCCTCCCTCTGAGTTCCAGCACAGAGAATTTTGTTCATGAATAACTAAAATCTCCTGGGCTAAGAGCACAACTTCTGAAATAAGAGTGGTCAGGATCAAATCCTAGCTCCACCATTTATGAGCTATGGGGCTTTGTTATTTAAAATCACTATGCCTCAACTTTTCATTTAAAAATATAATATGCAGCAAGTATATATGACTTCTTATCTAGGCTGATTCCTAAAATAGTGGTGAGCAAAATAAATATGGTCCTTGCCTCAAAGAGCATACAGTTTAATGGGCTAACATGAAAACAATAGTGCTTTTTGCTTGGGCTTGGTGAGAATTAGAAAAATTCTATGTTTCAGAGGTTAGCATTGCCAGTTCATAATATTAGTTTAGATAGTTATTATGTATTAAACAAAAGTAATATCTAGCCTTTGTACTGAGAATCAGCAATAAATAAAAGTATTTTTATTAAGACAATGAAAATATAAAATGTAAAATTATTCAACTAAATCAATAATTACATAAATGCAAATTGAAGAAAGTGAAATACTCTTTTGGGATGACGTCTGTGGAAGAGAAGAAACACAGGTTTCCCCCCATGTCCAAAACCAGAGCATTTGTATGAAAACTGCTGTACGCCAGAATGGCATGAGGCGAAGAAGCATACTGTTCATTTACATGAGAAAAATTTTGAATGATTCCAGACCCCAAAATAAACTACTAAATCAAACCAAATAACATATAAACCCTAAAATAGTGCTAACATGAAGCAAAAGCAGAAACGATATGATGAAGACACTGTACAAAGTAGAAGTAGTGCACATTGACCGTAATGGCTCACCACCAATCGCTGAAAGTTATCTTTACTTTTTCCCTTTTTCATGCAAATGAAAATCCTCCTTGGATTTTTTCTTTTTTTGGTTAATGAAAACAGGTACTAACATAGGTATTTGGTAAAACTAAAGTGGTATAACGTGCACTTTTGAAAAGTGGGCAATATCTGTAGGGACTTCCGCCCACTGGTAGTCAGTATACACACTGGCACAACTTCTCTGGAGAGCAGTACAGATATTTACTTTTAGATATATAACTCATATATATATGTGATTGGAAATGTGTGTCCTTTTTGATGGATTAATTCCATTTCTAACACTGTTCCCTTAAGAAATAATTAAAACATATCTTGAGGATAAATATGACAGATCACACTCCCCACATACTATAAGACTATGCGGGCAAAGACTACACCTGATCTCCCCACAGTCAGGTCCCCAGGGGCGAGCAGAGCACCTGGAACTAAATAGGCACTCGATAATATTTATTTAATGAATGAATGAACAAGTAAACAAGTATGCAAAGTTTTATAGAAAAGGACGTTCACTGCAGTGTTTTTATAAATTGTGAATAATGGAAATCCTCTGCAGAAGATTGTTTAAAACTGTCCACTCCACTTAGAATAGAAGTCATGCTTCTTCCCATCATCTACAAAACTTATAGGACCCAGCTTCAAGTCCATGGTCAGTTGTCATCTCTTTCCCTTTTCCTCTTGTGTACTCCATTCCAAACACACCGTTCTCCATGTTATTTCCCAAACAAGCCGTGCATAACCTCAGAACCTTTTAACTCATTATTTCTTCTGCCTGGACACTCTTCCCTTTGACATGAACGTGGCTGTCCATGTCTCCAATCAATATCAGCTACTGAAGGGGCCTGGCCACCCATCTAATACAGCAATCCCAAACCCCTCACCCTGCCACATTACCTTGCTAGATTTTTTTCTTTTACTTATAGAGCTACACTGGTAGGAATCATTGAAACTCTTGAAAGAGTGACATAATGCCACCTCCCCAATGAGTCTTTGCTACTTATAACATAAAATGCACCAAAATGCAAGAAAAGCAATGTATTTCTGCAGTGAGGCAACTTACTTATTTTTCAATGTAAACTCACCTGAGAGTAGAGACAGGACATTCAAGTATTTTTTTAAATGGGTAGGGACTACTGATTTGTGGGTAATTGGCCTGCAGAAGCCCTTAGTTTTGCATTTTTTAGATACAGACATGGGAAGATAAATGATACAAACTTCCCTTTTTTATTCTGAAAGACAACTCTGTAAATAAACACACAGAACCCCTCATGTAAATAACTTGTATATTTTAAAATAAAATAAATGCATATTAACTAAATATGGTAGAAACAATGAAAAATATAAGGAAATTAATATTTGATAGGAAACAGGATGTAATCAAGCCACCTTTGAATTATGTTTTCTAGATAAGCACAAGGAAGACCTCAAGCCAAGTGAGCTTCATTTACACTATTTACCTTTTTCTTCAATTAAGATGAGAGAAGAGATTTAAAATATGAATCCCAGGCAATCCTTTCCTTCATAAATATTAAAATGCCAGCAATGTTGGAATAATTAAGGCTGAACAGAAAGACAAATGGTCTTCAAGTTGTAAGTTTTCAAGTTATAATTCTTTCAGTTTCAAAAACCTTGATGTTCCCTTATCAGGTCAGAAGAACACCCTTAAAGAAATTGGTTTCAAATTATTACAAAAATGTCCCCAGTATCAATAGAAAATCAAGTTCGTTCAGAGCTTCAGTGGTCACCCTCTCAAAGAAAATTATATTCCTATAAGCCCTGAGCTCACAAGTAATCATATAACTAATGCTAAATAAACTAATCTTCAAGTAGAATAATCATAGGGTTAAACTTTGCTTTTTTTCCTGATTATTCTTACATTAAAATTAAATGAAAATCCTACATGGGATCTCCAGCCAAATATTTCCACCTTCAAGGCTTTTTAAAAGAACTCAAAAGAGACCATGATTCCCAGCCTCATTCCCAACTCTGGGCCGGCTCCACCCCGGGTCAGAGGAGGAGACCTGCAGGTTTCCCACCTGCACGGTTCAGCTCTCATGGGAGGATGGGCCCTAAGGACAGGAGGGCTTCTCTCTCTCTGTCTCTCTGTCTCTCTCTCTCTGTCTGTCTGTCTCTCTCTCTCTCTCTCACACACACACACACACACACACTTATACACGATTTTTGAGAGCCACCAGATGAACCTTCCTTTCCTTTGTGAAAAGTGCAGACTATTTTAGGTTTCTGCAGCGAGGACCACATCGTTCTCATAAATATGAAAAACTGCTGGAACCCTCGGAAGACCAGAGTAAAAGAGTTCCAGACCCAAGCACCGGCTACAGAACAGGAAGAGGATTGGGATTAATCAGAACTGGGGTGGTTCCCTTAATATATATATATATTGCTCTCATTATGATAATAAAACATTCCAGGAAGTAAGTTGCCAGGGAGAGAAAAGAAGAAACTCACTCCCCACCCCCTCTTCTGAAGGAAGCAGCAGAGTCTCCTTGCAGAACGACAACCCTGAGGATACAGCAGTTGTCTTCAAATCTGTGACCATAAAAAATCATTATCTCTGTGAAATACAGCAATTTGGGAGATAATCAAACGGTGACCAGGGGGCAGAGCTGCCAATCTGAAGGATTATGCTCCCGCGCGCCCGCCTGCGCCTGACCTTCCTGGGAGCCAGCTGTCGGTGCGGCGAAGACGCCCCAGCCACTCCGGGCACATTCATTAGGCTGCCTTCCGCGCGTGATCCATTTGCATAACACCCCGGCTTTCTTAATTAGTACTTCATTTCTCCCTTGACTTATTTCGTGGCGAAGTTCACGGTCCCCCCTCCTTGATTCCCGCTTCCCTTACTGAATTCTACGAAGGGGTAGAGGAGATGGGCCGGAAGGGTGAGAAGGAAAACGAATAGGACTTGCAAATTAAGGCACTGATAATTAGTCTATTAATATTTTCAGATTTGAGTGAGGTTTCTTAGTAGGAAAAACTAGGAAAAGAAGCTGCTTGGGGAGAAATTTATCCTGGCAACTTCTCATTCCTCTCTATCCCATGGGCTGTGGGAGAGGTAGTGCACTAGCCTCCTCGGCCACCTTAGTGCCCCCCTTACTTAAAATACACCCCACCTGGGGTTGAAAAGTCTTTGGTTTTAGGTGTTCAGAATTAGCGTGAATTCCATCAGAGGGAAGGATGACGTCAATCCACTCGTCAGTTGAGCTGGTCTCAAATTCTAATGGGGGGGTGGGAGAAAATTGTCCTGGTAATTTCATACATTTCCAATTTCTTACTCCAACCTCTCTCTTGCTGGATTATTCCATACAAGTGAAGTGAAAATAAGAGCAAGTATATTCAACATGTAATTATTACAGTCCCCCAGTATGCATAATTCAGATCCAAACAAAACCAATCTACTCTTTTCTGAAAGCAAGGGTTTATTTTACCTGATGTGAGGAGCAGAAATGCTTCAACTTCCCCACATGATATCTGTAACCTGTGAGATTAGCGAATCTTGGATTCTGCTCATGAAGAGAAGGCAGATTCTGTTACATGGGCTCAAGAGACCTCCTACAAGAAAACAGAATGTGACCGTTATTAAAAGCCACAATAAATGATACTTAAGTTGGTCCTGACATATGAATCACATCAATAAAAATCAATAATTATTCCTAAAAAAGTCTCACTATTTCAACATCTACAGGTTTCCTTTCATTTCTTTAATTATTTTAACTCTACAAAGTAAATCATTCTATATGCATTATAATACACACAGGACTTTTTTTCAACCAAATAACTAATGAACCTTGATCTTTATGAAAAGTACAATGTTAGAGTGGGCTGAGGAGGTAATAAGAAATCATAAATCCTCATGAAGTTGCAATCTTATTGAGGAGAAAAGACTAACACATAAACAGGATAACTATCCTTGGCAATAAATGGGTTAACATCATGAATAAGATGTCTTGGCCAGGGGCTTTGCGGACTTAGTTGGAAATGAGAGGTCATGTGTTGGTTGCTATTGTAATGTGACTCCCAGACATTAAACAGAATATATTTATGACCACATACTGTGTCTGCACCTATAGATAGCAAAATATTTTCTTCCCGTGTCTTAGTTTCCTCATCAATATACAGATGAACTCAATCTACTACCAGTAGTTTTTAGAGGATTTACCCGATACTTCTCAATATCAATACAAACAGTAATTGGTGAATGTCACGTGATATTAATTACCCAAAATTTTATTCTTTGTTCCCATGGTTAAGAAAACTCAAAACGACCTTGGCTGGTGTGGCTCATTGGACTGAGTACCAACCTGTGACCAGTGTTGCTGGTTTGATTCCCAGTCCGGCGCATGCTTGGGCTGCGGGCCAGGTCCCCAGTGGGGGAAGTGCAAGAGGCAGCCAAACATTGATGTCTCTCTCCCTCTCTTTCTCCTTCCCTTTCCCTCTCTCTAAAAATAAATAAATAAAATCTTTAAAAAAAAAAAGCTCCAATTGAAAAGCCAAAACCTAAACACAAGAACTTTTACGTATAGCTGCCTAAGGGAAAAAAGTCTTTAAGGTAGACTTTTTAAATGTTTTAGCCACTGAAAAAAAAATAACCAATTACATTTCTACTACATTTGTGGTAAATATGTTAATTTAAGTCATGATCACTTTGAAAATTCTTAACCTATTTTCTTTAAGTATGGCTTGCTTTTCCTTCTTCAGTGGGCTCTGTAACTAAGCCAAAACACATAAAATTTATAGCTTCAGCGCAAACAGTACTTGACAATGCAGAGGGAGTGCTTTTTAAAAAATCTCTTGTAACCCCAAACCAGCTGAATCTGTTTTGCTATGACTATTAAGAACATGCACACATACATACAAGTAGAAACAAATAAATAAAATTAGAAGAGATTTTAAACATTATTTCGAGAAAGGAAACATTTCAACTCCAAACCATTATTTTGAAGAATGCTATAAGCAGCCCAAGGAAATAGTTTTTTAAAAACGAACAGATACATTTAAAACATGCTAATACACATTCAGAATTTTTCTTTCCAGATGATTTTTCTTAAAATATAAAGTTTATAAATTACAATTATGTGGACAATCTACATTTTTCATATATGTGCATATACATTTGTATTTAGAATAAACCACATTTATATGTGGAACAATATGCAAATGATAATTTTTATGACGAACAGATTCTCTTTAATATGTAATCACGCACATATGCATAATTTATAAGTAACATACCTATTCACATTTCCAAATGCATTTCCTTTTTATTATTTCTTAAAATTCATTCTTTATTTTCAACTGACATCAAATCACTCTTTTGCCAAGAGACTTTTTCTTTTAAAAAAATATGAGTGCAGTCTTGAATTCCTACAATTAACTGTAAGAATTCCATCTGAAAAGTTAAAAACACAGGGCAAAGGAGAGGCCAAGAAGTTATGTTGGACTCGATATATATTACTTATGAGCAATAAGAGGGGTAAAATAGTATGTGAAGAGATCATTTGAAATGTTAAGCTTTGAAATATTTGCCCATAATGTTATTTTAACATAGTTGGTTGCACTGAATGGATGTGACTCTCTGTCCCGAGTGATACTTTCTGTGAACATAAAGTGTCTGCAGGTGTTCGCCTCCAGGTAGGTCACTGAAAGACAATGCAAATGAGGACAATTTCCCCAGTAGCAGCAACCGTAGAAATTAACAAGCAGAAACCTGGTAGACACTGGCATCCTTCTCTATAGCAAGCTAAGTTTTGGGGCATTTTAGAATTTGCCCTCCATTAACTCCTAGATTACCCTATTCCTCACATGCGCCACTAGTTCATAAGCAAAAAAAAAAAAAAAAAACCCTAAATAAAAGAAATTCTCAATTATCCACTTACAAAATATTCACTTTACATTTTATTCAGGACATATTTGCTATCCCACACTGGCCACTGGCTTCCATCAGTGGGGTGTTTGCTTCTGCAGCACACACCTCCCCGTCCGTGAGCCAGCCCTTTGGCAAATAATTTTAATACAGCTGAACGAGGGCAAACCTCGGACCACCCTCCCCACGTAAAAAGTCATATAATACATTTCTAGTTTAAAAAATAATCTCTTTGCAACAAATCTTGTTTTTGATTATTAAAATACTATTAAAATATTTTTTGCAGCAAATCTTGTTTTCGATTATTAAAATACTATTAAAATATTTTTTGCAGCAAATCTTGTTTTAGGTTATTGGTACTACATGTACCATTCCCCTGTGACCACTTTGTTAGTACAGGTTATTAGGAAAAAGGGAGACAAAAATAATTTACATAAAAGTCAGACTTTTAAAATTTGTGTTACTCATTTAATTCTTTTCAAGATCCCATGAGATAGATATTAATGCCCCCATTTCACAGATGAGGAAACGAAGGCGCACATGGATCAAATAATGCCTTGAATATCACATAGCTAAAAAACAATGACGTCAATACTTAATGCCAGGTCTCTGACTCGATTGCACTGAATTTTTCCGCTATAAAACATGGCCTTGGCCTTGTATGCATATGCAAAGTTTGCGAATGGCTTGGAAAACCACAAAAGGAAAGGCATCTACAAAAAGGCAGCATTCACATCTAATGACAAAGCTTACGGATGATTTACAATGGGGTCAAGTCCCAATAAACCCATATAAGCTGAAAATAGCATAAGTTGAAAATGCATTTTAATACCCAAACCTACCAATCATCATAGTTTAGCCTAGCCTACCTTAAATAAGCTCAGAACACAAGAGCCAAAAAATGTTGGCAATGAAGTACACTAGGGTATTGGTTGTTTATCTCGTGAGCATGCCCATCTGGGAGCCCTGGCTTCCTGGCTCTGCCCAGCATCGAAAGATTATCCCACTGTCTATCACTAGCCCGGGAAAAGATCGAAATTCACAATTCCACGTATAGCTTCTCCTGGATGAATATGGCTTTTGCACCATCTTTTTAAAGTCTAAAAATCCTAAATTGGGGAACATCTGTATATAATTCAACATATATAATCAAATCACTCAAACTTAACAATTACCTAGAGTGATATGACATGTTCGCCTACAGCATGACTGTTTGTCAAGCCCGGGCAATGCAGAGAGAATAGAGGAGATACCCTCCTTCACATGTTCTACTATTTTGGCCATGCTTTTTCAAACATTTCGTCATAATATATGCCATCACTTGTAAGAAAATAGGAACTAGAATTCTACAACACTGAGCAATGAAGTGTCCCGCTACAGAACTGCATAGCAACCAGATGTCCAGAGTGGAAGGTCTGGGAAAGACAATTAAATACAGTACTTTCCCTCCAGGGCAGTATTGATCAAAGGAGTAACACATATACGCGTTTCATCATTCAAATGCTAATGAATCTATAAACCTCATTATTTCTTATCTATCTTTGAGTTTCCACGGCACTTTTTGATGACATATCATATTTGCGCTAGTAATGTTTGCACTTTTTATTCGAATTTTCTAGCCCAATAACAGGAAACCATTAGTCGAGAAAGAGCATTACATCAATGTAGTACCAGAGCATGCATTATATGCAGATTGAGAATAGATACAAACTTTCCAAGTCTGTTTGAAGTGTAACTGGTCTCAAACAAGGATTTTTACTAGGTAGAACAAAAAATATCTACTAAGTGAGGCACTAGAAAATATTTCCTATGTGAATTTTGAAATTCTCAGATGAGAGATACTATGAAAATGTTGTTTTCACACTTAATCAGAGGGCCTAGAAGGAACAGCTAACTAGATCAGATATCAGTGCAGAAATTCTTCTTTTTCTTTTCTATCCATATCCTTCTCTTTCTTTATTACACTTTTAACGTACTTCTTGTTGTTATTGTCATTGTCAATTTATTGTCAGAGAGGTAGTGGGATTATAGGTTGGAAACACCAGAACATTTGGAGTCAGAAAATTCTGGGTTCAAATGTGCCCCGCCTCTTGTAAAATGATCTTGAGTAAGCTAATTAATCTCCCTGAGCCTCCGTGTTTTCACCTGTAAAATGGGATTACTAATTAGTAGTGCTAGCTGCATGGCCTAATATAATTTACTCAGCATTTCTGAGGTGTGGGTTTCTTCTATGTGAAATGAAATTAGTATCTGCGTTTACAGGGTGTTGCAAGGACTAAATGTGATAACAGCTACACACACCTAGCTTCATACTGAGTGCCCAGCAGGTTCTGAATAAATCAGTTGTCCGTAATTTTTGCTAGAAATACGTGCTCATGGCAGAATATTTGTAAAATATTCCAACAGGTAGGGATAATCTTGGTATATTTTGGTGTCCTATCTTCCAGCTTTTTTTGTATGTGTATACTGTAGTATGTAGCTGATACTATCCATAGGTTCATAGTGGCCGTAACTTTGTATAGCATAAACATTCCCCCACTGTAACTTCTTTATAATTATTATTTTAATAGCAGCATGGTATATTTGGGATACAATATAATGTATAGGATTTTGCTATTATAAATACTTTATTATATAATTAGCCACATTTCTGAATATTTCTGTTTAGTTCTATTTTCTAAATGGTTTATTTGTAGCCTTGTGCCAAAAGATACACTGAGTTGGAGGAGTTGGGGGAGGAAATACAAAAAAAGGATGAATTTTCCCAGCAGCAACAAAAAAGAGTAAAGAAAAATACAATATTACTACAGTGACATGTAAAGGAGAGAGAAACATGGAACATGGAGACCTTTTGCTAGAAAATGCAACATGGAGACCTTTTCAAAAAGGCCCTATAGTTTAACAAATGTATAATTTTATAAAGTACTGACTAGAGGATTTCTGATGTCTCATGGATTCTCTACACATGAACAAAAAATCCTTAAGACAGATCTGCCAGCCACTGCATCAGTAGCTCAAACGCTGGGATTTTGTACACATTCAGGAAGAGCTAGAGAACATTAGAAGTTTATAGATCTGACAATTAGGCACGGCCCTGAAGTCCTGCAGAAGTGCAGGAGAGACCTCTCACTGATGTCCCTGCTTACGTCTTGGCTTTCTTTTAATGCAGAATTAGTGGTTAAAAAACCCTAAAGGGTATGTTTTTCTGATACTAATATACATTGGCCAGATTCCCCTATACAGATAGCTATATCTGTTAAAGTGTAAATAAAACCAGAAGGCATTAAAATTACATTTTGATAGAGAATGTGAATGAGAAATACCAACCACCATACCTTTACTTACTTCTTTGATAAAAGAAGCCTCCTATCTATATTCAAATTGGGCAAACCAGCTCAAAAATAAAGAAGGTAAAAATAAAAGAAAATGAGAAGTAGAGGCCAATGAGCTTAGATCACCAGTTGTGAATTTCTTATTAAAGTCATCCTGTGCGTGGAAGTGCATTTCCACTAGCTTGCACTTGGTGACTAGGGTCAGTGTAACGGACGTGGCGGGTTAGGCAATCCATTCTATTGGGTAGTCTGGGAGGAAGGATTCTGACAAACCTGTGTATTTGAAGAGAAGTGCAATCTATCTCTTTCTCATTCCTTCCCACTTAATCCACAAAGATACTTAGGAGAGCTTTTATTCCCCATGTTCAATGAGTTTGTTCATTTTGTCAAAAGAAACCAGGCAAAATTTCCTTCTCCTCCAGACTTTCCCTCAAATACATCCTTCCTTCCTGGCCCTGGGGTTTTGTCAAAACAAAGTTATCATGCAGCCTGGGGTAGGACTGGATTTTTTATCCTATTGATCTTTATATCTGGAAGTTGCAGTTGTAGCAGTGAATTTCTATGTATTGGAAGTCTCGTGGGCTTGTGGCTTCACGTCAGACACCTGGGGAGGGAGTGAAGAGAGGTCTCCTACCTGGACCATATGTTTTTGCAGCTTCCAATGTGACGCTGTGACACGTACTAAAGTACAGCAGGGTGCCCAAAGAGAAGAGCACACAAGAGGAGTGGGAATATTTCATTTGTATCCACATCTTCAGATATATCTATAGCCATCCATATATGGTTACAATATAAACAGCATATGTGTTATATCGGGAGTGACAGAGTATAACCCAAGTCAGGTAAGTCCATGTGAATATTCATTATAAAACTACTTTCTACATGTAAACAGCTTGCCCCTAGCTATCAAAACCCCAACCTTACAAGATGTAAGACTGGCTCACAATCAGAAGTGATTACAAACTCTAGCTCAAGTAGGTAAATAGCTCACAAAGTGTATACTTGGGCCACAGTTTGAAAAGCCCTAAACTCCCCAACACTGAATGTCTTGACAATTGTGCCTTCACCTGTCAATTGCCTGACAGTTGTGTCTCCCAATTCAGAAACCCACAATCCTATTCTATGGCCAAGCTTGAAAGATTCACTGACATAGAAAAACTGACATATATCTGAGAATACATTTCTCAGTAGTCTAAAATTAAGTCTACTTAGTTTATGTGTTAAATTCCCTTAGAATGAAACATTTATTCTATCTTTTGGCAGAAAACGCCTTTTCTTTCTCCTGTACCCTGCTATTGTGTCATTCTAGCGTTTTCCACAGTCACCCACTCATCACGTTCTCTCCTTGTTTGAGAATGTGACAATCATGAACTATTTTTGTTATAAATTATCTTCTAAAATTAAATCAACCAATCTCATTTTCAGTAAAAGGCCTTAGGTTTTGTGTAGAGTACAGTCTCAGATGTGAACAACAGGATTTTATTTGCTATTTTTAGGCTATTTATTGGGTTTTATTGGCATTGTAATGACATTTGGGCAAGACTATGTGGCATATTTCTAACACAACTGTTTAAAGGCTCACAACTAAATAGCTACTATTAATACCATTAGTACAAATGAATACTAGACACACCACTGATTTCTACAATTGAGAGAAGAGTTGGGGCACAAAATATTTTGTAAGTAAAAGAAAAAATTTTCTCAGAATGTGCAAATTTGTAATATAACAGCCAGAGAATTATTTTCTATTCAACTTTAGATATATGAATGAATGGAAAAGGAAGATCAGAGAGGTGAAGGATGAGCAGAGGAGATGAAGGAAAAGATAGGAGAGGCTGAGAACATGAAAAAAAGTTTTTGTTGTTTTCAAATATGGGCCACATTTTGTTATGTGATATTTCCCAGTGGTAAATATTAAACTTAGTGGTCAATTTTTGAGACTAACACCCTTTAAGAATATCTTTAAATTAGTAAACTTACATATTTTTCACTATTTCCTACGTCTGGTCCATCTATTAGCTGGGCTACTCCCTTTATGCATTTATTATTTTGGCTGGCTGTGGCTGATAAGAAGACACTCCAATCTTGGGTCTCAGTAGGAGGAACTGGCTGCCTAGATGATATTCATTTCAACAAGTCACTCATTCGCTGGCTGTCCATGTGCACCCACATTGTGCTGTAGGTTTACTTTAAGCACATTCTAAATGTTTAAATCACTTTAAACTAACTGGCTCCTATAAAATAATGTTATTTTTTCTCCAAGAATTTGAAGTCATCATTCATCTAGAAAGAGATGCTGATTATCAAACCGAACCAGAATTGAGGTTACAAAGCAGAGATTCAGTAACTATGTACATCCACACCCATGGTTTTCAGAATACGAATGATCATGTCAGAGTATTGTATTCATCCACTTTTACACAAATGCATCAAGTGTTCATTTTAATAACATTCACTGCCTTACTTCTGCCATTTACATTTAAATGCAAAACTTGTTTTTGTGATCGTACTAAAGATCTTACATAGAACCAAGGAAAACGACTATACACATGCCATTACCTAGAAGTTTGAAATTCCAAGACTACAGAGGGGTTAATTAATTACATTATCTGTAGCATTACTCTGGCTACATTTTGCCTGGGAGGCATATGGATCCACTCAGCCGCTGAATTTGAAAGAGCTGTGTCCTTTTCGTGTAGAAGAAAAATCATGACATAACCCTCTTCCACCCCCATCATCAGCACTAGATGTTTCTTTTTTACCTGATTATTGTGATTCTGGTGAAATAATTGAAAGAACCAATATTAAATAAGTACCAAAATATTCATACCATCCTGAAAATCGTAGTACTGCATAATGTATTTCAATCATTGCCTATTTACTGAGCTTCTATTATCTTCTAGACGTTGGGGTGGGCTGGGGAGATTCAAAGATGGATGAGACTCGGTACCCACTCACCAGAAACTAATATCAGAGTAAGATCATAACAAGTTAAGCAAAAGAACATTGAGAAAAGGATTCCAAAACTTGATTTATTAAGAAATTAGTAGTGGTGTGTAAATTATTTCCTTAGCTATTGATGTAGTCCAAATTAGTTCCATAATTTGTAGTCCAAATTAATTCTATAATTGTTAGTCCAAATTAATTCTATAATTGTTTAGCTCATTTGATATTTTCTTTTCCTTCTTTCCTTCCTCTTCCTCTATTTTTACCCCTTCTGTGGGTCTTTTAGTTCTTTTACCCTTTCCCCTCTAATTTGTATTGATCTTCCAAAAAAACAGAGGCCTCTGAAAATGCACATAGTGTCATAGAAAAAAATGCCAAAAGGCAAAGGGAAATTTAGGGTAAAGTAAATTAAAATGGAGCTAATTGGTATACCAAAGTGTACACCAGGAACTCCTGGTATAGAGGTATAGATGGCAAGTGGCCTTGGAGTTGTCTAGTGACCAAAGCTAAAGGAGGCATAATGCCAAATTTCCAAAATATGCTCAGCACCTCGGCAGCTGCTAAGAAGCAGCACAACTTCTCCCAGAGGTGAATTGGAGAGAACATTCTTCCTGAATCCACAACAAGGGGATGTCCTGTGGAGTAGCAGACAGCATTCCTTACAATATCCAATCATGGGGCAGAGTGCAATTTTTGAGTATAAAATGTCAAAGACTTTGTCGCTATAATATGGTTATGAAGGAACTGAAAATCTCTGAAATCGAAATCCTGTCCATCATGATATTTCTGTGTTTATTGTATGTGTGCATATAAATGTGTGTGTATATATATCAATTTAACATTTCGAATCAGATAAATGTCCTAATTTAGAATATGTTCTCTAACTCCATAATTCTTAAGAGGAGGAAGAAAAGAAAATCAACAGAGAAAAACTCCTATTATATGAAGAACTCTTACTCTATCTCAAAGACTTAAAAACAATAGACAATGAACATGACTGCTGGAATTAGCAGCTTTAGAAGACAAACACTGAAGCTGAAGACAGAGCTGAGGATAAAGACCAAAGAAGACAACCGAAGGTTTCCGTTGGCAAAATTAAAGAGCACTGTTCAAAAAAAAATGTCCTCACACCTCCCTCTCAAATACAAATTCTCATGGATGAATGAGAGATGAGATTATTTGAAGCTGAAGTAAAGTATTTATGTCTAGTTTACTACTACCGTAGTTATAATGAGTGTAGCTTTTGCAAAACTACTACAGATGGCAAATTTTTCTCAGAAGTACACATGAAACTTTTTATTAGACAAGCAAGATTTAATTTAAAAGATGAAATGTTATTTTACTTTCCATTTACAATTTTTTTAAAATTTTGCATGGAGTTTATTTCTACATAATTATTTATTCTTATTAATTTTCAACTAATCCTTTTGTCAAAATTATTACAGGTTTAACATTTAAAGTTTTATAAATTTTTGTTTTTATTGGGCATTCTCTAATAGGCTTATAGCTTTTTAAAAATTTGATTTGCTTGGAGAATTTGGTATCACTTTTATGAATCCTGCCTGTTTTGAAAAGAAAACGCTGTGCTCCCCATCAGTGTTCTCTGCTGCACATCACAGACACTAACAGGGCCGTCCTGACCTTCCATCCCAGTGCTGCAGGCATCACGCCACTCCACCGGAGGCGTGCACCCTGTTCCCACTATCAACCCTCTCTCTCTCTCACCCATGCCTACCATTTGTACCAACCATCTGGGCAGAGACTGACAACTCCCCAAAGTAGAGAATAAAAGACCCCAAACTTTCTGAGTTTACTAAATAAAACCTGTTATGCCCACTTCTCCACCACGATCAAATGACTGCCCACCAGGCGATGATACGAGATGTTCGAAGACTCAGGGTGCCATGAACATTTAGCACAGATGCAATGATAAAACTGTAATGTCCACAGTTTTGTTGGAAAACACGGAATTCAACTTAAAAAAGAAATGCTGGATTGTGTTATTTGTTCAGTTGCAAATTCATGTCTGCTAGGCCAGTCACCAAAATTCTCTGTGCCTTAATTTATTCATGTTGCATATGGATCGGCTGAAATAATATTTTCTGGTTTTCAGGGGTGCTTTGTAGAATAACCTATTCATGATTATTAAGTGACTATAAACTGTAAATGACAAGTATTCCTTGTTTCCAGAAGCTGGAATTTTTTATTAAACCTCAGTTTCTGGTAGCTCAGTAAGAGGATATAGTCCTTTGTGTGGATGAGTTAGGTTAAAGTAGTACAGGCTGAGAGGTAGCTTATACAGCACTGAAACACCTAGATTTGGTCACAATTGGTCATTTTCCAGATATCTGGCCTGCACGAGACCCAGTAACTAGTTGAATTGTACATTGTATTGCACTGATGAGCTCTCTTGTTGCCATATAATTGCAGCTATATTTTCATAGCAGGGATTCAGGCATTCAGAAGATGGCTATATACCAAAAGAACAAAAATTCTGTACAAACTGTCATTTCAAAAATAAAAAAAACAAATCAGCCAGTTTGGTGAAAAGTTCAATCAACCAGCTTGGTGCCTTATAGATAAGACAATTTGCCAAAGGACTGAACTTTCACTTTATGTTTCAGGGACCTCTTTTGTCTTCATATTAGGAGTTAGAGAGAAAGGAGGCTTGGTGGGATGTGTACTTTGAGTCTAACCAAATAAATAAGACAGAGGATTTATTTTCTGTGAGCACGGGTCATTTTCTATGCTCTTGGGTTCAGTGTGACCTAGAGATAAATCACTTTATCACCTCTCAGGAAAACTTCTCAGGTCTGCTATTGCTTAATTTATAAAATGGGAAGACTCCCTGGAGGAATTATGTCCTGTCACCTAGAAAATGTTTGAGCTCCCTCACAGTCACTAGGCAGCATTTATTGAGCGCCCACTGTGTGCTTAGCACTATGCAAATACAAGGTGTCAGGTTAACAAATCACAACCCTTCTGGCTGCAAAATAATTTTTTAAAAACCCTCAGATCCATTAATATTCCATGCCATATGGTGGAGAAAGGTCTAAATTCTATTGCTTTTGCTTTTACAGATAATTTATGAAAAAAATGAAATATTAACTAGGAACATGGTAGAATGGCTTTCGGTTTCACTAGAAGATGACAAATGAAGCCGCATAGGCATACATTTGAATAAGGAATTATCCATCAACCTCAAACTTGACCCGCAGCTGTCATCCCTATAAATTAATGTTTACCATTTTTAAGTATGTGCAGGACATCTGGAAACACACAGGCTGTGGCTGGTGAGAAATTTCCAAGAAATAGTATATCAAAAGCTAATTATAGCAGCAGCGAGCCCAAGTGTCATTTTGTTATGGTGAATTATAGACAGGGAGCTCCGTCACCGCAAACTGTTATTCATAACTAAATCATAATGCTTTTAAGTTTTAATTAATCTGCTTAGCTTTAGTTGCAAGGGAGAAGCTTGCTTAACTGTTAAGCCACCGAGGCTCTCTCGGGCTACCCTGAAACTGCATCTGGGCACCTGAGGGAGCAAGACCACATTATCAGGCTGACGCTGCGTCTATTAAAGAGAATTTCTTTTAATATGACAGACTCTGAATATTTCTTTCTATTTCATTATCCAAAAACCAATTAATTTTCCATAAGAGCACCAAATTAATTACAAAATACTATGGAAATCAGAGATGTCCCTCCTTCCCCAGCATTATGGAAATGCCAAGCCCCTTGGCAGCATAGCCCTTTCGAAGGTACCAGTTTTTCTCCTTAGTTTAACATTTTATTTGTGATGTCGGGAAAACTCCTAAGACCTGGCATTTTTATTTCTCTCTCACATGACCTACTTCTTCCCCTTGCTTACCCAGTCCACACTCTTTCTCTTTAATCTTATTTAATCATCTTTACCTCATGAAGTTTAGCTGCAGAAAGCAAATTTGTCTATAAAGAAACTCCCTCTTATTCATTGTGACTCCTTGGGTCTTCATCTTGTCTGCCCAGCTACTCTATGAGCGACTCTTGGGCATGTTTTAAACTTACTTTATACCCACACCTTCTCCTACCTGCCCTTGGGATAAACATCTCTTCTGAATCCATATTAGGGATTTAGTAAATTCTTTTCAGTTGAAAGAAATCTAGTTTTAATTCACAAAGAGAAATTAAAATGCACTGGACTTGCAATCCAAAAGAGAGAGTAACAGAAACCTACAAAGTTTCTTCACCAAGGCAGCCACAGGAAAAATAACTGCCCTAACTTGTGGCTATTTAAAGTTCTGTTCAGCAAACAAAATTTCCCTTTGGAGGAATTTATGATGAGCTTATATTTTAAAAGGGGAGCAGTGAGAGGAAATGCAAAAATTTGGACAGGGGATGATAAAATTTGATCATAAATTTTAATTTTAACCATCTCTGAAATAAAGGCATTAGCTAATCTTCTGACTTTTATTTAAAACAGTGGAATCTTTCTCATAAGAAATAATAGCGAGCGGGCTCTCCCCCTGAACGTTACTTGGATTGAAGCAGGTCCCGGTCCTGTAGTGCCTTCTTGGGCTTCCCTTGGCCCAGGGGTGACTCCTCTGTTTGGGGGGGAAAAGGCCTTGGTCTCTGAACATCCTGTCTGAAAATGACTAGGAAAGTCTTCCTGGGGACAAAGCATACATCACACTTCATCTCTTTCTCGGAAGCACCCAGTACGATGCCCCAGCAGGCATTGAATATACATTTTATTGATCTAGCACCACTCTCCGTCACTTTCATCACTCTCTATCTTGAATACAGATTTGTTTCTTAGGATATATGCCTACATTCGATTAACTGAAATTTAAAAGTACAACAAGTATCGTCCTCATGTTTTTAGTCACCACTTACCTAATTTAGCCTCTAGATGAGTTTATGGTTGAAAATACTATAATTTATGCAGCAGTAAGCAATCATGTAGACAAGGGCTCTTTTTCAAACAGTTTTGAAAGAACCATGTGATCGCGAAGTTGTAGAAGATGTGGGCTAGGCTAACGTGGCCTTTTTCCCTAGAGCCGGGGATCGGTTTCAGGTTATTTACATGGAAAGCCCCATGGGTGAACTGCCTGACTACTAAGGCCTCTTCTAAACTTCAAAGCCTGCCATGGTCTGGCTATAAAGGTAGTCTCCTACTGCACATATCAAACACTGCAGCCACTTCTAATTTGCTTCTTCAAGACAAAGATGGAAGAAGGTGTATACAATATTTAATCCTAAGTCAAACACAGGAAGACAAAAGATTTAATTTGCTTCTATTCAGCAGGTAACTTTTGGTGGTAGTTTAAAACATTACTGTGGTTTCATGCAGCTCCATTAAAGTGTTAACCATACTTTGAAGCCTCAAAATATAGTCATTTAAATCAAATTAAATAGATAATGTAAAGTGCAAGAGGGTTTTGTATACCTTATTTCTCATAGGGAAATGGAAGCATAGCTTTAGTCACTTATAATGTAGGGTCACTCTGAGGAAAGAATTTCTTGGCCCGCTGAGGCTTGCTTTCTTCCAAAATAGGTTCCCTATGTTTCTGGGATGCAAATACACACACACACACACACACACACACAGATACATATATTTCAGTTGACAGGGATGTTTATGAGGTCCTGAGCTATTTTAACCTCTAATTTTACCTCAATAATGTTAATTTTTTATCCTCATCATAAAAAATATAAATTAAAAACAAGAAAAAATAAGCCTCTTGAGTTTATTTCTAATACTAAAGAAGAGCTAATGCTGACATAATAATCACTAAAATGCTGTTTAAATCTGCATCTGACTCAGAGCCAATCAGAGGACAAGTTCCGACAGTGGTGGATAAATAATTAAAACATGTGGAGACATCAAGTTCATATTTTTCTCTTAATAAAATTACATTTTTGAGCCTTTTTGGATGACCTCAGCCAAAGGTACTCTGAGTTAGCCACTCCCCTTAGAATCTGTGTTCCTTTAATGTAAAAAGAAGAGCTGATGGGAGAAATTTTCTCGGTTCTTACCTTTGTGTCAGCTCATGGCTCAGAGAGAGAAATGCTTTTTCCCCATGAGTCTAGCAGATTGTGTCACGTGTGGAAACACAGGAACAGGGCAGACACAACAAGTGAGGCCTGCTAGAGGCATCAGGCCTCCTTCATGTCATGTCCCAGGGTTACCATGAGACTCCACCTGAAGGATGTTTCTAAGCTCATTACCGGCCTTGTGAAGTTGTCTTTTATGGGGAGGGAATAAGGAAGGCCTGGATATAACTTAAATTTCAATGGACCCCACATTCTAGAGTATCCAATCTTAGCAAACAAAACCACAGATTACAATTCTTTACAGGCTGATTATCAGACCTATGATACAGATAAGGAAACCAGACACAACAGAGTTAAACCACCCGCCTAAAGTCACACAGCTAAAAAGTGAGGGACTGAGATACATTATGTTCTCACAATCAATTGAGAATACCAAAAATCAGATTAACATTTCAAGTTTGGTTTGCCAGGTGAGTGAGTTTTGAGGACAAAACAAGGATCCGGTGAAAAGGCCCAGCATGATTTTTGAGGCCCACGTTATCCTAATTCCAAAACCAGATAAAGACACTACCAAAAAAGAAAATTATAGGCCAATAACCCTGATGAACGTGGACACTAAAATCCTCAACCAAATATTAGCAAACCGAATATAGCAATGCATCAAAAAGATCATACAACATGATCAAGTGGGATTTATTCCAGGAATGCAAGGTTGGTACAACATTCACAAGTCAAAAAATGTGATTCACCACATAGACAAAATGAAGGATAAAAACCACATGATCATATCAATAGATGCAGAAAAAGCATTTGATAAATCCAGCACCCATTTATGATAAAAACTTTTAGCAAAGTAGGAATAGAGGGAACACACCTAAACATAATAAAAGCCATATATGACAAACCCACTGCCAACATCATAATAAAGAGGCAAAAACTACAAAAATTCCCCTTAAGATCAAGAACAAGACAGGGATGTCTGCTTTTACCTCTCTTATTCAACATAGTACACAAAGTCCTAGACACAGCAATCAGACAAGAAGAAATAAAAGGCATCCAAATTGGAAAGGAAGAAATAAAACTGTCCTTATTTGCAGATGACATGATTCTCTACATAGAGAACCTCAAAGATTCCACTAAGAAAATACTGGAACTGATAAATGAATTCAGCAAAGTAGCAAGATACAAAATTAATATCCAGAAATCAGTTGCACTTTTATATGCCAATAATGAACTAACAGAAGAGGAAATTAAGAAAACAATCCCATTTACAATTGCCTCAAAGAGAATAAAATACCTAGGAATTAACCTAACCGAGGATATAAAACCTATACTCAGAAAATTATAAGATGCTGAAAAAAGAAACTGAAGAAGATACAAATAAATGGAAACACATATCGTGTTCATGGGTAGGAAGAATTAACATCATTAAAATACTACCCAAAGGAATCTATAAATTGCATGCAATTCATATCAAGATTCCAATGTTGTATTTCACAGAACAAGAACAAATATTTCAAAAATTTATATGGAACCACAAAATGCCCTGCATAACAATAGTGATCCTGAGAAAGAACAAAGTTGGGTTCGGGTTACCTAATCATGCTACCTAATATCAAACTATACTGTAAGGCCATAGTAATCAAAACAGAATGGTCCTGGACTAAAACCAGACATACAGATCAATGGAACAGAATAGAGAGCCCAGAAATAAACCCACACCTTTATAGTCAATTAA
The DNA here is from genome assembly GCF_022682495.2 of Desmodus rotundus. Taxonomy (NCBI): domain Eukaryota; kingdom Metazoa; phylum Chordata; class Mammalia; order Chiroptera; family Phyllostomidae; genus Desmodus; species Desmodus rotundus. Next base: position 16,167,139 of record NC_071397.1, on the reverse strand, counting down.
TATTTGAAAGAGGAAGCAAGCACATACAGTGGTCTAAAGATAGTTTATTCAATAAATGATGTTGGGAAAATTGGACAGATACATTCAGAAAAATGAAACTAGACCACTTTCTTATACCATACACAAGAATAAATTTTAAATGGATTAAAGAATTAAATGTTAGACCTGAAATCATAAAAAAATAAAAATTGTAGAAGAAAACAGAGGCAACAAAATCTCAGATGTTGCTTATAGCAATATTTTATCAGATATATCTCCCCTGGCAAGAGAAACAAAAGAAAAAAATAAAGAAATGAAACTACATCAAATTTAAAAGATTTTGCACAGCAAAAGAAAACGTCACCAAAAAAAAAAACAACCCAAAGTATAGGAGAACATATTCACCAGTATATCTGATAAGGGGTTAATATCTAAAATTTATAAATAACTTACAAAACTCAACACACATGCACACACAAACAATTAAAAAATGGGCAAAGGACCTGAATAGACACTTCCCCAAAGAGGACATACAGATGGCCAATAGACATATGAAAAGATGCTCAACATCACTAATCATCAGAGAAATGCAAATTAAAAGCACAATGAGATATCACCTCACATCTATCGGAATAGCTACCATCAAAAAATGAACAAACAACAAGTGCTGGTGACAATGTGGAGGAAAGGGGACTCTTCTGTACTGTTGGTGGGAATGGAGTTTGGTGCAGCCACTGTGGAAACACTGTTGGAGAGACCTCAAAAAACTAAAAATAAATCTGCCTTTCAATCCAGTGATCCCACTTCTGGAAATATATCTGAAGAAACACAAAACACTAATTGGAAAGAATATAAGCACCCCTATGTTCATTGCAGTGTTATTTACAATCCCAAAGATATGGAAATAGCCCAAGTGTCCATAAGCAGATGAGTGGATAAAACAACTATTGGACATTTACACAATGGAATTCTACTTGACTATAAAAAGGAAGAAAATTTTACCCTTTGCAACTGTGTGGGTTGACCTGGAGAACATTATGCTAAGTGAAATAAGTCAGTCAGAGAAAGACAAATAACATAGCTTTCACTCATGTGTGGAATCTAGTGAACAAACTGAACTGACAAGAAAATAGAGACTCACAAAAGAAGAGCAGGCTGAGAGCTCCGTGGATGGCGGGAGGTTAGGGAGTGGAGGGATTGAGCGAAAAGGAAAAAGGACTCATGAACATGGACAACAGTGTGGTGATTGTGGTGGGTATAAGGGAACTGAAATGGTAATGGAAAAAATAAAATTAATAACCTTTTTAAAAAAAGGCCCAGCATGGTTTGTTACCTGGAAACAAATCTAACATTTATTACCATCCACAGTAGCCTCTGTTTCTTCCTCATCACCTACCCTTCTTCTTACTCCTTGTGCCTATGTCTCTGATCCACGTGGCTTTCTTTGGATTTTCTCTAACTTCAACATGCCTCTCTGGAGGTTCTGACACCTGAATACAGGGAGTGCCAGATGCAGAGACCTCACACAGACAAAAGGAAAATAATGTTTTTTATTTTGTTTGAACTGCCTTTTTTTTTTGCTTGCCAACCCTTGGGTGGTCCTCTTTGCTATAGAAAGATGTATATAGGGAGACCTAGATTTTTCCCTGCATTGTAAGTAATAGTACAGGATCACCAATGTCTGCATTTTACAGCCTGAACTCCCTTTCAGCCATGTCTCCCCTATATGCACAAATCCACCGTCTCCTTCAGCTGAACCCCACAGTTAACCTCTCGGACACTGAGCACAATTCACACACCCAGAGATTGATTACCTCATGCAATTCGCTGTGGGATTCTAGGCAGAGGATCCTTCTGCGGGTCATACATTTTTGTGGGTTTGTTTAATCTCTGAATTTATTCCTCTTCTCAACACTATTTAAATACTTAGAAGTCCTGAAGACAATTAGATTGGCTCCTTCCCTTTTAATAAAGTCTTTTTAAATGGTTTTGGACTCGTGACTACCATCCTCTGAATCAGCCTTTAGTGCAACAGTCGAAAGACTGGCTTTCTTTTGCTCGCGAACTGCCTGTTCTAGGACATGGTCCTCTGTCCTTTGTGAAAAGTCTCATCTCCAACTCATAACTCTTACAATATTTTGTCCATCTGAGCTTGGGTAGCTAAAGACATTGATTATTATTATTTCTTGGCTTCATTGTACTGCTTCCCCAGAATTTTTAAATGCTTTTTTTTTCTTAGATTCATCAGTCTATTACACATATCTCTTGTTACTTATTTACTGAAGTAGCAGAACATTCTCTTCACTGCCTTATGGGCTTTCTTTTTTCTATTACTCTTATGTCTTAAAAATAACTTATTTTGTTTAAAAAAAAAAGTACACAGTATCTGTTTTATCAAAAATGAGAAAGTACAAACATGAAGACACAAATTTTTAATCCAGATTCTTCTATGCCAGCATCCATTTAATATCCACATACAAAATATATTCATTATTGTTTGTTTTTTTCATTTAATAAAATATTGTGGGCATATCATACTTTTATATTAATAAATATAGTCACATACAATTTTTTACGTTTATTTATTCATTTATTTTTAGAGAGGGAACAAGAAGAGAAAGAGAGGAAGAGACATACGGAAATATGTATACGTAAAGATCTATACGTACCCTGACTGGGGACCAAACCTGCAACCTAGGCTTGTTCTTGACTGGGAATCAACTGGTGACTTTTCAGTGTGTTCGATGACACCCAACCAACTGAGCCACACCAGCCAGGGAAGTCACATACAGTTTTAATGATGGCAAAATATTCTGTTATGTGGATATGCCCCTTTTTATTTAAGCCATCCCTATTGTTAAACATTTAGGTTGGTACTCACATATATATATGAAAACAGTATAGTATTAAGCATTTCTATTGTTAAACATTCTCCCTTAACTCTACTTATTCCTTAAGACAATTTTAGAGAAGTGGATCACAACTCTACACATTTCTAGGGCTTTTCTTGAAGAATTTCTAATTTATTTTTTAGAAAAGTATATCGATTTGTATTCCCATATTATAATGTAAGTGCAAATTTATCCAAATTGGATATTATTTCCTTTTTCCCAGTGCTATATCATTTAAAATTTTATTTTCTGAAGTATTAAAGAGAATTGATGAGTTTCCTGTGATTTAACTCTTTACTGCTTACTAAGTGGTCCATGACTAAGGTGACCTCTTCTGCTGTCAACTCATTCTCCTGTCCTAGAGAATGTTTAGGCTCAATTCAGTAGAATTGAATTAGATTTAATTCAATTCTATTCTATTCTATTTAGATTAAAATAGAATTTTTAGATTTCTGCAAGTCTAAAAATTTATGTTTAAACTGTTAACTATACCAAGATCTTTGCTTTCTTCTAAGTATTTAATCTGAACATATGATTACTGTTGCTTCCTTTCTGGTGTAGAAGCATTTTTGCATTCTGTCTTGCCTTTGGGAGACTTCCCATACCTATCTGATACCCTTGTGATAAAGTGAATTTTCTGCCGCTCTCATTTTTCTATTTATGGCCAATGACTTGCTTCTGGCTAATGTTGCAGAAAGAGTATCATCCTGAGGCTCAGACCCTTCTACACACCTAGACTTTCTTCTTATTGTAGATTAAGTGCATTTTTTAACTTTCTTATTCCTTTTAGTTTTTGTGATCAGTTGAAGCTTGTCTTCAGGATATTTGTAGTCAAGATCAGGATTTCTCAGCTCCAGTGAAGACTAGATAATTCTTTGTTGTGGGCACTGTCCTGTGTACTGGAGGGTGTCTAGCAGCATCACAGGTCTTTACCCACATATGCCTCTAGTACCCTACAGGTGTGACAACCAAAAATGTCTCCAGACATTGCCAAATGTCCCTCGGGGGCAAATCGCCCAGCTGACACCCACTAGTCTAGGGGATATAAAGCTTAAAACCAGTTAACATCATCTTGGGTTGCATACAAATAAGACATGGTGTCCTTCTTAAGGTAGACTGGTGTCTTGTGCTCTTGTCAGAAAACATCTGTCACATTGACTCTCGTTTTTTGTCATACTTTTAAGATACCCACACGACACATGTGGTTTCAAAAGCAGAGCAAGTGGAAGCGAGAAGGATCTGGAGATTGCCCGTAGGCGGCCTGGTCAGTGGTCCGAGTTCACTCTGCACTATATTTGGGCTTCTGCTGAATCCGTGCTTCCCAAATAGCTATTCTTTTTTCCTTCGAATAAATACCTGCTGGTTCTCACTTTGAAAGGCCTTTAATTTTCAGGTTAACAGGTTTATAGAAGATTCAGAGAAAAACTACCATATTTTTCAGACAATAAGATGCATCTAGAGGAAGAAAATAGGAAAAAACCCCCGCCCCACCACTGCCCCCTCTCCCCTGCAAGCCGGGTAAGCTATATTCAGACTATAAGATGCACCCCCATTTTCCTCCCAAAATGGGGGGGGTGCATCTTATAGTCCAAAAAATGCGATATTTATTTTATTCTGCTTTAGAAGGAAGAGCCAGGAAAAAGATATGGAAAGATGCATTTAAGCTTACTATAAAGAATGGGGTTCCACAAAAGTTGGTATATTTCTTAGCACTGTAAGTTTAAGCAGCTATGAGATCACAGTGTTGTTGGAAGGAATCTCTGTAGTAGAAGGATCTCTAAAACTCAGAACGTCTCCTTGTACTGAAATCAGACAAGTACCATCTTTGTCAGCAGCACTGTTTTTTGAATATACAGTATATGCTGCAGGAACCTGGGTGGCCTTACCCAGCACTGATATCTTTCTGCACAGTGCTGAACACCCAAGAATCCCTGAACAGCACATCCCCCGCCAGGCTGCTAAAGGTCAGCCACAGCTTTTGATTCACATCCCCATGACACTGTTTGCAGCACCAGGCAGCAAATAGCTCCGAGTTTCAACATGCATAGAAAAAAAAAAAACGGCCAAAGTAGAAAGGTAGGTAGACTAGCTGGGCCTTCCCAACACACTGGGCAAGTAGATACATCAAAAAGCTTATTACTCAGTCCAAATAGGCTTAAAAAGTCTTAAGAGAGCACAAACGCTTACATAAACTTTAAAATGATTTAGCTTTTCTTATTATTACTTTTACTCCTTCACAGTTATGAACCCATAGAACCTGGGTTTATGGTCTTATATTTTCCTCTAGGTTTTTCGTAAATTTACCTCATATTATTTCTAATGCAAGTATAACCTCTTTCTAAATAGTAACTTTGCCTCTCTCTCATGCTCCTAATGTCCATGAAATGTTTCTTTACAGTGTTTTTTTTTACTACTAGATGTATCCACCTTTGTTTGCAGATGGAATTTGTCAGCTCCTCTGCACAATATTCTCAAGTCACGGAATGCTGGAAAGCTCTGGATCGGTATGCGATGAGTAGCACATGCTCATCAGCCACTAAGAAATCTGCTTGCAATAATCATCATATCCTAATGTGTCGGGCATAGTGGTTGGCTGCAGGCACGTTCTCAAAAAATACTGTTGATCTACACTGACTCTCTTTCACTCTAACGTTTTCTGAATTCAACAGTGAGGTCAATTAATTCCTTTTTTAAGGATCAAAAGTTGCATCAGGTTGTTAGATGAAATAATCAGTTGGTTGATCTTTTTTTTAAAATCACCAGGTAGGCACATCCTGAAGTAAAGAAAACTCCATTAACTTTTGTTTCCCATTTGTTCCATGTCTTGGCTTCCTAGTAGACTGTAAGATTCCTAAGTGCAAACCCGTTTCTTGGTTTAATTGCCCACAGTACCTAGTAGAGCATGATGTACACGTAGGCCCTCAGTGAGTGCCACACTTCCCATCCCAAGTATGGCAGCTCCACAAAAAAGAATTGCTCTTTTCCTAGTCACCTGGGAGGACTGGCTTTTCAGGTGCCATTTCTAGAGATATACCATCCTTGGATGGCACCAGTAGGGGAAATCTAGAGCAAGGTGTCAGGGCACAAGTCTATTTTTCCAGCCTTGATACTTTGGACAATATAGGTGTGTCCCTAGCCCTTGTATCCCTCACTGTATCTTCGACCTGATCTACTTACCTCCCATGTACAGCACGGTGGTTCACATCAAACGCTCTGCGGCCAGGTGAGTTCGATCTCAGCTCAGCCACTTACTAGTGACTTATGCAAGTTACTCAATTTCCCAATGCCTTAGAATCATCATTATAAAAATTACTGCAACAATAATACTTTTCTCATGAGGTTATTATGAGAATTAAATGAGTTAATAGGTGTTGAGCACTTAAAATAGTGTCTGCCACATAATGAGCTCTTTTATTTTTTACTTAATCTTTATTGTATTTTTGTCCATTACCATTTTGCCCCTATATACCTTCCATCCAGCAATCGCCACACCATTGTCCATGTCCATGAGTCCATAAGCTCTTAACTAGAGCTACCTTGGATAAATGTGCATGAGAGCATTAAAAGTGTTCTGCAATATAAGGTGTGATGACTGAATTCTCTCTTATGCCATCGTTCTATCAAAATCTGTCTTTGGGAATAATTTCCCCCATCCTCAGGGTGCCTGTCACGGTAACTAGAATTTTGTGAGGTAGCATTATAAGATAGGCTGCCTCAGTCTTCTCCCTTCACTATAAAGAAATACTGAAATTCTCCAAGGTTTCAGATAGAAAGTGAGCTCACGATCTGTAAATCAAGTGAGTAAGTACAGCTAACCAGGAACAAACTGACAACAAGCTAAATTCCCTACAAAATTCATGAAGAAATGCTGAGACATAATATGTTGATGTGCTTGATCTTGAATCCTGTGTTCAGACAATGACATTCTCAGAATTGCTGACCCTCCCGATCCACTCTTGTAAGGAAAATGACAAGGTAATGACCATGGTCTCTGCTCCCCGCCTCCCATCTCTGTCTGACCGCTTTTATTTGGGGGAAGGAGGCTCACAGGCTGGTTGCCTGTTTCCTTTAAGGTTGAGTTCTTCCATTCATTTTTTTCTGGTAGAGGGCAGAGTTCCTTCCCAAGTCAATGGGGTCCTCAGACCCGCTGGGAGGGGGAGGAGAAGAAAGAATGAGAACTGTGAAAAGCTACCCTTAAAATCAAATGAAATTTCAATTGAATGACCTGAACTAGCAATTTTAAGGAGCAAATGATGAGATTCTGTATGGAGGTTGAAAATGCAATCATCACTGATGGATTAAAATAAATAGTGCAGTGAACCTTCGTACTCCTCCTCCCTGTGCCTGAAGCCCCCTCCCCTTGATAAATACACAAATCTACATGGGTGCACACCATTTCAGAGGGTAATTATCCAGCCCGTCTAGAACAAACAAAACAAGTGCAAATGTTATGTCCATGTGTAATGAAGACTTTGGAGTGGCTCAGTGAAGTGAAACCCATTCTGCTCCAGTCATGCTTTCCCATCTCCTGACCCCTCACACATTCAGCCAATAAGGGGCCTCATTTGAAATTCAGAGGCTCCGAGGTGGGGATTTAATAACAAAACTGGCACCTGTCACTTTCTCTGTATCTTGGCTGCACTCTACTGCTTTAACTATTAAAATAAACTCATCTAAGGGAAAATATAAAGCGACTGCTGAGAGATATTTATTCTTCAGACCTACAATGACGTCTCAAGAAGTCATGAGGTATGTGCTTTTAACTGTGAGGAGAAAACAGCTTCCAAGAACTTACTCATGTGATTTAATTTCCATTGCCCCTGCCTATTTTTATTTATTTTTTAAAAGATTTTTATTTATTTATTTTTAGAGACAGGGGAAGGGAGGGAGAAACAGAGGGAGAGAAACATCAATGTGTGGTTGCCTCTTGCGTGCCCCCTACCGGGGACCTGGCCTGCAACCCAGGCATGTATCCTGACCGGGAATTGAACTGGAGACCCTTTGGTTAGCAGACCGGTGCTTAATTCACTGAGCCACACCAGCCAAGGCGCCTCTGTCTATTTTTACTTAACTACCTTAGCACAGGATAACTTGGCATTCATGTCTCTGCACTCACAAACAGCTATCTTCCTATGATGGCTAAAACTATCATGTAGGTATGTATATGTGAGTATATATGTGCACATGTGTGTACATTCCTGTATCTCTGGCTTCCAGGTCATGTAAGGTACAGTTCAATAGGAAATTATTTTTTGAAATGCCGATACTCAGTACCATGTGAACAAGATATATAGCACTTACATGTTTAGTTTCATTGCTGTAAACAAGCAAAATGGATATAAAGTAAACATCTGTTTTTGGAGTCTAACTTGGATATCTAGATGTAGCTATCTAGTCCTGAAATAGATTAAACAAAAAATAGTTCTGGAAAGGCAAGTTATTGCATATTTTAGGGTCACAAAGAATTTGTGAGCATTTCTAAATGGGTAAAACCAAGAATCCCTCCCACCCCCATAAAGTTCCTACCACTTAGAATATAACAGAGCAAAGAAAGGTGACTGTAGTATTAAAAGTATTACCATTAAAAGTATCTGTTTTCAAGGCATAAAACTTTGTCCTAATTTTAGGTCCTTCTAACCAATCCCCTGGCAAAACAAATTTGAAAAAAGAAAGGGCAGACTAGCCCTGCTGAACTAAGTTAACATCAGTAGGTCAGTTTCTGGGCTACCTGTCACCTATACAAATTCATATATATATTTTTATATTGTGTTGTAGCTTTCAGCCTCTGGCTCCCTTAAATGTTGGAAATGATTTATCAACACTGGAATTCATAAACTAATAGATTTTATAAAACATCTAAAATTCAGGATCAGGAGTAAATATGGTAGAGCTTCTTTCATAGAAAATCTATATTGAGATTATTTTCCCCCAAGAATCTGTGAATGCTTCAGTGAGAAAAATAATTTGGTAACCTCTTTCATAGCAGAATTGAATAAGGGTAAAGATCAACTGATGAAATAAGTGAAGAATAATTTTACTTATGCCTCTAATCAAGAGTTGTAGTTACAGTACTATTTGCCTTTTTTCCCTGTTTTATATGGACATTTAGATTAGATTGCAAGTGACCACTTCATTGTGAGACTGGTCTAAAAATATTTGTGATTGATCCTTTATATCAGTAGTAGAATTATGAAAATAAAGTTAATTTAGAGTAAAGCTCATGATTCTTTTGCGGTGTAAATATCTTACGGCATTTTTAACCATCCTTTAGAAGTGCTGTGAGGGATCATGCTGAGAGTATTACAATACGGTGATGAGGAAGGGATCAGAAAAGCCCAACTCAGGAGGATCCAAGATGGCTGCAGAGTAGCTGGAAGCTCCATCCATTGCTCCCAGACCTGGACTGGTCTTGCAGCCAAACAACAGAGCAATCAACTAGAAAATCCAGCTGAGTGTGAGTAAGAGTGTATGTGAGTGTGTATGTGGATGAGTGTGTGGGGCATGTGCATCAGTGAGCAAGAGCCTGCCTACTTGCAGGTCACTCAGGGGTGGGCAGTCCAGGGTCTCCTAGTGGAGCAGCTGCCACCACCACTGCCCACCCCAGAACCCTGGCTACGCAGATTTGGGGCAGGGACCCTTTTGTGGAATTTGAAATATCCTCCCTGGGAAGGAGTCACTAGAGTGCCAGCACCTTGGCACCCAGACATGTCCCTGTGCCCTCCACCTCAGCAGGGCCCCACATTCCACTGACACCAGGATCCAGGATCCAGGAACTGTGGTACTTACTGGGGAAGTGGCTGTCATCTCCCTGACCCCAGGTTCCATGGGAATCACAAATGGAACAGAAATCTGACTGAGGAGGCTGCGGTTCTGCTGAGGAGCCACAAGCTCTGGGGACAGAGAGATGGCCAAGGTGGTACTGGCTGTGGAAATAGTGTGGCAGGAGCAGGCCTGCCTAAGGCTGAGAATCACCAGAGGGAGCAGCAAGAGCACCCTGCCTCATGTAATAGTATTTTTATGAGACTCTTCTTAGCACCATCTGGGATAGCTCCAAAGAGAAACTACTTAACACTGTTGGAGGCTCTGACAAGCTGTGGCCAGGCCAGCCCTGACTGAGAGAGACTTTGTGCTTTTGGGGAGGAGTCCTAGGGCCAGACTAGGACACCACTTGACATTACCAGTGGTTTATCCAGAAAGAGAAGACAATGGTAAACACTGGATTCGACTGAGATGAATTCCACCATGATCTTCTTCATTATTTGTGTGTGTGTGGTATGTGTTTTTAGAGAGAAGGGAAGGGAGGGAGAGAAACATCAATGTGTGGTTGCCTCTCACGTGCCCCCTACTGGGGACCTGGACCACAACCCAGGCATGTGCCTTGACTGGGAATAGAACCAGTGGCCCGTTGATTCGCAGGCCAGCACTCAGTCTGCTGAGCTGCACTAGCCAGGGATCTCCAGCTTTTTAACATTCATTTCTTTTCATTCAAGAAGGAAGACTCCCAGACTCTTTTTATGAGGCCAGTATTATCCTAATTCCAAAACCATGAAAAGACACAACAAAGAAAGAACTACAGGCCAATATCTCTGATGAACACAGATGCTAAAATACTCAACAAAATATTGGCAAACTGGATCCATCAATACATTAAAAAGATCATGCACCATAATCAAGTGGAATTCATCCCAGGATTGCAAGGACCATACAATATTCAGAGAACAATAGATGTAATACACCACATAAACAAAATGAAAGACAAAAATCATGTGAGCATATCAATAGATGCTGAAAAGGCATTTGATAAAAGTCCAGAACCCATTTGTAATAAAAACACTTAGCAAAGTGGGAACAGAGGAAGCATACTTCAACATAATAAAGGCAACATACAAGATACCTGCAATCAACATCATGCAGTCAACCTCATACCCAACGGGCACAAACTAAAAGATTTCCCTGTTAAGGTCAGGAAAAAGACAATGGTATCCACTTTTACCACATTTATTCAACATAATATTGGAACTTCTAGCCACAATGATCAGACAAGAAAAAGAAATAAAAGGCATCCAAAGTGGAAAGGAGGAAGTAAAACTGTCATTGTTTGCAGATAACATGATAGTGTACATAGAAAACCCTATAGCCTCCACCAAAAATGTGGAGTGAATAGTGCACATAGAAAATAGTGTAGATAGAAAAGTGTCCTGTCTCAGAACACTGAAGACAGGAATTAAGGAAGATACAAATAAACAGAAGCATATATCATGTGCATGGATTAAAAGAATTAACATCATTAAAATGTCCATACTATCCAAAACAATCTAAGATTCAATGTAATCCCTATTAAAATACCAATGGCATATTTCACAGATCTGGGAGAAATATTTCAAAAATGCTTAGAGAACCAAAAACAACCCCAAATAGCCTCAGCAATCTTGAGAAAGAAGAACAAAGTGGAGGGATCACAACAGCTGATATCAAACTGTACTAAAAGGCCATGTCTCAAAACAGTCTGGTACTGGCATAAGAACAGACACATAGATCAATGGAACAGAATAGAGAGCCCAGAAATAAATCCATATCTCTATGGTCAATTAATATTCAACAAAGGGGGCAGGAGCATAGAATGGAGTAAAAATAGCCTCTTCAATAAATGATGTTGGGTGATCTGGACAGGTATATGCAAAAAAATAAAACTAGATCACCAATTTATATCACACACCAGAATAAACTCAAGATGGATAAAAGACCTAAATATAAGTCATGATGCCATAAAAGTCCTAGAAGAAAACATAGGCAGTAAAATGTCAGATATTATACACAGAAATATTTTTGCTCATATGTCTCCTAGGGCAAGGGAAATAAAGGCAAAAATAAACAAATGGGACTATAACACTTCAAAAATCTTCTGCACGGCTAAAGAAACTATCATCAAAATGAAAAGGGAACAACTATAATGGAAAACATATTTGCCAACTATACCCAGTCAAGGGTTTGATCTCCAAAATATATAGAGAACTCATATGACTCAAAACCAGGAAGACAAATGATACAATTAAAAAATGGGCAAAGGACCTGAATAGACTTCTCCAAAGAGGACATAGAGAGAGCCCATAGACATATGAAAGAATGGTCAACATTACTAGCCATCAGAGAGATGCAAATTAAAACCACAATGAGAACCCCCCTCACACCAGTCAGAATGGCCATCATTAATAAATCAACAAACAACAAGTGCTGGCGAGGTTGTGGAGACAAGAGAACCCTAGTGCACTGTGGGTGCAAATGCAGACTTGTGCAGCCACTGTGGAAAACAGTATGGAATTCCCTTAGAAAACTGAAGATGGAAGTGCCTTTTGATACCGAGATCCCACTGCTGGGATTATACCCTAAGTACCCTGCAACACCAATTCAAAAGAACCTATGCACCCCTATGTCCATAGCAGCATTATTCATAACAGTGAAGTGCTGGAAACAGCCTAAGTGCCCATCAGTAAATGAATGGATCAAAGAACTGTGGTCCATTTACACAAAGGAATACTACACAGCAGAAAGAAAGAAGGATCTCCTACCCTTCATGACAGCATGGATAGAACTGAGGGATATCATGCTAAGTGAAATAAGCCAGGAGGTGACAAATACCATATGATCTCACCTATAAGAGGAACAAAATGAACAAGACAAACAAAAGAGCAAAGTAGAACCAGAGGCATGGAAACAACGAACAGACTGACAGTGACCAGAGGGGAAGCAGGAGGAGGATAAGAGTGGAAAGAAGAGGAAGTGACTATTTAAGGAACATGTATGAATGACCCATGGACATGGACAACAGGGTGAGGATTGGCTGTGGGACAGAGCTGGGCTAGGCGGAAGAGAGCAAAGGGGGAAAATTGGGACAACTGTAATAGAACAACCACAAAATATGTATTTAAAAATGTTCCCTGGGGAAAAAAAAAAAAAGAAGAAGAAGAAGGGAAAAAAGAAAAGCCTGACTCATACCTTGGCCTGTTATGCCTTCTATACTTTATGGTCAAGAAATGTGGCTTTTCAAGTGAATGGTTATCTGCTTTCTAGATAAGTCTAAGCTTGTTGTTAGAGGGTGGGGGAAAGAAGCTTCAGGTGAACGTTTATGCTGGTAGAGGACGGCCTTCTATCTGGGCAAGGGTAAGAGTTATGCTCTTATATTTTCATAACAGAATGTCAACTCCTGCCTGCACATATGGTATCTCAAGCATATGGATCTTTGTTTAATCAACGACCCAGAATATAGACACTTCAGGCAGTTTTCAGGAAATTCAATCTTTAATTGCCTTTGTTCTTGTACTTGCTACAATCTTGTTTGGAGATATTGGATATTTAGGGAAGACAGTGTAAGTAACACATTAACACTCTCTTCTTTTAGGATCTCTGAGTTCCATACCTACAAAAATTATTTAGCTCCATTTTCTTAGCTTTTCACAGAAAGGATTTCAATAAGCTAAGCTGTAATGTTATGCCTTCCATTGTTATAGAAATCATAGAATCATGTCCATTTAAAGATGATTTCTGAAGATTCAAAAACATGTCAGAAATGAACTCAAGTGCTCACATCCTTGCTTATCCCAAGCCCCAAGATGTGACTAAAAAAATATAGAACTATGCTTAATAATAGATATTTATTTATTGAAATGGTTATGAGTGCAGATGTTATGAATATGAGGATAGAGATAACAGAAAAAGAGAGATAGAGATATCTATTCAACTATAACAACAATGGAAATAAGATGGCGTGGCATTTTGTAATAAGAAATTTTGAAGAATTCTTGAAAAATTGAAAGAAGATGGGATTGAGCTATTAAAAGAAAAAAGGCAAAAATAATATCCATAAGAATACATCTGCTAAAGTGGAAGTGGTTTAGAGAATGCTTCATTCTTGAAGCAACTGAGTCATGGAGTAGAATAGGGCCCCATGGCAATCATCAGAGCCATTGTTTAAGAAATCCATTCAGAGCACCTGGGGCATCCAGGCTTTTATTCTTCCACAGTTTATCCTCAATAGGTTGCAGCATGTCATCTAGCTCAAGGCTAACGTTATTCTGGATACCCAGGGCAGAGAGGAAGAGAAGCACCATAGGGACTGAGTGACATCCAGAAGGAAGAGGGAAACACTTTACCCAGAAGATAAGCTACTGGGACACTTGTTCCAATCCTACCTCTTGTCCCAACCCAATAATCATCCAAAAATAAGATCTCAATTAATAATTAACATTTGTGAATGGACAAAGGGAGATTCACAAACACAACACAGGCACAAAGATGAGAACAAACAAGGATGAATCGCCAGGTATTTAATGAATGAGAAATATCAAACTAAATCACCCAAAGAACTAACGCATGAGGAAACAGTTAATAGTGCAAACCTAAAAACATTTTTCAATATCTGAATGACTTTCATAGAGATCAAAAAAGCTACACTTTCCATTCAAGAAAACACAACTAGTGATATTGAAATAAATAAATGATTCTCAAAATTTTAAACATACTAAAATCAATGGAATAAACAGGGGAATGGGGAAAGGGTGGAAGAATAAGTGAAGAGAGTCAAAGCATTCTCCCAGGGTAGTCACTAACAGACAGAGATGCAGATCGCCAAATAAATGTAAAGACACACGGGGACCATGTCCAGCAGGCCAACATTTACTCATAGACATCTAAAGAGACAAGGAGAATGGAAAAAGTGAATGAGGAAAAACTAGGTAGTACTAGAAAACTTCCCAGAGCTAAAGATAAAGACTGCACATTAAAGGGTTCAATACTGAGTAGACTCATTCTCTAAGGGAATGAGAAAGTTGTTATCTTCAGAATGTTTTGGTAAAATTTCAGAAAAATAATTAGAAAATCACAAAATGTTTTTGAAAAAGAGAGTATGGTCCCCGAAGCCAAAATAATCGCACTGGCATCAGACTTCACAGTGACAACACTGGGTGCTAGACGACAGTCAAGCAATAGTCTCAAAGTTTAGAAATAAGATTATTTTGACCCAAAATTTCATGCCCAAACTATTATTCAGGTGCAAAAGCAAAACAAATTTACTGTTTACAGAAACTGTCTTTTAAAAAAAGTTATAGAAAATTACATTCCAGCAAAACAAAAATTATACATAAGAGAATATTTTAGATACCAAACATTTATCAAAATGTCTGAATAAGTACATATACATAATGTAAAGAAATAATCTGTAATCAAAATCTCAAATAATCTCATCCTAGGAGACAGGGAGGAGGAGAGAGAGAAAAGCATGCTAAGCTTCTTGTCATCTTCAGAGAAGTGACACATACTGATTAAACAATGGGGAAAAAACAAGTTTAAATGCATATGTTAGAAGTTTGGTGAGAATTTTAGAAATAGAAAAATATTAAATAAATAAAAATAACTTAATCAATTCCATACAATCAGAATCAGGAAAAAAGGAGTGAAGAAGAAGGGAAGAAGAAAAGGGAGGGGAAGAGAAGGAAAAGAAGACCACAAGGCAAATAAACACTTACCAACAAGGCTGGCAAGGTCAAGTCCAAGCACAGCAGTAATGACATACATCTAAGCTTATTAAATTCTTCTCAAAGTCCCAAAGAGAAGCTCTGAAACAATAAATTACATAGAAGAAAACATAGGTACTAAACTTATGGACCTCGGCCACAGAGAATATTTCATGAGTTTGACCCCACAGGCAAGGGGAGTAAAGGCAAAAATAAATAAATGGGACTATATCAAATTAAAAAGCTTCTTCTACACAGCAAAAGAAACAGTCAGCAAAGCAGAACAGCAACCAACTGAATTGGAGATATTTGCAAACAGCTCTCAAAGGGGTTAATGTCCAAAACATATAAAGAACTCATGCAACTCAACACCAAATGAACAATCCAATTAAAAAATGGTTTGGGGAGCTGAACAGACACCTCTCCCAAGAAGATATACAAACAGCCAACAAATACATGAAAAGATGTTCAACTTGACTAGCTGGTAGGAAAATGTAGGTCAAAATTACTACCACCTCACACCTGTCAGAATGGCTATTATCAGCAAGACACGTAGTCACAAGTGTTGGAGAGGTTGTGGAGAAAAAGGAACCCTCATGCACTGCTGGTGGGAATGCAGACTGGTAGAGCCACTATGGAAAACAGTATGGAGGTTCCTCAAACAATTAAAAATACAGTTATCATATGAACTAGCAACCTTCTTCAGTGTATCTACATGAAAAGTTAAAAAAAGTTCATCCTCAAAGATATAAGCACCCCTATGTTCACTGCAGCATTATTCATGGTGGCCAAGACATGGAGACAACCAAAGTGTCCTTTGATAGAGGAATGGATAAAGAAGATGTGGTCCATATATACTATGGGATACTGCTCAGCCACGAGAAAAGATAAAATACTGCCATTTGCGACAACATAAATTACACTAAGCAAAGTCAGTCAGAAAAAGTTAAGAACCATAAGATTTCACTCATATGTGCAACATCAAACTGACACTCATAGACACAGACAACAGAACGGTGGTCACCAGAGGGAAAGGGATTGCGGGGAGTAAACAGTAAAGGAGGCCAAATGTATGATGACGGAAGATGGTTTGATTTTGAGTGGTGAGCACGCAATGCAGTACACAGAGCTGGTATCATAGAAATGTACACCTGAAACCTATATGATCCTGCTAACCAGTGTCACCCAATAAATTTAATATAAATAAATAAATAAACAAACAAACAAATAAATAAATAAATTCTATTAAAAAAGAAACTCAAGCTGGGTTGGAAAAACACAGTGGCTTACAGATGGTACACATAAAACAAACATATAATACGTTTGACTACAAAACCATAAAACTTAACTCAAAATTAGAACACAAGTAAAATACAATATCTGCAGTATTTATACAGAAGAGGTTTAATTATCCCTAGACTATGCTAATCAGAAAATTAAAATGAAAGAAAACTACCTAATAGAAAAATGGCAAAGTATGTGAACAGTATGCCTGAAAGTAAGCATTGGGATTATGCAAGATTGAAAATGGGATATGACTTACATCCATCAAATTGTTAAAGTAAAAAGTTAGAGAAATAGTACACAACTTAATGCTTATTAATAGGGAGCTATTATACAGATTACAGTACACCTATACTACAAAATATTCTGCAATCATAAAAATTATGTTGTACATTTGTAAGCAGTGTTGTGGTTAAAAAAAATCCTCAAAAATACCTGTTACGGAACTATTATAAAGGACACATGGACAAAATCGGGGTGGATGGTGGGGGTGGGGGAGGGAGGTGGGTTCAGCTGGGGTGGGGGGGAAGGAGGGGGAGAAAAGGCATACAACTGTAATTGAATAACAATAAAAAATAAATTAAAAAAAATACCTGTTACACCAAAACTCAAATTTTAGAAGACAGTATGATCCCATTTATGTGAAGATGAAGAAAAAATCTGTAAATAACAACAGTAAATAACAACAGCTCCTTTTGAGGAAGGAAGTGGGATCAAGTGTGGGTGGGATAGAGCTAGGAAAATAGAAAACTTTTATTTTTATTCTATATCTCAGTATTTGAATCTTTGTTGACAAGATTGTATATATTTATGCATGAGCTTCTGTAATCACACACAGGTATATTATATAAAACCGTAATTGAAGATATCTGTTAATTTTCCCCTTATTCACTTAGCACGCATTTACTGAGCACCTATTATGTTCAGACTATAATGACTGACACTGAAAGAGCGCAAAAAGGAGTGAATTCCTGCCTCTAAAGAAAGGGAAATTTAGATTTTATTTACATTAAAACAAGTTTATTAGGGTGAGGTTGGATGGAAGCTGCTGCTGGAGCAAGTTATAGACACATACACACATGAATATAGGTGTAAGATTATGGAGTTATAGGTAAAGTTGTTGGAATTATCCCGATGCAGATTTTGAGTTAAAAATAGCTTCTCTCCTACAACAAACACATTCACACATACATGTGTACACACAAAAATGCAATGCTTAAACCCTCAATGTTGACGTCGCTTTGTTCTTTTACTCAAATGATCACAAGCCAAAAGAGCCGGAAAACAGGGCAACGCTTTTAACTTCTGATTGTGACTAAACCTTGCATGTGCATAATAACATTTTATTATTTGCGTCACCGAAACACATTTTTTTGGTCTTTCCATACCTTAGTTCCCCCACTTAAAAATTCACATACATGTTCGCTCTCAGTACTGTGTTACTTACTGTCATTTGTAGAAAAATAATAGTGAATGTCAGTGTCATACAGTAGTTCACCCAGGGTTCCTAGGTATCCAGTTGTTAGAGCTGAGGAAAGTATAAAGTTACATTGGTAAGGCTAAAGGGTACTTCATTTACAGCAGTAGGAACAGCTACAGGCATGGAGAGTATGAGTGAAAATCAGAAAATAATACAGTAGAATACACACCCTTGTTTAGTTCCTAAGGCTGTGTCGAAGATACATGATCTTGTTTTTATATACTATTTGGGTTTAAACTTGGTATATTATAATGAATAATTTAATAAAGCCACAGCCTAAATGCAAAAGGGGAAAAAAACCAAAATGTAATTACAACCTTGTGAAATGCCTTCCACAACAGCAAGAAGTCTTAAGGGCAAGTGGATTTAATAGATTCAATGACTAGCATATCATAATAATTCAAATTTGATTTTCTTTCTTCTGCCTTTCCAACCTCGAAAATATTGCTTATTGTTTCAATAAATATCAAAAATGCTGAATTCTGATGGTAGAATAATATTGTAAATTTGAGCTGGGGATTTATTTTACTGGTAGTCTTTATATATCAACTCAAAGTTTTTTCTCAAAATTAAGATTTTCCATTATCTAAAGCTATGTAAAAGGAGCCAATAAAAAACAAAAATTATAAATTTAATAAAAGTATATCATAATTATGTGGTATGGTACAGCAACTGAGTGTTTTAGGTAGCTAATTTTGTTAAATAAGGAATTAAGCCCTGTTTGTTTCAACCTATTTGGAAAATCTTTTAAAAGTACACCCATTCATCCCCCTTTTTAATAAGTAAAATTAAATTTCTTGCCAATTGAGAGCAATATTCCTTAAATGTGCCATAGTGGGAAAAACCACAGTTGGCAAGGTCAGAGCTCATTAAAACAAAAAGTAGTTAGTTAGGATTAAAATATTAAGGTTAACATTGAGTGCACGTGTGATGTATTTTCAAAAGAAAACAAATTCTTAAAAGTAAATATATACAAAAAATAGAATTGCCATAATACTCTTTTCATACATTACTTTCTTATGTAATTCAAGAAACATTTCTGAAAAGCAGATTCTCTTCTAAAAAGTACACTTCTTTTTAAATTTCCCCACGCAGCACCTAATGGCTTAAAATTGGAGGTCTTTTGTACTTTATACTCCCTTGTTTCAGTTTTTCAAGTCTCAGAAACATGTTTTATAACCACTTTTTCAAAGATCATTAAAATGCCCAAAGTATGCACAGTCAGGTGTACAAAAAACAGATTTATTTCTGCATTTGATATTGACTTCGATTTCAAGCCCACACAGGTGGGGACTCAGGTTCAGTTGATTAGGGATTCCACTCTTGGTGTGTCACGGAGTCACATAAGAATGCAAACGTGTTCCAAGGAGCATCTGGTCCCTGGTGGCTCCTCCACCATTAGAGCTGCACACCTCCGCTCACTGCGATGCCAGTCATCCACACAGGCCCCCTGTATCCTTCCTCATTCTAGAGTCCATGGCTTTTCCAGGTGCTCCTCCTGGGTACCTGGAAAATCTGTAGCTTGAAATGTGGGAAACTCTTCTTGATCCTCAGAGGCACCTAGATACTTTCTGCTGCCCCAGTGCATAATATACTCAGGGAACTCGGAGATGATCCAGGGAACTCTGGATCATCTGCCTACAGAGACAACCATAAGCATATTTCTTCTCATCATTCTTGAATGGGGAAAGTATAGTGTTTTTCCACCTTTTGCTGACCTTACTCTGTGGTTGGGTCCAATTTTCCTTAGGTCCTCAAACCAATCTGGTGGTTTTATCATTATCCTCCACCCAGATCTGCCCTGGACGGTGTGGGCAAGGGCCTCTCAGGAACCCACTCATCTCAACTCTCTCCACTTCCCCTCTGAACCATTTCCATCTCACAAGCCCATTTGGGCCGTGTCCCCTCCTCAGAAGTTTGGGTACCAGCCCATTGGCCCCCTTCTCAGAGTTCCTGAGCTGGCAGAATAAAATTTTCAGAAGTTTGAGTTCCAACCTGTGTTACCTCTCCTGTGAATGTGTTGCTTCTAGTAACTCCAATATTGCCACTCTGTTCCCCTGGCTCTGGCAATGGTAGCTGCTTCCTGAAGTTCTTATATCTCTATTACCACAGTGTTTTAGCTTCTTCAGCCCCCAACACTTCTTTAACAATTCCCTCTATTAAATGCTCTCCATTGACATATTGTGTGCTGTTTCTGATTTCCTGACCATATCTCCATGAATACGTCTTCATTTAATACTTGCCTTCAGTAATTCCCAAATGACAGAGAGCATAGGAGGGATCGCATTCAGCTGGTACTGGCCATAGAGCAGCAGCACTAGCTGATTTCCTTCAACATCTGTTCTGATTAATGTGCTTTGAAGTTATAGTGGCTGTTAAATATTTTGAATATCAACAATGCCTGCCACTGCACACACTGCGCTAATCCCTTTGATATTTAGTATTGCTGATGTCTGAGATTTAATTTGTATATGCTCCATTTGCCTGTGAATCTTGCTGGCAGACAAGCCTGCTATGTTAGGGTTAAAACCTGACCAAGATTATTTCTGGCCTGACTTTCTTGAATTTGATACTATACAGCACAGGCCAAAGTAAGGTGCTTACTCAGTCACTGTGCTTATTGCTTAACGCCAATTTTATTTGAACATGAATGACTCTTTCTGAACCCAATGTTGAGTCTGTGTTTCTAACTCATCCAATATGCTCAAATGTGTCCATGTCTGAAATAAATATGCAGCCCCTGTGGTCCTGGTGGGGCTGAGGGGAGTAGGAGAGGGTGCAGTACCAGGAGTGCAGAAATGAGACCAAAATCTCTCTTCATGCTCATAGAGATGGCACTGAATTGAATGCATCTGGTTGTTTAAGATAGTACTACGTGGGTCTAGGTAGGTCAGGGCTTGTCCAAACTCTGTCATTTGCCAGACAAGAGACCCCCGGAAATCTTCAACAGGGACCGAATTTGTGAAACTTTACATTTGAAAGCAGAAAATCTTCCAAAGGAAATCATTTGCACTGTCTCCCTATAGACTTGATATCTAAATGAAATATGACAGCTTTCGTCACAAATCAGTTACCACAGTGCTCGCTGTTTCTCACATGGACACCTGAAAGCCACCTACAGCAGAGCCCTCTAAACTGACTCTAAAAAGTGTTGCTGACTCGGATTTGGTGGGAATGGGTTCTAAGAGTGGGAAATAATATTTGGGAACCATTTTATTGCTGGGAGTTGATAATACCTTGTAGTGTGATAAATAATGATGGGCAGCATGTATTAAGCATATATTATGTCAGTTCTAAATGCTTCACATGCATTAACTTATTTAACCTTCAGGGTAATCCTGTTATTACCATCAGTCTAAGAATAAGTAACAGTCATAAAATTACACAACTTGCATAAAATTGCACAGCTCATAACTGGCACATGCCGGGCTTACAGCAGTACAGTCTGACTTTGCACCCACACACTCCAGCACAGCGCCATGCTGCCTGTGTTCCAACCATCAAGGCTCACGTGTGGTAATTAGTCCCCTCTCTGAAATCTCAAAGTTCCAAAGAATCATCGGGATTTCGACACTGAACTTCATACATGAAAAAAACTTCCTATGCCAAAATATTCTTACTCATATCTAAAAAGCAAATATACCAAATATTTTTACAAAGAATTAATAAAGAACCTTTTATTCATGAAGCTTTAGTGAAATATTTTTGATAATATCAATCAACTAATCAATAAAATATGGATTAAATTTACCTGGAAATACATCCAAGTTTATCTACTTCTTTTTCTTTTAAGAAAAACACATCTGGGATTTCCTATGCCAAGAATGTTTGGAAGATAATTTGAACTGCTTTGAATACTTAAAACAATGCCATAGCTTGCCCAACCTCACAGGTGTTCGACCTGAAAAAAGCAGAGAGGATACCAAACCACTGCGATACACTGGGATGTTTTACAATACAAAGGTCTCAGTATAGGCAGAACGTCACAGGACCAAGAGGGGAAAAAATTTATATATAAGAGAGATTTCATGTGATTTGTTTCACCACGTTTGAATTGTTTTATGGGGAAGAGACATATATTGTAGTATAAATCATCCATCAACCAGCTAATGTCTTTTACCAGTCAGCAAATTATTAAAAGGCACTTTTATTGAATTTACCACTTAAAATTAAATGCTTTGCCTTTATTACACTTAGTTGATGTTTTCTATGATAATAGAGGCTATCAAAATATATTAGTGTGTCAAAGCAATAATCTTTTTTAAAAAATTTCAGATTCAGTTTCAAGGAGATAGATAAACTTTGTTGGAAACATACTGACTTATTTTTGATGGTCAGTGAAGGAAGGAGATTATTTAAGTAGCCTTTTGATACAATAGGATTTTATAATAGCATGATATTTTCAATGTCAGGATTTGATCTCTTATAGCTCTGGAGAATGCTTTTCTTTTTGTAACCAGCTAGAATAGTGCTTGCTGTTTTTATGTTGTTGTGGAAAGTTGCATTTATGTACATAATTTGGCATCTAGTTATGACATTCACTCGCTTCTATTAGTTGTTGAGTATTTGTGAACTGGAGCAAAGAATTATTGGGGATTAATATTTAATTAGTTTTATTTACTTATTCATTTAAGTTTAACTAATTCTAATTAAGTATAAAGCAATGTTCTAATCCTTTAACTTCACACACACACAAATAATTGGCATCTTGAATCAGAAGTCCCTTATCCATTCTCTAAGTTTATTAATAGAGCTAGAACAAACAGGAAACAGTAACACTTTTTAGGTGATTAGATACTTCAGTCAGTGACCTAGAAAAATTTTCCTTAGTTGTACTTAAGTTTTGGGGTTTTTTTTTATCCATGTAGAATTTATATATCATCAAACTCACCATTTTGGGGAAAATTTTTCCCCAGAGTTATTGAGAATAATTGATATTCATCACTGTGTAAGTTTAAGGTGTATAGCATGATGGTTTGATTTACATATATTATGAAATGATTACAACAATAGGTTCAGCTAACATCTGTCAATTTCACATAGATACAATTAACAGAAAAGAAAGAAGAAAACAATTGTCTCCGTGTAATGAGAACTCTTGGGATTTTACTTTCTTAACAACTTTCCTATGTATCATACAGCAGTGTTAACTGCAGTAATCATGTTGTAGAACTCACCATTTTAAAATCCACAATTTAGTGGATTTTAGTATATTTACAAGGTTGTACAACTATTACCACTATTTAATTCCAGATTATTTTCATCATTCCAAAATGAAACCCTAAACTCATTAGCAGGAAACCACTAATCTACTCTCTGTCTGTGTGAATGGCCTTTTCTGGACACTTCATATAACTGAGATAATGCAATTTGTAGGCTTTTGTGTTTAGCTTTTTCCATTTGGTATAATGTTTTCAAGGTTCATCCATATTCATGTATCAGTACTTCAGCCCTTTTTATGGCTAAATAATACTCTATTGTATGGATATACCATTGTTTTTATTCATTCATTAGTTGATGGGCATCTGGGTTGCTTCCACTTTGTGGATATCAAAAAAATGTTGCTGTAAATATTCTTATATAAGTTTTGAATGAGCATATGTTTTCAGCTCTCTTGGGCATATACCTAGGAACGGAATTTCTGGGTCATATGATAACTCTATGTCAAAAATTTTGAGAAACTGCCTGTTTTCCAAACAGGCTGCAAAACTTTATATCTATTCCCATAAAGTGTGAGAGTTCCAATTTCTCCTCATCTTTGCCACCATTTTTTGTTTTACATTTTTTAAAATTAGAGCCATCCTGGTGAGTGTGAAGTGAAATCACTTAAAAATAATTTGTTTTATTCCTATGTCATTGCATCAAAAAGAAATCACTCCATTATCAAATAGATGTTGATAACACATCATTTTCTAACACACATGGAAAATTTAATTCAAAAATATTTACTGTGTCCTTGAACACAGATAAATCTTAAAGAAAAAGTATAAACCAGTCCACACTCACTGATTACAATGCAAAAATAAAAATAAAGCCAATAAAACTACATCAACAAGTTCTCATATAACCTAAAGCCTACATCTTAGACATCTGACACAAACAAAAAAAACAAACAAAAAAAGCCTTCAAAATAATTCATGGGTCATAAAACAGAAAAGGAATTTTAAAAAACTTACAGGGGGATCGTTATGAAAATGCAACAAACAGGACAGATCAAGATATATATGATTCAGCTGCAGAGGTCGTCAGAGGAAGTTTACAGTCCTAAATACATTATTTTGTGAAGTGCAAAAGTTTGAAAAAAAAGGGCTGAATTTTAAATTATGAGGTTTAAAAATCACAAAACAAACCCAAATAAACAGAATTAATAAAATAGGGGTTCTCTACTTGAAAAGAAGTAACAATTAAAATCATGTAGCTAAAATCATGCTTACCATTAAAATATCAGAAGTGTCTCCATTAAAGTCAAGAATATAAGAATGTGCGTGTGTGTACCTGCACGCAAGTGGCCTGTACAGAAAAGTATTAAACATGGTTGTTTTTGTTAATTATGTGACAATTAGTTAACTCACAAAAAATAAACTAAAAAACATTACCACTAACAGGAGAATTTAGCAAGATTGGGGAAATTAAGACTAACATGGAATTACAAAACTGCTATGTAGAGAGGATTCCTGTCAAGATGGAGGCATAGGTAAACACACTTTGCCTCCTTGCAAAACTACAGCATAAACTATAACTAGACTACAAAACAAGTATCACCCAGATTTGTCAGAAAATCGAGCTATATGGAAGTCCAACAACCAAGGATTTAAAGAAGTTACATTCACCCAGACGGGTGGGAGGGGCAGAGATGCAGAGGCAAGGGGAGAGGCACCGAGAGGTGGAGAGGTGTGGAGATGTGAATGGGCAGTCTCACATCCACATGCAATAGATAAAAATCAGGAGGGATACCTCGGGAGTGAGGGATCTCAGACCCAGACCAGACCACCCAGCCTAGGGTTCCAGCTCCAGGAAGATAAGTCCCCATAACTTCTGGCTATAAAAACCAGTGGGGGTTGGAGCAGTGGAATAAACTGCAGGATTATCAGGAGACTCCTCCTACAGGGCCTTCAACAGACTTAGGACTTTCGCAGACTTACCCTTTCTGGGATTCAGCACCAGGGCAACAGCTGGAAAGACCCCAGTGGCATACAGGCAGAAATTGAAGTGACTGGCAGCAGGGCAAGTACCAGAAGAAAACTTCTACCTGGACGAAACTCCAGAGGCCAGGCAGCAGCACTGCCCCCTCCCTGAGCTCTCCTCCACACAGAGCCACAGAGTGGTGACACAAATTGCCCTGTCTTGGTGACTACCTAAGGTTCTGCCCCATACAACTTACAGGTGTGCTTTTCTACAACGGGCTACTAGGACAGGAGGTCAAAGTAGCTCTACCTAATGCACAGAAACAAACACAGGGAGGCTGCCAAATTGAGGAGACAAAGAAACAGGGCCCAGATGAAAGAAAAGAACAAAACTTCAGAAAAAGGACTAAACAAAATGGAGATAAGCAACCTATCAGACGCAGAGTTCAAAACGCTGGTTATCAAGATGCTTAAGGAACTCATTGGGTACCTCAATAACATAAAAAAGGCCCAGGCAGAGATGAAGGTTACAGTAAGTGAAATAAAGAAAAATCTACAGGGAATCAACAGTGAAGGGGATGAAGCTGAGAATCAAATCAACATTTTGGAACATAAGGAAAATAAAAACAAACATTCAATCAGAACAGCAAGAAGAAAAAAAGAATTCAAAAAAGAATGAAAATAGTATAGGAAATGTAGAAGCCAAAGAACTTATAAGTATGACCCGTGGACATGAACTATAGGGGGGGAATGTGGGAGGGAGGGGGCAGGTAGGATGGAGTGGAGTGAAGGGGGAGAAATGGGACAACTGTAATAGCATAATCTATAAATATATTTTAAAAAAGAATGAGAATAGAATAAAGAGCCTCTGGGACATCTCCCAATGTACCAACATCTGAATCATAGAGGTGCCAGAAGGAGAAGAGGAAGAGCAAGAAATTGAAAACTTGAAAAAATAATGAAAACTTCCCTAATTTGGTGAAGGAAATAGACACAAGTCCAGGGAGCACAGAGAGCCCCAAACAAGTTGGACCCAAAGAGGACCACACCAAGACACATCATAATTAAAATTCCAAAGGTTAAAGATAAAATCTTAAAAGCAGCAAGAGAAAAGCAGAGAGTTACCTGCAAAGGAGTTCCCATAAGACCGTTGGCTGACTTCTCAAAAGAAACTTTGCAGGCAAGAAGTATTCAAAGTGATGAAAAGTAAGGACCTACAACCTAGATTACTCTATCCAGCAAAGCTATCATTTAGAATGGAAGGACAGAAAAAGTGCTCCCCAGACAAGGTAAAATTAAAGGAGTTCATCAACACCAAGCCATTACTATATGAAATGTTAAAAGGAACTATATAAGTAAAAGATCAAAACTATGAACATTAAAATGGCAACAAATTCACAACTTTCATCAACTGAATCTAAAAAACAAGCTAAGCAAACAAGCAGACCAGGAACAGAATCTTAGATATGGACATCACTTTGAGGTTATCAACTGGGAGGCAGAAGATGGAGAATGGGGGTAAAGGAGCAGGGATTAAGTAGTACAAATTGGTAGAAACAAAATAGGCAGGGGGATGTTAAGAACTGTATAGAGAATGGAGTAGCCAAAGAATTTATGTGCATGATCCATGAACATGAACTAATGTAGGCGGGGATTGCTGGAGGAAAAGGGGGGTACCAGGTGGAGGGGGGCAAAGGGGTAAAAATTGGGACAACTGTAATAGCATAATTAATAAAATATATTTCAAAAACTATACATGCAGTACAAAATCATTTATAGTTTTAAATACAGACACACACTTATGCTCACACACACAGACACACACACACCTCCCAATGATATATTTTAATGAATTCCAATATAGGTATGTAAAAGGAGTAAAAAGTACAAATGTGTTATGGCCTACAGAAAAGGAGAGAGAGAACAATGACATGGTGAAGAGAAAATCAAAAAAGACTTTAATTTTACTTTTATAATTTATTTAAAAACAGAATGCTTTCATATACTAGTTGTGCCTTTAAAATGTTAGGAGTGCTTTTCTCATACTATTTTCTATAAAAGTAAAAGAGATAATCAAGAGACAAAAGGAGAGAAGGGAAGACAGCAGTGTAAATAGTATTATATCTATTTATATATTATATATAACTATATATTATATAAAATATAGTTATATATAAAACTATATATTTATAATGTTACATACTATATAAATATGTTATATGTTATATAAAAACTATACATTTATATATAATGTTACATAATATATAAATATATTAATATTATATATAAAACTATACCTTTATATATTATGCAATATATAAATATATATAACACATAAATATGTATATATTATATATAATACCAATGATCATCTCCCACTGTATTGTTCCCTTTTAGGGAGGGGGTGCTGTAAAGAAGTGGCACCTGTGGCAGGCCATCATATGGCGGGAATTACCCTTTCGTAACTGACTTGAGATAAGCTTATGAGATGGATGAAGCCTGTACTCCAAGCTTTCCCATCACCCAGTTCAGACCAATTCTTCCATTTTATTGGTGCCTTCATCTTTGAATGGCCAAACCAATTTCATGGTCTCATGTAAGACATATTCTAAGGAAAGTACCTGTGTACTCTTGGTGAAATACACCAAGGTATTATCTTTTCCAAGCATATATTAACTTTACTATTGAAATAGCCCACCATTAATGGCTTCAGTGGCACATGGGGAGAATGCTGATGCTTTGCAGAGCCCTCTGAAGTTTTAACAATCGATATCTCTTTACTTAGTTACTTGGAAGCTGGTCCCTCTCACTCCCATTAAAGGGGAAACTTCAGATGCCAACAAGTCAAGTCACTGCCTTCATATCTCGCAAAGAACTGGGATTAAAATCTGAATTCATGACTTCTGAACTCTCGGTCTTGCTTCAGTAATATACTCTGAACTTTCTTTGTGATCTCTTCCATTTGCCTAGCATATCTCTTTTAAAAATCCCCTTTTCACTTTAACCCTCTTGTTATCATTACTTGATTCTAGATGTATCACTGCCCTTCTCTCCACCGGCCTGACAGCTTTAACTGATGTGGTATAGCAGCACTTCCTGGACAGTTTTGTCATAGCCCACACCCAGCTTACATGGAGCCTCAGTAAGGGTTTATCAGTTTGTTTCTCCACCTTTCTCTTTCGGAGGATCGCAGTCTAGACAGTTGTAATTACAACTTTCCCCAAGACTGCTCTGGCCCCCTACCACTTCATTGAGATTTAATATTTTATCTTGTACTGACTTGATTCCTTAATGTGCTTCCTCAGCCTTCACTTCTCTGGTACTGTTATGTTCCATTTTGTAATTTTTACTCTACTATGGACACATCATCACATGGGCAATATTATTAAACCTACTCTTGTTACCCTAATTTTAATAAAACCATACCTGTCAATAAGCAGGATATCTAACACAATTTCTCCTCCAGTGACATTAGCTACGGTGGGTAACAGAAAGTCACAGTTCTCCAATTCAGTAACTCCTTTGATCCTTCATGGGTCTTTAACCCAGCAGATGTCTGGGGAATCCAAGTCCCTTCAGAGTTCAAGATTATGAGGGTTCAACTGACCTCAGCAGCTGGTTTTCCCTCACCTACCGTTTCGGTGGCCTACAGCAGATGCCCCATGACATTGTCTTTGTTGTGTTTTTTTTCTTTCTCAATCTCCTAAACCCAGAGAACTCTATGCCTTCCCAACCTGTATATGACTAGGCAACTTTGTAGAGCATGTAAACATTTCAGAAAAATGTTGTCAATCAGATGGCTGCTAGTATTGAGGGTTTTTGGTTTTGGTTTTGCTTTCTGGAGCAGAGGGAGTAGTAATGACGGCCAGAGAAGAAAGACAAACCTTACTTTGTCATCATTATTGATATCATGCTCTTTTTTCCAGATCAGTGTCAGGTCAGCACTGGTGTTCTTGGAGTCCAGAGTTTATCGACTTTGCATCCTAAACCCTCCAGACAGAAGAGAAAAAGCTTTGCTTTGCAAAAAAATTGCTGAGGTCCCACAATGCTGAGTTGTTGGGAGGCAATCCTACTCCCTTACTTTCCTCAGGCAATGGAAGACAGCAAATAAGAATGTTCTATTTTCTACCCATTTATTAGGAACTACTCTACTTTTACCAACTATAAACTAAAAAAATATACTTGAGCTACTAAATTCAAGAGATTTCAGTTCAGTGTGCTCCAACAGTAGATAACAGAAAACCCATGTGTTTAAGTTTAACTGAAATTTATAATTAGAATCCAAGCAATATTGTGCAATAGAGTGATCAGGGGCTGAGATTTTGGAGTCAGAAAGATTATAGTTTGAATCCCAACACTGCCTCCCACTATGTGTGCTTAAGTAAGTCAATAACCACTTCAGGCCTCAGTTTAACATTCAGTAAATTGCTGATAATAATAGCAATTTACCTCACAGGATTATTTTAGGGATTAAATAATATAATCTGTTTAGAACGCTTAGCACTCTTCCTAGGATACAGTAAGAACGCCATCAATATTTTCTGGCATTACTACATGCTCTGAAAACATAAACTTATTTTAATATTAAAAACACCTAATTTATGTCACCCAATTGCAAAAATTTTTTGAATTTCATCTTCTTAAGATTATATCAATTTGCTTTTTATGAGGAAAATCAAGAGATGACTATGTTTTGAAAAACAAAACAAAAAATATGCAACATTACTTACTGAGAATCAAATTCTGCCTTAGTACAGTCTATGACCAAGTGAATTTTTGCAGATTGTGATAATTCTCTGTTTAGCGTCATAAAGTCAGAAAACTTTAGAACTGTAAGATATCAACATCCAATTTATTAATAGTACTTTGGAATTTCATAAAAACTTTACAGTATGTATTATGAATGATTCCTCCTACATCCCTGTGAGAGAGGCTAGCATTACCACTGGTGTTTCAGAGGCTAGCTAACTGAGGATCAGAATATTTGGAATGACACAAAAGCACTTTAGGACATCTCTGATGAGCTTGTTGGGTTGTCTGAATGCCGTCACTCCCAATCAGAAGGAGACTGCTACCTCATGTTCCTGGAGAGAACCTACTACATATGGCCCATTCCCACAAATGTGTAAGTCCATCAGTTTAAGGGGAAAAATCACCAAGTTTCTGCATTATCTCCTTGCTGGTTAGCTGGGCTAAACACTCCACAGTGAAGTCTCAGGACCCCCCTGAGTTGCTGAGGACCTCACAAGGTCAGAGATCCCCAGTTTCTAAAAATAATGTTGGGACGGTGGCTGGAGAAACCTAGAGCTCTCCTTAACTGTACACTTGGTGAAAGTACAAAGTTAATAATAAACTCAAAGTCCTCTTGTTGGGACCTCGAGTGATAGAAACTTCACTGGCAGGTCCATAGGACAAGAACCTGGAAACAAAAATATTTCTCCAACAAGTTGTAATCTCTAAAGAAGCTACTTGCTCCATAAACCTGTGTTAGAAAGAAAGCTAGTCCAGAAAGTATTTGGCATCTGTCTAGTGACTTGTTCAGTATAAAATAATTGTAGTTTTTCTGGAATTAGGAACAGTGGCAATTAGGTCCACACCACAATGTGGCTGTAATAGTAAGAACTTCCCCTTACATGACAACAATGCTTCTCCATTCTTCCCTTGCTTTCATCCCCTCACCACTTCAGTCTCTTCATCTATCAATGAAAGTCTCCCACAGAGGAGCTGTAGGATTATTCCTGTTTCCTGTTTTCAGTTTGTCATCCAAAAGTACAAGGCAGCACTTCTCAGCTTTCACACTACTGACATTTCGGGCCCAATGCTGTTGCCATAGAAGTTATCAATTAGATGCTTCTCAGTATTCTGGGCCTCCACCCACGAGATGCCAGTAGCGTGCCCTTGAGTTGTGGAAACCAAAAAGATCTCTAGCCAATGTCAAATGACCCAAGAGGGATACACCAGGTTGAGAACTGCTGGCATAGTGGTAATTTTTTCCCTTGTACCAATGGCAAGTGACTTCTCCATTTCGTCTCCTTTAAGAAGAATCCCAGCACAGTTGACATAGGTTGCCGTGAGTGTGCCTCTCTTCATGTTGCTTTCTGTCTTTGTCTCCCTTTCCAGCTCTCCCCACACACACACACCCGTGCACTTAAACCTTTTATCTTCCAAGCCTGCATGTGAAAGATGAAAAGGAGCCCATGGGTTTAGGCTGCCACATTACCTCTTAAGCCTTTTCAAACTTATAATTCAGTAGATAAAGATTATGCAGGAACATGGTTTGCCAATTCACTGTTCAAACCAGATAGTCATGCCGTGCCATAATTTCAGCCAAAATAAAAATTTTAAGGCAAAAAACCAATGACTCTCCCATATAGTTAGCACTTTACAGTCCAGTATGGAACATTCTTTTCTTTATGAGCTGTGTGCTATAAAGAAAGTGTATAGAAAGATGTTTAATGTGTCGTCGAGAGTAAAATTATTAGCGTATTATATATGATGCAGTCATATAGCAAAGGAGCTGAAGCTTGTGTTTGCCCTTAAAGGAGATGCAGTCATATCATAGAGAGCCTTAGAGCTAGGGTTTACTGTACTTTGGGAATTAATCACATAAACTATAAATTGGGTTCAACAGGCTGGCTGGGTAAATAGGCGCAGCTAATGAGGACACTATGAGATCTTATAAGAGAGCTGACTGCCCCAGGACAAATAGTCCGTGGCGCACCTGATGGAAAGCTAGAAGACATCAAAGCATAAAGGATTAGTGCTCTCACAGTGTTGAGAAATGGCCGGGGGGAGATTCACCAACTTATTACCCACATCCAAGCTAATCCTGTTATCTGCAAAATATAACTGTGTTCAGGAACTGCCGCCACCTCAACTTGCAGGAGGATAATTTTGTGTGTACACGAACAAATGTGCAGGAAATTTTCATCTGACTATGAAAAATAGAAGGTGATTAATATTTTTTAAGTTTTTTTTTCTTCCCTTCACATTTGGCTGCATGTATGAAAACACAGAACCCAAAAGCTTCTGTGGGTACAAGTGGTGAACTGGGACAAGGACAGGGAATGGGGAGAGAGATGTGCAAAGAAGCTACTGAAATGTTCCAAAACTGCTTGTCAGTGAAATGAGTATCTATAGAAGAAGGGACACATGTCAGCTGTAGTGAACTCTGTGCTAATTTCAAACCGACTGGATTTACCTTTTCAAAGCAGGCATTCAAGCGCTCTGTTTGAAAGGTAAAAGAATTAATCAAAGGAGAAGTCAGAGACTGCCTCGCCCCTCTGCTGCCCTTCCCGGCCCCAGGAGCTCTCCCAGGGTATTGATTGTTGGGGTGACACCCACCTGATCCCAACAGATGATCTCTGCAGGGGAAAGGGACAAAACCCCTGAGCTCCCTGACAAGCTGCCTTGGGGAAAATGGCTTCCTGGGCTAGAGCTGCCATTCAGTTCAGGCTTCTTTATGCAATCGAGGGTCACACTGTTTGGAAGCAAACTGCAATTTATTTCCAGCCCCTACTGATTATGAAGGCAGAGGGTGAGACGGAAGCTGGTTCCTCTGTTACCCAGCCCCCCCGTCTCCCAGGGCATCCTTTCCCTGTGCTGCTCCCCTTGTCTCATTGAGCTAATGGTAACATGGCTTGTAGGTGTGTGAAGAGGCCAGACTCTGCCTGCCTACCTGCAGGGCCATGCCTAGCACAGGGTCTTGCTCACAGAAAGAACTTAAATGGTTATCGAGTGAGCCTGTGAGCACTCCAAAGATTGCAGTGACTATTTCAGCAATTAACACCCCATGGAAACCTAGAAAAGTATACTATTTTTTAAGTATAATGTTATATCAGAGTAAGTTCTGCAGAATACTTCCAATCTTGCAGAAAGTCTGAGGATCGATCACAAGTTGTACTATTTTCCTGAAGAAATAACAAAAAAGAAAAGACCTTTGAAATGATGCACACACGAAAAAGCTGGAATCTTCTATTTAATTCTAATAGACGTCTCTGTTGTAACTAGAACTTCTGAGGAATAATGGGCCCAAGGCACCCCTGTGCCCCTGTTCTCTTTGCTCTATCCCTCTTTCCTGCAATTCACTTTCCCCTAAGTTTCTAGACACTGTTCTCCTGGTTCTCTTCTGTTCTCCTTGAATACTCACTCTGTCTCTCATCAGACTGCTCTTGTTCTTCCCACTTACCTCCAGGGAGTGCTGCTCTCTCTTAGCTTCATCACAGATCTCCCTCTTTTTCAAGATTTCAGTGACCTCTTCTCACCAATAATTCCTAGAGTTTTCTTGTTAGCCCTGCCTTTCAGCCAAGGTTCCTGTGTCCACTGCATCAGCATCCTTCTGGACACTGCCTACTGCAGCGCTCACTTCCACCTCGCACTCCACACATCCAACATTTAAGTCACCTTCATCTCCCAACCAGCTTCTCTTCCTACTGGATATCAGTGGGGTCAAGGATTTCCAAGTTTTCCATATATCAAACATTGCAGTCATCTTTTATTTACCCATTTCAAGTGTTATAAGCCCATAACCAACCCACTTTCCCTTGAAGTCTTCCCGAGTATTCCTTGAGAATGCCTGCTTCCTCTCTCATCCTGCTCCACTTAAGCCTGCATTACATCACCACTCCTCTAGGAGATTTTCACTCAACCTTTTCATTAAATTTCTACAACACATGCTACTGCATATCTTGGCTCATGCAGAAACGTCTGGTTTTGAGTCAAATAGACCAGAGTCCATTTATTTACAGCACAGGTGGCAAACACAAGGCCCACGGGCCAAATCCAGCCCTCCACCTTGTTTTATCAGGCCTGGCACCTTGTTTCTACCCAGCGGCAGCACCAAGCTCCTTGCCCCTAGTTAAGGAGTAGGTACATTTACACAGTCCTAAAATTACATTCAGCCCCTTAAAGGCAGCCGTGAGGCTGATATGGCCCCTGGTGAAAATGAGTTACAGGGTTATCAGAGGCAAATTACATAACCTTTCTGAACCTCATTCACCATCTGTAGGAGGGGGAAACTAAGCCCTACTTTCTGCATAGTTGTGAGGCTTATATACAACGAGCATTTACTTAAAGCACCTAGCCAGGGCCTGGGATATTATAGATGCCCTATTCATGTAATTCCTGTCTCTCTGCTTTTTCCCTTTCTCTTTTGTTGTTTTATTGTTAATGAGATGCCACCTTTAACCCAAATACCTCAAATCCAAATGCAGTTTTAGGTAATTCGGCCCCAGTCTTCTGTTCTTCTGAGCCCTCAGCTGGCCCCTCCCTAGCCAGACAGTAGTAATGCCCCTCCCTGTTTCAAGCTGTTTTCCTGATGTGCCTTTCCCTCTCCATAGACCAAGGCTTCCCATTCTTCAGGAACCAAATTTAGTCCCTCCTCCTCTGCAAAGACTGAACAAACCAGTCCCTCCACGATCACTCCTCTCCCAACCTCTCATCACCCTCAGTGTCCACCACACAGCTCAGAATCTACATTCCTCAGGGTGCTAGGCAATCAGGATGACAAGATGGCCTGCCCCTCACTTTACAGCGGAGGGAGTTCAATATCGGAGAGGCCTAGTGACTTGTAGATTCACATGGTGCCTTTCTAACAGAAGTAGAAGCAGATTACCGGTACTTAACAGGTAAACTTTAAAATATATTTTTGCTGGGTTTTAATGATCGCAATTGTTTTACTCTTGTTAATCTAAGAACAAGATATCTATGCTTCTTTATAACATCTAAAACACAAACACACAAGCATTCGTTACACCTTCCTTAGCACAGGGCACAATGTAGGAACTCAATAAATGCTTGGAAATTAATTTGGGTTTATCATCACAAAAAGATTAATCACTATAAGACCTGTGAGCCCCTGTCATAGGTAACTGAGTGATTTGGAAATTCCTCCTCGTAAGATCTTTAAACAAAGAGAGAAAATTGTCTAGTTTAAATGAACCACTGCCTGAAGGCAGGGGGATAGATTGGCTTTAGGAGTTTCATTTCATAGCTATAATCCTATGATTATCTCACTTATATCCCTGGAAGGAAGATAGAAGGCAGGTTGAAAAGGAACCATAAATCATCTTCCAATTTTCCGTGGGCTCATGAATCCCAGCCCTGTCGTCCCTCTTCTTCTTTACTCAACAGCTTTCCACCTTTCCGTGGGCCGTATGTAGGTCACCTGCCCAGCCTTGTTGCCCAGAACACCTCCACCTCCACCCTGCACTCTGCTCCTAAAGCAAATCTAAGGCTCAGGATAAAACTGAAAGCCATAATGGTTAAGAGCACAATTATTAGAATTATCCAGACCTGGTTTCTAGCTGTATGACTTTTAGCAATTTGCTTGCCCTCCCCAAGCCTGACTTTCCTGCTCCGTGATATCATGGCAATGATGTCCCAAGGTCTTGTGAAGACTAAATAAGATCATGCAAGTGCAGCTCACACCCCGGTGAGAAGCCGCCCTGGATAGCATCATACCTTCTCTGCTGCGCAAGCTCCTGAACTGGCCATTGCAGCTTCACTGTCTCGAGGGTGAGCTAGTCAATATTTCTGGTAGGAGAGTCGTACCGCTGTTGTTCCATATTCCCCAAAACCACCTACCCACCAAATGTCTTGGGCACCAGACGAATACAGGAGAATATTCCCATTCCTCCCAGTATTGCAGGGGATCAGAAGCCAACTCTTCTAAACCAGAGACCCTATTCTCTTCTATCCCTTAAGCCTTACAGGCTCTTCAAAGGATTTTTCCTTTTAGGTGAATCTTTTTTTCTTTCCTTTTTTGAAATAGTATTGGTGTTATGCTAAGGGAATTCCCCCCTTCTCCTTTCTTTCTTTTTTTTTTTTTTTTTCCCCAACGGGGCTACAACAAAGGCATCCATTTTAGAGAAGCAGCCCAAATGTTCTTCCTGAAGACATAATTTGAGTAAGTTTAAGGTATTCTGTAAAAAGGAGAATGGAAAGGATTGAATTGGAGGGCGCAGTTCCCTCATGTTTTTAGAGAAGTTTTGTCATAAGAACATTTGTTGCTGTGATTGAAACACTTTCATCATCAATACCTTCAACAACAGACATGCTTGTTTGATTTCTGGAGGATCATTAACGACAGTAGGCTAAGTCCTATTCTATTTAGGAAACAGGCAATCTCTTCTGTGGCGTGGAGAAGTGACTGCACCTCTTGCCCACTCCACTCTTTGCTTAGACTTAATATTCCAGGACAAATGAAAAATTAAGCTGCCTCTCCACAAATCACATATACTCCTTGTGTTCGGGGCATTCAATAAGCTCTTGCAGAGGCAGGAAACCCTGGATGGTACTACAGAAAATCCTGGGGCGGCACCATCCTGGGCTCTCATCTCCCCACCCTGGTCCAGCCACAGTCCGCACAGGCTGTGTCCACGGAAGAACTGACCTGGGTGGGGCTCCCCTCAGCGCTCTCCCAGACTAAGGTCAGCACATCCCTGGGAAGTTCATATTCCCAGTCCTCATCAGCCATTCTGAAACTCAATAGTTATTTTCCAAGTGTTCAGCAAGCACTTTGAAGATAAAATTCTATTTAATCTTTATCCCATTCAGTGCAATAGGTTCTGTTCTATTTAAGGGAGTTGCCCTAGTCCCCACTGGCGGTATTGATAGAGTATATGTAGCAAATTACTTTTTTAAAATACAAAAACATTCCAAATTCCAAAAGTGGCCCCAAGAGTGAGGGACCTGTGACGTGAATTGCCCTTTTAGAGTAGCAGATGAGAGAGCAGGACCAGAGGTGCGAAGCCCTGCCCACCACCCTGCCTGCGCTGTGATTTAGAGTGGCGACACCTCCACAACGCTTCTCAAACTGCAACGTGCACAGATCCCTCAAAGAACTTGCTAAAATGGAGATTGCAATTCACTGCATTTGAAGTTGGGCCTGAGACCCTCTGTTTCTAAGTTGCTCCCAGTGATGCCTGTGCTGCTGCTATATGGACTACATTTTTAAAAATCTTCACCCAAAAATGTATTTATTGATTTTTAGAGAGAGAGGTAGAAAGAGAGAGAAACACCAATGTAAGGGAGAGACATTGATTACACCCGCAACCTAGGTATGTGCTCTGACTGGGAATAGAACCTGAAAACTTTTGGTATACCAGATGACTCTCCAACCAACTGAGCCACCCAGCCAGGGCATGGACCACATTTTAAGTAGCAAAGATCTGGAGATCTAAAATGTGGATTCTTGAGAAAACCCTGTGACATGAAAAAAGGCAGATGTTCATTACTATTGCATAGATGAGGACATATTAGACCCCAGAGGTCAAGGCTGTTGCTTAGTTTCACACAGCTACAAAATACCAGTCAGGTGTTGGACCTTGGGGTCTTGACCACCTGCCCCTCCTCCTTCCACCTCTTCAAGTAGGAAGCACTGGGAATGAGACAGCATGCAGAAATTGGAGCACCAGAAGAGAAAGTAAGAAAATGATTTTATGAGAATATTTCCCAGTGAAGCCCACTTTAATTGGTCACCTGTGATGAGCTATTGGACAAGGAGGAAGCAAGCCAGTCTTGAGCCATGTGTCCATGTGTCTCTTACCAACGAGCTATGAGGTATCTCTGGGCCTGAGTGGTCTCTAATGTACCTTGCAATTTTAGCTTTCTAAATGATTGCTCCAGTTGATCTATGAGAGGAGAACAGCCTTAATAAGTTCTCACTTATCACTGCCTGCCCGGGGAATTCGCCAGCATCCAGTGTTTTGCGTTTCTCATGAGAGGCGGTGTGGTATGGTGGGAAGAACATTTGGAAACAAACTGCTCGAGTTTGTGTCCTACCTCTAACACTGAATTAGCTGTGAGCGAGATCCTAATTCCTCTGCGCCTCAGTTTCTGTATCAGAAGAATGGTGTTCCCCATAGTACTTAGGTCATGACATTGTTATGGAAGTCTAAATTAAATCATATACTTAAAGCATTTGGAACAATGCTGCTGCCAAAGTTGCCCATTCTAAGTACGTCTCTTAAGACTTCCATTTATTTCCAGTACCAACAGGAAGGCTTAGTTGAAGATTTGAGCTTCATTATTTTGAAATTCCTATAAAATACTTGTTGATTATGTGATTATGTTTCTCCCAAGAAAGAATATTCTGGGAGTAACTTCATTCATTCTTTTTAGAATCAAGAAGACCGAGAGTGAATTTTTATGAGTTGTGAGCCTTGAACTTCATTTAAAAAAGTTTGCTATTGATTTTTGTGATAGTGGTGATGAAGATGAGAGAAATGTGTGGTTCTCAGGATGGGAGGAGGCAGAAGGATATGTGCACAGAGTTTAAGGTAAGTGAGGGTATGGGCATTTTGGGAGCCCACCTCACCCTTCATCTAACATGTTTGCATGTGGTTATTCCAAGTTTTGACAGGTTGTTATTAACACGTTCACATATCCCTGGCTTCATCTGATCAGTTACTCTAGCTCCTTAAAATCACTTTTGTGGGAGGATGAAAGGGAATGCAACATGATTGAGGTGACAGGTCCCGTGGCGCACTGAAGAACTGTGTCAGAAAACGCTGCCAAAAGCTATTTTCAACTGGAAAGGGAACACCCTTTTGCGCTTTGTAATTCATGGGTGGACCACAAGAAAGTGAAAATAGTTAATGTCTATGGAACCTTGCCACTCACACATAGCAACGGCCTTATTTACAGATACAAAAATCATTACTTCTTTCTGTTCCCTGAAGCACAACTTTAATGCTGGGGAAATTTCCTAGGATTCCAAACACACAAGGCCAAATCTCCCAGGTGGCTTCACTCCAGCGTTCAGAGTTGGAACAACAGCCTTGCGCACGCAATTTTGACTTCTTCTTCCCACAGCTTCCTTCATCCTTTCTGCTGTCATCCGAAATGGATTTGGGCAGGTACCAGAGGAATGGTTTGAAGTTCAGTCCCTGGTCTTGATTTATATGCAAAATAACATCTGGGTTTTTTAAAACCCATTTTCTATACCTGCTGCATCTTGATCCAGTGAAAATATAGTGTCTTACAGAGAACTGAGCCTCTAGTTCTTTTTCCCACATGGAAGAAAGCGCTGACTTTCTTACGTTCTCCAAGGGGTCTCCTTCTACAAAGTGACAATGTTTATGCAGTACTTATTTACAATTCTGGCAGAAAGTATAGTATGTAATACTGAGACTGTATTATGTTGTAAGTGCTTTATATATATTAACTCCTTAATCTTCATAACAACCTTATGGGATAAATAATAATTATCCTCATTTCACTCAAAGAGGTTAAGAAACTTCCCTAGGTCACACGGGTAGCAAGTGCAGAGCTGGGTTGCATAAATCCATTTGGCTCTACAGTCCATGTTCTTAACAATTAGGATATTTTATCTCTCTGCAAGAGGACACACAGTCATAGAGAGCAGGAAGGCATGCACCAAAGCTTTTCTGCCCATTTTGTCTGTCTGTTGCCACCCCACAGTCTCGTAAAATACTGTTGTAAATAGAAAAGACGGATTTCACAGTCACTGCATGTTGGCTATAGTAAGAGGGTAATATTTCCAGAGATCTAGAGGATGTAGTTTTAAAACTTGGAAAGAAATAGAGGAGGGGGGAGTTCCCCATAGATATACATTTGAGTTGTGCTGCTTGCCAATACTTTGAGTACTTTGAATACTTTGAGTACTTTGAGCCATCGATGTGACAAACTATCAAAAGAACCAGTCTGGCATGTGAGAGCCGTGGGTTCGAGTACTCACCTGAGCATGGGCTCTGTTGTTTGGGTTAGCTACTGACCTGAAATTTAATTTCTTCACTTGCAAGGTGGGTATTCATTTATTTCTTCCTTTAACTCTCTTTTGGGGAGGTGTACACCAATAACGTGTGCACAAATAAAAATTATAACTAAGAATAAAAGGAAACGTTTAATAAAGGCAGAAAGTCAAAACCAGAAACAAGTGGGGCAGGAGCAGGCATGCCTATGCAGGTGGTATGAGCCCTCACATGGCTTTTGACATTCAGAGTTGATTCCAGACTTTTTCAGAAAAAAAATTGTTCATTTCTTGGAAGAAGCTAAGTCTTTTCTAATGATTAGCTCAAAAAGAATTGTCTCAAGTGGATCTTCTTAGGGAAGGTTCTCAATGATGTGATAAACAATATCCTCAATATTCCAAATGAATGCAGTTAAAGATTTCACAAATCTATTTCTCAAAACCTCTGCAAAACTTTGGGTTAAAAATTGAAACACAGTTCAGCCTGGTTTATTCTTAGGCAAGAAGGAGGTAAATGAATAAGGCAGGCGGAAGGCAAGACTTGAGATAATATAATAAAGAATATAATCTTTTGATAGTCTGGCTTGATTGAGGGAGAAATTCTAGGGCAGGGTTTCTTTCTATTATTATTATTATTATTATTATTATTATTATTATTACATGAATCCTTTTGAGAAGATTGTGAAAGTTATAGACCTTCCTTTTAGAAAAGCATGCACATGCATATATACAAACTTTATTTTTTTTAAAGTATTTTTAGTGAGCTGATACGTCTATGAGTCTGCCAAGGCAGATTAGTTGTTACGTGTAGAGGTAATTTTAAAAAGACTTTTCTAGGCCTTTCTTATTGAAGCCTTATGTGATTCCATAAGAAACATATCAAATTAAATATTCTACTTTAAATATAATACTATGCTGTAAACCATCTCAAAGAATTTTTATATCTTGAGTTTTGTGAAGAATAAATAATTTGGTTTTGTTGTTGTTTTAAAGGTTATATTGACTATAATGAAAAGGTGACATTCAACTAGTTAACACAATGTTAGCTTTAAGAGATGATTCAACAGCTAACCATTTTTATTTAGCAGTTTTCTTTCTTTCTGTTTTTTATCCATTTTCTTTTTATATTTTGAGGTCACTGTATACTCTTTGCCAGATTGAAACCTCTCAGCAAGCCCTTGCAAAGCTCATGGTCCCTAGGCTCTGAGGCCAAAGCAGCCAAGGGATAAAATGGTTCTGGCTAAATGACCATATGACTGAACTTGAACTATGGACTTATTGGGTACAAAACAATTAAATTTGGGAAAATATAATAATCCTTTTGATTTCAGCATTGTTGATATTAATCCATTTTTCTGATGATAATTTGATGGATGAACAATTTACACAGAGGCCATTCATGGCCATTCATCCATGGCAATGAAACTATAACATCGACATATAAAAGGAGAGGAAATACAAAGAGGCACGCATCCGGATCTTCCAAAATATGTTGCAAGCTTTTCAGATTTAAATCTCAGTCCATTTGAAATTGCTGACTTTTTCGTCCCAGGATATTATTATTCTGAAGTCCCTGAGAGTTGAATTCCTATGAAAATAGGGATTTTGCATGTGTCTCGATAAGTGATCATCAGTATGAAGTCACATAGCTTGTCACATAACTGATTTCTATACAAGAAAGTACAAGTCAGAGACATTTAAAGGTATAAACAATATTATGCTAATTTTGATAGATTTCACCACAAAGTGGCGAAGTTTGAAAAGTTATTCATGACAGAAAAGACATTCCTAAAACCTGCTTGATCTCTTGATCATTAGATGATATATTATTGGTCTCAGAAACCAAAATTTATAGTTTTTTAAAAAGAAAATAGTGTAGAGGTTAGAAAGACTGCCCATCAAAAGAATGGATGTACAATATTGGTGAGGAATAGAATTGTCTTTAAAAAAATAAATCAGGTTCATCAATGTTTTCCAAACCATTCTATTTGAAGCTTCTCCTTCTGGATAGATTTGTTGCCCTCACAGAAACCAGAAATGTTTAGCATTTCCCTTTTTATGTAATGGATTTCCATGTAAATTCTCTATGAAGAGGGATTCTAAAGCCTTATAAAATAAAAGTGTTTTGAAAACCAATGGAGTAAACTTCTCAGAGTTCATCCAGATGGGATCACACCTGGTAAGTTAATCAGGGTTAACCTGTTGGCAGAGATGAGCACTCACAAGTCAAAACAGGCTCTCAGCGGTCTTGAAGGCAAAAGGTCTTCTTCACTCAGCATCATCTCTAATGTAAACTCTTCAACATCTAAACTACCTGCAGCAGGTTTACTAAGTCTCAGGGTGAGGTAGGATTGGGGACTTCTAATTTTAGCAGTGTTATCTTAAAACAATATTGCAGAGGAAACAAAGTCAGAAGTAATAGGAACATATAATCTTCTTAATCTAGTTTGCAGATGAAACACAAGTTAAAATTACTGGAACTAGGAAGACAGGAGCAAAGCAGAGATGTAACGCTTAACAAAACCGTTTGCTGGTGACTGTAAAAGCTTAGGACTAAAGACAGAACACCTGCCCGAGGTAAGGGCGTGGAGAGATGCGGACACAAAGCACCTGGGTTTTTCCTGAAACTGTCCTCGTGACTAAACTGCACGGCCATTGGCGGCTTTCTTCTCAGGAAAGGGAGTAGGGGAGCTAGAATAACTAAGAGTCTCAGTTTGTATTGACAGAAAAGGGAAAAGAAAACAAAGCTGCAC
This sequence comes from Desmodus rotundus, assembly GCF_022682495.2. Lineage (NCBI taxonomy): Eukaryota > Metazoa > Chordata > Mammalia > Chiroptera > Phyllostomidae > Desmodus > Desmodus rotundus. The sequence continues at coordinate 16,124,409 of NC_071397.1, read as the reverse complement.
AGCTCTCCTTGGGCGGAGCTTCTTTCAAGAAACACAGAAGCAAAGGAAGCTGTGAGAGCCAGGTAAGGAAAGGAACAGAATACTAGAAGAAATAATGAAAAGGAAAAGGATGAGTGAAAAAATTAAAGGTCTGGGAGTAGCAATGACTATAAGTAAATATAATTTGTAAATTCGTCCAACGAGTGGTGAGTTGGTAAAATTTTAACAACTGGCTCTTTGGGGAAAGGTAGTGGTGGGGAGTCAATGTGTAGTGGTTGCTGATGCCCATGGTGGAGACAGTCCCTCCATGACTAAGTGTGATGGCGATGAACTCAGATTTGGGAAGAGATATGCACAGTCGGCTCTCGTGAGCCTGTTCAGTTCTGCTCCAGTACACCAACCACTGAATCCAGCTTCACCTGTGTTCCTGGGGGCTGCTAGATGCCAAGCTAATTTATGCTTGTACATGTATCATTGAATCCTCTCTTCCCTCACAGGTAAGTATTATGACCAAATACAGGGTTTGGAGAGGTCCCCTGCATGCCAGAAACACAGAGGATCTAGTGACGCACTCTCCAATATGGAGCTATTCTCCACGTGGGCTGTTTAAATTTAAACTTAAGTTAACGAAAGCTAAATAAAATTACTAATCCAACTCTCCGGTCACATATATTTCAAATGGCCACATTTAAGACATAGCTACCATATTGGATAATGCAAATATGGAATATTTTTCACATTGAAGAAAGTTCTACTTAACGGTGCTGGTTGAATGTCTTTTCACTCAAAATCTAGAGCTTGGGCCTAATGGTCAAAGAAGACCACATGTCTTAAAAATAGAAAATATTGTATAAATATATAAGTTCTTATAACGCATAGGTGATTTCAGCTATTCTCCAGTGAAGTAATTCTGCCCCAGTGTTTGCTACAAAGATCTGGACACTATAATTGTGATGAAGAAATCTTGTTGAAAGGGCCAAAGGAAATTTTAGAAAGTTTTTTGAAGAAATTTAAGAAAAAGATGAGTTTCATCACCCAGTGTGCCTTTTGCCCTCCACAATAAGTTCTCACACAGCGGTCAGAGTGACCCTCTTGAAACGTAAATCTGACCGTGCCTCCTCTGTCTGAGGTTTAATAGGGTTTCCTACTAAACTTCAAATTAGATACAAATCTTTACTTGCCTCGGCCTACAAGACCAATCTCATATAGTATCATTCTCTCTCTCATTTTGCTTCACTTATGTGGAATTTCCTTCAATTCCATAAAATCTCCAAGGAATTAAACTTGTGTCCCAAAAGAATCAGGACTTTATTTTATTCAGGAGAAGAGGACTGGAAATATAGTAGGTGTTCAGTGATTCTTATTATTGAGAGAGTTGTAACATATGCTAAATATAAAATGATGTAATTAAGTTTTCCTCAGAAGGGAAAGCATACATTACATTTTTTTCTATTTCAGGAGGAAAAATAGACTAAAGCAATCAAAGTTCATCAGTCATGACCTTTCTGCCCAAATCTCCCATCTATAACTTATAGGCAGTATTTTGAGTTATCTGAGGGCTAACTAAGTATGTGTTGGAACTCAATGGAACCACTCCGTAATGTGTTAGTACATGTTTAACAACCAGACCTGGGGTGGCAGAAATGGGGCTGATTTGTAGCACTTGCCAATTTCCATGAGCCAAAAACTCCCACCATGGTCAATTTCAAGACCCTATGCCACTGCATAGGGAGGTGGGAAAAGAGGCTCTCAGGAAGTTATCGCAAGCCAGTTCCAGTACGCCAGTGAATCCACTACACACACAGGTATACAAAGACACAAACACACATACACACACTCCCATCCAGAGGCTCTTAAATCAGGGTTTCACATTTTGATCCGTGGTTCATTTTCAACAAGTGCTACAGGTAAGCACACAGATGTGTGAGAACCTTTGCAAAGAGGTAGCAATAGTACCAGCAGGCAGTAGGCAATTAGCCACAAGAAAGATTTCCCATCAGAAATGGGAGCCAAAAACTAACTGAGGATTCCAGAGGTAGGCAAGAAGGGCTGGGAATCCGTAGGCATCAACCCGGCTTGTAGGAAGCAAGGGGCAACAGAGAAAAATCTCATTTTACAAGGAGGCCCCATCGCAGAAAGGAGAGGCAAATCCTCTTTGACCACTAACCATTCCAGGGGAATGTCTCCTCGGGGCTCCTTTCCTCCAACTCTGCTGTTTCTTCAGTGGGGAAGTAGCGCCTTTTCATGTTCCAGGCTGTCACTGACCCAGTGTGTGCCTGGAACCACTTAGTAATTTACCTCGGAATCTACATTTCTTTCTAAAGATGAAGTGAGGATGGGTGTCTTTGCATTGTATACATGTTGGAAAAGAATATAATGCTATGGTAATTTCAGGTCCTGTTGTTACCTGCTAAGAACTGCTTAAATCTTAAATTCAATCAAACTTCAACTTCAGGGCTCTCAGTCCTATTGGCCTTTGGGACATACACTGACACCCCCTGCTAAGAATCCGGGCTTTCTGCCTGTTTATATATTAATGCATCAAAAGGCATATATTCCTGCTACCCGGGTGCTCCTCTACAGAGGATGATAGTTTGTATGCAAAATTGAAGTCTCAGGGTGGTCTCTAGCCTCCTGGGATAACCTGAGTGATCGGAAGATAAACTACAGACAAAGTTTTGACTCTTGACCAAATCCAGACATTTCAGCTTTGGAAATATGCCCATCTACCCAGCATGTGTCAGAACAAAGGAATAGCAACTAGAAATAAGAAGGGCATGGAAAAGAGACTCTCACACCTGCACCCTGATTGAAACTAGAAAGAGAGTTTACTTTACTCACTAATTAAAAATATGAATTGAATATGAATACAGATGTTTTTGCTCTTGCCATACCAGGAAATTTAAGGACAGACCAAAAGCGGTGCTAAGGGCTTTTTGCTGGCATAATCGTATTTGTTTTCTTTAACAACCTTGCAGGTAGGTGGTCCTTCAGGGTGGCAAATACAATACAACTGGTTAACCTTCCTCGATCATTTGCGTGTGTTGACCACTGGGGTGGATGCTTTACGAGCACTTACTTAATCTTCATAAATACCCTATGAGAGAGTTATTCTCATGGTCCTCATCCGAAATACCAGGTTAACTGAAGCTGAGGGGGTGAGTGATTTTTCTAAGGTTATACAGTTGCAAGCAATGGAATTGGTGCTGAACCTGAAGTCTCTCTGACTCCAAAGCCAGCCCTCCCTCAGGGAAATGTGGGCATTTTGAGTGTCCTGCATCATCTTTCTTGTCCTCCTGATTCATAAATATGAGCACAGTTCACATTCAGAAAGTTGCCTTGCAAACTCCATTCCTGGATAGAATACGCCCAGACAGAACAAAACACTTTAGACACATCATGGGAGTAGGTTAGAATAATCTGCTTAGATTCTAAATTGGAAGTCTTTCTTCCTTGTGCGTCTGTCCATGGAACCAAAGGGAAGATGGGGCAGTGGCCTCTGGGATCAATTGTGTGCGTGCCCGTGCCCACACTCTTACACGTGTGTCAGAGACAGGCTCTGCTGAAACTCTTGGCTTAGACAAATACTTGGGAAGCTGTTTCTGGAAACTTAAAAACTGACACAATGATTTAGATTCTCAAATGAATTTCCGATGTTTATCTTTATGAGGCTGTTAGTACACTGTAAACATTACTTTTGATATAATCTCCCCTATACTGCAACTGGGTGATGGCTGAATTCTGAGTTACAAAGAAAGTATTGTGCAATGTGGCGTGTGATCCATGAGATAATAGCAATGTTAACTGCTGTGTTCAGGCAGAGTGTAATTAATAAGTCAGGTAGGAAACAGGATCACAGCTTTTTTTTTCTCAGGGGAATGCACAATAGAATTTGACTCAAACAAACCATGAAGGCATGAAGTAAATCAGAATATGTCCAAAAATTCATTCAGCATTAAAGTGTCTGAGAAAAAGCTGGAGAAAATAAGCCGGTTTCCCTTCACCATATTTGTACTGTACGAGCATACTGGTGTTGTTTATTTGCTTCTTTGATTGTTTTTTTTTTTAAACTACTGGTTTTACCTCATCAGGATTATTAAATTTCTACCCGCAGAACGTGTTGTCAGGTTCAGATCTTGAAGAGATTTGGAAGAAAATGAGAGCATTAGACTCAAAAATACCCTACACATTTGCAAGTGCAGGCATAAGGTTCCAAGTGCAGTAGACAAGAAATAAGGCTCCTCAGCCCTAACACAGAGTCTAAGAGGAGAGCACTGAGTGATGAGGTCCCAAAATGAGGATGTGCCTCATCAGTCCCCTGGTCTCCTGTCCAGAGACTGCAAATGCACATGCTTCAGTCTTTCAAGGGCAGGGAGGGGGTTGACACTAGGAAGTCCCCAATCTCACGTCTACAAACACAGCAGTGAGAGAGGAGAACCCTTACAGATTCCTTACCCAAGTAGCCCCATCACTCAGGGCTTTGAAAACCACACTTGCTAATTTTTAATCCCACCTTGGGTGTGAAATATCTGCGCAGTACTACGAAAACCACATAAGCCCTACATGTCTCATCGGACTCCGCTGTGAGCCGGGAATACCAAGCCCTGCACTAATACCCTCATGGGTTGTGTAAATAGGAAGGAAGGAAGAGTAGACAGGAGAGGGCTCTGCAACTGTGAGAACCCTGTGGTTCAAATTTTCATTATTACCCTTAATACCAAAACGACTTCAGTCTTTCCTCATCTCCACACTCAGCAGCTGTGGAAATTGGGCAGGAATAATGCAGGGCTCCGCCCACCCGTGTTCTCAACCAGCATTGCAGGGGCTGCTGAACCAGAAAGGTGCCCATTCTATGTAAATCACGGGAAAACTTTACAGACTTGCATTTATATTTTCAGTTCAAGGTTGTTTTTTTTTTTTTTTTTAATAACAGCTTTAGACTCTCTCCTTCCTGGATCTTGACTGATTAATAGCAAACTAAGTTTAGAATGGGACTACGTCCAATTAATTTCACCTCAATTTTAAACTTCATCCTTCATAACGTCTCCAGCCCACCAGGCTCTAGTCTACTGGGCAGTAACAACTAGCTAGCTGCAACTTGAGAACGGGGAAAAGTTTCAACGAACTCACTTGCTGAAATATGAGGTGGGGAGTCTTATAGATCCCCCCTTGTAAGCAGCCTTAACATTATAAAACCCCCCTGCTGCTAAAATCTCCTTCCCCTTGTAATTAGATCTGTGCTGTTCACCACATTGTGTTCGAAGAACCTCTTTGAGGGAAGACCTTTATCACCCAAATAAACTTGCTTTCTGGGATTCTGGGGAGTGCAAAGTGCTGGAATGTGCCTGGTGGGCTGGCTTAGAAATGAGAAGAAAACATTTGGTGACGGAAAGGAGGGCAGAGCTGAACTTTGTAAGCGGAGGGCGTGAGCAGAAAGGGCCTGGGGTCCATCCTGTCTGTGAGGGAGCCATCAGTGCACTGCAGGCCTGCTCGCAGGCCAAGCAGGGTTGAAAAGCTCTAATTAGATTAGTGATGTTTTGCTAGAAGGCAGAAAGCTTAAAACATTAACTTTTTAAACAAGTACATCAGTTCTGAGTAAACATTATTCTTTTTAGTCGTATGGTCTGAGTCAGCCTATTTCCAGGACAGTGGTAATGCATGCATTTGATTCCTGAATGTAAATATGCTTTCAATTTTCCTATGCAAATCCCTGGATTTTGGAATGCTTCTCCAGGCCTTGCAATCTGCTATCTGCTGCTCTCTTCTCTCCTAACGGATGCGGCCCTGCTCCTGCCAGGCGCCATCGGCCAGCCAATGGCAGCCCTTGGCTGTCTCTCTGGAGTTTCCAGGTTCCTTGGCCCAGTGGGTTGAATGGCATTTTGTCATCTAAAGGATATAGCCCACATTTTTCACCAAATTCTTAAAGTTAATCCAATTTTTACATTCACATATACAAGGATCTCAAATCTTTTGAAAGTAACTATCAGGAGCAACAGTCCAGAAAGATTTTTAATGTACACCGATCTAAGCAGAATTCTAATACTATTATGGTGACCATGTGGCATTGGTCAAGACCCAGTTTTCACATTTGTCAAATGTGTAACAGACATTGCATAATTCTCTGGTTTGCTGTGAGGTTTCACGAAGACAACAAATAAAGGGGCTAGGTCAGGGGCCGGCTTTTACATACATAATCCATGTTAGATCCCTCTGACCCCTTCCTTTCTGCTCCTTCATCCGTCAGGTAAGGAGCAAGAACTAGAGGTGAGATAGGCATACTGAGTCCACTACCTCTCCTTGGTGGGATAAGAACCTGTGAAACTATGTGGGACCTTAAATGTCCCTTTTCCAGCATCATTTCCCACTAACTCTAGCAAGCCCATGCCCAATATTACAGCCACACCCGTCTATTTGGTCACAAATATGCCTGTCCTTCTATGCCTCCATGCATGTGGTTCCTGCTGTCCTCAACTTCCTTCCCAACTTTCTTCATATGGCACAAAGTCCTATACTCCCATAATACCCAGTTCGCTATCACGTCCCTGGTGAAGTCTTCCCTGCTTGTTTCCTCCTGGTCACCAGCAGAGTTGTTCACCACACACACACACACACACACACACACACACACACACACACACCCATGTTTTTGCACACTGTGGGAGTGCTGGTTGAGTTTTAGTCTGATACAGTGTTATTGGGTATTCGTTTCTCTCTGGGTCGCGCCAGACTATGGGTTCCTCAAAGGCAGGAGTTTATAGGTAAATTCCTGGAACCTAACACAATGCTCAGCACATATTCTACACTGAATAAATACATACTGAATGAATAAATGAATGAATGTCGTGACTGGGTTGCGCTCTAAATGAAGGGTGGAAAGATCATGAAAGAAAATCAGCCCAGTAAAATGGTCCCTAACAGTGACAAAGCCTTCCCTCCCATAGATTGCAAATGCTCTCTGAGCTCTCAGCCCTAAACTATTGTACTATGGCATGGAGTAATGTCCCAGGTCCCGCTCGTGAACCCTTCAACAGCGGTGACTGTTGGCTGCAGCCGTGGGTTCCACCGCTGTCCCAACTGCTCAGCTTCACGCTCCATCCCCTCACCATCTCCTGCAGGGACAAAGGAAATCTGCTTGGCAGCAGTCACAGAAGTGGTGGGTGTCAGGTAAGCGATTCTAAGTAAGCTTCAGGTGGGAAAGCAGAGAAGACAGAGGAGAATGGAGTGTCCTCGCGAGGGCACAAGAGAGATCTGGGAGAAATGAAACATCTTTGCTGGAAGTTCTGTCTCACCTTTCACTATGGTGGTCCTGCAAAGAGCTTCCCTTGTGACACAGGTTAACTGTCACCGAGCCACATGCAACAAAGCCAAGTTACAAACTAAAGGCACTTGGGAAGTGTGAAAAATGCCTGGACTAGAGTTTTAAGCAAGAGTATCAAAAAAGTTAAAATATTGTGCTTCCCCTTCCCTCCTTGCACCCTCACTCCATTCTTTTACCTTTCTCACCCCATTCTTCTGGACTGCAGTTAGGCTGCGGGTAGAACAGGGAGAGACTGAGTGTGAAGGAAGACTGTTTAGAGAAACCGAAGGGTTGTTCTCCAGGATCAGACAACTGATTGTCTGGCCTGTGTTATGACTTTCTGAGGAACTAAAGGAATAATGGAAAATACAGGTGACCTTGATGACATCTACTGCAAAAAGTAAGCTCTGTCCCTCCAGAAATTCACTTTAAGTATGCACTAGCAATTATGCCTATAAGAATTAAATCAGTCCTTCCCTAAACATACCTATATATTCAATCTATACTATGTTGATGCGGTTAATTGTCTCATTTTAAAAAACAGATTTACAAATGTGTAGATAGTTATGATTTAATTTTTGGTCTAGTTCAGTGTTTTTTAATAGATTTTTAAAAACGAATAATAGTTTTGTTTCATTTCAGTTGAGATAGTGACATAGCATTGTCCCTGTAGTATTTTATCATAGTAAAAACATTTTTAAAATTTTTTATTCCTCACCCTAGGACATGTTTATTGATTTTAGAGAGAGGGAGAGGGGGAGAAAGAGAGAGAGATATCTAGCCCACAACCCAAGTGCCCTGACCAGGAATCAAACCTACAACCTTTTTGTATGTGGGTTGATGCTCCAGACAACTGAGTCATTTGGCTAGGGCCATAGTAAAAACATTTTTAGAATCACTATTATTATCATTTCATAAATGAGATTCCTATCACCAAGAATTAGGACAAATATAATAACCTCAGAAAGAATTAAAAAAAAAGATTTGTCATCCTTACCCTATCATAGGGTACATACACTGTGACACCATCCTTTACTGTCATAGGGAACATATCTATGATGTCATCCTTTCTCTGTCATAGGGCACATGCCTCCTCCCATGTCTGCATCATGGGCAATAAGCCTGCATTAGTCACTGAACATTGACAATGACCTCACGTCTTGTTCATTTTGCTGCCTGAGCTTGAGTCAGGGGCTTTCGATTCCTAAGGGGTGAGGGCAGTGCGTGGGTATAGGCAGCTGTCTAGATGAAAGCCCTGCACGCCAAAAACGTGCCGACTGCTGAGGAAGAAATGACATGGCCAGCTTGAGATGTCTGAGCAGCCAGTGTGATGCAAATGGAATACAGGGCACAAACGTGTGCACTTTTTTCCAGAGTTGACTTCAAATACTCATCACAGATGTTCTCTAATAAAGAACAGTTGGCCAGCCCCTGATGGTGAGTACGCTACTTCCTCTGGGAGCAGAAGAGTTCTTTGTAAGGCAGCCCCAAATCATAAACATCTGAGAGAACCTGCAACCAGCAGAGTCGCTGCCACCATCTTATGGATGACCCTCCCATCTCCCCCAAATCCCTGGCCCACTTCGTGCTTTTGAAAGACTCAGCTGCCAATTCTGCACCAGTATGAATGGCTACTAGGACCCTTAGCATAGACCTGCCCGTGCTGGGTGAGCTGGGTTTATGGGGAAATACTAAGTTAGAACAGAAAATACATTTTCCTGGGAGGTCCAGGTTCTGGAGAATTACCCATATATGACTCAGAAATAAGATAGATTCTTACATATATTACAAAAAGTATTGACAGGAAGAAAAATACTCCAGAAGGTAACAAGTTAGATAACAGAGTTAACTAATTGAATTTCTATTCCAGTGCACTAAGGGAGTTGACTCTTCTCCTTCCCGGAAAAGGATCTTGTGGGCAGGACCAGGATCAGGGTGAGAGGAGTGAGTGAGGTGGGTTTGTGCAAGTACAGGGTTGGATCCTGTGTCCTTTTAAAAGAGTTTTTAAAGAGCAGTTTAAGATTTACAATAACATTAAAGGGAAGATACAGAGATTTCCCCCATACACCCCTCCCCTCCACAGGCACCATGCATAGCCTCCCCCATTATCACTATCACTCACAAATGCTACATTTTTCATGAACCTACAGTGACACATTATAATCACCCGAAGTCCACAGTTTACCTTAGGGTTCATGCTTGGTGTTGTAAATTCCATGGGTTTGGACAAATGTATAATGACATTGTAATCATCATACTATCATAGAGTATTTTCACTGCCCTTAAAAATCTTCTGTGTTCTGCTCATTTACCTCTTCCCACCTTGCACACCAAACAGTCACTGATTTTTTTTTATTGTCTCCATTTTTTTGTCTTTTCTAGAATGCCATATAGTTAGAATCATACAGTCGGTAGCCTTTTCGGATTTTCTCCTTTCACTGTTGCCAAACATGCTTAGCGATGTGCATTTAAGTTCCTTCATGACTTTTCATGGCTTGACAGTTCATTTCTTTAGCACTGAATAATATTCCATTGTCTAGATGCGCCACAGTTTATGTATCTATTCACCTACCTAAACATCTTAGTTGCTTCCAAGTTTTAACAATGATTAACAAACCTGCTATAAGCATCTATGTACAAGTTTTTGTGTGGGCACAAGTTCTAAAATTCTTTGCATAAATACCAAAAAGCATGACTGCTGTATTGTATGGTAACAGTATGTTTAGTTTTGTAAGAAACTGCCAAACTGCCTTCCAATGTGGCTGTAGCGTATTGCTTCACATCTTCCAGAACATTTGCTGTTGTCAGTGTTCTGGATTTTAGCCATTCTAATAGTTGTGTGGTGGCACCTCATCATTGTTCTAATTTGTAGGTCCTTGATGACATACAATGTGAAGCATCATTTCACATGCTTAGTTTTCATCTGTACTTATTATTTTGGTTAGAATTATTTGGTTAAGTATCTATTAAAGTTTTTCATTTATTATTTAATTGGGTTGTTTTTTTCTTATTGTTGAGATTTAAGAGTTTTTTGTATGGTTTGAATGAGTCTTTTATCAGATATGACTTCTGCACATATTTCTCCCACTTCGTGGCATGTCTTCTAGTTCTCGTCAATTGTCTTTTGCAAAGCAGTTTTAATTTTATTGAAGTCGGACTTATCAATTACTTCTTTCATGGCTTGTATCTTTGGTGTTGTATCTAAAAGGCATCACCATATCCAAGATCATCTAGGCTTTCTCCCATGTTATCTTCTAGGAGTTTTATAGTTTTATGTTTTACATTTAGGTCTGTGACCCACTTTGAGTTAATTTCTGTGAAGGGTGTAATATCTCAGTCTAGATTCATTTTTTTTCATGTGGATGTTCAATCCTGTCTTTTAAAAAATGTTGACATTTTGCTTATCATGGTTTTTTTAACATACATTTTTATTTCTGCAAATATTGTATTACAATATTATTTATTTTGATTATCCATCTTGAGTAACTCCTTACATTTTGCACCAAAGTAAGGGCATTTCTGTGCTTGATTAAGCAGAATTATCCATTATTATAAAATTCTACCATGTACTAACACAGGGTAGCAAAAAGAGCATTAGGCTTTGAGTAAGCAGCCAAGGTTTGTGACTTTAATCAAGTCACAACCATCTGAGCCCCCAGCTCCCCATATGCAAAACGGAGATAGAACATTGCAAAGACTACCCAAAGCCAAAGGGAATGACGGGTCTGAGAGTGTTTTGAAAACGTAAAGCGGTACACAGTAAAGCGCGATCATGGTGCTGTGCCTTCCATGATATCTTGTTTGTGTGTCAGCAAAACACAAGAACACTCGATAAAAGCAGTGACAAAATTAGCGAATTCTATTTTCTCATGGTAGTAAAAAGATTTTCATTCTATTATAAGACTATATAGAGCTTTTCCCACTTGTGTGTTGTGCAGACATTTAAGTTGCTATGTATGCCCTTTGGGCCCAGGAAACTTTTTACCAAGAAGTCAGATGTCAGGGAGTAAGGCCAGTCTACTTGTCCACTGTAGAGTACAATAACATAAAAAAGTAGAATGATCAATTTCTGAGGGGCCTTCCAGGGTCCCTTGTGACACAGGACTGTCAGCACTAAAATTGGAAAAGTCTCAAATCGGGAGAGAAGTGAGTCACTCTGAGAACCATAATGCAGGCACTGGAAAGAGCCTGGACTGAGAATTGGGTGCCAAACATTTTATTCTTAGCTGCAGCTCCTGCTGATGTAGTGACTTTGGGCAAGTCAGTCACTTAGTCTCCGAACCTTGGTTCCTTTGTGTGCAAAATTAGAGAGTTGGACCTAATAGGTACCTAAAAAGTACGTATATTAAGCATGTACTATATTTTGGGTGTGTGAGAAATGTCCCCTAGGCTTTACTTTATTGAATCCTCCCAACAATTCTATGGTATAAGTACCACTACTATTCCCCAGTGACAGATGACACAGAGGATTAAGGAAGGCCCAGATTCAAGAACACCAGGTGAGGCAATATATCATAGCCATAATAAACATGGCCTCTTGTGCCAGAGCTCAATTCCCAGCCTCACTACATGCTGGATGTGTTGCTGAACGTGTTAACTTGGACAAGTCCTTTCACCTCTGTGCCTCAGTAATATGGAGGCTTCTGATTTGGTCATTTAGAGTGCTTTAAATAGTGACTGCCACAAGTTTAGCACTATGCAATTGTTTGTTAAATAAAAAGAGGCACACATGCTCTTTAACAGTCACAGGCTGCTGCCCATCTCAAAGATCTCTTCTGATTTTATGAATGGCCATGCCCTTTTACTTGCCCCACTCTGCACAGAGATGAATAAAGACTGCTCAGTACAAAGCACGTATGTGATAATGAAGGGCTAATAGACTGCTCTCATTCCCCAAACACAGTCTCAAAGAAGACACTGCTAATTCTCATGGAGTGTCTATGTGATTGAGAAGCTGTGAATTCACTCCTGGGCATCTTTAAAAAGAAAAGAAATTAGCACAACCTTTGCATTGTGTCTCGACATTAAATGTGTAGGCCTCTGCCAGTTTGTAAGTCATTTGGAACTTTTAACATCACTGAAGCTTAGAGTTTCTTTGTTGTAATTATCTGGGGAGGACAGAGAAGTTTTTAGTTCTTCAACCATCATGAAAAGGTTATCACATTTCATCTTTCAATAGATCATTTGGAGGCATTTTTCCCCTCTCTGTTTCTGATATTGTTTAAATGTAATGTCCAAGATAAAAGGTTTTGATTTTAATTTCTAATATTCTTACAAAAATTACCAGATATCTTATGAAATTAGCTGTATTATTTGCTAGTTCCTATGTATTATTTACAATTCATTCAATAAATTTCCACTGAGTATGTATTGTGTGCTAGGCACATTCATTTAATAACTTTCTTTGGAACAGTTAAAGCAGTAAAGCATATATGTACTAAGACTCCTATTTTCCCATTCAGAGGAAAAGAAGAAAGTCACAGAAACTCAATTTTACATCACATGATTTACAAAGAGCTCCAGGAAGATGATACTGTGATTCATAAAAGAACGTCAGACTTCCAGTCAAGATGGAGGTGTAGGTAGACACACTTCACCTCAACATGCAACCAGAAGAATCACAACTAACCTCAAAACAAAAAACACCCAGAGCTGCCAGAAAATTGAACTGTATGGAAGTCAAAGTGATGAAGTATTGAAGTCAAAGTATTCAAAGTGATGAAAAGCAAAAACCTACAACCAAGATTCCTCTACCCAGCAAAGCTATCATTTAGAATGGAAGTGCAGATAAAGTGCTTCTGACATGGTAACATGAAAGGAATTCATCATCACCAAGCCATTATTACATGAAATGTTAAAGGGACTTATTTAAGAAAAAGAAGATCAAAACTATGAACATTAGAATGGCAAGAAACACATCAATCAACAATTGAGTATAAAAAACAAAAACAAACTAAGCAAACAACTAGAACAGGAACAGAATCATAGGTATGGAGATCATTTGGAGGGTTATCAGCTGAAAGGGAGAAGGGGAAAATGGGGGAAAATGTACATGGATTAAGAAGCAGAACTTGTAAGTACAAAATAGACAGGAGGATGTTAGAATAGTATATGAAATGAGCAGAGAGAAAGAAGGAGCTTATACCCTTTGCAACAGCATGGATGAAACTGGAGAGCATAATGCTAAGTGAAATAAGCCAGGTGGTGAGGGACAAATACCATATGATCTCACCTTTAACTGGAACATAATCAACAAAAGAAAAAAGCAAACAAAATACAACCAGAGACATTGAGGTTGGGAACAGTCTAGCAGTGGCCAGGGAGGAGTGGGGTGGGGACAGTGGGAAGAGGGGATTGCAGGAACTATTATGAAGGACACATGGACAAAATCGGGGGGGATGGTGGGAGTGGGGGAGGGAGGTGGGTTCAGCTGGGGTGGGGGGGAGGGAAGGGGAGAAAAGGCATACAACTGTAATCGAATAACAATAAAAATTGAAAAAAAAAAGAATAGTATAGGAAATGGAGAAGCCAAAGAATTTATATGTACAACCCATGGACATGAACTAAGGGTGGGGGATTGAAGAAAGGAAGGGGGTACTAGGCAGAGGTGGGTAAAGGGGAAAAATTTGGGACAACCGTAATAGCATAGCCAATGAAGTAAACTTTAAAAAAAAGAACATCAGTCCATTTGTAGGATCACCTCACACGGCTCCTTGTCAGCTACAATCAGACATGGATGGCACAAAGCTGATTTCCTCCTTCTGCTTAGAGGTTACTACTTCAATCTTTAATTGGCAAACAAACCTGAACTGTTGTGATTTCCCAAGTCCTATGTGCAGATTTAAAGGCTGCTGCTGCTAGAAGTTTCTTTTTCTATTTGTGGCTGGGTCATATCTTTCCACTGCTAGTAGGAAGAACAGTGAAGAACCATAATTCCTCCAGTTCCTTTGCCCAGCCTAGTCTCAGTGATAGTAGCTGACAATGTAATACTCATTCAGCAGCTGATTATAATTAAAAATATCAGAATAATTAAAGTCCTCAGCTTGACAAGCAGAGTCATAACTTTGCCTTCAGACATTCCTCTCTAATTAGTTAATTAATCCTAATGCAAATTATAAGCAATAATTAGTCAGCCAAGCTTGACATAAAAGTCTGCTGACTTACAGCTAAAAGGCTTTCTGGTTGCTGGTTTGTAGTTTCTAAAGGTGTCTTTTGTCCACTCATGGTTTCTGTAACCATCCTACTTCGAACTTTCTGCCGACACATAGATACTCGAAGCAATTTGAGCTGGAGAAAACCACAGCTATAAAAACCTGTATTACCACAGGCATTTTTTAGTTTGACATAATAAATTGCATGCTCAGTATCTGTATGGAATATCAATTTGGAGTATATCCTTTTCAGGGGGAAAAATACAGAGTTTGAAGAGAGAGAGGGGCAGGGATATTCTGACCCAAAGCATGGTCTGTGATATACTTCACACTCATTTGCGCTAGATCACTGGGATGCTTTTTAGCATGTGCCAGAAACTGAGTCATAACAAAGCATATCCGATATTTGATATCCCTGTAATAGGAAAGCTAATATTTGATCCAAATTTTCAGTAAATTTAAACAGATCCAGAATCTGTTAAGTGAGATAATTTGAATTATCTTTGAATAAATCTAAAACTGGATATTGTATTTACTATATATCTCTGCTACTAATGAGCAAATTCCCCCCTCCTAAAGCAGACAGAGGCACAAAGGCATGATCCTACAGGACTTTGGGTCAATAGTTTCTGGACATCTCAGACAAATAAATATTCTACCACGGCTCCACATCTTCACTGTCAGTGACCCAAAGAGTCTGTCCTGTGGACTACAGGGTAATCCCTGAAAACACGACGTCAGAGTAACACAAAGCTAGAGCTAAATCAACATGAAAATGTAATTATCTATCAAATGCTGTCTTTGGCCATAACTCCATGACTTTGAAAGAATATTTTAGTACATTTGATTGCAAGAATAGCCTAAATTATTCCTTTCCCTGTAGCCATGCCTCCTGCAATGTGATTTTGTAGCTCTTCCCATCAGGAAGCTGCATTCATTTCTCCACTGCTTGAATCTGGGCTTGTGTTATGACTTGATTTGGCCAAAAGGATGAGGTGGGAATGACAGGGTGCCAATTATAAGCCTAGGCCTCAAGACATCTTGCAAACCTTTGCTTATTTTCTTGAAATCCTGCCTCTACCATGAGATAAGCTGAGGCTAGCCTGCTGGTGGATAAAAGACAGTATGACAGTGTGGTGATGGTTGGGGGGAGGGGAGTATAAGGGGATGACAGGGTAATGAAAAAAATAACAATAAAGATTAAATTTAAAAAAGACAGTATGAGATGGAGACAAAGCATCCCTCTTGGGTCCTCTTATACCAGTTGACTCATTAGCTGAGAGCAGACAAATGAGAAAGCTTAACAACTAAGATTAACAGAACCATCTAATTGACCTGTAAACTCATGGCCAAATAAATTATTCTTGATGTAAGCCACCAAGTTTTTGGATGTGTTGTTACACGACAATAGCTAACTTACACAAATGTAAACAGAACAGCGTAGTCCAGTGCCTCCTACCCTAACGGAGCGGAAGAAGGGGCCCTCATCTCACCATGGGTGTAAAATCTCCAAATATTCAGATCTCTTCTTACTTACTGGGGGAAGAGAAAGGAAAATAATACAGACCATTTTCATCTTTCTTATTTGAGCATTCTCTCTTATAACTTCTCTAACTTCTTTATCTCGGTCTAAAAAATTACTCAGGCATGGCTCTCTCAACCTAAGTATCATTCTTCCATTGATAATACTTGATGCCCCCCACCTCACCACTCCAACTACAACTGTAACTTTGTCTTTTCTATAAGCAGTAAACTTTTAAACGAAGAGTTTATCCATTCTTCTACTTGCTCAATTTCCTTTTACCATCCTAGCCACTATAAGCTAGCTACACCTCTACCACTGTTCTGAAACTGCTTTCAATTGTGTTATAAATGACTTATTAACTGTCAAATCTGATGATAATTCTCCCACCCCATCCTTTTCCTAATGTAAACTTTTACTGAAGTGGCTATCTATGTCTCTGTATACATAATATAAGACTAATCTTCCAAACTCAAGATGCTTAAATTAATTACATTTACAAAATTATTTTGCCATGTAAAGTAACATATGCACAGATTCCAGGGATTAGGATACAGATACCATTGGGGAGCCATTCCATCCATGTAACCATTACCCAAACAGAACATAAAAAGTTATCTCACGTCCCCTTTCAGCTATGTCTACTACTCCCCATGGTAACCACCATACTAATCTCTACTACCATACATTGATTTGCCTACTTTAAATTTTATATAAAGAGAATAATGCAGAATGTACTTTCTGCATCTGGCTTCTTTTGGTAATACTGCTTGAGGGATTTATCCATAATGTTTACTTTTATCACAGTATGATTTTCCAATATATGAATATATCACAATTTATTTAACCATTCTACTACTGCTGAACATTTGAGTCGTTTCCAGTTCTTGGCTATTACAAACAGTGTTGCTTTTAACATTCAAACATGTTTGTTGGCCCCAGCCAGTGTGGTTTAGTTGGTTGGAGCATCGTCCCATAGACAAAAAAGAATGTGGCTTCGATTCCAGGTAAGGTCACATACCTGGGTTGTGGGTTGCATCCTTCATCTAGGACCCAACGATCCCTGGTCTGGGTGTGTTGGGGGGATCAACCAATCAATGCATCTCTCTCTCTCTCATTGATGTTTCTCTCTCTCCCTTCCTCTCTCCATTTCTGTCTCTCTAGAAGCAATGAAAAAGTGTCCTCAGGTGAGGACAACAACAAAAAAATGTGTTTGTTGGATCACATATAAATACATTTCTTTTTTATCTTTAAGTAGATGCAGTTTTCTAAACTGTAGCTACTCCCCAGGGTTTCTAACACTTGGTATTGTTTCACTGTCCCATCATTTGGTCACTTTTTAGTATCTGACACCTTAATCTTCTGGAAAAACTCTCCTCCCGGGGCTTCTAGAACCTCACTCTCTCATACGTCCCTGACTATTGTTTCTCAGTATTACTAGGGCCTGCTCTCTTGTATATCACAACCTATGTTTCTTTTTCTTTCTTTCAGCAACTTCCCTTAAATTATTTTTCAATTTCATTGTCAAATCTTCGTGGTAGGTTAATACAAGCCCTTTCATAATTTGTTTCTTGATCAGGAACAACCAAAAAAAAGGCAGCTCTTCAATGTTCTCTTTCTGCTGGCATCCTAGACATATGCTAAATATATATTTCCCTGATAAGCCTCTGACCTGGTAATCTCTGTCTCAGTCTGTTCCTTGGAAAGTCAGCCTATGATGGACACTATGTTTCAATTAACCTGTCCCTAATCCTCCATTTCATATTAAGTGGAGATGGGGTATGGGTAATTTGCCTTTATTGTTCTTATATCACTATATTGTGGCTGGATGTCTGGAGATCCTGGATGTGAAGACAGATGCAATGACAGATGGAACTTTGGGTTGGAGGAAGCAAATGGATACCTGATGACCAGAAGGGCAAGAGATGGCAGAAAACTGCATTATTTATCCACATCTATGCTTCCAATGGGGGTAGTAAGGGTCCCCAAATAAATTCCACCAATTCAAAATTCTGTTGATAGCTGGCTTTGATGTTACTGCATTTTGACTTTATTTTTTTTAATTATTTTATTGTTGTTCAATTACAGTTGTCTGCATTTACCCCCACTACTCCCCCACCCCCAACACCAGACAAACTTTAAAAACTAACTTTTCTCTTGTGGCACCATCAATTACAGCTTCCTTAATCAATAAACAAGTAATTTAATTAAATCAAATTTAATTGTTATGTATCTGTATGTCTTCATTTCCTGCTGTAAAAGGAAAGGGAAGGAACTGGCACCCATTTGGGAGACAGTGATGGACGAGGAAAGGGAAGGGCAGGCTTTTCCATTTCAAAGAATGCATTCATGCAATCGATGGTCCCCCCCCACTCAAACAGAAAACGTGCCCTTTACATCTATGTGACTACAATAGTCATTAAAGCATTGACTTGGAGTGAGAGAAATCAGTCCATTAAAAACCTCTTCCATCTTCCTGGCTGGTGTAGCTCAGTGGATTGAATACGGGCCTGAGAAGCAAAGGGTCACCAGTTCTGGGCGCATGCCTGGGTTGTGGGCCATGTCCCCAATAAGGGGTGCGGGAGAAGCAACCACACATTGATGTTTCTCTCCCTCTCCCTCTTTCGCCTCTCTTCCCCTCTAAAAATAAATAAATAAAATATTTTTTAAAAATCTCCATCTTTAGGTCACAGGACATTTTCACTAGCACAAACTCACAAACTCACAGTTTGTTAAAAAATAAAAATAAAAAACCACCCCTTAAAAGGTTTCTGCTTCCCACTTTCCCCTCCAGCAGACATTTATTCTTATCATCCTCCGCATCCAGTAGTATTTATTAAACAGCCACATCTGCATGGCACCGTACCTGTGATTTCCCATTTCTCTCCAAGGATGATTTCCTGGTTTAAAAGTTTTAATGGCTGTCCCTTTGAAAATGTCTTAAGAGGGTTTTGACTGTAATTTCTTTACTCCTAGCTCTTATTTAATAGGTACCAATGCCTATCTTTTGCCTGGGGTGTTGGGCTGGGGAGAGGAAGATTCATTAACCATGGTGAGTTATGGATTTCAATGCCCTGGCTACTTCATTTCTCATATCCAAGTAGATCATTTCCTCCCTAGTCCTCCTGAGCCCAAGGATGCATATATTTTAAGTAGCCTTAATCTGCTTCATTAGGACATTTTTTTTAACTCTACAAAAGTGATACCACCAACATTACCATATTACTTTTGGTGACGTGCATGGCAGTATCATTATACGTTCACACTAGCTGGCAGTAATAGTTGTAGTCAAAAGAGTAGGGAAACCACATGATTTTAAAGCTTGGAGATACTGAAATTACCCTCATTTTCAGATGTAGAAACTTAGATTCAGGGAGGTGAAGTACCTTGCCTAAGGTTACACACTAGTGAGTAGTGCCTGAAAAAGTGCTAAGTCTTCAGTCTCCAGAGTCATAGCCTTATTTGCTTCCCCACTGCACGCTGGAGTATTAAAGCAGAGTGATGCTAATGGCAGGAAGGGCTCCAAGGTGTTTTGGAGTTAGAAATAGATAGTGATGCTACCCATGGTCATTGTATAGCTAATACTACAAAAGGTGGGGTTAGCATGCCCTGGATACATTTCACTGGACAATTCTTTCTTCTGCTCCCTTTTTATATTTCAATAAATAGACTTATGAGGCCTTATACCCTGGAATAGTAGCAAGAGATTTCTCCCTATAAGACCAGCCATACCTTCTCTTGGCAGACAAGTGTCTCACCACCCACAGTGAATTTTCTAGCTTTTAGCACCAAGTAATGAGTCCTAAGAAGCAGAGTTATACCTGTATCTGAGAAAAATGGTAATTATTTTGGTTCAGGACTGTGACTTCTGATCAAATCTGGCCATAATGAAAACTGTAAAAGAGGTAAAGTTTATTTTTTATCTCTTCTCTGGAGCACTGGTTCCCCACCAGGGTGATTCTGGCCCCAAGGGATATTTGGTCATGTCTGGAGACATATTCTGAGAGGGCTGTTATTGGCATCTAACGGCAGCAGGCCAAGAATGCTGCGAAATATTCTACAGTGCACAGGACGGGCCCCACAACAGTTAACCAGTCAAATGTCAATGAGCTAATGTTGGAGAACCTGCCTTTCATTACAAAGCCACTGGCCTACCGCTCTTTGGGTACTTAGCTCTTGGTTATCACAGTAAGAAGTTACATCTTTCTCTCAAGATCTCTCTCATTAGCAGAGAACTCAGGAAGCTCAGAGAAGACTAAGATTCTGAACTAGTAGTAAGGTTTCCTGGCTCCATAAACTTCTAATTATATGATAATCTACAAAATAGGGATAATAACTTATGCCTATATTACTGGGTTGGGATAAAGATAATAAATTGAGACAGTATCTGTTATAATGCTTGATAAACTCCAGAGCGCTGCACAAATGCATGGTGTTACCAGAGGGAGTATTAACAAAAAAGGAGCGTGTTGGTAACAGCGAAATCTCAGACGCCATGACAACAGGTACTTCCAGTTCAGAAGCTCGTTCATCTTCTCTCTAATTCCACAACAGAGGCTGCAAATTCTTCACCAATGTTCAATGCCAGCTCTGTCTTTGCTGGTTTTAAATTTTTCTGTATTTGGATTAGCACAGGAAAAAAGTGTTCTCAGTGTCAATCACATGAAAGATGATTAATAAACTACTGACACATAAATTATTTTACATAGTTCCACACATAGCTACAAGGAGAAAGACTTTTCCACCTCTTCAAATTTATAAAAACATTTAATAAACCTCTCCATGGTTTATCAAACTTACTTTTCTGTCACCACAACAAAAATTGATGAATTAGCCCAATAGAGCTTATTTATGGAAGTTAATTTGATTTTACATTTATACACCGCATTGCATTTGGGACTGAAGTTGTAAAGAACCATCGAGGCTAACATTTTTCCACCCCAGCCCTGTGTCAGTCGCTGTGGCAGGCAGTGACTGACACATTGCCTAACATTTCCAGGAGCATATGAAGTAGGCATTTGTCCTATTTGATAAATGAGGCAACTGAGATTCAGATAGTTTAAGAGATTTATCTAAGAAACTCAGCTAATAAGCACAAATACTAGAACTGAGATTCAAACTCATGTCTATCTGGTGGGAGATGCCATGTTGTGTCCCAGTGACCTCTAAAGCCTTCTCTAGTTCTGGGTGTGTGCTAGAAACACACATCAAAACACCTGCATAGCCAGGCACCTTGATAGGAGACAGCATACATCTGTGCTGCAGAGTGAGGTGATACCCAACACCAATGGGGATGCTAGCATTTCTCAGGTCAACCCCGACCAGTGCACACTGGCGTGAATGAACAACAAAAATATTGAAATGTTTCTCTTTTCTCAGCTGTTTATAATTTGTTCCCAAGTAAGAATGGGTTCGGCAGCTCCTTCATGGACTTTTGTAGTATAAGGTGCCCCAAACAGTGAACTAATGAGGACTATATTAGGGCCTCCCAGGATCTGTGTTTCAATTCCAAATGAATTAAGCCTGACTCAGAGAAGTCTGTTATTTCCTGACCATCAAATTCAGTCCAAGGGAGCACTTGTGGGGCCAGGTCCTACACCTGGTGCTGTGGGACACAACAGTGGAGTGGCATGATGACTGCCCTCAAAGAGTTTGGTTCACGGTGAGGGGATAACAGTTAGTAAGAGTAAAATAAAAGCCACCTGGCTCCTACATAGGAAGCTCCACAGGATCCAGTTTATTCATCAATGCACACGTTTCTTCTCTGATAGACTCATGGATCAGTGAACCTGGAGGGGCTAGGGGATGCCATCCCCCCCTGCTCCCCCCGACCCTGCTCCCCCCACCATTTAGTGGGCAGGAGAGCACAATGTGTGCTGTCAGTAATGTAGTGCAAGAGACTGGTGCCGTCAGGTATGATTGTGGATGATGGTAGAGTTGACTTAGGATAGAACCTCCAAGCACAGGGAACATTTATATTGTCCTCTAGGAACATGTTTGGGGCATAATCTGGTGATGTTCTATTCAAGAATCAATAATTGGCTACTATATTGCTATGGGTTAAGGGGTTTATAAGTCATCAATACATGCCTTCTCTGAGGTAATAATCTAAAAATACCAACTCAACGGCACAGTTTCAATCAAAAGTGGAGGAAACAGCCCTGACCAGGTACCTCAGTTGGTTAGGGCATTATCCTGATTTGCCAAGGTTGCGAGCTCAATCTCCAGTTAGGGCACATACAAGAAGCAACCAATGAATGCATAAGTAAGAGGGAAAATGAGTTGATGTCTGTCTGTCTGTCTGTCTCTCCCCCTCTCCCCTGTCATCCAATTTTCTAAAATCAATTTTTAAAAAATTCAAAAGGATGGGAAACAATTAAAACAAAAAGAATCTCACATTTCTTTGATTCATGTATATCTCCCTCTAGTAAAAGTAGGAGCAACTTTATCATATTGAGGTGAGAATAGATCCTCTAAGCACCCAAAACCACGTGCCTCAATAGAATGCTAAATCCTGTTGACAACAGATACTCTCATATGAGGAAAGGGGAGAAATATGTTTTGCATGCATTTCCTCATTTTACCTGTATGCCAGCATACTCTTTTCATTTAATCTGTCTTCATTTAAAAAGCAATTCTGTAAGTGCTTTTAAAAATTCCAAAAGCTAAACTGAAATTTTAAAAATGCAAAAAAAGAAAAATATGGACATTCTCCCCAAATATAAAAATTGGAATGAAATTATATTATGCAGAAATAAAATATTTGCATTTGTTCATAGTCTACTTATTTTTGGTTTAGATAAGAAATTAGTAAAATTTGCAGCCTTGAGTGCATTTTTACTTTTCAAAAGTATACTTCTTGAAAATTTCAGTATGAAATCAGAGATAAAGTGAAAAGCAATGAAGATAAATTTTATAGCAGAGAATCAGGCTGTTGATACTATTTCTTTATTTTTCATGGATCATATGTGGTAAAAAATATTCCTAACATGGCACATTTTTAAATTTTTAAAAAATTTTCAGTTATAGTTGATATTCAATATTACATTAGTTTCAGGTATATGGAGGTTCTACATTTATATCACTTACAAAATGACCCCCTTGATAACTTTAGCACCCACCTGGCAGCATACAGAGTTAATACAATATCACTACAGTAGTCACATCCGGTGTGTATTTGTAATATGAAACCTTAACTAGGAAATACTGTTTTGAATTTATATGACACTGTTAGCTTGAAAGCGTGCCATGATCTGTATTGTGTATAGTGTGGTGGGAGTAGAGATGTATAAGAGGTGGTCAGTAAGCAACTTCTGGAAAATCTCCACTCTTGGTACCATGACTTTGCTGCTGGCTACAGACTTGGAACCAGAAGAAGCTGGCCGGCCAGACATAACAACGATCTGGAAGGACAATCCCCTGAGTTCACGATCTCTCAGTAGTCGGAGCAGTGGGGCAAGCTTTATGAATGTCATAGCAAAGTGATGAAGACCGACTAGTGTACTGTATTTTCTTCAGATTTTAAAGGGTTTGTCAATAAACATAGTTACTGAAAGTGCAAGACTGGTGAAGAAGTCTTACCTGAGTGAATGGAAGACTGACAAATTCAGTGAGGAACACAGTCCAGAGGACCTTTTAGAAAGGGAGGAACTACCGATGGGAAGGTGATTCTCTAAGGTAGAGATGAAGGAAACAAAGAGTTCAGGAGCAGAGGTTGTCACGGAGATTCCCCGATAAGAAAGACATGTAAAAGACAATAACGATGATAAAAATACAGGCTGGGAACTTGAATGGCTCTCTGAACTGAGAATATTAAATTTAGAAAAGAACCCTGGACTGAAGTCAGAACATCTGGTTCTAAGACCAGAACCTTGCAGCACTTTCTGTGTTATCCTGAGAAGATAATGTATCTCCAAGCCTTAAATTCCTAATATATATACCATTAGATCAGTAATATTCAGTGTTGAATGATTACATATTGCCTAAGTAAATGAGCTCATGATAAGTTTGTATTGTAAAGTGATTTACACTGTCCAACACACTATAAATGAGGCAAATTAGTTATCAAAATTTTTTTCAGCCTTGAACTATTCTAGGATCATGAAATCTCATTTTTATCTAGCTATTAATAAGAATAGGACTTCATTTTTAGTGGTCTGCCTTCAAAGACCATTAATTAAATAATAAAATTATATGACTCAGTGAGAGGTATTGTCAATGTATATAATGTAACACCATGTAGCTTCAGTAGGTTTCTAGCTCATTACAAACGCAAGAAGTCATTTTAACATATGGAGTAGCCAACTTTGCTGCAGAAAGAAGGAGCCCCAAATGTCAGTGGTTTGGAATGCAAACATTCACCTGCCTTTTGTTATGTGTCAGAGCTGGAGTTTATCTATGGTGGCTCTACTTCACATGTTTTCTCATTCTATTTGAAGAAGTAGCCCTTATTTGGGATATTGCTTCTTGTGACAAGGGGCAAAGCACAAGACTAGGCAGAAACATGCAATGCCTCTTAAAACCCCTGTTTGGGTCAAGCACTTGGTCATTTCTTCTCACATTCCTTGGGGCAAATTACTTGGCCAACTGACAACGAGGTAGGGCAGCAAACTCTGCCTATAAGAATACATTTTCTGGCAGTGAATGGTGGGGGCGGGGTGTTTAATCCTCTAACAGGGAAGGGATCAAAATGTTGGAAAAATAATACAATCTACCACTATATATATATTTGATGATTGGTCAATTTTTTTTATTTCAAAACATCCTATTATTGATTTTTGTCACAGTTAGTTGAAAAAAATAGTAGATTAGTTCATACACTGTGTGTCTGAAATAAGGAAGAAGTAATGACAAAGAAGAAATAGGGGGGAAATAAAAATAGAGAGCCCTTATGCTGCAGATGGACGTGGCTCACCAAAGTTTCCTTTAATGAGACTTGATACTCAGATTTTCTTGACATAGTCACTAGAAACAAGAGAAAAACTCCCCATGGTAGAGTCTCAGGCTTTCAAACTTGTTACTATTTTAGTCACAAAACATTAAAAAGAAAAATTCACTTTAACATACTCTTTAAATGTTTAATAAATGCTTGCTTGGGTTTATATCAGCAAATATATACAAACCTCTCTGTCTCCATATTTCATGGGATTTTTCCTCTTATGGCTATTCACAAACAATTTAAATCTGCAAGTTTTAACCATTTAACTTCCTGGGAGAGGAAATTGAAACAACAAAAGCAAATGTGTCCCCAAATCACGTATTGAAGTAGTTATTTCAGGTTAATTATTATCAAGAACTGGGCAAGACTAAGCATGTGATTAAACATTAGCCTGTGAGATGTTTAACAGTAGGGTTCTACAATAAAAACAGAATATTGTTCTTTCCAGGTTTTTTTCTAAATGGTCCCAAACTACACACACAAATAAAGCTAATGTCTAAATAATTAAATGATACCATCATTATTCTTCAATGTAGGAATACACTTGAGAATCAAATTGAATCAGCTTTTCCCCCCTTGTGGCATGATAACAATTCATGTTCAACCTTATTAATATATTCTTTGGTTAACAGAAAAATCAGTCTGTCTACTTACTGGCTTCTAGAAAAGAGAACTGAGCCCAGGTAACTGAGGGACAGAGCAGCGAAAAACAACAACAACAACAACAAAACACAACAACCCTGTGCTTCGTGCAGATTCAGCTAAAGAAGGGCAACGTGGTACCTTTGTCCTAAATTCCTTTCCCGTAGCCATTCCTCAGGCCTCCGGTGCCCTCCAACCCTGTGGCACCTCACTCCCTAAAACCTGCCTGCTCATGAGGACACAGTCAATGTGCCAGCTCTCCCAGGAGCATTTAAATGTTCACTTAGCCTTCCTCATGCATTCAAAAAAGCAGGGGGGGGAGGGGTATAAGAAGGGGAAAGCAGGGGAAGGGTTGATTCAAGGAACTTATATTAAGGACTCATGGACAAGGCCAACGAATGGGGGCGGGGGAATGTGGGAGGTGGGGAGTGGGTAGGACAGTGGAGAGTAATGGAGGGAAATGGGGACAACCGTAAATGAACAACAATTTTAAAAAAGGATCCAGGTAATGTGAAGAGAATAATTTCTCATTCATGTTGTTATATCAATACCACAAAGTTACTTAAAACTGTCATTAAAGTAGAAGCCTCAGAGCTTCTCTATTTTTTTTTTAGACAATTTGTTTTTCCCCTACTTTCTCAGTCCAAGTGCAGGGTTTAATTTGATTCAACCAATATTTACTGAAATTATGGCATAAGATAAAGTCCCTGCAACTGTTAAAAAGAATGAGGATTGTGGTGATGATTGCACAATTATGTGACTATTCTGAAAAACATTGAATTATATACTTTAAATGGGTAAATTGTATGGTGTATGAATTATATCTTAATGAAGATGTTGCCAAAAAACAAGAAGAAAAGCAAAACCCTATTCCCTTCAAACAGTCACAGTACTAAGTATCATGTTTAGTTCTAAGCACATTCCATATATGAACCCACTGAATATTCACAACAGCTCTGAAGCAAGTGCTCTTATTCTTGTTTTACAAATGAAGAAAATGAGCCACAGAGGAATGGGCCACTCTCCTATGGTGAACCCATGCATTCTGATTTGGGGGGCTGGGTTCTTAGCACTAGAACTATGTGAAAGGGAGATTCTCTCACCCCCATCATTGCCTCCAAATCCTTTCCATTATTATTTGGTTATACAATTACTAAATGTAATCTTGCAGCATTAAATCCCACAGAAAAATATGATGGATTTTTTTTTAACAGAATCCATTAACACTACCTGGGAGAACCCCGCCCCAACAAAGGATAGGGAAATGGGTAGGAAATGTCTTTGCGCACTTTCTGTCCGAGGACCCCTGGGTCTCTGTAATCTGTTATCCCATGGCTGACACTAAAGAGATTATTACCCAGCTTCTCCAATACTTTTCTATCAGTTATGTTTCATTTGCTTTGACACAAAACTTTCCACCATGATTGCGAGGTAATGGCAAATCCTGAGAGGATCTGCTACCACCCCTCTCTCGGATACTTCTCCTAATTGCTGCTATTAAAACTGGTTATAGTAGAAAAACAACAAAAGAAATCTGCTAAAAAATGAGTCATTTTTTAAAAATTTGTTAAGCCTGTTAACAAAATATATCAGACAAGATGTACATAAATATCTTCCTAAGTATTTTATTCTTTTTGATGCTATTGTAATGGTACTGTTTTCTTAATTTCTTTTTGTAATAGTTTGTCTTAGTGTAAAGATGTTAAACTGATTTTTTGTATTTGTTTTGTATCCTGCAACTTCACTTAACTGTTATTAATTCTAACCATTTTTGGTGAAGTCTTCAGAGTTTCCTATATGTAATATAGTGTAATTTGCCACAGAAACAGTTTTACTTCTTCCTTTCCAGTTTAGATGCCTTTTATTTCTTTTCTTGTGTAATTGCTCTGTCAAGGGCTCTCATTACTATGTTAAATAAAAGTGGCAACAGTGGCCATCCTTGTCTTGCTCTGATCTTAGAGAAAAAGCTTTCAGTTTTCCACCATGGATTATATTAGCTGTGGTCTTGTCGTGTATGGCCTTTATTTTGTTGAGGTACATTCCTTCTGTACTACATTTGTTGCGAGTTTTTATTATAAAGGGATGTTGAATTTTGTCAAATGCTTTTTGTGCATAAAAAGCTAGGTAAAACTATTTTATATGCATTTTTGAATAAGCCAGGAATATATAAATAAAATATGACTATAAAGTATAGATCAGAGGATAGCAATTTCTAGAATCTGGTGAGCAAACTTATTAAGACCATCCCTTAACCACCATCCTGAAAGAAACTAAGTATGATGGTAAAAAATATATACTCTTTAATGATCTTAAAACATCAAAGAATGGGCTAGGTATAAAGAATTAGCAAGCCAAAATCTAAATAAAACCTCTAACTCAGAAACTATATGAAGTCACTTCTGCTGAGGCATTTGCTGAATTTGGCAAACCCTTTAGTTCTGTTCAATGTGAACAGAACATCCACGACCTTCCCAAGGTGCTAGTCACAGGGATTGTCAGACAAAAGTTATAAATTCTGTGTTTATTGTGATTAAACAAACAAAAGATAAGCTTAAAATATCTTCTGGAAACCAACAGCTACTTTAAAAAAATACAGCAGGTGTGCAAAATAATTAAATCAAGAAATGAAAATGAAAACTAAAATAACTAAAATTTAAAACTTAAAAATGAGTTTAACCATAAATTAGACATAACTGAAGAGGAAATTAGGGAATGAGAGGTTAGGTAAAAAGTACTTCTCCAGAATGCGGGAAAGAGAAAAAAAAAATCAAAAAGTTCAGAGATGTGGAAAATGTACAAAATGAAAAGATCTGACACAGATGTAATTGGAATCTCAGAAGGAGATGAGAGAGGACATGTGGCAGAGGCATTATTTGAAGAAACAAAGGCAAGGAATTCCCCAGATACAATGATACAGATTAATCCATAGATTCGGGAAGCACAGGATATCTGAAACATGATAAATAAGTTAAGTTCGTACCTAAATACATCACAAAACTGCAAACTACAGGAAGGATAAAGTGTAAGTACTGAACTCAATGGACAGCCACTGAAAAAGAATACATAGACTGTCTCTACAGGGGTGACACCCTAACAACGGCCTTAAAATAACGAATGGTTGCAAAGGTCAGTGGGACAACATTCTTAAAGAAATGATTGGCAACCCTGCATCCTATGCCTACCCAGAATATCTTTTATGGATGAGAGAGACTTAAAGATATTTTACTATACCTACTCCTATTCCCACAGAATGACAAAGTTTAGCACCAGCAACCCACAGTAGAGAAAACTCTAATGGAGCTTTTTTAAGTTTAATGGACATACTTCTGGGAGAACAAAAGTGATCTTAAATTTTTAAAAAATGAGATGTGATAATAAATAGCAAACATGGAGGAACATGTGGGGGTAATTCTACATTAATACTTAATAAATAAAATAATGTCTTGGGGTTTTGAAATGCAAATGCAGAAGTAAACTACATAACAATTGTAACCTAATTCAGGAGAGGCATAAATGAACTTAAATGTTCTAAGGACCTTGTATTGTCAGGATAGAAGGTGAAGGAAATGATTAACTTTTGACTTTGACAAGTTAAAAATGCATGTCGTAATTTCCCAAATAAGCACAGTAAAAGAATAACCTATAAAGCAGTAGAAAAAAATGGAATCACTTCTCAGCCTTTTGGCTAAGATCAAGTGTAGTATCTGTTCTTATCAGCTGAACATCTGATACGTCCTCTATCTGCCGATGTTGTATCAAATGGAGTTTTAGAGCTGGGATGCGAGTAGGAGCTTGTTCAGTCCACTCCATGCTTTGACCTGGTACTGCAGGACCTCAGGAGTGGTGCACCAGGGAAAGACAGTGGGATTAACACAGAGACAGTAGGGAAGTAAAGAAAATACAGAACATGCAGGAGAGATAACACAGATGAATTGTAGATATATATTCAAATATATTAAATGCATTAGTAATAACATTAAATAATGTAGACTAAATGCTCCAGTTAAAGACAAAAATCATAAAGGTCAATTAACATATATAATATATATTAAACATACATACACACATTTTTCACACATCTAATACATATGTATGCAGAAAGTGTGAAAGGTAAACCATGTAACCAATACCCAAAAGAAAGCTATTGTAGCTACATCAGTATTGAGCACAATATACTTTTATTAGAGGGTGTCAGAAGAGTCACAACATAATAAACAGATATTCAAATAATTCAGAGTGTATATAAATTATCTACATGGTTACATATAATATTATAACCACAAAATATTTAAAGAAAAATTATTAGGACTATAAGTTGAAGTAAGAAAATCCAAAATCATAGTGAAAGACTTTTAAATACTTCTCATTAATTGATAGACCAAACTAACAAAAAAGTGGGTGAAGATCTAGAAGATAAGAACATCTGAGTGAATCATCTCCACAAGCAGTTTCATATCCACTTTGAATTCGTCTTCTGCCTGTGAGCAGTGTTGGTAAATCTCCTCTAATCCTAATTAAATGGAAACAGTTGAGTATTTAAATTTATTATTATTATTATTATTATTTTATAGGATTAAATTTCCATTAGCTCTTTTCTGGGGGGGAAAAAAAAGAAGATTTCAACACAAACTGATCTGTTTACAAAAATCCTAATGGCCTAGAATTCAAACCACCAGCAGGAGAGAACTTACCAAATAGCATGGTGGCCTGGGAGAGAAAGCTCACTGCATACTTGTCAGAACCATGTCTGTTTTTAATTCATATTCAATGACGCTGTCTCCTCATGACTCCAGAGAAA
Organism: Desmodus rotundus; assembly: GCF_022682495.2. Taxonomy (NCBI): domain Eukaryota; kingdom Metazoa; phylum Chordata; class Mammalia; order Chiroptera; family Phyllostomidae; genus Desmodus; species Desmodus rotundus. The sequence goes on along the minus strand of NC_071397.1, from coordinate 16,094,082 downwards.
AACTACACATTTTCCAGGAGCTCAAAAAGCAGCATATTCACTATAGGGTGGCTTCCTTTTAGGAGAAAACTTCCCTTTTGCTTTGATGACTAGGGCTCTCGTTTTATAAAACATGCAATTCTTAAGGCAACAAACAGACCCTCAGTAATATGTTAGCAATTGAGAAAGAGCTTCCAATTAAACACAAAGCATGGTATAGCAGCAAAGAGCATACTCTGAAGCCCAAGGGGAGTCATCTCCTTGCAGATAAGCAGTTATCAGTCCCATTTTGCAGATATGGTAAGTTAGCTTAGGTTGTAATTAAGTGAGGTGTCCCAAAGTCAGACTGTCCATAAAAGTCGCATTAGAAATGTCTCCACTCACTGTTGGTCAAACTCCACAGAATGGGCTCTGGTATGAACAGATTTCAAACTCAAAGGGTTTAAACTCAGACTGAAAACTACATGTAAGATAAAATTTAATTGCAACACAAATATGAGACAATTAGATATTCATGTACTTTCTAAAATGAAATAAGCATACTATGGAAATAGGCAACATGTTTTTGAAAAAAGGTCAGAAATGAAGAAAGCACAAATGAAGTTTGGTACTTAAGCTAGAATTCCTAGCACCCTTAAGTAGCGTAGGAAAACAAAACAAAATTTGAAATAAAAAGTATCTTAAAACATTCAAGATAAATGACAAAATACAGCAATATATAAATATATGTATATTTGACTATCTAATACAGAGGTTCATATATACAATTGACTGTCTAATACAGTGCTTTTTATTAAAATGTCTGATAACAGGTGAAGCCACTGTGGAAAACAGTATGGAATTTCCTCAGAAAACTAAAAATGGAACTGCCTTTTGACCCAGCAATTCCACAGCTGGGATTATGCCCTAAGAACCCTGAAACACCAATCCAAAAGAACCTATGCACCCCAAAGTTCACAGCAGCACAATTTACAATAGCCTAGTACTGGAAGCAACCTAAGTGCCCATCAGCAAATGAGTGGATCAAAACACTATGATACATTTACACAACGGAATACAATGCAGCAGAAAGAAATAAGGAACTCCTACCCTTGCTACAGCATGGATGGAACTGGAGAGCATTATGCTAAGTGAAATAAGCCAGGTGGTGAGGGATAAATACCGTATGATCTCACCTTTAACAGGAACCTAATCAACAGTAGAAAAAAGCAAGCAAAATATAACCAGAGACATTGAAATTAAGAACAATCTGACAGTAACTAGGGGGGAAGTGGGAGGGGAAAATGGGAGGAAGGGTTTTCAGGAACAACTATAAAGGACACATGGACAAAACCAAGGGGGGTTGTGGAAGCAAGGGAGGGAGGTGGGTTTGTCTGGGGTTGGGATGAATGGTGGGGGGTAAATGCAGACAACTATAATTGAACAACAATAATAAAATAATAAAATAAAATAAAAACAAAAAATAAAATAAAATAAAACGTCTGATAATAGATATTTGAGGCTTTTCAGACCATTAGGTAAGTCGCTAGTACAACTACTGAACTCTGTCTTATAGAGCTAAAAAAGCCACAACAGACAATATGTAAATAAATTGATGTAGTTATGTTCCAATAAAACTTTATTTACACAAACACATGACTGGTCAAAAGTTTTGACCCATGAACTATAATTTCCTGATATATGCCCTAATATGAAATATACTTTTTACGAACTTTGTCAGTATGATATTATTCCCATGGTTGCTGGAATGATTGAAATGAGTTATTGCCCAAGACAACTTGGTGGTACTGACATGTTTAATGCAGCTCAAGGATCAGAACTTAAAAAAAGAATTTTGTAGTCTTACCACATTAATGCTGCTTAGATCCTTATGCTACTTAATGTCACACTTTACAAGCTTCATTAGCATATAAAAAACCATCATGTGGGAAAAAAAAAACATTAAATGATTCAATGTGGATAAAATCAACCATTGTAGTTTACCTCCAGAAAGATAATACTAAACCTCATCTATTTACATTTAGCCAGGGACATAGAATTTTATTGCTTACAGAACACAGGCGTAGACTCCAACTGACAATGAAGCTGTTTAAGTTTTCCTTTTGAAGGGTTTATAGTCGACCTGTATGAAGTTGACAGCAATAGAAGGACATAACCCAGAGGAGAAGAGAAGAGATGCAGATAAAAGTGACACTTTCTTTATAAATTAAGTAATCCAATTGTGATAAAGGAAGACAGGTTTTCATAGGTACCACAAGGACCAAGGGAAGTGTCACCTAAATACAATGCATCTGTATTACTCTTGTGAATCTGATATGAACACAATAATAGTACGTACGGCCTTATGGTCAAATGCATGTCTTGGTATAGAGAGACATTTCCTGGTAAGATAATTAATACCTCAAAGGATTACGTCCTTTTGAATAGTTTCCAAATAACACTTGTTTCCTATTTTGTTTATTATTATACAAATAACAAAATGTATCATATTATTTGGCAATAGGTTTTGATATGTTTAATTTCCCAAGTTTGCTATGGTCTTCTACTCGTCACATAATTGATTATTTATGTATATATGCCATTTTGAATATGGATGCCTTGTGATATTTCTTTGAGCTCAAATTTACATATCACAAAGTTTCATTATTTTATTTGTTTTTATCAAAGAGCAAATTTTCAGGTTTGTTAGCTGCTTATTTTCTTTCTGTCCCAATTTAGGTTGAGCTACTATTTCCCCAAAATTTTACTGAAGCTTATACTTTTTATATTTTGTTAACAACTTTCTCAACCCATGTTTGAAGATTAGAAGGATCATTTCTGACAATGCTGTCTATTGGGAAAGTCTACAACACCCAGAAAAGCTTAATCTCCTATTTTTATACCTCTTTACTTTATAATCCAATGTTTGTTGGTCACACATGCTAGTAAAGATTTTTCTATGGACTTACAAACCCATTGTTAATGATCTTTATATATTACTAGTCACAGTTGCATTGGAATGTTTTAACTCAGGTGAATTTGTGTAATTTATAGCTAATTCACCCAAATACTTCTACTGAAGTAGAAATCTCCTGGTCCTAAATTGGACTTTCCAATACCTTGAGCCTTTTGCTTTCTCCCTGTTAGTGTCTGCATGTCTCTACTTTCACCCTAATAAGCTGAATACTTGGACAATCACTTCAACTATTCTGTTCCATCTATTCCCTTCTATCTTGCCTCTTGCCCTCTGCCTACTTCTCTGCCAGAACCCCAACCCCAAATCAAGCTCGCATTAGTTTCCTGTTGCTGCTGTAAGAAGTTACCACAAAAAGTGTTAAAACAACAAATATCTTCTTATAGTTTTTGAGATTAAAAAGTCCAAAGTCACTTTCACTGGGCTAAAGTCAAGGTTCCTTATGGAGGCTCTGAGGGGAGAATCTAGTTCCTTGCCTTTTTCAACTTCTGTGGCTGCCCATATTCCTTAGTTTGTGGTTCCCTTTCTCCACCTTCAGAGCAAATCATTCCCACCCCTTTTTCCAGTGATCATGCCACCTCATCCTTTTCGTCAAATCTCCCCCGCCTCTCTTTTATGAAAACACTCTTGATTACATTTAGAGCCCACCATAATAATCCAAAAAATCTCCCCATCTCAAGATCTTTAACTGAACCTCACCTGTAAAGTTCCTTCAACCATACAATGTGACATGCACATGTTCCAGAGATTAGCTCCTGTTTATTTTAGGGCTGTTTATTATTATGGCTACTACACTGTGCCTACTGGCCCCAAAGCTTCATATGCATCCCACATGCCTTTTCATGGCTTGAAAGCTCATTTCTTTTTAGCACTGAATAATATTTCATTGTCTGTCTATACCACAGTTTGTCCATTTACTATAAAGAAAAATGTCATGGAAAGCAATATCTTTAGTCTTGTAAGAGTGACCAAAGTGTCTTCCAAAGTGGCTGTACCATTTTGCCACTTTGAAAGTGCCCATCAGAAAGGAATGAGTCACTGTTGTTCCACGTCCTCACCAGCATTTGGTGGTCAGTGTTCCAGACTGTGGCCTAAGCGGTGTGCAGTGCTGTCTCGCTGTTTTCATATGCTTACTTGCCATTTGTTCGTCTCCTCTGGTGAGGTGTTTATTAAGTTCTAAAGCCCATTTGTAACTGGGTTGTTTGTTTCTTGTTTTTGAGTTTCAGGAATTAGTATATTTTAAGTAACAGTCTTATATCAGATGCGCTTTTTGAAAATATTTTCTACCAATGTGTCACCTTCTCATTGTTTGGACATTGTCTTTCGAAGAGCCGATGAATAAACTTCAGCTTGTTGATTCTCTCTTTCATGGCTCATGCTTTTTGTGCTGTATCTAAAAAAGTCATCACCAAATCATGATCATATGCATTCTACATTTAGGTCTGTGGTCCACTTTGCATTAGGTTTTGTGAAAGGTGGAAGGTCTGTGTCTAGATTCATTTCTTTGCAGTTATTCATGTCCAGTTGTTCTAGCACTGCTTGTTAAAAAATCTGTCTTTGCTCCACTGTAGGGCCCTTGCTCTCTTGTCAGAGGTCAGTTGACTACAGAGGTGTGGGTTTATTTCCGGGCTCTCTGTTCTGTTCCATTAATCTATGTGTCTGTTCTCTCACTGATCTTAAAGTCAGGTGGTGTCAGTCCTACAACTTTGTTCTCATCTTCAGTATTGCATTGGTTATTCGGAGTCCTTTACCTCTTCATATAAATTTTAGAATCAGTTTGTTAATAGCCACAAAATAACTTCCTAGGATTTTAATCAGCATTACACTGAACCTATAGGTCAAAAGGATTTATAGTTGGAACTATCCAACACCTTAACAATACTGAGTCTCCCTATGCATAAACTTAGGATACATCTCAATTTATTTAGTTTTTTGGTATCTTTCAACAGAGTTTTGTAATTTTCCTTATATAGATCTTTAATATTTTGGTAGATTTATGTCTAAGTATTTCATTCTGGGGGGTACTAATGTAATCTTTTTATGTTTTTACTTCTAATTCATGCCTTTTCTGTTTTCTTCATTCTGGTCACTCTGCCATCACTCCCTTCAGCCTTCATCCCCAGAGCCATTACCCTAGTTCAGGTAGCTTTCCTCTTGGCTGTAAAACACTGCAAAAGCTTTTAACTGATTTTCCTGTTTTAAATAGTAATAATCATAACAGCCAGAAGGCTGTTGAAGTGGTCCATGCAACAACGGTGAAAGCCTGACCTGAAGGTCTGGTAATAAGATGAAAATGAAGAGAAAATTTTAAGGATATTTACAGGGAAGAACTGATACATGTGGCAAGTGAGAGGGAGTTGGAAGAATACAGGAAGACTCCTCAATTTCCAGCTAGGCAATCTAGACGAATGGTTACATCCGTAATGAGGATCTGAAATAAGATGCAATGGGTACTGGTGTAAAAACAGACACATAGATCAATGGAACAGAGTAAGACCCCAGAAACAAACTTATGCCTATATGTCAATTAATATTTGACAAAAGAGACAGGAGGATACAACAAGGTAAAGACAGTCTGTTCAATAAACGGTGTTGGGAAAGTTGGACAGATACGTGCAAAAATAAAACTAGATCACCTTCTTATACCACATACAAGAATCAACCCAAAAGACTTAAATGTAAGACCAGAAACTGTAAAACTCCTGGAAGGAAACATAGGCAGTAAACTGACATTTCTCTTAGCAACATTTTTTTTTCTGATATACATCCTCAGGCAAGGGAAACACAAGAAAAATAAACAAATGAGACTACATCAAACTAAAAAAAAATTTGCAGAGCAAAAAGAATAAGATAAACAAACAAAATTGAAACAGATAGAAGTGACTAATGGTTGCCATAGGGAAGAATGGCGGGGGGGGGGACTGGGTGTAAAAGGTGAAGGAATTAAGAAGTACAAATTGGTAGTTGTGAAGTCATGGCGATTCAAAATGCAGCATAAGGAATATAGTCAATAATATGTATTGTAATAACTATGCATGGTGCTCAGTGGGTACTGGATCTGTGTGGGGGATCAATTCATAAAGTATATGTTGTCTAACCTCTATGCTGTAGACCTGATACAAATACAAAATAATACTGAATGTAAAGTATAATTGAAAAATAAAGAAGAAATAAGATGTAGGATACGGTATATAAGGGGAGACGATGAATATCTGCACGGTGAGTTTGAAGATCCCATAGTACATCCAAGTGATAACATCAACAAGCAGATGACTCTGTGGTTCTGGAAGTCAGAATAGATATCTGAGGTAGAGATACAGAATCTCATCTTATCAGAAGGTGGGCAGTTGATGTCAATCCTTAGGTAAGGTGCCTTCTTGGATAAGGCCCCTGAGGACAGGGTATAAAGTAGGAGTAGATAGCTGAGAAAATGAGCCACCCCATATCTAATACTTGAGTGGAAGAAGAGAAGTCCAAGAAGTTGACTGGAAAGATGCCAATAATCAAAAGAAAGAAACAATTACAATGTAATAAAAACACACAAAGAGATACAATTATACAGACATGCCCAGTGAAATCAGGACTGAACTTGTCCATAGGGTGGGGTGATTAGTAAGTCGGGTCTCCATGGAGTTGGCAGATAGAAGCCAGGCTGCCGGGGACTGGAAAGTCAGTAGGCCGTGGGGAAGTGAAGACAAAGCTGGGAGAAAACATCAATGAACCTGAAAGAAAAGTAAGGCAACAGAACAACAGATAGAGGGGGTGCAAGATCAAGAGATATCTGGTTATTTTCTAATTTTTTTATTTTGTTTGTTTAAGACAGAAGAAATTAGAGTATGTTTATAAGATAAGTAAGAGAAAGGAATCAGTGGAAATGACAATGTAAAAGTTGAAGAAAAAATGAAAAAATAATGAGACAGATGGAGAAGTCAAGAGGATCCAGAACAGACGTGACATGAATGAAAGCACAGGCATGTCTTTTTCTAAAAATAGAGGAAAAGAAAAAAATCAATAAATGGGGTTTTGATATCCATTTGAACCCCAAAGAACTAATGGAATTCTAATTTGAGAACTTTTATTTTCTCTGAATTAACTGTGAGATCATCTGAGAGATGGTTATATCCAGAGGAACATGATAAAAACATGGAATAGCTATCTCTAAGAATAGAAGACTTAGGACATGAAAACAATCATTGAGAACTGAGGGTCCATTTGATTCTGGAAACAGAAAATTGTAGCATTGAATCACCAAACCCACAGCAATGGTCTTTACCTCAGGGATGGGGGGTTGCTCAGTCAGCACACCAGGAGTCAGTGCAGGGCTGTAGATTTTTCTGATGATGAAGGACAAAGGACAAAGGGGAAGAGAATTGAGGGTACAGATCTCCCCAATCAATCACTTAAAGTGACAAAATCAATAGAATATGGAGAATTGCTTTAATGCATCACAAAGCATTTTTCCTTTCTCATTGATAGACTTCCCTTAACATGCATTTTAACCCAGTATTAGAAATTAAAAACTTAATATTAAAACACCTAGCTCAGAAAACACATTCTCTAAAGATTAACTATTGAAAGAATCACCAAGAGCAGATTCTCTTCGTGAATAGTAGGTGAACAGACTTTGGGTGTCCCACAGACTGTAGGTTCAATTCCTACTATAACACTTAAATATTATTAAATATGTCTTAACCTTTCTCAGTATGAACTTCCTCATTTATAATATGGGGGCTAAAAGTGTATGCTACTTAGTTTACATAACTAATACAAGTAAAATTGATGATGAGGATGGATTGATAGACAGACACAATAAGAAGTATCCATTCGGTATTAGTGTCTTTTGTTTTGACAGAGAGAACTACTTAAAGAACAAAGAGATACCAAGAAAGGGAAGTAATACGAGTTGAAGATAGACTTCACTCAAGGCATAGTTTAGCCTAGGGCCAAACCTGTTTGCTGTCTGCCGTTCAAGATGAAAGAAAAATATTCAATGTGATATTGATGTGTGTTGCAACCGTGAACATGTCAACCTAAAAGGGTCATTGTTTTGCTGAGCCTTATGGCACACACCAACACTGATTCACCTGGTGTACGTGTATTTCTCACATTAGCACAGCCATGCTCACTAAAAAAAGCAGTGTATTTCCAGGCATTTTCTTCACTGTATTAGTGATGTTTAAAAAAAAAATACAGAGCTGCCGTGTCACCTTACTGTTGGACAGTGCATTTCAACTGCTGCTGCTTTTGAGAAAGCAGGAATGGCTCCCACATTCACAAAATATTGCCTTTCCTAAGTGTCCTTTAAAGGTGCTGAAATCCACTTCTCAACAAGAGTTTTCCATAGAGTGGAAGGAAGCTGAGGTCTTTTTTTTTTTTCTAAGAGAGCCAAAGCATAACCTTGAGACCACCCTCCCAAGTAAGGGATAGAAAATGTCAAGGGCTGTTGAGCACCCAGCAAATTTCCACAGTGGATCGGTGAGAAGTTATTTAGCACAGGTGTTTAATTATGATGCATTAGGGTAATGGGTAGTGTTCAATGGTCCTCATACACGAACCTCCACCTGTGCAGAGGTCTAGTATTGGTTCATGGAGTGATAATATTGAGGGAAGCAACTGTGCTCCAATGCTGCTCAAGGGCTTTCCTTTTCTTGGTTGGTTCAAACAAGTTCACTGCCAGGAAGCTATAGGTTTTTCCCACATGAGCAGGTTCATCATGCAAGTTTACAATCTGCATCTAGGTTATCTCTCCAGGAATTAGTCACTTCTGAAATCAAATAAAAAAATCAGAATAATTCAAGATGCCCTGCACAGGAAATCTCTCCAGGTACATTCCCAGAACACTGACTTCATGATAAGCAAAGGAAACCCATGTACTGGCCAAACGAGCAAGCAAGGTTATTGTGATTCATCCCCAAGTGCAGCTAATTCCCTTCAACTAGTATGGCTACCCTTCTATAGTCAGGGCTACCAAGAGGCCATTTATTGAGCACTGTCCCCAGGGCTTTGTACACATTACACCATTTAAATCCTACAAGGTAGATACTACTATAATTCCTATTTTAGAGAGGAGAAAACTGATGTTAAGGTTTATTAGAATTATTATTACACTGTTAGGGATTATTACTTGCCAAAGTCAATGCTTATGCTTTTACTTGAGCTATTCAGCTTCCCAAGATCCTGCCGTACCAGGCACAAGACTCTGGAGCCTAGAGAGGATGTAGGCGAAACAGTAATGTAGGCAAGTGGGACGCCTGCATTCCCGAGCCCATCACGTTCTCTGCCACCTCAACACTTACTTCATCTTTCAGACAAATTCCTTCTTCTTCTCCTTAGTCTTTCTTCCGAAAGTACACAGTTCTCTGTAGCTATCTTTTTAAGGGCAGGGAAGCAGATCTAATAAGTGAGTCTCAAACAAAGCTGTTCATACCTAGTGTGACATTAGTATAATGGGGGCTTCTCCTTTAGGGACTGGTCAATAAGAGACAGTGTGTATGAACTACTGAGATTAAACAAGCAGCAACCTAAGAGGGCAAAAATGGTATCTGTGTCATCAGGAAACTGGTGTTCTCCCACAGATTAAACTGCTAAACACACATTGACTCGTTCATCTGGCTCAGGGCCATGTGCATAACAGAAACTACACGTGTTTGTTGAACTGAATGGAACTAGCCTGCACTTTCTCATTTACTTTGGTAAAATTCTATGCAAGCCACTCTGTCTCAGTACTCTTCCCTATATGATGGGAGAGGTAGGCCAGATCAGTGGTCTTCAGACTTCTTGTTTATGAAAACCTGATTGCAATCGAAATAGTAAGCGTAAGTGCTAGGGACTGAATATTTGTGCACCCACGTCTCCCCATCCCCATTCCAATGTTGAAACCCAATACCCGATTCCATAGTATGAGCAGGTAGGGCTTTTGCTAGATGCGTAGGTCATGAGAGTAGAGCTCTCATAAGTGGGATGAGTGACAACAACAAAAAACAAAGCAGAGAACTAGCTTGCTCCTTTCACCATGTGAGGTTATAATGAAAAGCTGGCTGTCTGCAAGAAAGAAGCCCGCACTAGGCACCAAATTGACCAGCACCGTGATCTTGGACTTTCTACCCTCTAGAACTGTGAGAACTATATGCTTGTTGTTATAAAGCCATCTAGTTTATGGTATTCTGTTTTACCAGCCAAGTGGACTAAGATAATGAGAATAAACGAACTAAAGAGATAAAAGTAGTCTTGGCTGAATTCGTGGGCGGTCCTGTCCTCTCTTCTCTATGCAGGAACGTAGACTCGAAACCACGAAATTGGTGGCAAGTAATTTTTATGGTGCTAAACATTTATTAAGTATGAGTTCTGAACACTCCAAAGAAAACTGTGTTTTAATATAGTTTTTTAATGAATTAATTTAATTTTGATTTGCTGGACAATTGTGTCAACAAATACTACTTAAGAACTTCACCACTTTGCAGAAGTTTCTTAATTTTTCTGAGCCTCGGCTGCCTTATCCTGAAAATGGGGGTAGTACGGTAAATGGAAGCAATGATATAGGGACATCGTCTACCTATCCAATACCTGCTACAGAACAGGTGTATATTTAATGTTCCTATTGGAGTAAAGAGCCTTTGAACCAGGTTGTATGATTCCAGCAATGCACACCAACACTGACCAGCTGCGTATCTGGCTTTAAAACAGACATGATTAAGGCCCTGGAGGGGCTGGCAGTACTGGGAGGATGGGGTTACACTGCCAATGGCTACTAGTGGCCCGGAGAGCAGTACGCTTCCTTCTAGGGGGTGCCGTACTGTAGTATGCGGTAGTTGTGAAAATAATCAAACACAAATTTACTGTTTTCTTGAGAATCCATTTTTCCCCAAGCATAATAAAATTTAATTTTTGTGAAATCAATTATATCAGTCAAGACTCACAGATTTGATCATTAAGATTTTTAAAGCCTACAGAAACCAAACATTTATAGTCAACTAGTCAGATTGTTTTCTTACCCGGGAAATGTATCAAACTGGACTTTAAGAAAGTTCATTATGATACACTACTTCAGGTGTGGTCATGAACTATTCAGGTTATTGCTTAGGGCAATATCCACTACTGATTTCATACCACGGCTAATCAGCAGTGACATACTTGGAAATATTTGGAGGTTTCGACTCAATTTAATAATATCATAAATATTTTGGATAGCAGTTACAGTGTCAAAATTCATCAAACTGAGTAGGTAAGCGCTATTCATTTTATTATATATTAATGATATCTCCATTTTAAAAGAAATATCACAAACATTCAATGTGGCTACATACGAGAAGTGCTTAAGCCTTGGGACTGGTATGCACAGTAATGCTCCACATAATTAATATGTGAGCTCTGAGCACTCTTCCAGTAGGTCTTAATGGAGGCACCTACCCATCTCCTTTATCTTCAGGGATTCAAAGAATGTAAGATTCAGCACTGGGGTCAGTGACATGCTGAAACATTTGAATTTTCCCATTTGATGAAGCATCAGTTCTCTTCCCCCCTTAAATTCTTTTATGTGACTGACATTTTCATCCATTTATTTCCCGAGGCAACTATTGAAATTCCTTTGTACTTGTGGAGGCAAGTTTGCTGGTTCAAGAATTTTGTTTTACCTCTGCCTCTAAGACTTGTCAGCGGCAAATTAGGACAAGGAATTCTAATTTATGTTTCAAAGGCCTCAGTAGTAGTAAGAAGTATTTTTATTTACATCCCCACCAAAAAAGTGTCAAGTCAAGATGATGAACCACAACACGCTACTGTACAATTATTAGAAAATTCCAAGAGGAGTTGTGAAATATGAGCAGCAAGAGCAAGTAGAGATAATGCCGCCTAATCCTAATAAAGCTCCTGAAGGGCTCCGGGCAGCAGCTGGGATTGCTCAGGAGGGAGGCAGAGGGTGCACTGGGTCCTCACTTGTTCACATTCACGTTCATACTCTACATATAAAATCTCCATGTAATATATATAATTATACATTTATATTATATATACTTATATATAAACTATATATTATATATTTATAATGTAAATATATGATTATATATATTTAAAGAGTTAAAACTATTCCTTACATTTCTACTACTACATAGTAAACTTAATCCAAATACTAGTTGAAGTATTAGCATAAGCAGTGGTTTTATCCTTATTGTTTTGTTGACATGTTGTAATGAATATTTTCTTCTTTTTAATTTTTATTGTTATTCAATTACAGTTGTATGCCTTTTTCAAATAGGCAGGAAACACTGAATGAACTCTATGGTAAAAGCCCACATATGCACCACTGACAATCTGTAAGTAACATTTTGCTATACTTGCTTTATCATCTATCAATTTATTCATTCTGCTATCCACCCATCTTATTTTTCTGAAGCCTTTCAAAGTAGACCCCAGAACTCAGTACCACCAAATCTCAAAAATGGTGTTTAGTTTTTCTTTCATCCCAATGCTACCCTAGTCACTAAATCAGTGATTTTCAACTGGTATGCTCCAAGAATTTTTAAAACATGCAACACCTGGCTATTCAGTCAGGGGCACTGACCTCTTTTCCCAAATCGTCAAATAAAAAAATTATAACATCCAACACAACAATATCCATCAGTGTGAATGAATCAAAATTATAGTTATATTTTTGTCAGATTGGCAAAAAATATATGTTTTGGTGTGCTACAGAATTTTAGTAATTAGTTTACATGTCCATGAGATGAAAAGGGTTGAAAACTGATTATATTTGGTACTGTTAGTCCTTATCCTAAAGACATATATTTTTTTACTATTGGACCTGTTTACTTTCAGGTTTTACTTACTAGATCACTCTTCTGGCAATACTATGAGGAATACGCAAAGCGGACATGAAAAGGAATAGGTTTCTACTGCAAACTGTCCAGCACGTGGAGAAAATAGAATCTACTCACACTAAGGTAAACTCAGTTACTTGCATGACTATGATTTATTTTCCTTAGACGTTTCAGGTTTAAACTCAGTGAAATTCAAGAGTGGCCCACCACCTTTCTCTCAGAGCTAACACTATGGTATTGAGACACTGGTGGAGAGAGTAGGTGGATCTACTTCGCAACCCTGATCAGTATCTCTCCTGTGATGGAATCATCTCAGATGCATTATGTCCTGTCTGGTCCTCAGACATAGTCCCTTCTATGCATCCCACTAGTTGAGATGTAACTGGGGGCTCTTCCAATCCCTAGAGGATGGATCTGCTCCACATCCTCCAATGTGGTATCCTCTGCACGCCCATTGTCATCTTTCTTTTTCTATTTTTTAATTAAATTTATTGGGGTGACACTGGTTAATAAGATTATATAGGTTCAAGTGTACATTTCTATGATACATATTCTGTATATTGCATTGTGTGCCCACCACCCAAAGTCAAACCTTCCTTCATCACCATATATTTGACCCCCTTTACCCTTTACTTCCTCTCCTCCCCTTCCTTCTGGTAACCACCATACTCTTGTCTATGACATCTTTCTTAACTAATTTCCCTTTACAATTGGCAAGAGGCAGGAAACAAAGCACAAGAACTTTTGGATATTCTCTCATCTGTCTCTGTGATTGCAGAAAACTCCATGTTTCTTGGTCCTCTCACACCAGCACACCAATGCAGACACACCGCCATTTGTACTCTCTGGCATCTAGTGCATGGTGGAGCAGAATTGTTCTCTGCCTTTTTTTTTCTTGGCTTCACCAACAAGGAAAGGCAGGGTACCCTTTAATCTCAGATACTAAAATTTAAAGAAAGTTCTATTCTGCCCACTCACCATACACAAAGAATTTTCACACTTCACCTAATAGTCTTGCTTCCTTTTCAAAATTCTCGCCTGTGTATTCCAGCCCAGGGGAATTTACATCCATTCCCTGTGCCAAGTAAAACAGGATAGCAATATATTCTTCCAAATGTATTGTTTTATCTAAGATCTAGTCCTGGGGGGATCAGAAGCTCAGCATTACCTTATTTTGTTTCTTTTTGCAGTTCAGCTGTAACCCCAATTTCCTTGGTGTATGGAGGCCAAAGCACACCTTGAACAGAGAAAAGGTAGTGGAATTTCAGATTTAAATAAATAAATAAACAAACAAAAAGCATCACTTAATACTCCTTAGCAATGTCTTCATATATGCACTTCATGGGTCAATCTGTTACCTAGATGACTGGTTCTCTACCAGAGGTGATTTTAACCCCCAGGCGGCATTCAGCAATGTCTGGATACACTTTGGCTTTTACAACTATTACTGTGAATGTTATGGGCATCTTGTAGGTAGAGAGACGTAGGATGTGCTGCTAACAACCTACAGTGCAAAGGACAGCCCCATGACGAAAAACTTCTCAGCCTAAGTGTCAACAGTGCCAAGGCTGAGAAACCCTGGTCTACACCAATGCTTCTAAAATTAAAGGGTACAAACTTTCAGCTAGAAGATAATTAAGGTCTGGGGATCTAATAGAAAACGTGGCGACTGTAGTTAATAGCATGTATTGTATTGCAGACTCGAAATTAGCTATGAGAGTAGAACATGTGTTCTCACCCCTCAAAAAAAAGGGTGGTGATAGATATGTTAATTAATTCGATGGTGGGCATCGAGTTACCAAGATGCACACTTTAGATATCTTGCAATTTTATATGCCAATTGCATGTCAATAAAACGGAATTAAATTAATTATATTTTAAAGCTCTGCATTCGGGATCCCAAGTATTCTACGGAAGGGCTATGTTATGAGCTGAAGGGAAGACATGTAAGCTACCCTCACTGCATTATAACCAGAAAAATTCACTTTACAAGGAAGTTTCTGTGTAAGATTTCATTGTGAGGTGGGAGGAGAGATTGTTCAGGTACACTTTTAAAAATCATTCAAAGAGATGATTTTTTAATTTTCTCACAGATCATAATTTTTTTAAGTGGGGGATAGTGAATTACTATTATGCCAATTAATGACATTAATGACATTTTAAAGGCTCCTATTTGTTTTTATCATTACTTCCTAAGAGAAATAATCCTTTTTCAATAAAAAGGCAAGACATTTTATAATTTCAGAAGACAGGCCAGCGATTTGAATGGAAATATTTAAGTCTTAAGGAAAACATATTGCTATCTACATTTTTCTGACAGACCAGCCTCCATGACAGACAGTGATGGGAATCTTTGATGCAGAATTCTTCAACTCAGGGATTTAAGAAAATCTTTTTCAGCCTTTCTTCTCAAAATACCATCTCCTTAGTCCAGTGGAACTTGTGAAGGTTTCTACCCAAAGTAACAATAGTAAAGAGGCCCATATGGACTAGGATTTCGCCAACAAGCCACAGCATTCAGAATTCTGATGCCCTACCTAATTCAAACGAGGTTCACAGACTCCATTACAGGGTAAGAAACAAATACATTATAAGAAACAAATACATTATAAGAAATCATAGTAACTTTTTATTTATAATAGATAGTTGTCTATACTTAGTTCTCTCTTCCTTCATCCCCAGTGCCAATTCTCAGGAATTACCGCCATAACAGTTACCAGGTGGGCCTACACACAGTAACCCAAGGTATGAGACTGACGGTTGAGTCAGTAGAAGAAGAAATGAGTGGATGTACATGACATTGATCTGAATTTGTTACTGCTGACCCAATGATCTGAGTGAAAATTTACCATTTGTATATTTATGTGCCATAAAACAATAGGCATATATATTTTCAAACACTGTTCTTTTCCATCAGAGGAATACAACAAATTCCCATCAGTAATATTAATGATGACTGCTAAGGGCCCATAATCTGTGGATGCAGTGGAATCTCCTATGGTTTGAGTGTGGTTTACAAGACCAACTCTGCCTATCCCACTGCCCAAGTGACTCCTGTTCCACGTACACCGAGAACGATAGGACAGGTGAGAATCATTAGTTTTGATTCTTTTTTAGTTGTATTGATTGGGAAAGTTTATTTATCTAGAGAAATCTCGTTTTTAAATACTTAGGTCATTTTATTTCTCCCTTATTAACTCTCAGCCCCATCCTCACCCCACCCACTACCATGCAGCTTAAAAATAACTTGATCAATGAGTAGCTCTTATAAGAGATAATTGTAAAATAAAAACAATTTCCTCTAGATGGATTTCAGTGATGTCATATTTTATACTGCTAAAATAATTTACATCATTATTGCCCAATACTAAAGAATCACCTTAGGCACATGTCAATGTATATAAACTACACAATTATAACAAAATTAAAATATGCTTTTAATTACTAAGGGTGTAAAGTCTAAGGAAATTTCAATACATATAAAAATTTCAATATAATTATGCATAACATAATCAGATCTTATCTGGCCAATGGAACACACAGGGTGAATTACATATATGCATAAACACAGAGATTCCCAATTTTACTGTGAGCTTTGATGCTATTATTAGAACTTTGTTTCATCTTGCTTTGTTGTACACAGATATAATAACAATGGAAGTGAAACAAAAAAAGGACAGAAAAATCTAAAATGTACTAAACTTATATTCTGGGTCAGACATTATTTATACTTAACTGTTTTTTATTTGTTCTCATATAGTTTGCACAAGTTTTTTGAAGTAGGAAATTAATTTTGTATTATTTCTCCATTTTACATATGATGAAAATGAGGCTTAGCAAGATTAAAGAACGTTTGTTGCCTTTGCAAGTCTATGGCATTTAATCCAAGTCCAAGTCCAAAGTCCCTGATCTTACTACTCTACCAGGATAAAGAAAAGATGCATTTGACAGGCTTTTATATAATGCCTATCATAATCATGGAGTCATTGAACAGGAACTTGGAACGCAGAGAACTTTTATTTTAATTAACTCAGTCCACACATATTTACTGTGCTTACTCCGTGCCAGACGGAGGAGAGGCTCCTACCTGGAAATATTGACATGGAATAAAACAAATGTTAGTCAGGTGCTGGCAACCACTGAATCTCACCCAATCCTGTTGGTCAGTGACCCAGAAGGGCTGCTATACTAGGGCTGGTAACGTCATTATTGGGGACTTGCAAGTCCCAAGAATCTCTCTGCTTATCCTCAGAACCCTGATTTCTGGGCTCATTTTGACCTCCATTACTTGTTTTTGTCACAATTTACACAGAATCTGCAAATTACTAATTTACTAAAATTCAAATAGCCCTGGCTGGGTACCTCAGTTGGTTGGAGCACCGTCCCATGTACCAAAAGGTTGCAGGTTCAATCCTGGTCAGGGCACATACCTAGGTTGTAGGTTCAGTCCCAGGTTGGCATGCGTATGAGAGGCCCTCTCCCTCTCTCTCTCCATCTTTCTGTAAATCAATAAACATATCCTTTGGTGAGGATTTTTTTTTTTGGTGAGGATTTTTAAAAATTCAAATAATTTAGTCTCTTTTAAAAACTCACAGACATGATTTTGTATCTTTTGTAAGAGTTATCTAGAACCTAGTTCACAGTAGGCAGTCACAAAGGCAACTTTTTTTTTCCTGGAACAGTAGCACAACCCACTTAAAGACATTAAGGCACAGAGAAATAGCTAGTAGCATGACTAGTTACTAGCAGAACTAAGACAAAAACTCAAGTCTCTTAACTCCTCATCAAGTACTATTTGCAATTCTGTATCTCAGCTCATTTGGAACTGAGTGAATTCCTCACATAGGGAAGACTTTTCAGTTTATAGCTCTAATTATGGGTGTGAGAGTCACAAAATTCTCTGCCTATTCCCATGCCCATTCTCTAATTAAAGAAGTGGTAAAAGATATGACTGACGTAATGAACATCAAAAAAGGAAAAATATGAAACAAACATATGAGGTTATAAGTTGGCTTGAGATCAATTCACTGGTCTTCATTATACTTATTTATACAAGCCTGAATTTTATCTAAATGAGCTCCAACTCTACATTCTAATTCAGCAGGGTGGTAGCTTCACAGGTTTCATGCATCCGAAAGAGGTAAGATATCAAATTTCAATCAAGAATGGTTAAGTTCTTATATGCATAAGACATTATCACAAGCAGTACAGGTAGCACAATGTTTCTAAAACATAGTCCCTGATCCTAAATGGTATTACAATCTTTTTTGTATAAATAGTAGAATTTCCATTAGGAGATACTCATATTACCCATTCATTCATTCGTTCACCGGTAAAAGTATTTATTGAGCATCTACTACATGCAATCACTATGTTAAGGAAACTATCAGCAAAAACAAGCAAGCAGAAGAAGCCCAGTTGTGGATGCATGAGTTATTCATTGCTGTATAGTAAACCAGTCTAAAACTTAGTGACTTAAAACAACAAACATGCGTTATCCTACAGTTAGTGGAGAGTTGGTGTCCAGGCATGACTCAGAATCTCTCAAGAATTCAAGTTAAGCTGTCAACTGGAGTTACTGTCTCATCTGAAAGCTCAGCTGTGGAGGAGAGGGAGTGGGAAAGACCTGCTTCCAGGCTCCCTCACATGGTTATTGATATGCCTTGGTCCCTTGCCGTGTGAGCCTCTCCATAGGGCTGCCTCACAACATAGAAGCTGGCTTCCTTCGGGGAAAACAAATTAAGGCAGAGCCCCCCAAACAGAAGCTATCATCTTTTTTCATAGCCTAATCTTAGAAGTGACACCACAGCACGCTACCACAGATGCACTATCCTGTTCGTTAGAAGCAAGTCAATAAGTCTCACCCGCTCGCCAGGGGACAGAATCACTAAGTGGTGGGGGGGTGCAGGGAGGAGTCACTGGGGCCACCTGAACTGCCAATGGATCTCACCCATGGGAAGCTTAGAGCCTTTTTATATTTACTGTGTGGTGCATGGCTTTAAAAATTGACTGGTCTGTGCCAGGTTCTCAACAATTATTTGCATAATAATAGGTGATAAATCAAAAAGGTGGATTGGTGCTAAATTGTGAATGCCTGGCTGAATACTTTATATTTAGTCTAATAGATGAGGTGAAACCATTTATAGTTAGAACATTAAAGAACATAATAGCCCTGACCGGTGTGGCTCAGCTGATTGCGTGTTGTCTCGCAAAGCACAGGGTGGCTGGTTGATTCCTGGTCAAGGTACATGCCTGGGTTGTGGATTTGGTCCCCATTTGGGGCATGTGTGAGCCAATTGATGTTTTTCTCCCACATTGATGTTTCTCTCCTTCTCTTTCTTCCTCCCTTCCTCTCTCTCTCTAAAAATAAATAAATACATTTTAAGAAAAAAAGAACATAATAGTTGGAAAGAAATTTTTTTCACTCGAACATTGCCCTTTCCCAGAAATTCTGTTCTTTCACAGTGCTGAGAGCAAAGTTCCCTCATTTCTGCTTTTTGGTAATTAACTGTCCCAGTTTGCCCGGACTAAGGGGGAGTGTGGCACATGGGCCTGTCAAGTGCTGAAATGAGGACTATTATGAGCCACCTGGAGCCAGCTGATCATCCAACTCTACACCCATCCATACTCCTTCCTCCCATCAGAAGGAAGATGATCATTCTGATGGGCCCACATCTCCAGAGGGTGGCACAAAGACAAAGAGGCTCTCTCACCACCCTGGGTCAGCTGTACTTAGACATGGAGGGTTCAGCTCACACTTCCACTGTCCACTGAGGGAACAGGTTCCTGCTCTGGCATGTGCAGCCTACTCGCCTGTGCCTGGAGGAATTAGTTCAAAGAGGGCTGGGAGTCAGGCGGTTTGGCCAAGGTCTACCCACTGGTTTCGCCAACAAGGAAACAAACAGTGTACACTGCTTTGTTGTGTCTTTTTCTCAATTAGGTAGAACTCAGAGGGAAAAGCAACGCTTAGGATCTCCCATATAGACAACAATGATTAAAGCTAAATTTTCAGCCCTGGCCTGGCAGCTCATTCCGTTAGCGTGTCATCCTGACAGGCCAAGGTCGTGGGCTCCATCTCCAATCAGGGCGTATTCAAGAGCCAACCAACGATGCATAAATAAGTGGAACAAAGCCAGTGTTCTTCTGACTTTCCAGCTCTCTTTCTCTTCCCCCTCCTCTTTAATCAAGTAATTAAAAAACCCCCAAATTTCCAACAAGTTATTTAGCAAGTGTCCATAAAATGCCCGCTCCGAGCCATAGGAAGTATTAGAGAAATAAAGATAAAATGGTCAGTTCTCACCCTTTGACACAGTTGCATGTGAGGACAGACATATAAACCAACATTTAAACACAGTATATTAAACTATGTCATAGCCATTTATTTATGATATCGTGAAAGCAAGAGATAGAAAGTAGACTTTTCCCCTTAAAAATCTAATTATTGTTATATTGGTTACAACTTTCTTGAGAAGAGTAACAAAAAGCTTTTTGTTACTCTTTGTTGTTTGTTTGTTTATAGAGAACAATGCTTGAATTCAAAAAAACGAATGCAAGTTTTTGAGGCAAGTATGTTAGAAAGGCATTTCAATCTAAGAGAACAGAATATGGGAATACATGAAAGTATAGGGAGATGATGGCAATAACAGACAAAAATAATTTAAAATGTCTCCATCAGTAGGAGAACATAGAGGCATGGAAGAAAATGAAAGTGAATGTTTCTGTGGGGGCTGGGTATTCTGGAATAGCAGCTTATGTCAAAAGCCTGAGAAATGCAAGTTACAGACTGGGATAGAGCCTATAGGTGGGGAGGACAGCCATCGACTGAAAATGGTGAGGGGAGTGCGAAAACTGGAACTAAAGTGGTTGTCATGTTGTGAAACAGAAACAGCAACTTGGACAGACATAGGCAAGGAACAGAATCTCCAGGACTTTACTGGTACAGGAAGAATGGCAGCCCAAGAATTGAAGGTGATACCAAAGCCTTGAGCCTGGAAACCAGAGCGGTCCCCCTGAAAAGGATGAGGAAAGTGTGAAGGATCTGGTCTTTGAAAACTGGTTCAACTGAAAAATGTCTAATTTAAGGAGCTGGTAGGACACCTAACTAGGACTGCGGAACAACCAATTGGAAATGTGGACTCGGATCATAAAAAGACAGCAGGGCCACACACACAGGTGTGTCTAGAAATGATGGATGATAGGCGGGAAAGAAATTGAGAAAAAGGGAGAAAAGAAACTGAGAGAAAAGAGGAAGAGATTGAATAATTGGAAAAAAACCAGTATTTCGGAAGGTGAAAGAAAAGTCCTTTGAAGAAGCAGTAAGAAGAAGAAATTCAGAGGATGGAAATGCCAGTCTTTCTTTCCTTCTCAAAGGAAGAAGAGAAAAATAAACAAGCATAGAAAAAGAGATCTGATTTGTGGTTACCAGGGGAAGGGTATGGAGGGAGAGGGAAATTGGATTGATGTAGTCAAAGATAGCTTCCAGTTGCAAGATAAATACTAGCAATGTAATATACAACATGATGACTATAGTTAACGCTTCTGTGTGGTATATATGAAAGTTGCTAAGAAAGTAAATCCTAACAGTTCTCATCACAAGGAAAAAAAACGTTTTTTTCTTTTTACTTTTTGTGTCTATATGAGATGATGGAATGTTAACTAAACTTACTTTGATAAGCTTTATATATATATATATATACACATATATATATATGTGTCAAATAATTATGCTGTAACCCTGGCTGGTGTGGCTCAGTGGATTGAGTGCCAATCTGCAAACCAAAGGGTAGCCGGTTTGATTCCCAGTCAGGGCATATGCCTGGGTTGCAGACCAGGTCCCCAGTAGGGGGCACGTGAGAGTTTCTCTCCCTCTCTTTCTCATTCCCTTCCCTCTAAAAATAAATACATAAATAAAATCTTTTTTAAAGTATCATTATGCTGTACATGCTGTGTGCCAATTGCATCTCAATAAAGCTGGGGTAGGCGGATGGCATTCTAACCTGACTGTACAGCATCTGAGTTCTTTCCTTGAGGACTGAGTCTTCTCTGGAAGCTGGTGGTTTTCAGTGCATTGGTTATGGGAAGGCCTTTTTCATATAGGCAGAGAAGTAGGAAGAAAAGCAGGAGTGATCTAGTGGGCTGATCCCAGAGATAGATTATCTGGATCCAAATTCCAGCTCTGCCCCTTGCTAAATGAAGGATGTGGGCAATGCACTGACCTTTTATTCCTTTCTTTACTGTCAAAGGGGAATGAAAATAACAATAGCAACTTCGCAGAGAGGTCGTAAGGATTAAGTGAAGTAATAGGGAGAACAATGCTTTGAACAAAGTTTGAAGCCTCAAAATCTTTTCATTTTCAAATGAAAAAAGTTGCCCTTACCCACACCTTGCCACAAAATTTCCTCTACCAACATTTCCAAGATAACAGTACCTTGGGCGCTGCAGCTTCATTTTTACATGTTTAATATAATGGATGTTGCAGATAATTAGGCCGAACTGGAATAGAATCTATAGCACTTTCCTTTAATCTACATGTCTTTCACCCCCAGTTTTGTAAGATGTCAATTCCAGTGTTTTCTTGCCAGGGGTGCCAATTTATATCCATGATCACAATTCCAAACTTCTCTTTCCTCATAAATAGAAGTGTGGGCAAAAGTGGGTTTACAGTGACACTGTGACATTCTTTTGAATTCATAAGGCTATTGTAATAATCATAACCTGCATATCTTTATCCATATGAATGACTGTAATCCTACTTTTGCTCCCCCCCTTTATAATATAAATCAAGCAGAGCCTAGACTGTAGCTTTCTGGTTCTCTAAGATGGGAAGGCCTTGACTGGACTTCTATTTTGAGGTCAACTGTCACTTAATTATGACACAATCTGATATTTTGATATTGTTATGAATAGGCCCATGGCTTTTGAGCAAGATTTATGTCTTAAAATGTTTTCTTAAAGGTAAATATAAACAGAGAGAGAGGGAGAGAAAATCCAACCATATTATTCAAAAGCAGATAGTTATGAAATAGTTATGCAAATAGTTGTGCAAATAGCTAGGAAACGAGCTCAGCAGATCTGTTCTTGAATCTAGGGAACAGGGTATGTGCTCTAATCCGCACCAAACATTTTTAAAAAGAAACTGTCAAATAAGTCAGGATATCATGACACAGTGCCTGTCGCTTGCCACAGGACATGTTCAGGTCAAAAACTGTTCTCAAAGAAGAATGTCCAGTTTCTAGCCATTCATTCCAGTCCTCCATTCAATAAAGAACTTGATTTTTACACAATATACAAAATCAGTAGGAAATATATACTCTCAAAAATCTTACCTAAATTTGCATTTACTAATTAGTCTATACAAGGTTATATGTACATATATATGTGTGTGTATATAATACATATAATATGTATATATACACATATATTATACATATCTATATACGATTACACACACACACACTTCAGGGATTCCACCAATTAAAACACCAAATAAAAGCTACAAGTTCAGTTTGTGTATTTTAAAGATTATTATTTTTAAGTATATTTTATTGATTATGCTATTACAGTTGTCCTATTTTCCCTCTTTGCTCCCCTCCGCCTGGTACCCCCATTCTCTCCAGCAACCTTCCCCTTAGTTCATGTCTTTGGATTGTACATGTGAGTTCTTTGGCTTCTCCACTTCCCATACTATTTCTAACACCTTCCTGTCTATTCTGTACCTGTCGACTATGCTACTTACCCCCTCTAGATTTTTCCCCATTCTACCCCTCCCCCTGCCCACTGACAACCTTCTGTGTGATCTTCAAATCTATGACTCTGCTCCTGTTCTAGTTGCTTGTCCAGTTTGTTTTTGTTTTTTTAGATTCTGTTGTTGATAGTTGTGTTTGTTGTTATTTTACTATTCATAGTTTTGATCTTCTTTTTCTTAGATAAGTCTCTTCAACATTTCATACAACGAGGCTTGCTGATTACAAACTACCTTACCTTTTCCTTGTCTGGAAAGCACTTTATCTGCCCTTCCATTCTAAATGATAGCTTTGCTGGATAGAGTAATCTTGGATGTAGGTCTTTGCTTTTCATCACTTCGAATACTTCTTGCCAGTCCATTCTTGCCTGCAAAGTTTCTTTTGAGAAATCAGCTGATAGTCTTATGGGAACTCCTTTGTAGGGAACTCTCTCCTTTTCTCTCTGCTTTTAAGATTCTCTCCTTATCTTTAATCTTGAGTAATTTAAGTGTGATGTGTCTTTGTGTGTTTCTTCTGGGATCCAACTTCTTTGGGACTCTGTAGCCTTCCTGGACTTCCTGAAAGTCTATTTCCTTCACCAGATTGGGGAAGTTCTCCCTCATTATTTTTTCACATAAATTTTTGAAATTCTTGCTCTTCCTCTTCTCCTTCTGGCTCCCCTATGATTCAGATGTTGGAACATTTTAAGTTGCCCCAGAGGTTCCTGAGCCTCTCCTCATTTTTTTGAATTCTTGTTTCTTCATTCTCTTCTGGTTGAATGTTTATTTCCTCCTTCTGTTCCAAATCATTGATTTGAGTCCCTGTATCCTTCCTTTCACTGTTCTCTGTATATTTTCATTTTGTATAGCCTTCACGTCTTCCTTTATTTTGTGAATGTACTCAATCATTCTGTGAGCATGCTGATTACCAGTGTTTTGAACTCTGCATCTGATAGGTTGGCTATCTCCTTGTCACTTAGTTGTTTTTCTGGAGTTTTGATCTGTTCTTTAATTTGGGCCATATTTCTTTGTCTCAGAGGCCAAAGGTTTAACAGCCAGAGGTTACGATGCTTTCTTTCCTGGCATGGAACCCTGAGCTGTGTGGTCAGACCTGGGGCTGGGATTGCTTGCTCCCCAGTTGTCCCTCCTGGTTTTTATCTGCCACAAGTGAAAGTGGGACTGCCTGTTCTGCCAGCTGCTGCCACGGTTGCCTCTTGCTGCCCCTGCCCTCCTCTGCCTCGCTACATCACACTGCATCCTCTCTGCTGCCCCTACACATCTGAATGAATATTTCTTCTTTAAATCCTTGGTTGTCGAACTTCCATACAGTTTGATATTCTGGCAGTTCTAGTTGATTTTTGGTTTTAGATTGGTTGTTATCCTTCTTATGGTTATGCAAGGAGGCAAAGTGAATCTACCTATGCTTCCATCTTGGCTGGAAGTCTATTTTAAAGATTATTAATGGAGGACATTCATTTAGTTGCATTTTTCACAAAAGAAACAAACATTAATTATTCCATTTATTTTCTTAAAATTCGAACTATTCAAAACCAGTTTTGCTTTATTCATTATAAGCCAACATCTTTGGCTTATTATTGCTTTTTTATTTCATTCCAATAGTTTCAAAAATATATAAAATCATCTTTTATAATTTAACATGTCAAAATTTTACATCTTAAGAACACCAAATAAATTTAGAGATAAAAGTGAGCATTAATCTATTCTTCCACACACAGTTATATAAACATAGCCATTTATGCAAATTAAATGTATATAGCCATTGCCTTAAATGACACACAGGAACAATGCTAACACAGGCAGAGTAGGTTTTCCAGAACAGTTAAAATATGAGAGATTAATCATATCAGAAAGGTTAATCGCTGTAGATATTAGAGGGTTTTTTTTCCTCCTTTCCTTTTAGTGAATCTAAGAATATCCATTTCTGAACTCCACTGGCTCTGCTCGCATCGGTGGATCACAGTTCTCCTGCCAATTCAAACTTCTTGGCAACTGCCTCCAGATCTGACAAAGAAATACTAAGAGCTAGACATGACCCCAGAGTGATTTCAGAAGGATGATGTTGGTCTCAGTGGTGACGCTGGAGCAGCAAGCCAGGCAGCCCCATCAGTGCTCTGGCTTACAAGTGGTGCTCCGAAAATTAACACAGTCTTGGCCATTTTCCAATTTCTCTCTCTCTCTCTGTCCTTCTATCCTTCCGTCTCTCCTTCTTTGACTGTATCAAGTCAGAAAAGAAAATAAGAAACTTCCAATTCAGTCAAGAAACCATAAAAGGAAATATTTTCAGGCTATATGCTATCATGACAGATCTTAGCCCCATTGTTTGGTAATCAGTCACTTTGATGTTAGCAAAGCAAAAGCAGGAAAAGAGAAAAAATTCTACAAGTATGAACTATGATATGAAAATATGTTTGGCTTTCTCTTTCACCGTTGCTTTGCCCTTTAATAACGCCATCACTGTGTTAGAATATACATAAGTACAAGGTACCATGTTAACCACTGTTAAGGGTCTGAGCAGTAAGCACAGCCACGTTGCCATCTAACCACCACCACCATTCATCTTCAGAACTTTTTCATCTTGCAAAATCAAAACTGTTCCCATTAAACAATAACTCCGCATTTTAGTTTTAATTTTCGGAATGGCAAACATGTGTCCATCAGCCAATCTTTCTAGCAGTTGTTATGTCCTTAGGTAATAAGGGGGGCTATTGAAGATGATGTGTCCACCCTCGGGGAGATGCTGCATTTAGACAGAAGATGGACAAAGATGCTGCCTCACAGGGCCACTCACTGAGCACACACCCCACACTTTGGCAGGTGTTGCATTTAAGTGAATTTTGAAGAAGAACAATTGATTGTTTAGTTTCAATGTTCTCACTGGTAATATGTTATATAATGCTAATCCAGGGAAATACACTATTTTAAAACAACAATAAATTCCTTCAAAAACAATGAATAGTGTTGTTATTTTAATTTCACTTTTCAGAATGATATTTCTGAGTGTTCATTGCTCTTTATTTTATAAGTCTTCTGGGGTAATTTTAAGATGTCTGAGGTAGGCATTGTCGATTTCAGAAAGCCCCAAGGCATACTAACATGGTCCCTGGGGCTGAAATTAAGAACCCCTGTGCCCTTGGCCTGTGCGTGGGCCACAAACCACCCTGCTTTCCAAATCTGTCCTAGCAGGAGGTGACAAATAGCACCTCAAAATTTCCAAGCCCAGCCTAAGAAGAGGTTAAAATGTAATTTTCCCTTATTAACAAACATTGCAGTTCTCTGAAAATCAGTTGCATCACTCACAAACACCTTTAATTCACCTTTCTGTCTGAGGAGGTCAGCATTGCAAACCTACAGTCCCATCTTTTTTCTTAGTGGGACCAGGTGTTGCTGTTGTTGTTTTAATTGTTATTCTTATTCTATGGCACCCAACAGAAAGATACATGCTGATATGTTCCAAATTGACTATTTGTATTCTCTTTGCTAGTGATCATTAATTTCAGTTGGACAGTTATTCATGTAAGCAATTTGCCACAATGATGACTGAGAAAAAATATTGAAGTGCTAGGCTTTTAAAATGGTAATATGTGGAGAGAGATATAATTCTCTCACGAAATATATTCCTCAAGTTTTATATTTGGTCTCTGGTGATATGAACCATAAAACCAGGCTAGCTAGTCCAAGGTGTTTTTATTGAAACCTTGGTTTGGGATAACAAGGATTGAATCTTTTAAAAGCTCATTTGGAATACAAATATTTGGATTCTAGCTATGGTACATCTATAATATATCTAGAATTTCGGAAGATAAAACCAATGGAAAAGCATATTTCTTCAGCTCAATTTTCTCATGGAAAATGACATACATGCTGCTTTCAATAGCTGCTGTTGCTTCATGAAATTCTTCAAGAAGTGATCTTTTTGACACGATTTTGTTCAGTGCCCTGTTCCTACCAGTGCTTCAAGACTTTTATGGAGTTTTTGTGAAAATGAAAGATGGAGACAGCAATGCAAACCCAGTGTTTTACAAACTTGCCTTTGCTTAGTTGTACAGAAAACCATGCAATTGACCTCATTAGATCTGTCGCTAGCTGGCTTCTTTCCGGGCCTCCCTCTCCAGCCTAAAATAACATCAGGGCTATCTAGGTCTGAGTCCCCAGACACCACTGTGATAGAACACAGATCACTGAAGAAGGAGTCCCTGGACCCCATGTCATGAAGCAACACTGTGGAAGAGTTACGGTGACCCAAGGAGACCAAAGGGACACCTTCTAACGAAGTTAGACTTCCTCAGACATTACTAATTCTTGTCTCCATCCACTCCATTTCTCAGGACCTGTGTTAACTGCAGGTCATTCAGGCTTTGAAATAAACATTTGTCTATGCTAAACAAAATATACAGTGGCAAAGCTTAAAATCACCCCAAGAAATCTTGGACAAAAGATTCAGTCCAACATCTCATGTGATAGCTAAAAAGACTGAGACCAAAAATGTTTACTTACAGATATGAACCCAAACCAACCCTGATGTGCTGATTCTCTATCTCTCACTATCTTTTCCTATGTCACTCGCAGAATTATGCCATGCATTTGGTACTTCTCCACGGGAGACAAATTCTTTTAAAATATAATAGGGACTAGAAAATCCTTTCAAACATAAAGGTATGAACTGCATCCTCAAAGCGTTCTTGTTTTCTTTAATCCTCTGAAACCATCTTTTACCATCTGTACAACATTAGCTTCTCCCCAACAAGCAAATCTATAAAATGAAATCCCTCTATCTCATTCTGTCAAATTGAACCACACATTAATTGAAAGCTTAAAGAATTATTGTAATCACTTACCGTTTTCCTTTAATGATTTTCAAATTTTGAAATGGAGCCAAATACCTTTCTGAGTACAAAAAAAAATAGAGTAATTTACAAAAGTGATAGATATTTGGCAAGATTTGAAGGTAAAATAGACTTTGGAAATGTCCATGTTTGAGGAGGTTTTCTTATAGGATATATTTAAAGACAACATGCTTAAAACAAAGCTCGAAGCAATATTGTGTTCATAAAAATTAACTGCTCTCTTAGCTAATACATAAGACCTGAATTCTTGTTTGCAAATGCTTCTTGCATAGCTGATGCTATCAGGGTTGGCCAAAATTTTACAATAAATATTTATAATAATACAATAAGATTCATAAGAAAATCTTAATACATAAGATTTAGAGGGCTGTGAAAAGGTCCAACCTTGATGTATTTACATAATTTCTCTATTCCAAAGGTGGTTCCTCAGTTAAGAGATAGCATTGTCTATAAAAGCAGGCTACTAGTCTTGTATAATCTCTGTGCCATTAAAAGGACCATGTTTTAAAAACAAACTTTTCTGGGATTTGTAGTGTCTGTTGTGCCACAGACACCGTGCTAGGCACTGAACATGCATCAGCTCTGACCTTAAACGACCCACACAGACTTATTTACTCACAAACTTATTCCACAGAACTTTCCCCACTGAGCTTCTCACATTATTGGTGTCCCATGGAACAAGAAAAACACCTACAAAAGAAATGAGTGTGAATGCTGCCCTGAACACTTGAAACTGTTCTAAAATCACATGAACCTCCTTAACTGCCACATATACAAAGATCTGTCACTTGTCAGAGAAAGTACAGATACACCTCTATCTTCCCATTGAAAAGCATCATTTGTCTTGCACAGAAGAACTCTGGGGACATAGCGATGTGGTATTTGTTAATTAAGTCCTCCTAACTAAACTGTATTAGATGAGCTTCTCATCATTGAAGCTGACCAAAGCTTCTACCTGAGTATAAGCAGATTGCTGACTATTAAGCAAAGCTTTCTAAAGAAACTGAACAAATTTAAATTTGCCAAACATATACTATTTGCTATCACAATATATGTACTTAACTAAAAAACTAAGAGCAGGCATTAGGATATACTATCAATTTGCCTCTTTTCTCCCCTCCCTCTTATACGTATTCCTCAACTCTGGTTTTAAAATTTGTGTAAGACTAAATACTGGCACCTGCCTTAGGTCTTGTCTTTGCCTCTCCTGGGGTATTTTCATGCAGCTATATCCTTCCTCTCATTGCGCTCAGAATCCTAAAGTGAATGAGTAAAAATCGTGGCTCTACATTTTTTGTTCTTTGTTTTAAAATTATAGCAATTTCACAGTCACCTAGAAATCTAACATTTGAAATCCAACTCAAATGCAACCTAAAATAAACAAGAATGATAACAAAAAAATCTTTCTGAATCTCTTTGCAATAACCTGACATAAAACAAACAATAATGAGAAAATATCTTTGTGATCTTCTCTCCCGTAATCTGATATGTTTAACTGCATAGGAGAAGTTTTCGAGGGACCCTATTATTTCTTTAGCAAGTAGGTTACC
Organism: Desmodus rotundus; assembly: GCF_022682495.2. Classification (NCBI taxonomy): domain Eukaryota; kingdom Metazoa; phylum Chordata; class Mammalia; order Chiroptera; family Phyllostomidae; genus Desmodus; species Desmodus rotundus. The sequence continues at coordinate 16,064,203 of NC_071397.1, read as the reverse complement.
CAGTTTCCTAGCACACAACATATTTATGGCAACAGTATAATGTAGTTGCCAGGAGTTGAGACTCTGGAGTCAGATCCACCTATTGTGTGATTTAGCCACAAGTTACTTCCCTCTTTGTGCCTCAGTTTTCGCCATGCACTGGGGGCCTCTACGATGGCTCCCAATGGTTCCTGCCTCACTGTTATCCATGCCCTGGTGTAATCCCCATCCTCTTGAATGTGGGCTGGATTTAGCCAATTTTAAGAAATAGAATACATCAGAGAAATGGGATGGGACCTCTGAGATTAGCTTATAATCTACATCCTCTATCACATTCCTTCTGTTCAAGCCCCTCATTCAGGGAAACCAAGTTTCCCATGGAGAAGCCCATATAGCAAGGAACTGATGTCTCCTGTCAACAGGCAGCAAGGAAATGAGGGTCCCGTTCACACCACACCTAGCCTACTTTACATGTGGTACAACTCCATGTTCTGCACGTGACGGTTATCCCTTCTGTGACCTCATTCACTCAGACACCCAGGACTGGAACTTGGGAGCCCTTCTTTACTCCTCTTCTTCACTTCCCACATTTAATCAGTGATTGAGTCCTGCTAAGGACTGCAAATAGGATGAGAAAAATCAGGGGGCAAAGATATAATTTATGAGACCTAAAATCATTATAGAAGTTTTGAAGGAGACGTGATGCCCCAAAACTGAAGAGGACAATTCAAGGACACCATGATAAACAATGGTGAATGCAATAAGACATTTGAGTGGACAAACACTAACATAAATTGAGCACCTTCTGTATGCCAGATACCACATGAGTCCATTCTTTCATTGTTTCAACAAATATGTATTGAGGACCAACAATGCTCCCTATACAGTGTAAGGTACTGGCTGTACCACAGGACGCACAGCAGAGAGAAATACAGACAGTGCCCCACTCATAAGTTGTATGATGTAAAATTAATTATCTTATTTGATATCTATAAAATCCCAAGGTTGGTAGCATGTGTTTATTTTTCAGATGAAAAAATTAAGGCTCCATTAACTTATGTAATTTATCAAGGATGCCACAGCTATAAAATAATGAGATGAGCATTAAAGCAGAGATTACACTGATTCTAATGTTATGTTCTTTCCACTACATGACCTTGAAATCTACATTGAAATTTGGGCATTGGACTTGTCACCCATACATAAATAGGTTCAATTTCTGCAGGACGATAGAGCAGAATACTTTATTCTCCTATAAACCCCCCCAAATTTGGACATTCCCCAAAGTCCCAAGCACATGAGTCACAGTTTTCCCTCAGGCTTGGTCATGAAAGAGAGAAAGAAAGATAGAAAGATAGAGAGAGGGAGGGACAGAGGGAGAGGGAGACAGAGAGCGGGGGTGGGGGGAGGCAGTATTGTAAATATGGTGTTCTAGCAGTTCAGTCTGTTGTAGTAAAGAATTTAAGCTCTGTAGTTAAACAGACCGGAGTTGAGTCCCAACTCTGCCACTAAATGACTGTGCTTCCTTGAGCAAGTTACTTAACCTCCTCAAGTCTCAATTTTCTCATCAGTGACATGCAGATGCTAATAGCACCTATTTCATCAAGCAGTTGTGAGGATTAAATGGGATAAAGCATGTAAAGTGCTTCTCCTGCCATATGGGATAATATAATAACCAAGACATTGCTACTAAGAGTTTTCATTCCATTAAGGAGAGTTAGGCATGTAAAAATCAAACTGTAAATACAGTAGGTAGCCTGAAATAATAAAACTATATGCAAAATGCTTTTGGAGGCTAGAGGAAGGAGAAATAACTTCTGTCATAGGGAAACTTATTTCAGGGATTATATAATAATTTTGATGATTATATGCTTTGAGGAAGACATTTTATAATGCAGTTGCTTCATTAATACAATAGGTAGTTTTGGAAAACTTATTTTAGAAGCAGTGCCAGGAGAGGGACTATTTCATTTTTAAAAAAGCTCTCAGGAAGATCCCCCATAGAATTTTTAAAAAAGGATAGTCTAAAACTGTCTCTTCCTTAATTCTCTTTCAGTACTTGCCCACTCCAAACAAACAAACAAAACAGTAGAAATTACCTTCTAGGTCCCAAACAAATGAACTGACAGCTCTCCAGAAGAAGGCACCATGCACCAGAGTAAAAGGAGGCTCTGGGGCAAGCATGGAGTTGCAGTCTCGCCTGCCTTCCCTTCACGGAGACTGGCCTGTGTGCATGTTCTTACTTGGCCCTGGAAATGTGAATATGCATGAGGGATGATGAGTTTCCATTAGAGAGCCTCTAAGTGATTTTCTGATTTCTGTGATTGCTTTCCTGGGGTAAAAAGATGATAAATAAATAAATAAAGTTATCTGCAATGTTCCTGTGTACTACCTGGTAGGGTGAAATGTTTTTTCTTGGTGTTCTGGAACCATAAAGGAATAGCTGTTCAACACTCAAGGGAAGAAACATGCTTTTAAAAGCATATAGCAAGTGCTCTATAATGAAAGAAAAAAATCCGTATTCCTGCTTGGATAACAACTGAGTCAATACACATCAATATTCAAACCTACTGTAAATGCTTCCATGTTAATTAAGTGTCATTTTTCTCTTTTACTTTGAATATATCATTTGAAATGTTTATCTTTGTTAATAATTACATAATTACATAAGTACAAATTTTAAAGGCATACAGCATTTTAAAAATGTATTTAACAGATGAGAAAAACATGCAACGCCTAACACTCAGTACTTGGGAGGTAAAGCTGGACTTGGAATTCTCATTTTCTATCAGTGCCATGGTGCCACACTTTTGCAAAAGCAAATTAGCCAAATACAGCAAGTGACATAAGCTTATTATATACTTTGGCTCTGACTCTATCTTGGGAATTATGCTCAGGAAATATTTCAACGTAATCAAATATTTTAAGAAAGATCATAATATTACAATAGGAGAAATTGGGAACAATGTGAAAGTTCACCGTAAAAGAACAGTATTTGGAATTTGGAACTATTGTACGATCATGCAGTCATTAAACACAAATTAGAACTGTGTGACACATGGAAAATATTTATTAAGTAAAAAAGCAGACAATAAAATGATACACATATATTAGCAAAAGACATAAAATACACAGACATGGGTTCAAGGGCTAATAAGTTATATGCAAAAATAAATATAAATTTTATGGTTAAGAGATCATAGACATTTTCCTTTCATCAAAATGTTGTTAGGCTTGTGAATAATATTTTTCAAAAATAAGAGATCCATGTGCAAACCAAAATAAAATTAACGCTTCCCCTTAAAATTCCTTAGGTGAACTTTATTTTGATACTATTTATTGATTTCTTATATAGATCTTACATTTATTTTATCTTATTTCCCAAACTTTATGTGTTTGAGAAAGGAACAGTCGTATTAACATGTCTCTTAGTCTGGGTCGTGTGAGAAGCAGACTCCAAAATGAGATTAAATGGGCAAGAATTTTACTAGGGGAAGCGCTTGTGAAAGAAAATGGAGAGGGAGGCAGAAAAGGTCAGGGAAGCCATCGGACCATGAGGGAAGGAGAGACCGGGGGTGGAAGCAACCTCGATGGCCCTGCAGTCAGAAAGGCGGGGTGAGCACCTGGGCAAGTCCTGTAGGCAGTGGGCCGGCAGCGAAGTCTGGTGGCCCCCAGGAACTGAGCGCCCCCGCAGCACTCAGTCTCTGGCCCAAGCAGCCCATGGGAAGTGTAGTCTCAGGGCAAATATGACTCTGGGTTTCAAAGCTCATCATCTGGGGCCCTTCCTCCCTCACAGGGCATCTGACCTTTGGGTGTCTCTGGGCCACACTGGAAGAAGAGTTGTCTTGGGCCACACATTAAATACATTGTGACAAGTAATCACACAAAAAAATCCCATAATGTTTTAAGTAAATGTACAATTTGTGTTGAGCCGCATTCATAGCCACCCTGGGCTGCATGCAGCCTGTGGGCCACAGGTTGGACAGCCCTGCAAACAGGAGGTCTGCCAGGGCGCCCAAACGTGATTTTTTAAAAAGTTATCTGTACAATAGTTTAATATCAGCCTATCAGTCCTGAATATTTCATAAAGCAATAGTGAAGCATTGAAGAAAATATTTCAAAATTGTTTAAAGTCAAAAACTAATAAATAATCTAAATTAAAACACTATTTGGAATTATTTAAAGAACTATGCTCCTTTTCTTGGTCTCACTTTAATCGACCACAGCTACATTAAAACTAAGAAGCAGATGTTAAGTGGCCCTTAGTAAGCTACATGTTAAATCAAATATCTGCTGAATATATTTTAACTGGAAGGTTGTACAAACGAGTGAGCCATAATATTTAGATGATGAGTCACAAATCTCCCCAGGGGAGTCTCCCCAAGACCCTAGAGACCAGTGCCAAGTAGTTTAAGATTCTGGTTCTATAACTTAGTTATTGAACAGCCTTAGAAAAGAAATATGGCCCTGGCTGGTGTGGCTCAGTGGACTGAACACCAGCTTGTGAACCGAAAGGTCACTGGTTCAATTCCCAGTCAGGACACATGCCTGGGTTGTGGGCCAGGTCCCCAGTTGGGGGCATGTGAGATGCAGCTGATCAATGTTTCTCTCCCTCTCTCTCATCCTCCCTTTCCTTGTCTCTAAAAATAAAAAATAAATTAAAATCTTAAAAAAAGTAAGGGAAGAGGTGGAAGCAAGGGAGGGAGGTGGGTTTGGCTGGGGTTGGGGCAGTGGTGGGGAGAAAATGCAGACAACTGTAACTGAACAACAATAAAATAATTTAAAGAAAGAAAGAGATGAAATATGTCTTCTCTCAGCCTAAGTATCCAGGAAAAAACTGACAAAATTATACTGACTTCAAATACAGGATGAGGCAAAAGGAGGTTTATAGTTATGAGTATGTGAAATACAGACTTTATCTTATATTATTGTTTATTAGTCATTGTATTAATTGCCATCTGAACAACTGTAAGCCTACTTTTGTCCCATCTTGTAATTATACCCAATTAATTTTCATCATTATGAGGTTTCACGAGAAAATAAATGTAAGACACTTAGAACCAAACTTAGCAAATATTAATACTCAACAAATATGACCCCTTCCTCTACACACACGCACACACTTATATTAGGTCAAGTGGCTCTTCGGTTCACTGTGGCCTCCAGGATAAGTCCAGCCTCCTCAGCTCCACCTCTATAGTCATATTTCTTCAAAACACATTTAAACAAATACAGCTCCCCTTTATCCCAGCCCAGGTTTCCTGTTCCAATGAAGCTGGTCTCCTTGGTGTCTTCCAAAGATCCCACATTTAGTTTTGGCAACAAACATTGCATCTGCTGCACACATACCCCTTCCACTCTTCTCCCTTTCTTTCTGCTTTTCCAAACTGTACTCACATCTAACCTTTTTATGGAGCCATTAATCTCTCACTTCTCTGAGAATCTACAGTACTATTAACATATTGTTCAATTCAGCAGTAAATAATATATACTTATGTTATCACCATCTACAATCTTTTATCCTTCTTGGCATCTAGTAAAAGATAATAAACCCACAGTGGATCCTGAATTAATTCTTATTTAATTATGGGTGCTCCCTGCATTCCAGCTGACCCTATTTGCATCCCATGGAGCTATATGCTCTGACACATCTATACATGTGACTGATTTAAATGCATGGAAAGAATTTAATTTGTACTTGAAATATTAAGCTTATCTGATTCAGAGGCATGTGTCTATACAGGGGCAATCAGAAGTGATCTCTAAAATAATACACTATAACATTACTGCAAGGTTATTGTAAATTTAGAAGAAATTAATAGGACACTTGTAAATGTTCAAATGAATTAATGTGCTTTCATTGGCTTCAATGGGACATAAGAAATGCAGACCTCATAACCCTGACCTAATACAACTATTCACACTAAAGTCTTATTCCAGAACCCAGTAAGAATCCACTCATCTTTAGACACTTTTAAAAATAAGGTACCATAATATCTGCCCTGGCTGGTGTGGCTCAGTGGATTGAGTGCTGGCCTGCAAACCAAAGGGTCACAAGTTCAATTCCCAGTCAGGGCATGTGGCTGGGTTGTGGGCCAGGTCAGGTCCCCAGTAGGAGGCACATGAGAGGCAACCACACATTGATTATTTCTCTCCCTCTCTTTCTCCCTCCCTTCCCCTCTGTCTAAAATAAACTAATAAAATCTTTTTAAAAATAAAGTAATATCTGAAAACTATTAAATACCTTTAGCATAAATTTATATCTAATTAGGACCCATCCAAGAAGCTACACAAATTATCTAGATCCAGCAACAGTTTATATGCTTCCTAGTTTAAATGAGTACTATCTAAGGGTCCTATACATTTAGAAAAACATACTGCCCAAGCGAACCTATATCAATGCACAGAGAAGAGATGCTATAACAGAAAAAATATCTAATGGTAAAATCTCAATCGATAAGTGAGTTTGTTGGTATGGGGGCACGATGTGATACAATGTGACGTGGTATGACAGGACATGATGTGACATTTTGTTACAGGGGTCCATTGCAGGGGTCCTAGAGCTGAGGCACAAGAGGCAAGCCCTAGAGAGAAGAGACTTAACCATCTCAACCTGGGATTTACTTTAGGTGCCTTACATTACTTGGTATGATAAAGAAAATGTTATTTCCATCGACCAAAGAAGGAAGCACCAAAGGACGAGGAGTGTAACGACCGCACTGGGGAGCTATGAAGTCAGGAATGAAGTGTGTTTGCCTAGGACAAGTACCTTTGAGGGGAAGGACCTTTGGAGGGAGGGGAGATAGGTTTGTCTGAGAAAGAAATGGACAAGAGAGGCCTGGAGCTACGTGTTGGAAAATCTTCCAACTACAGGTAAAAAGACTACCACATTTACTGATAGGCTTTCATAAAGATCATAAGTAGCATTTGGATAGTGTTTTAAAGTCCTTGAAAAAAGGGGTTATATACACACAATTAGGCAAATCATTTTGGGGGCACCTGTCTAAGCAGCGCTTTCTCTGCCCCACCAGTCTTCCTTCAGGATTAGTTTCACTTGCCCTAGAACTTCAAAAGGAGAACAGCCCATGATACCCAACGCCCTGGCAGGTTAGCTGTCTCTTCTCCAGCAGTCATTACACGGCAAACCGAAAGAGAAGTAAAAAAATGCAGGAATTGTTTTATAAGGATGGGTGCTTAGGAGCGGAGCCTAGAAAAGTAGCAGTCTTTCCTTCGACCATTCTGTTTCACTTTCCACAGGGGAACTATTTTCTTCATCATTTATCCCCACTGACAAGTACAAGCACTTTGGGCCCTAACTGAATGTGAACATTGTCAAAAGGAATCGGGCTAACTGGAGGCATCTGCAGCTCCATTCCCGGTGCATTCTGGCGGGGACCACTGCGGCCCATGTGACAGGAGGCTGGTGGCCAGACGCCCCCGCAGATGGAGCCTCACATACTGTAGACATCATGACCAGCCATAAAAACAGTCACCGTGAATCAGCGATGCCGCGGAGAGGCTCCTTGGAACCTTCACATTCGATTTCGCTTGGCTGACACGCGCAGGTTGTAGTCAGCAGCTATATTAAGCAGAGATTCAGACCTAAGCCTCAAATCCCAGGTCGCAGGGTCTCACTCACTGGTCTAAGCCACTGGTTTGAGAGGTTTTACTGGTCTCAGAGAGCTCATGGTGGACTTGCTTGTATTTGCAAATGGGTAAGGGCTTCCTTTTTAAATACTCTACGTCTCTCCGTGCATGCTTCTGACCCCTTGAGCAAACAGTTGCTAGAAGGGGTCTGAGAGCTTCAATAAGAGAAAAATCCAGTCAGCCAGGAATTCCAATACAAATACCAATTTAGAAAACGAGCTAATCCACCTTGACAACGTGTTGTGACCGCGGAGTTGCAAAAAGGAATTACACATTAATACGACTTTAAAAATTAGAGGCCCCGCAATTTAACAGCTTAAGTTTGCTTCAAAGGGACAGCAGGGAGGCAGCAGTGGGTTTCAGGTGACAGCTTGAAATTCTCTGGTTCTCCGCTCTTCAGGTAAAAGGTCTGAGGGTAACACGAGCTTTCCAACTTGTTTCAAACTGAAGTATTGTGGAAAGGTAAATTATGTTTTGTATTCATGACTGAAAGCATTTTACTTTAAAGCCACTGCGGCTGATGCTGTCAAGGTAGAGATTCAAGTTTTATGTACAATGCCTCCAGCCCAGCCGATGTGAGTGAGGCAACATGACAGCTTGTAATAAGTAATTTTTATACAGTTACATTTATCACTCAAGTAGGCCTGGCAATATTAAACACAGACCTTAAAATATTGCTGAAGAGGAGGACAGGGACTGGAGGCCATGGGGGTTTTTCTCCCCCTTTTTAGTGCAAGTGCGGGTGTCGATTTGGGTTCCTTTATATTTTTTCCAGCATGTATTCCTGTTAATGTGGCACTTTTTAAGATATGCACCCAAATGCTTTTCTACTGTTAATATATCACTAAGAGGTTAAGAATGGAATGACCCCATTTGGCCCAAAGGATGTTATTTCAGGCTTTAATGAATTAGATATTGCTACCATTTTCAGGTGAAAATCAATTGCCTCAATTAACCAATTTCCACCATTCCAAATATTTACAAAATGGAAGGCCCTGAGTCTGCAATTTCTGCTACATTATACCTTTGTTTCCCCTAAAGCTGTTCCCTTTACATTCCTCATTAGCATCTCATTTTTGCTAAAGCCACGAGGCCAGCTATGTCTCCGCAGTGGCATGAGGCTTTCCGCCATCCCGAAGCAGACAATTTGTACGTGGACTTTCTATGGAAGGAGATTTTGGTTTTTACCTATCATTTAATATGCCTAAACCTGGAGAAGCATAGGAATTCATCTAATTCCTTTACCTGGGATATCCGTGTCTATGTATCTACATATAGATATACATATGGATATAGATATAGACACACACATGTGCATACAGATATATATGTACATACATACATATGCATATCTGTATATTGGATCTGAAAAGAAAAGGTACTACTTTACACAGTATGCCCTTCAGGAGTTTTAAGCATATTTATTCATTTTTACTCATTTAATCCTCCAATTATCTTTATGAAGTGAGTAGGAATTTTAAACTGGTGCACCTATTACATAAGAAAATTAAAAGTACAGCAAGGTTAAGCAATTTTTAAAGGGTCACACATCTAATAGCTACTGCACCCAGGATACAAACTCAGGCAATTTGACTGTAGCATCTGCATTCTTAACCACTGCTGTTAAAAACAAAAATATAGGATAAGGGAGACTAATAAAATACAACAAAATTAGGGGTTCATTCTTTTCAGCTTCATTAGATAGAAGCAGCTACATTCCTCAGGAGAAAGCCTTGTTCGCACCGAGTTGCACTCATCCATCAGATGTCAGGTGCTTTCATAAGCATTTAATCGGGCTACTCCCATCTTCCTTTTGGGTTGCCTATAAAGAAAGTAAATGCAAAAAGAGGCAAAGTACTTTTCCCCCAAGCCCTAGCTGAAACAAGTTAAATTGAGATAGTTTGAATTCATTTAAACTGCAAAGCCAAAATTCCTTTGACCTGTGTACCAAGGATTCAACCAGTTTTGCAGTATGGCTCCCAATCACCCATTTGTTCCACAAATCTGTGTTGAATACCCGCTTTGTGCCATGCTCTGTGCTAGGACCCAGGGAAAAACAGTGGTGGACACAACCACATATAATTTCTCTCTCAGGGACTTTAGAGTCTGGTGGTGTCAGCCCAGCATGTTCCAGTGACTGTAACAGATAATGAAGACACGCAGACAAAATAAACATGGCCCCTGCCATATGGAAGCAGATATCTAAAGGTACGAGGCAGATATATAAATAAATAAGCACCATGAGTGTTAAAATTGCTGTGCCAAGTGTTTGTATAGTGGACCACATGATTATAGAAACTTACAAATATACTATTGGAGTCAATTGTCTCTCACCCTTTAACCACCGTACAATCTGCCATTTAAGATGGCAAACACATGTTTGAGAGATATAATTATATTTTTCTTCGAGATCTTTCCAACATGGTGATGGAAGCTAACGAATATATGAATTTTAATTCTTACCAATCCCAAATATAAAAATCTTACTTCCATCCCTGGAAATTACACCTACTATCAACTGCATGTCTTAGAAAGTAAATAAGACCTGGACTCTTGAAACTTCTGAATGAAAGCTAGAAATCATAGTGTCTGTGCCCACAGGGAAATCTGATCAGAGAAGTCAAGTCTCTGTGTGATTCAGCCTAACTCAGAGAGAAATTGTAGAAAAGATGTTAATGTGGGAATCCATTTTTTTGCTGGTGGTTGTGTAGAGACAGGGAAGAAATTCATCCAAATGATTGGATCTTAACATTGCCAGTGATCTCACTCTCATTTGGATACTTAATGTGATTCCAACAGTCTCAACCAGGAGTGATTTTTGCCCCCAGAGACCTGTGGCAATGTCTGGAGACACATTTGGCTGTCAGACCTGGTGAGTGACTACTGGGCTTCAGTGGGCAGAGGCCAGGGTTACTGTTAAACATTCTACAAGGCATAGGGCAGCTCCCAAACCAAAGAATTTTCTGACCCCAAATATCAATGGTGCTAAGGTTGAGAAACGTTGTTCTACAGACAGCACAGATCTGGAAATAATTTGGATTCCTACTATCTCCAAACACAGCAAGGAGACAAGTCCTACTGACTACCAAGGGCTTCACCTCCAATGCTGTCACATGGCATCTGTGGACCTCCCGGGAGGGCTGCTAGAAAGTGGTCAGAGAGCAGGAAATGGCTTCTAATTAGTAGTGTCCTCACAGGATACAACTGCAAAAGACAATTTCCTGCCCCCTTATTTGATGGGAGGATTAATCTCTTACTGAATTCCAGATGAGGAAGATTTTCAAAAGTTTCAAATAGCAAGAGTGTAGCCATCGAGCAGGCAATTATGTGCAATTTGTACAGTGTTCAACAATCAAAATGTAAATCCGATGAGTTTATTGAGGTAAATGCATACGGCATGTTTACCTTAAAGAGCACCAGACTGTAGACATTCTAATGGGTTCTGACAGTTGGGAAGCACTATCTTTTCATATTGCAATTTTTATCTGTGAGATGAAACGGGAAAATAAGACAAGAAATTTTTTCCTAGAAAACTATTATCTATGAGGTTTTTCTTTTTCCTTTTTTTTCCTGATAAGGAGCAATATAGGTATGGGGCACTGAAGAGATGGAGATTTGATAAATTCAGTGTTCTAGGCAGATTTATCTGCACAGAGACAATTAATTTTGTTGCATTCACAGTGTTCTCTAACAACATCTAAAACACCATCAGCTCCTCAGTAAACGTTCTCTCCCTGTCATGTAGTAATGTATACGTGTATGCAGTGTTTGATCTGGGTCTTCCTTTTCTCTGCAGAAAAGGCTAGCCGGAACTTTGAGAGTAATAAGCTCTGCTAATGTCCATGGGAAAGCAAAAACCTAGCTTTTGTCTTTGCTTACATGTGAGGCAGCCAGCTCGGTTTGGCAGAGAATAGGCTTTCAACAAATAGTTATATTCTTATATCCCTCTCCCTCTTTTCCCAGGAGCCACCGAAGGTTTTCCTTCTTTTCTGTTGCTAAAACTTCCAGAGCCAAAATAAAAAGAAATATTTATGTAATGGAATAGCCTACATAAATATATTCTGACTCAAATACCAGTCTCCCGGGAGTACGTTCGGTGGTTGTGGTTTCACAATAAGATGGCAAAATAGAAGCTTCAGAATATCAATCAATACTGGACTTTTTGATGCCTTCTCTCTGAAATCTTAGTGCCTACCCACCCAGACTCAAACAAGAACAAACAGAAAGATTCAGCCTATTCCTGATATAATCAACCCTCCTCCTGCAATTGCCAACTTGATGCCTTTTAGCATCCTTACTGGAGAGCCCACCACAGTGCATGCATGCAAGACAGAAGGGTTCTTCATGGCTGGCTGACAATGCCTACCCTTTGAAACAGTGTGCTGGGAGCACCTGACACAAGTCGGCTCACTGTCACATAGTTATTCAACTGATGAAGTCTAGTACAGATGCTACCCATGCCGTACAGCTTCCAGCTCACACCGCAGCTGCATTGAAATGTGATGCTTATGAGCTGGTCAAACCACCTGGTAGCTGAATTCTACTCTAGGGAGCACCTAAAGTTCACTTTATGTCATTTAAGTGACTAAAAGTAGTTATTATTCTTAGAAAGCTTGTTCTGAGTAAAACAGCTGTTAACAGGCTTTGCTTTTGGATATCAGAAAAGATCACAGGATTAGGCTAATGCTAAAGTGTTGGTAATGATGGAAAATATAAAGTGTTATTATTTTTAAAAGCAGAGGGAAACTTGTAAGTATTATATCCTACTCCTTCTCATTATGGGTAAGGGAAGTGAGGCCCAGAGTGGTACAGTAACCCAGCACCACTTCCCGGGTTTAAAATTCTTTTCACTTTCCAACATGCCATTCCATTTAATATAATATGGTGAATGCCTCTAAACAAAAAAGTAGGGCTTATCCATAGAATTTATTATATTACCTTTAGGGATTATATTGTAATATAATGGATTTAACTATATTATAACTCATAGAAAAAAATTTGGCAATATCTATGAAAATTATAAATATACTTACCCGTTATCATAGCAATCTAATTTTTATACACTCGCTTATCTGCAAAATGACATTTTACAGGTTATTTGTTTGCAAAATTGGAACTAATTCAAGTGTCCACTAACAGTGTCCACTAATAGTGGACCAATTAAAGTGTCCACTAATAGTAAACCAATTAAAGAAACTATAGTACAGCACATCGCTATATAAAAGAAAAAGAAAGCATTCTGTATTGATATGGAAATACCTCTAGATTTCTAGGATTAAAAAAAAACAAGGTATAGACAAAATATATATTGATTGTTAGCTTTGAGTTAAAAGGGGATTAATAAGAATATATATTTGTATTTTCTTTAACATACTAGAAGTATACAGGGGAACCTAAGTGGTCATCTATAGGAAGTAGTGGGGACAAGAACAGTTATGTGCACAAACTCCCTGTGTATACATGACATAGTCACTTCTTAGACCGCATGAGTTAGTATTCAGTTAAGAAATAAACATATTTTTAAAAATAACAAATGTAAAGTGAATTCCATGAAGGAAACTGATGCGTTATTTGCTTTCTGAAAATGTTTGCTACTCTTATAAAAATCATTCACAGAAAATATAATCTGTAACTTGTTTTCCGGTTTACCATGCAAGAAGCCTGGAAGTTGCAACTCCATTATAATAACAAGCAAAAGGCTGAAAAACTGAAAATATCAGCAACTCTTCTTAGTTTCCTAAGAGAACAAGGTCACAGGGAAAACCACTGCCCCACGCCCCCCCCCAAATTGGAGGGACTCACAGGCAAGTACAGAGGATCACAGCCCATAGGGGCAGAAAGCTCCACACGAGCCAGTGCAGGGATGGGAAAGTCTGAAGTATAATTGACAAATAGCTGCAGGCTCAGTATGGACAACTCTGAGAGTTAAACACTCCAAAGGACCAAGTCATTGGTGGTGGGGGAGCGGGGACGCACTTTTGTGAGTTTTACCTCCTGAGATTCTACCAGGTTTTCACAGTGAATAGCCGAGAAAAATCTCCCCTGGCAGGGACAAAGAAAAAGAAACCATTTTGAGATATGCCAGAACATTCTGTCCTTAACACAGTCTGCCCCCAGGAGAAACTGTTTAACCAGAGTCTAACCTGCTGGGGTTTTATAAGAGCCTAATTAACCTGGGGGAAGGGAAATACTCAGTTCCGGCACATTTAGCCTTTCATATAGAAGGAAAATATCCAATTCCATCCCACTATCGCCAGCCTGTTCCACCTAAGGAAAAGGAAAAAACTGAGAAACACGTGTAAAGTTCATAGTCCAGAGGCAAAGATTCACTAAACAATTGAGACCTAATCATATAACTATAGACGACTTTCCCTCCTCTACCACCTCACTACCACATTACTAAAGGCCTATTTGCAGCAGTTCCTTTTACCCAGTATATCACACCTAGCTGTCAAAGAAAAATTACAAGACGTACTAAAAGACAAAAATTTAAAAAAACACAACACGGTTTGAAGAGAGACGAAGCATCAGAACTAGATGCAGATATAGCAGGGATATTGAAAATATCAAACCAGAAATGTAAAACAACTATGAATAAGATGCTAAGGGCTCTAATGGATAAAGTAGACAACATGCAAAAGTAGATGCGTAATGTAAGCAGACAGATCAAAATTCTAAACGCTGCAAGAGACATGAAGAATGCCTTTCATGGACTTACCAGTAGACTGGACACACCTGAGGAAACAATCTCAGAGTTTAACAATATATCAATATAACCTTCAAAAATTGAAAAGCAAAGAAAAAAAGACTGAAAAAAAACAGAATATATAAGAACAGTGGACATCTAAATAAGGCATAACTCACATGTACTGAAAATGTTAAAAGAAAGGGACAGAAGAAATAATTGAAACAATAATGTCTGAGAATTTCTCCTAGATTAATGTGAGACACCAAGCTACAGATCCAGAAAGCTCAGAGAACACTAATCAAGATAAATGATCCCCCTGCATCTAAGCATTTCATTCTCATAGGGCAGGCAGCTAGGTGTTAACAAATGAGAAGGGAGCTAGACTGACTGGGCTTAATTGAGTCTGGGAGTTAAACTTAATCAGGTTTAAATCTGGAAGTTACAGCTTGAGGCTCCCCATGGGACTTAATTCCTGAAGCAGACTCCCTCAGGGATAACTGGCCATTATCTAAGATTATGGTGAAAGATATAAAACAAAAGGGGAAATTCCTTTGCTAGGCACTTGCACAGTAGAGGCCAAGATGTGGCGGGGGAGGTCTTTCTACTTTGAAGCATGTGCAGTAGGAGCCAAGATGGCAACCATAAAGGGGTGTACTCTAGCCTGAGAAAAAAATTGGATTGGATGAGGACATGAAACCCTGGAAGATCTAGGAAAGAGATTGGATAAGGAGAGGACCCAACATAAGCCCATGAAGAGCCAGGGAAAAGATTGGTTATTTTGAAACAAAACTCACCCCTTTCCAAGCCCAAGGAAATATAATCAAAGCTTAACAAAAGCCCATCTTGGTAGCAAGCATTCCTTTGTGCATTCACATACTCTCTCCATAGCAGCCACACAGGCCTGGCAGCCACACAGCTCCAAGCATGGCCCCAAGCATGTGCCTGGGTGTGGCAGGGCAGCACCAGCTGAAACGCAGCCGACAACATAGACTAAGGTAGTCAGATGGGGACAGAGACTGAGATGGACTAAGCTTTGTCATGGACTGAACTGAGCTACACCCTGATCATGCCAAGCCCCAATGGCACAGAATTTCTGGACCCTGGCCCTTCTTCTGGGCTTGGTGAAGACAAGGCTGGCCTTCTCTCACAGTGGGATGGAGCTGAGCCATCTGGTAGTGAATGAGACACTGGACACCTGGAGACAGTCCTTCGTGTTTGCTGCAGATTCAGTGAATCTTACCACCACACTCATCCTCCCATGCATGGGTCTCCAAAATGCTCTTCTCATGGCTCTTGAAAGAACCCCACTGGCAATAGTTCCAAACTAAAGAAAATCAAAGGTAAAGAAAAATTTCTGGAAGATGCCAAAGGCAGAAGGGGAAATACCTACAGAGGAGCAAAGACAAGAATTACATTTGATTTCTCAGAAATCAGACCACAAGAAAAAAATGAAGTAAAATATTTAGTACTAAGAGAAAAAAAACCACCAAACTAGAATTCTGCAACATTATCCTTCAAAAGCAAAGAAGAAATACTTTCTCAGTCAAACAAAAATTGAGGAAATTTGTTGCCAGTGGACTTGCCTAATAAGAAATGCTAAAAAAGGAAAATGATATAGGTGAGAAGCTTTATCTTAAAATGAAAGGAAAAGGAGTGGAGAAAGAAATAAGTGGAAATAAAATAAAATAAACTTTTAATTTTCTTATTCTTAATTGATCTAATAGGTAAGTTTGTTAAAAATAATAGCAACAATGTGTTCAATTATACATATATTTACATATATGCGTGTGCTTATATGTTCTCAGATGTAAGCAAAATGAATAAAGCAATGGTACAAGAGACAAAAGAGAAGAGTTAAGGTTATTTTGTTATTATAAAGTATTCATACTACCCGTGAAGCAATATAGTGTTTTTTGAAAGTGGACTATAGTCCATTGCAAATGTATATTGCAGAGGTTATCAGAGTGAGCAGCACAGCAGCACACAGCTGCAGTGCAAACCAGGAGAGATAAATTTATTAGACATAGAGTTCAAAGTAATGATTATAAGGATGCTCTAGGACCTCCGTGAGAACTACAAGAAACTTTATAGGAGCTATAAGGAACTGAGTGGAAGTAAATTACTATATAAAAGCACATAGAGACTATGAATAAGAATCAGGAGGAAATGAATACAATATCTGAAATGAAAAATACACTAAAAGAAATTAAAAGCAGGCTAGATGAAGCAGAGGACCAAATTAGCAAGTGGGAAGACAAGGTAGACCAAGCACCCAGTCAGAGCAACAAAACAAAACAAAAAGACTCAAAAAGAGTGAAAATAGTTTAAGGGATTTTTGTGACAACATGAAATGTAACATTCACCTCATAAGAATAAAAGAAGGAGAAGAAAAGGAGCAAGGGATAGAAAGCCTGTATGAAAAAATGACAGAAAACTTTGCTAATTTGATGAAGGAAAAAAGCCATGCAAGTTCAGAAAGCAAAGGGGGTCCCAACTGAGATGTACACAAGAGACCTACTCCAAGACACATCATAATTAAAATAGAAAAATTTAAAGACAACAAAAAAGTCTTAATGGCAGCAAGGGAGAAACAGCTAGTAACATACAAGGGAGCTCCAATAAGGCTATCAGCTGATTTCTCAACAGAAACACTATAAGCCAGAAGGGACTGGCATGAAATATTTCAAGTAATGAAAAGCAGAGATCTCAAGGCTCTCATTTAAAATGGAAGGTAAAATAAAGAGCCTCCCAGACCAAAAAAAAAAAAAAAAAAAAAAAGGCTAAAAGAGTACATCTCCACCAAACCATAATTTCAAGAGATGGTAAGGGACTGTTTTAAGAAGGAGAGAAAGAGAGAGACAAAGAGAGAAGAACACAGGTACAAAATGAAAAATAGTAATGAATAAGTACCTATCAATAATAGCCTTAAATGTAAATGGATTAAGTGCTCCAATCAAAAGCCATAGAGTATCTGAATGAATGGGAAGACAAGACCCACATGTATACTGTCTACAAGAGACTCACCTCAGAAGAAAAGATCTACACTGGCTGAAAGTGAAGGGATAGAAAAATATTCCAAGCAAATGGACATGGAAAAAAAAAAGCTGGGGTAGCAATACTTACATCAGACAGCATAGACTTCAAAACAAAGTTCATAACAAGAGACAAAGAATGACATACATACATAACAAGGGAGCAGTCCAACAAGAGGATATGGTATAACCCTTGTAAACATATATGTGCCCAACACAGAAGCACCTAAATATATGAGGAAAATCCTGGAGGACTTTAAGAAATACATCAACAGCAATACATTTATTTTATAGGATTTTAACACCCACTGTCAACAATGGGCAGATCTTCCAAACAAAGAATCAACAAGGATATTGTGACACTGAACAACACTCTACATCAAATGGACATAATTGATATGGACAGAACATTCCATCCAAAATAAGCAAAATATACACTCTTTTCAAACACATATTGATCGTTTTCAAAGACAGAACACATGATAGGACACAAAACAAGTGTTAACAAATTCAAGAAAATTGAAATCATATCAATCACCTTCTCAGATCATAATTGTTTGAAACTAGAAAGCAATCTCAGGGGATAAACTCAAAAACATTCAAATATATAGAGACTGAATAACACGTTATTAAATAATGAATGGGTGGACAATGAGATCAAGGAAGAAGTCAAAAAGTATATGGAAACAACTGAAAATGAACACACAACAATCCAAAACACATGGGACACAGTGAGGGCAGTGCTGAGAGAGAAGTTTACAGGAACACAGGCCTACCTAAAGAAGATATAAAATTCTCAAATAAACAACCTAACCCTACATAGAAGAGAACTAGAGTCACAAGAACAAAGACTAGAGAGAGTAAAAGAAGAAAATAATCAAGATCAGAGCAGAGTTAAATGATATAGAAAATAAAAAAGAGTCCAAAGCATCAATGAATCCAGGAGATGGTTCTTTGATAAGATAAACAAAATTGAGAAACCTTTAACCAGACTCATCAAGAAAAAGTAAAAAGAAGGGAACCAAATAAATAAAATCAGAAATGAAAAAAGACAGATAATAACTGATATCACAGAAATGCAAAGGATTGTAAGGAATGACTATGAACAACTATATCACAAAATATAGAACACCCTGGAGGATGTGGATAAATTTCTAGAAACATACAATCATCCAGAACTGTATTGAGAAGAAGCGGAAAGCTTGAACAGACTGATAACAACTCACAAAATTGAAGCAATAATCAAAAAACTCCCAGTACTTAAAGCCCTTGATGGGATGGCTACACAGGTGATTTTACCAAACATTCAAAGAAAAACTAACCCCTATCCTTCTCAAACTATTCCAAAAAATCGAAGAACAGGGAAGACTTTCAAAGTCTTTTTATGAGGCCAGTATTATACTAATTCCAAAATCAGGTAAAGACACAACAAAGAAAGAAAATTACAGGCCAATATCTCTGATGAACATAGATGCTAAAATACTCAACAAAATATTGGAAATCAGGATCCAGCAATACATTAAAAAGAACATACACCAAGGTCAAGTGGGATTTATCCCAGGGATGCAAGGAAGGTCCAATATTCACAAATCAATAAATATAATACACCTCATAAAAAATGAAGGACAAAAATGACATGATCATATCCATAGATGCTGAAAAAGCATTTGATAAAGTACAGCACCCATTTATGATAGAAAACACTCAGCAAACTGGGAATGAGGGAACAAAACTCAACATAATAAAGGTCATATATGAGAAACCTACTGCCAACATCATACTCAATGGGCAAAAATTAAAGATTTTCTCTTAAGATGAGGATAAAGACAAGGGTGTCTGCTTTCACCACTCTTATTCAACATAGTACTGGAAGTTCTAGCCACAGCAATTAGACAAGGAAAAGGAATAAAACGCACACAAACTAGAAAGGGGTAAGTAAAATTGTCATTGACAAATGACATGATAGTGTATACAGGAAACTCTATAGTCTCCACCAAAAAAGTACTTGACCTAATAAGTGAATTTGGGAAAGTAGTGGGATACAAAGTCAATATTCAGAAATCAATGGCATTTTTGTACACCAACAATGAACTCTCAGAAACAGAATCTAGAAAAACCTCACATTTTGTATGGTAACAAGAAAAATATAGTACCAAGGAATAAATTTAACAACGGAGGTAAAATAGCTGTACTCTGGAAACTATAGAACATTTAAGAAAGAAATTGAGGAAGATACAAGTTAATGGAAACATATACCATGTTAATGGATT
The DNA here is from genome assembly GCF_022682495.2 of Desmodus rotundus. Taxonomy (NCBI): domain Eukaryota; kingdom Metazoa; phylum Chordata; class Mammalia; order Chiroptera; family Phyllostomidae; genus Desmodus; species Desmodus rotundus. The sequence goes on along the minus strand of NC_071397.1, from coordinate 16,044,587 downwards.
GGAAGAATTAACATCATTATAATGTCCATACTCCCCAAAGCAATCTATAGATTCAAAACTATTCCTATTAAAATACCAATGGCATATTTCAGTGATCTAGAACAAATATTCTACATAAGAATGTTTATCAGTGACCCATGGACATGGACAGTGGAGTGGGGATTGATTAAGGGAGTGAAGGGTGGGCTACATGGAGGGGGCCAAAGGGGAAAACACTGGAACAACTGTAATAGAATAAACAAAAAATCAAAATAAATAAATAAATACAACAATAAAGGCACAATCTGCCAAAGCTCATGCTAGAAGAATAGCCACTCGAAATAGGCTGGCTATATCTACTAAAGAAATGGAATAAATATTTAATAACCTTCTAAAATATAATGATAAAAAATGTTAAAAAAGGAAAATGACATAGTTGAGAAACTTGGATCTAAATAATCATAAAGCATCAAGCCCAAATAGGTTTACTTGTGAATTCTATCAAATTTAAAAAAATATATATTGTACCAATTCTCTATAATCTTTTTCAGAATATAGAAGGAGAGGAATTACTTCCTAACTCATTCTATTAGGGCAGCATAACCCTAATACCAAAATAAAACAAAAAATTACAAAAAATCTACAGAACAATAGCCCCATATACATTTTGTATGTATGTTGGTGGATTTACACCTAAGTATTTCCTTTTTCAGAAGTGCTAATGTAAATGGTATTGGGTTTTTAATTTCACGTTCTACTTGTCTATTTGTGGTATATATGAAAGTGTTTGCCTTTTGTATATTACTTGTATCCTGCAACCTTGCTATGATTGCTTATTACTTTCAGGTGTTATTAGTTTATATGTCTTATATAAATATTGATGTGAAAGTCCTCAAAAAAGTATTATCAAATTAAAACCGGAGAAAAGGGAACCCTAGTGCACTGTTGGTGGGAATGCAGACTGGTGAGGCCACTGTGGAAAACAGTATGGAATTTCCTCAGAAAACTAAAAATGGAACTGCCCTTTGACCCAGCAATTCTGCTGGTGGGATTATACCCTAAGAATCCTGAGACACCAATCCAAAAGAACCTATGCACCCCAATGTTCATAGTAGCACAATTTACAATAGCCAAGTACTGGAAGCAACCTAAGTGCCCATCAGCAAACGAGTGGATCCAAAAACTATGGTATATCTACACAATGGAATTCTACGCAGCAGAGAGAAAGAAGGAGCTTATACCCTTTGCAACAGCATGGATGGAACTGGAGAGCATTATGTTAAGTGAAATAAGCCAGACGGTGAGGGACAAATACCATATGATCTCACCTTTAACTGGAACATGATAAGTAGAAGAAAAAAGGAAACAAAATATAACCAGACACATTGAAGTTAAGAACAATCTAACAATGGGCAGGGGGGAGTGGGGAGGACACAGTGAGGAGAGGGGATTACAGGAACTACTATAAAGGACACATGGACAAAATCAAGGGGAAGGGTGGAGGTGGGGGAGGGAGGGGGGTTCAGCTGGGTTGGGGTGGAGGGATGGGGAGAAAAGGCACACAACTGTAATTGAATAACAATACAAAATTAAAATAAAAAAAAATTGAAACCAATGACCTATACATCACCACCAAGTATGACTTATCCCAGGTACGCAAAGCTAGTTCAACACTTAAAAACTAATAAATATAAGCCATCATATCAAAAGGCTAAAAAGAAAAATTGCATAATCATACAATAAATGCAGAAAAAGCAATTGACAAAATATGACATCTATAATAAAAATCTCAATAGTTAGGAATAGAGTGAAACTTCCCTAACCTGATAAAGACCATCTACAAAAAGGCTACAACTATCACCATACTTAATGATGAGAAACTCAAAACTTTCCCACTAAGATCAAGTACAAGGAAAAGATGTTCTCTATCATCACGCTTTTACAGCATTATACTAGAAGCCCTAATGCAATAAGACAAGAAAAAGAAAGAAAAGGCATATAGATTGGGAGCAAAGAAATAAAACTGTTAGCAGATGAGATGAATGTCTACATAGAAAATCCCAAAGATTTGACAAAAAACTCCTGAAACTAATAAGCAATCATAGCAAGGTTGCAGGATACAAGGTTAATGTACAAAGGGCAAACACTTTCATATATACCACCAATGGACAAGTAGGACACAAAATAAAAAGCCCAATACCATCTACATTAGCACTTCCGAAAAAGGAAATACTTATGTATAAATCCACCAACATATGTACAAACTGTATATGGGGAAAACTACAAAACTCTCATGAAGCTATCAAAAAAGAACTAAATAAATGTAAAATGATTCCATGTTCATTGATAGAAGACTAAATATTGTCAAGATGTCAGTTTCCAAATTAATCTATATTTAATTAAATCACAATAAAAAGCCCAGAAAGTTATTTTGAAAATACTAACAAACTGATTCTAAATTTACATGGTAAGACAAGAGACCCTGAATAACCAACACGATCATGAAGGAGAAGAACAAGGCTGGAGGACTGACATGACCTGACTTCATATACAGCTATAATTACCAAAACAGTGTAATACTGGTGAGACAATAGACCAATGGAACAGAATAAATAGCCTACAAATAAACCTACATAAATGTAGTCAACTGATCCTTTTACAAAGGAGCAAAGACAACACAATGAAGCAAATATAGTCATTTCAACAAACGCTGCATGGAACAACCAGAGATCCACATGCAAAAAAAGAATATAGACAGAGACCTTACATCCTTCACAAAATTAATGCAAAATGGATCATGGACCTAAATGTTAAATGCAAAATGATAGAAATCCTAGAGGACAGAATAAAAAAAACCCCAGAAGACTTTGGGTTTGGTGACTTTTTACATACAACACAAAAATCACGATTCATCAAAGAAAGAACCGATAAGCTGGACTTCACTAAAATTAAAAATTTCTTCTCTGTGAAAGATACTGTCAAGAGAATGAAAGACAAGTCATACTGGTAGAAAATATTTGAAAAAGGCTCATCTAATAAAGGAGTAATCTAAACTATACAAAGAATGATTAAAATTCAATAATAAGAAACAACTTGATTTTAAAATGAGCCATAGACCTTAACAGTCACTTTACCAAATAAGATATAAAGATGGTCAACAAGCATGTACAAAGATATTGCACATCATGTGTCATCAATAAATTTCAAATTAAAATAACAATGAAATATCATTGCACACCTATTAGAATGGCCAGAATGCTGGAAAGAAGGGAAAAAAAGGAACTCTCCTTTATTGCTGGCAGGAATGCAAAATGGAACAGTCACTTAGAAAACAGTTTGTCAAATCTAAACACACTTTTAATAAACAATCCAGCAATCATACTCTTTGGCATTTGCCAAAGGGATTTGGAAATGTATGTCTATACCAAAACCTGCACACCATTACTTAGAGACGGTGTTCAAGATGGTTTTAGTTAAGGCCAGAGATGCTATCCTGCCCCAACCCAACTCTGAATCCTCCAAAGCAAGTGATTTCCAGGCCTGCCTCACCCCTTCTTCTCTTACATACCTACTGTTGGTCCCACCTTTTCTGAATGTCCTGGGATATCTCAAAGTCACTCTGACCCTCAAAGAGCACACAAGGCTATATAATTACAAAATGGCCACTAAGTACTCAAGCCAGTATAAGAAATAATTTGGAGACATCTTCTGTTGTCAGAGCAACCAGTTGCCAGGCAATCAGTACATTTCTCCTATGCCAAAGCACCTCAGTCAGGAGCACAGCCAAAGTAACTGCACCTACCATTTTAATCCAGTTACTTCACTCATTCAAACAATCAAATTATTTCAGTTGTGGTGAAATCTGATTGATGTTATGGCAATTAAGTCTTACACCCCCTTCCAAATCAGTCACAGAAACTGAGACTCTGTATTTCCCTCAGTAGTTAAACTTTTCAAATCTAATTGTTTGCTTCAAACCACACTAGAGTAAGTAATAAATGTGCCTTTTTCCTGGGTCAGAACCAACTACATGCCTAACCAGGTAAATTGCTTGGCACTCGTATTCCCAACTTAAAAAAAAGTTATTAAAACATTAAGAACAGAGTAATTAAGGTAATTGAGATAATAACAATGAACCTGATTCTCTCTCTGCTTTGAGGAGTAACAATACATCAACACTTGCTTTCCACCCCCTGGGCAATGGCTAACTTGGCCACAGCAGCTTCAGTTATCAGGCCTCAATTTCTGCTTTAAGAGTACACAAAAATCAGGTCCAATAATAAGTACAAGTGTTATGGGAGAAATCAATGTTTGCTAATGCTTTCAGATCTTGATTGAAAACTGCCCGGGGAAGAACATTTTTTAATAATTATGTTTGCATTCTGTTCACATAAATTCACTCAATTTTCAGTGCGGTTCAGGTTCGGCTCACCCGCAATTTGTCTATTACATTCTACCTTGAGAAAAATCTTGTGAAAGCATGTTTAGGGTGTTGTTTTGTTATTATTATTATTTTTTTTTTGCAAATTAGGTTTTAAGAATTCTTTTTCCTAAAAGATAAGAATTTGTAAGTGAACAGCAGTTGACAGCATCCTGTTAAAACTGTATAGCCTGTCTCCAGACGAGGTGGTTTTAGGCAGCCACAGCTGACATCCCTGAAAACAGGGGTAGACAGCCTAAGGAAAGCACAGATAGAGGTGGACATGGACTGCTATGATAAGCTCAGCCAACTGTGCAATTAACACATCTGTTAAAAGAGCCAGTTTTTACTAAATGCCAATGGAGCTTTCATTTTAAATTATTTGTTTAATTTCATGGGCAAATTATGGAGACGCACTTGTTTCTAAACTACTGAAACAGATTTTGGAGCCATGCTGTTTGAAGTGACTATAGTTCAGAAACATCTCTTTTCAATTAGCTCCGAAACCTCTTTCAACAGCCTTTCATAAATAGGCCAACATCAATGGCGTGCTCGGATTCTGCGCGAATCTCTAATGGAAGTGCACAATGGGCCTTGCGCCATGCCTGCGGGGCAAACATCTTCCATTTCAGACAGATTCAATGAGCAGTTTTGCCAGCTAGTCTAGGTCTCACTTTTTGGTCTCAGGTTTAGCTCATTGCTAATCAATGCCTGTGCTTTTTAATTACATTGTACAGTCAGTAATGATGTGTCACTCGTGGAACCTGGACTGTCTTCTGCGCTATCACTGATGTGAACAAGTGCAAAGGCAAGGTAACCTTAACTGCCAGGACCCCACACTGAAAAAGGGAGACAGTTCCCTGATGAAAGGCAATGTTTAGTTTGGAAGAAGGTAAAGAAAGGCAATGTCCTTATATTTAAGTTGCCCTAAGTAGTACAGGCCTATCTTCTCACTGTCCAAAATCCTGGACTGGAAATTGTTGCCCACCAAAGAGTTTATATAACTTTTGTATCTCCTAGAGCACTTGCTCATCTGTGTGATATTGGACACTCAGTAAATAGCTATTGATTGATAGGAACAAGTTTTATCATTTTTTATATTGACATTTCCCTCTGGTAGATAAAAGAGAAATTCTGGAATTGACTTTATGTCCAAATAACTAGGAATGCAATGCTGCGTGGCACTAGAGGATACAAATCTTATTTTCAATACATAAGTATTCCACAATGTGTGGTAGACATCAATATATTTATCATTAAAACTGTATGGGTAATCCTAAATAAGAACAAATATTTGACCAACTAGAATGGACAACAATTAGGATGCCATATCACTACTTATATCAACCCTGTCCAGAAAAACAGGTTATTGATGCTAACCCCCCCAAAAAACCAAAAGCCCAAAATCTTTGGGAATACCAAGAAATAAAAAGCTAAATTCTAAAATCTCTCACTACTACCTGTTTTCATTTTTTATCTCTATTTTAAAGTACTTCTGACAAAATGTACTGTGATACAGATGCTAACCTGTAGTTGCAAAAGTAACTGAGAAATGTAAGTTCTACATTCATTTAGATTCTGTACCTCAAATAGATTTAATCCCATGACTCCTGATGATAGAAATAAGGATTCTCTAGTTATATATAAATATAATGGGTAAGAGAAGCGAGACATTGGTGTATCTGTAAAATTAATTAGTAAAGGTATCATCTGTTTTATAGAAGAGAAAGTAATAGATACTTTTTTTACTTGCAAAATATACATTAGTGTGCTCTTAGAATCCTTTAAATAGCAAGAATCTGTAGTGCCTTTAAAATATGCTGTTTCAGTAAAACACTAGAGCACAGGGGACAAACACAAGGCCCATGGGCTGAATCCGGCGCTCCACCTTGTTTCTACCCAGCGGCAGTACCGAGCTCCTTGCCCCTAGTTAAGGTGAAGTTACATTTATACAGTCCTAAAATTACATTGGGCCCTTTGAAGGCAACCTCGAGGATGAGTTAAAAACTCTGAAACCCCTATACATGTACACTGGTATTGCACAAGTAAGAAAGTGGATAGAGGATGGTGGGATCCAGGTTTCTCACAGAAGGAGTGTGAATACACAGATAAGAAACTGAGGCTCCGGAGTGAACCATGTGTTACTGGATTAGAACTGAAGGCATCAGTATGACCTCATGTTTAGCTTAATGAAACTTGTATATATACCTAAAAAAATTATAAAAATTAAAAGTACAATTATATAATTAGTAATTATATATTTTAAAATATATATATGTATATATACACAGGTTTGTATACACACACACACATATTTTTTTTTGTTCTTCTAGCTGAGAGGATCTAGAAACAATGACTCCCCAATAGCAATGAGCACACCCAGCACTCAAATCTTGGTTTCTAATACCACTCTACAATGAAAGAAAGCAATGCTCCACAACTGTAATTGAATAACAATAAAAATTAAAATTAAAAAAAAAGAAAGCAGTACTCCTAAGTGAAATGACTTATTCTATATTTGGGGGAAGGAACACATAAGATGAGCCTGGAACATTTTATAGTATCAGAAAGTAAGGAAGGCTCAACAAACAAAATGAGTGGGAATGTCAAAGGGAAACGGGAGCCAATAGAAAGAGCTAATGGCCAAAATTGGAAAAAATCGAGCAATAAATAAATAACATTGTATTGGATTATAACCCATGGACATATGATATCCATTAATCCATACAGATATGCATAAATCATTGGATAAATAAATATATGGAAAGAAATATCCGAAGAAAAAAATTCCAAATAATTTATGTAGATATTTTCTCCCTCAAGGACTTAGAACATAACTCCCAAGAACTTAAGTATTAGCTGCACATAGTGACTCCCTTCCAAAGATCATAGTATGGAAATGAAGGGTGGGGAGTAACTTCAGACTGGAGGAATCGATACACATTACCTTAGCAGGTGACCAAGATTGACATGAAAAGTGTTATCACATTGTTGGTATGTATCCTTGACATATGATGAAATAGGGCATTACCACTGTGTTTTTTTCTCTCCCAAACCCATAGCCTCAGTCTAATCATGACCCCCCAAAATTGGATAAACTTAAATTGAGGAACATTCTACAAAATATCTGACCAATACTGCTAAAAACTGTCAAGATTATCAAAAAGAGAGTATGACAAGCTGTTCCATCCAGAGGAGCCTAAGAAGGCATGATGGCTAAATGTACTCTAGACAAAAGCCTGGAAGAGAAAAGGGACATTAGGTAAAAACTAAACAAAACTGAATAAAGCATAGTCTTTGGTTAGTAATAATATACAACTATTAGTTTATTAGTTGTAACAAATGTACCCTAGTTAAGTAAGAAATTAAACTGAGCTCAGAATATATGGAAAATCCCTGCACTATCTTTGCAACTTTTATGTAAAACAATCCTAAAATTTTGGGTTTTTTTTTAAATGGATGAATATTTAGCTAATCTCCAAGTGAAGACGTCCTTTCTAAAGACAATGCCAGATTAATGGATTTGACCACACAAAAATTAGCATCTCATAACACAATGAAAAGGGAAATAAAATGGAAGAAATTGTTTCCAACAAATCTTTTAAAAAATGCTTTTAAATCAATGAAATCAATTTTAAAAGAAACTTCATGACCTAGTAGTTCTTGAAAGAAATGCAAAAGTCCATAAAGTATACAAAAAATGTTCAAATTTACTCAACAAAGATATGTAAATAAAATCAAAGTGAGCTAGTGTGAACAATGATTTTTAAAAATAACAATATCCCATATAGTGCAAAAAATAGGTACAATTGTAGGTACAGTTCTAGGTGAGCATAAAATTTAATGTTTCTACAAACAAAATTTGGCCATATGTATATAGAGGCTTTGACATAGAAAATCTACTTAAGGAATTCATCATAAGCAGGTAATATAGGTTACAAGAGAATATTTATCAGTAAAGACATCTAATAGTAGGGATTTAATAAAAAGAATTATAATATATGAAACATGAAACTGGGCAACTAATAAAAATCAACTATAGATGATTCTTTAAAAAATATAGAACCACTTATAATGTGTAAGAAATAAAAGCAGTTAACTTATTTTTTAAAATATGCACATGTAAGCAAAAGCAAACAAAAAACCACACTAAACCATGGTTTCTTATGGGAAGTAGAATTGAACATGGGACAGAATAGGGAGATTGTTATTTTCCTAATGTTTTTAAAAGCACCCATGTGTTACATTATGATTTTAACTAATAAAAATGTTATTTTTACAAGTTTAGTTCCAAAAAAGTACTATCTGAGAAATCCCAGTGTGTGCGTGTCTGTATGTGTGTGTCTGTACATATATGTAAATAGTTAGAATATACACCAAAATGGTTAACAATATTTATTGCTAATTGTAGGATTACTGAAGATTTTGGTTTTTTGTTGTTTTCTGAGATATCCAAGTTTTAAGGAGATAAACAGATTGCGTAAAAAGTTTTTGTTAAAAAATAGAAAAGATAATATAAAAATCTTTTTAAAAATTCAAAAACAATTTATAAATAGATATTTTAATGAGATCTAGAGTGCTAGAATTATACTTAGAAAATTAAATCTCATTTTATTTTGCTGCATGCATTCACCTATTTAACTATTTATTAATCAACCTCTAAATGAAAGATAATATTTAAAAGCAGATCAAGACACTTGAGATAAAGAGGAATACATAATTAAAGTTTAAAAATCTCAGAAAAGCCCAGAGTACAGAAACTTTCCTTTACAAGTTATAAATTTTTCTTGCTTTTTAAGAAGCTTTAAATTCTTGAAATTAAACTTGAACCATAGCTATATAAGTGCAACATAACTAGCCATCATAATTTACTATTAATATTAACAGAACTAACGTTTTTAAATTATTCCCCATTCATGGAACAAAACAGGTAAGGCAGAGTGAACTGGACTACATCTAACATCATAAAAATAAAACCCTTAGAGCCCAGTGAACTCAAGGGCCGGATATCAGAATCATCTGTACAGCTTTAAAAACAAGCAAAGAGCACAGTGCTGAGGAGCCTGAGTCCTAGTTGCAGGTCCCAGCACCTGCATTTTTTTATAAAGCTTCATAGATTAGTCTGATATCCACCCCAACATTGTTAATCCGGCTCCAAATAATAGATTTGATGTGCTTGAGCCTGAATTACTCATTGAGAGAACTACAGAAACATGAGTTTATTAATGGTTACTTACCTAGCTCCCAATTGCATACTTTTAGGTATTAAGTAAATATGAATTTTTTGAGCATTGCTTATTTTGTACCACACATTGAGCTGGCTCTTTATCCAAAATTCACCATCTTCCAAAAGAACCTGTATGATGTAATAAATTTGCTTTCTTTAAAAAAGAACTTGGATGTATTTAATCATTTCAATATAGTATACCTAGATTTGAATTACTACAGTTAGAGAACCTACAGAATTTCTAAGGCTATTAAAGGTGATATTTGGTCAAGATGCCCACTAGGTTAAAACAGAAAGAGTAAGGAGGCTGAAGGTAGGGGAAGGGAGTAGTCAAAGAACACATATGAAAGACCCACGGACATAGACAACTGGGGGGAATGGACTGTGGGAGCAGGGGTGGGGTGGGTTGGAGGAGGCCAAAGCAGGGGAAATTGGGACAACTGTAATAGAACAAGAATAAAATTTTTAAAAATGATACGGGAACCTCTGGAAGTTACAACCCTATAATGTCTTAATATAATATTATTAGCTTTTTAAGTGGAACCAATTTATAATCTACAGCATTTTCCTAAGGCAAGTGGCCTCTCCTAAATTCAAAATTCCAGCAAAATAGAGCAATCCTTATCTAAGTTGAATAGCCCCTAAAAAGTGTCTAATGTGATTTTCTTTAAGGAAAGGGCAGCTGTGTTTATAAAACAGGCAGTAGTGGAAGTCACTTGGAATTAACTGTTTTACCCAAGTTTCACATGAGGGAATCTTCCTATTGAATGTTACCTATTCTTTTAATGGGATACAAATTTAGGCCCTACCTGTCAGTGGAGATCCAAACATAAGGCTGTGTCTAATCAGCATATCAATGGTGGCTGAAATTACATTTCTGATGATAGCTAATAGGAGCACAGGGCAGTATGCTCCCAAAGAACATTAAAAAATATATCATGCTTTTCCCCCAAAGCCTTTGTTGCCTTTTATTCGGCTTCTTGCTCTTGGCATATTTCAAAGAAAGTTACAAAACGAACCGATTTCCACATACAATTTGGTCTCCTTATCATCAAATTCTCCCATTAGGGCCTTTGAGGCACGGCTGCAGGAGCTCTGGACTTCAGTCCTCTCTCTACAATGAATTAATTATATGAGCTTGGACACACCTGGACATCAATTGCCTTATGTGCAAAATGAGAGTTGCAAACTGAATGATTTCTAATTTTTCTTCCATTTTTATGTCTCTTCAATTTCAAAATGAATGAGCTTAGTGTATTTAACTGACAAAATCAGTTTTTAAATAACCTCATTAAATCGCTGAACTGAGGCACATTATTTCATAGACTGTAGGAGTGTTACAGCCTTAGAAAAGTGTATTAGTCAACTATTGCTTTTCTAATGACTGCATAACAAACCAACCCAAAAATCAGTGGCTTGAACAATTATTTATTATCTCACTCTTATGCAGTTGACTGGGAGAGATCTGTTTCTCCCTGCAGAATGTGGGTGGCTGGGGCTACTCTACTCTGTATGTCTCATTCTGAGGTCCAAGTTGGAAAGGTAGCAAATACCTAGAGCATGTTCTATTAATGCAAAAGTCTGGAGCTCCCAAAGGGGGCAGGTGGACAGACCGATGACTCCTAGGGCCATCTGTTCAAAACTAGCAGATTGCCACTTCTGTCTACTCCCACTCGTCAAAGCCAGTTCATGGCCAAGATTAGCGTGAATAAGGCAGGGAAGCAGACTTCTTCCACTGAGGTTAAGAATGAGGAAGGGAGCAAGTACTTATGAAAAAAAAATCTCATTTACCACAGTAACAGACATCCCAAAGACCAAGGACTTCATGGATGCAATTTTCTAGGTGACTTAATTCAGGGGATAATTATCATTCACTCAAGTATTTTGGAGGACCTTGTATGTGCCAGACACTATTCTGGGAGTACAAGGACCCGCTAGTAGATTAGATTTGGAGGGTAAAGGAAAAACATAAATAGAGAAGATAACTTCCAGGTTTTAGGCTTGGACGATGATGGTACCATTTGCTAAAATGAAGACTCAGAGAGAAGCAGATTTGGGGTGGGAAATCACAGGGTCCGTTTTGGACTTTGACAAACGTACTCGTCTTCACACTACAAAGTGCTGCCACGCACATCCCGTCTTAATTCATTTTCATCTTAACAAGGTAGGATGGGTAATAAGGTGTTTTAGTTTCCAATTGCTGCTTTAATTAGAACAAATTCAGCAGCTTAAAGCAACACAAATTTATTACTCCCAATTTACTTGAGTCAGGACTCCAGACATAAGTTCGCCAGGTCCTCTGAAATCAAGATGCCAGGCAGCTGCACACCTTCATCTGAGGTTTCAGTCCTGTTCCAAGCCCACTGATTGTTGGCAATTGTTAGCAAAATTCATTTCCTTCTAAGTGGGGGGTGGAGGTGCTTATGTTCTTGATTGGTCAGGATGACTCTCCGCCTTTTGAAGCCATGTGCCCCATTGAGAGATCACAACATAGCTGTTTGCTTTCTTCCGCCAAGCCAGCAGAAACTTTCTCATTTATTCTCACTGGCTAAGAAAACTCTCTGTGTTGAAAGGGCTAGTATGCTTAGATTAGGTCCACCTATATAATCACTCTATTCTAAGGTCACCTGACTTGGGACTTTCATTCCATCTGCAAAATGCCTTCCTAGCAGTACCTAGATTCATGTTTGACTGAATAAGGAGATAGTAGGAATCTCGGAGGTCCCATCTTTAGAATTCTGTCTACTATATAAGCCCATTTTGCAAGTGATATACACTGAACCTTGGTTAAATTGACCAACATCATAAAGCCTGTCTAGTGACAAGGCATTTACCTGACTTTGGTCTTGTGATTCAGTCCAGGGCTCCTTGTACCACATCAGGCCTCCTCGCTTCCTCTGGCAATAATTCCTGCCACACAATGAGCACTTCCATCCTTGAAGTATAAACAGTACTGCACCCTTCAAAATTGTAGTTGCTTTATTGTTTACGTCTTCATGTGTCATGTCTCACACAGCACTTAATAAGCACTTGCTACAGGAATTAACCAAAGCAGGGAGTTTTGTTCCATATATTTAGAGAATCATGGCTGTGTACACCTGATGTTTGCATTTACTATAAAAAATTTGCACGACCTAAAAAAAGACCAGCATGCTGAGAGGCCAGCATGTTAAAGTGGTGACGATGTTAATAACATTACCTTAACAAAGACTCTCATTATCAAATATTCCTGAGAAACACTGAATTAAACAAAATTAATCTAGTAATGCAAGGCCTTTTAAAGCCTTTACTATGCTAATGTGCATTTGGAGTGTTATACTGTGATTTATAATATATATTATATATATACCCATGCATATGTAATACACACACACATACATATATATTTGGTTATTCAGATAACTGAAATATGAGGTCTGTCCAGAAAAATTCCAGCCATTGTTAATATAATGAAAATGGTTTGTGCAGCATCGATGTAACATGGCAGCCAAGGAGAGCAGACTGTAATGCACATGCATGAATAATGACAACTTCACTGTACTAGTCAGTGGGGGCAGTAGATGCCATTGAGTGAGCATGTGCACTGTGTGGCTGTTGCATTCAAAATGACTGAGTGAGTAGAGCAATGAATCTCCACCAAATTTTGCATTAATCTTGACACCCTCAGGAAACTATTCAGATGATTCTGAATGTTTTTTTGGGACAGTGTAATGAGTGCAGTGCAAATAAAAATGTGACATAAAAGCTTCAAAAATCGTTGAGAATCTGTTGACAGCAGTCCACGTTCTAGAAGGCCTGTAACAAGTAGAACACCTGAGAATGTTGAATGTGTACGGGTTGCAATCAACAAAGATCAGTGACTGACAGTGCGAAAACTAGAAACTGATCTGGGGATTCCAAAAATTACTGGCTTTTCCCAAAACTAAACTGACCTTTGAAAGGGAAGAGATTTCAGACTGTCGATGCGATTCAGGAAAACATGATGGGGCAGCTGATGGTGATTGGGAGAACTGTGTGAGGTCTCAAGGTGCCTATAAGGGGACTGAAGCATCATTGTCCTATGTAGTGTTTCTTGTATCTTGTACCTTCTTCAATAAATGTCTCTATTTTACATTTTGCATGGCTGGATACTTCATGGACAGACCTCATATTTCTCAGATATATTTGGTCTTCACCCACAGTTCTTAGTTCATAGCTCCCAAACCCCTTAGAATTTCCGAAGTGATGAGAGCTACAATGGTATCTCTTAGTATGTTAAGGATGAGTTTTGGACACCACCCAAGAGTGTTGGTTGCAATAGGAGACAACCATGTAGTCAGAGAACTGGAACTTTTAGTCTCACCCTCTGATTTCTGGAGAAGGGAGAAGGGCTTGAGGTTGAAACAATCCCCAATGGCCAATAACTTAGTCAATCACGACTACGTACGGAAATCTGCATAAACCCCCCAAAGGACAGCTCATTGGCCCTTTTTCTTCCAGGAGCTTCCAGGCTGAGGAACTAGAATGTTTCCATCTGCCACCTTGACAGCCCCCAGCACCACAAGGACCTCACCCTGCGTGTCTCTTCATCAGGCTGTTGGTTTAAGTCCTTTAATACCCTTTGTAATAAATCAGTAACCTAGTGAGTCAGTGGGTTTTCTCAGTTCTGTGAGCTGTTCTAGCAAATCTTCTGAACCCAAGGAAGGGGTTATGGGAACCTCTGATTTTGATAGGTGGGTCAGAAGTACAGGTAACAACCCAGGCTTGCCACTGGATTCTGAAGTGGAGGGTGGTCCTGCTAGATGAGCACACTGGAATCTGATTCAATTTCTGGGTAGACAGTGTCAGAATTTAATTGAATTGAACCCCCCTCCACACACACACACATACACACACACACATGGAAATTGACTCAGAACACTTTTATGGAGCTAAAGAAGGGAGATATAAGGTACTAAACTTGATAGAGAGCCCCTTTTCTATCAAGCATCCCGAGGTTCCAGTGCTCCACAAAACACCAACTTAACTAAAACCTTACCACCTCCCTTCCACTTATTAGTCAAGAGGTGCTCCTTACATCACTAGATTTTGTCGTGATGGTTATAGGTAGAAAGGGTAAACCCATTCTACCCCAAGGAACCGTCTGTGCTCTCCACGTGACCAGTGACAAAGTGTTACAGCCAATCTGATGGTATCTAGTAATAGGTGTGCCTTAAATAACCAAAGAGAATTCATTAAAACCGAGACTCATTTTTTTAGGCCTTGTAGAATATATTCTAGAAATGAACTTAGACAGAACACAAGGTCTAAAACGTGTCCTTTACATGAATGAGCAAAGAATATACTGGGGGAAAAAAGAAGAAAAAGGCCTCTAGCACAGACATAAATTTTCATGTCAGAGGACCTTAGAGGAATATCAAAGTGAATATTAAATTCACCCAAGATAACTAACCTAAAAGACCTAAAAAATTAAATCTACATCAATTCCCAACACTTGGTGATAAATCTATGGCTGGACATAAAAAAAGATGACATGTCTAACTTATACCAGGTGTGTCAGTTTCCAAAGTACTTAAAGGAAACCTGGGAATCTATCACAGGTGACCCCAAATATACATGAAATGCTGGGCAGCTATTTTCACTCAGATTTTCATATTTACAGGCATGATCATAGCATTATTTTTTCCTTGATTCAAACAGATGAACCAAGCAATGACAACAAATAAGAAAAGTATTCTTTCAATGATTAATATTTTTTCAAGTATCTGCATCTTTCTCTGGTGCTCTTTTGACTTTTCCTTCTTGTCATCAGGAAATACTGCACATGGCTAGGTTCTGCAGAGAAGAAACCCAACAGACTCATGTAAGTCTCGCTGGAGCTCATGGCAAGAGCTCAACTAACAAATCACTGGAAAATTATCACCAAATGGCCAGCTCACTGGGCTGCCAGTGGACAGAGCAGCATGTCTTATTGTTTACACACCTGTCCTGGGAGCTTCAATGAGACCAACACCAAAACTGTAAGCCTTTTAATTACTATCATCTAACAATTAGAAACTTAGCAGTAGGGGAAGTGGGGAGATACAAGGTTTTCTTCTAGGTAAGAACACATTAGCTTGTGCTTGCCCATTTCTTTTTCCACATTCTCCCCTGATCTTCAGTGCCTGATCAAAGGGGCCATCATCTTCCTCCTGGGAACTAAGTTATTTCTCTGTTCAGGGGAGATTTTAAACACCAACAAATTAAACATTTGTGTTCCTGGCACTTTTTGTCCCAAACACACTGTGATCAATCTGAAGATAGTTGCCTTGAAAATATCACCTCTAGAAATGAGCACAGAAAAGCTTTCCTCCCATATTTTCAAAGAAATAATGAAGGAAGTAGTATATTAATGTCAGCAATGTAACCATATTCTCAAATAGGTTCCCAGTAGGAGAGCTGACCTGATCAGATGTTTTGTATTCTTAAAAAAATTGTCCAACTTAAAAAAGTTATATATTTGGTTTGTACAATTATTTATCCATTTATTCAGTGAATACTTTATCACATGCTTAACATGTGCAAATACTGCCCTAGAAGCTGGAGACACAGTAATAAATGAAAAAATGCCCCCACAAAATAGTTCAGTTTGGTGTAGAAACAAACATTTATGATAAAGACTGATTGGAGTTATAATAGTAACTCAAAGTGATATGGAGTCATAGAGGACAGAGAGCTAAACCAGAAGGAAGGAAGGCATGGCCCAAGAAGACAAAGGAGGAAATATGTAGGCTGGATTTGGAAGGAAATGTAGGAGCAGGTATTTAAATAAGTAAGATATTTATTTATTTTTAGTTAATTAGTTACTGCCTACCTTGCTCCAGAAAGGATTTAAGGAAACTTTCAAAGACACACTAGCCATCACTAGATGAGTGGATAAAACAACTATGGGACATTTACACAATGGAATACTACTCAGCCATAACAAAGAAAAAAGTTTTACCCTTTGCGACAATATGGATGGACATGAAGAAGATTATGTTAAGTGAAATAAATCAATCAGAGAAAGACAAATACCGTATGATTTCACTCATATGTGGAATCTAATGAACAAACTGAACTAACAAGCGAAATAGAGACAGACTCATAGATGAGAGCAGGATGACAGTTAACGGGAGGCAGGTAGTGGCTGAAGGGACTGAGCAAAAAGGTAAAAGGACTCATGGACAACAGTGTGGCGATTGTGGGGGGAGGGGGGTGTAAGAGTTCTAAATGATAATGAAAAAAATACAATCAAAATCATTCAATAAAGGAAAAGATGGCAATGTTATGTTAGTAAATAAAAATGTACTTTGCATATTTAAAAAGATACAAAGATATCAAAAGTAACAGAAATGCAGAATAAGTTTTTTTTAAAGAGTCAGGTGGGAAGGAATAAAGGGAAAAGAGTGGGGAAAACAAGTGGACCTAAACGTGAAATAAAGTGCATGCTATTAATGTCTATGTATTTGTAAGATGATGACAAATTTGGTTCCAAGCCTTGTAGCAATGAAGTCAAAAAGGAGAAGTTATGAAGTAATCATCAGAGAGAAGAAACAAACATAAAAGCCAACATTTATCAGGTTAAACATTTACAAACCAAGGAAGTATGGAGCTGAAGGAGCAATCCAGAGGTCTTAAGTACAGACTGAGAGTGGGCAATGAGAAAGGGTGAAGTTACAGGGGAAAGGGGATGCGGGAACATGAAGATGCTTTTATGCCGCATCCCATGGAGCTATCAGAAGACTTTAAGAGACGTGGCCAGATTTTTATTTTAGGAAGCTGGGGAAGGTACCCAGGTAACAGTTGACAGGACTTTAAGGTTATGGCAGTGGACCTGTATAAAAGGGGATGAATTCAAATGACATTAAGAAGGTAGATGGAGAGGGGGGACCCATACAGATGCATAGTATTTCTAAGCATTTGGATTTTGTGTTTTCCATCTTGTACGATGGGAATGAGAACGAGCCTAATCACCTACTCTTCATAAAGATAGATAAAAGTAAAAGTCTAATGTGAACAAATTTATCTGTTACCTTCCTCCAATAAGAAAAGAAGGGAGAAAAAAATATATTAGTACAAACCGCATTGCTCGGGGTAAAACACTGTGGTGTGGGGAGGGGTCCATAGATATGAGCAGCTGGGAAAGCAAGATGAGCACCCCTACAACAGATTTGAGGGAAGAGATGGGGAGAAGAGGAAAAAATGGAATAAATCCCCAGACACATTTTACATGGTTCCAAATTTTGCCTAAGACTTGGTCAAAGGACATGATAGTCATAGGCAGCACGTTCAGTACTTGGGTAGCATATACATTGGGCAAAACAGTTTCACTGATGTGCTTTGCTTTGCAAATATTTCTAGTTACTGTTTCTTTTTTTATTCTTAATTTTGGTTCATTGTGCAGCCATTACTTTTTATTAATTTTTAGAACATTTTGAACTGTATTTTTTCTAGGGCCATTTCTCAGTTTTTAAATTCTGAATTAATGAGTCATTTTACAACCTTAAACTCAAAGAAGAGAGAAGTTAAGTGGTATAATGATGATGATGGCTAATATTTATCCAGTACTATTAGGTGCCAGGGATTCTTCTAAGAGTTTTATATTATTAATTAATTTAATCTTCACAAAAACTCTAGGAGGCAGTAACTATTAATAGCACCATTTTACAGATGAGGAAACTGAGGTATAGAAAAATGAGATACTTATTCTAGGGCCAAACCTTTCATTCTTCACCAAAATTGTATATTTTTTTAATCCTCACCCAAGGACATTTTTTCATTGCTTTTAGAGGGAAAGGAAGGGAGAGGAGAAGACAGAGAGAGAAACATCAATGCAAGACAGAAGCATAGATTGGTTGCCTCCCATAGGTGCCTGGACAGGGGATAATAGGCAGGGATGGATCTGCAACCCTTCGATTACAGGACGACACTCCAACCAACCAAGCCATGCCGGCCAGGGCCCAAAATTGTATCTTTCCTGGAGGAAGTTCACCAGAAAAGTCAGTGGGCTCATTCTCCATAAATATATATTGAATGTCACTGATATTTGATACTCCCAAGTGACATCTTACCCTTATTAATAATTAATTGATCATATTAATATTGTATTTCATTTGCTTTTATGTTCTGTCCTGACAAGAACCCTGTGAATAAGTGGACAGAGGACACTGAGGTGCCATAGAAGAAAAGATAAAAAAGGAACACAACAGGTCTTCTGACTTCTATTCTGGTTTCTTCCCAATACATAAATCATTTTTCCTAAAGATGTAAGCTACTACTTCCTGTGTCTTTCTAATTTATTCTAATTCCTTAGTAGCTACAAGTAACCTCTGTTAACATGAATGGTTATCATCCCGTGCTAATGATAACTTACATCCAAATTTTTTAACTTACAAAAAAATAATAACTTTCTTTACTATACACAAAATCTTCACACACAAAAAAAAACCCTCCAGAAAAGGCAATCATGATGATATATAAATATTTAAAGACAAACCACTAGAGAAGAGCTTAAGGATACTACTTCAATTCTAAAATGCCTATGTTGATATTATGAGAGATACTATAGCTGCCATATATGCCCAGGAATTGAAATCAGTGTATCCACCATGGAGGGAATTTGATAATACATATCAAAATCACAATAAGCATACCCATTAACTCAGCAATACAACATCTGGGATTTGTTCCCAAAGGTACACTTTCACATGTAAAAATATTTAGATACAGCTTTTCATAGCAGCACTTTGAGTAGAAAATGTTGGAAATAAGCCAATAGTGGAGGATAGGTTAAATTAATTATAATACATCCCAAACCTGAATACTATACAGGCAAAAGAGAATGAAATTTATATGTACTAATATGGTGAGACCTGCTTCCCAGATATGTTAAGTGAAAAAATAAAAGCAGGACAGTATGCACTGTATGCACTGTTAAGAAAGAGAAGGAAGAAGAGGAGAAGAAATTTGGCCTTTGGCAGTTATTCCTCAAGACTCTTATACTCCTATAAGACTCTTATAAAATGGGTGAATGGAGCAGCAAAGATCCTTTCACGCCCCAGAACAAACCACCCTCCAATCCCTAACATGACAGAAGCTGGGGAAGATGAAAGCACTCAATAATCAACAGGATTAAGGAGAGACAAGCCCCCTTTCTTTGCTTGCTCATAGCTCGTAACAAATGTCGTTACCAAAGGGGGAGGAAAGGACTGTTGAAGGATCTACTTACCGAGTTCAAAGGTAACATTCCCTGCTGTTTGTTACTTTTTGCAGATGAGCTTCCCGCATAGCAGGTAGTAAGTAGACCAGGGATGATACTACAGACTCTACAATGTACAGGACGGCCCCCTCCAGGAGTTATCTGGCCCCAAATGTCAATAGTGCTGAGATTGAGAAACCCCAGTTTACAGATGTAGCTTTCAATAGAATATTATCTGGTACCTAATAAGTTATTATTGTTATTATACCCAACTCTAGCGGGCACTTCTATTTGATTATTCAACAGCATTGCATACTCAGCGTGAGCCAAACTAAACTCATTATTCTCCCCATTCACACCTAATGCACCTCCTGCAGGGCACCCTTCTCAGAGCCCGACATGACCGTCCAGCCACATGGAAATCATCCTCAATTCTTTCTTGTCTCTCAGCCTGATTCTAGTTGACCACAGAGTCCTGTGGATTTTACCACCTCTACAATAGGTCTCAAATCCATCCCTTCTTTGTCATTTCCCAAAACCACTGCCTTGGCTCAGACAGAAATGTGTTGTTTTCACCTGTGTACAGCTGCACATGTCTCCCTTCTCACAGGACAGGCTACATGCCCTCTAGTCCATTCTTCACACAGCAGACAGAATGATCTTTAAAGCAAAAATTCCTTAAGAGCCTCACCCCTAACATTTGTAGACTAGAGCAAGAACAAGTGGAAGTACCTAGTCCATGGCTATTTGGTTTGGTTTTCACTCCAGCAACCCCCCACACTAGAAACTCTATGTACACATGCACACACACACACACACACACACAACTAAATAGCCCCAGGACCACCCCTCTTGTCCTCCAGTATGCATACATGAAAGAGAAAACTATCTCTGGAGTGGCCTAGAACCTACCCTTTTAACCAATATATTGGTGTATTATATTGCCTCTCATGAAGGAGCAAAAATTCTGGACAAGTAGAAATCCATTGATTTGAAGAGTATCAGGAGACCAATATTCTAGACCAAGTGTAGGCTCAGTTTGCTGGGTGTTTTGGACAAATTTTAAATCAGTGAACCTTGTAGGAATAAGGAAGGGAGGAAGAAGCCTTTTATTTTCTCTGAGAAAGAATCAAAGCTTTCCTTCATATGGTCAGTTGGCTTGGCCATGCACCGTCAGGGTGGACAACTGTGTGGCAGGGGCTGGCAGATGGGAGGATGTGTTGCTCCCAAAATTTAGAAGACATCAAAAACACAGTCTTCGTTTCCCAACAAAGCAACAGCATCATCAGGTAACTATAAGAAGCCTTCAGACTGGACAAGAATCAACCAAACACCATGGAGGAAATGTTGTCTAAAACCTGGGAGACTGGGACCCAATGCCATGATGTAACTTCATAAGCAGGGGAATGTTTAAATACAGAGCTCCAAGGATGGAATGGATAACCCAAGTTAAACTTTCCCTCAAGGGAGTTGGGAGACGGCCAGAAAGGGAAAAAAAAAAAAAACAGCGAAAAATGATAAATTGCACTCGCTTTGCAATTTTGTTTAAGGCCTTTAAGACAGAAGCCATCTGTGCGCCTCTGAAAAAGGACTAGTATAGAAGCAGCAAGTTAGGAGACCGAGAACCCAGTCCCTTAGGGAGCACAGGGTGGCTCCCGCCCCGTGTCTGGGAACTGTGCTCAGCGGACTTCACTCTCTCCCCTCCCAATGGCCGTCAGCAGCATAAGATCTACTCCAACTTGTGTTTTCAATAGAAATGATGACTACTTGTTATCTTACCAGTTCCCACCTTCTCTCCCCCCTATCTCAGCAGTTAAGGGAAATAAGGAAGAACATCGTGCCAGGCACTGTGCCTCGTACATATGCATGTGCTGGCCTTGTCAACTCCATCTGTGGCTTCCTAAAAAAACCATAGATACCTTGTCTGCACACGGAGATGAAACCTACATGCAGCTTCAGAAACAATGACCAAACAGAAACTAATCAAGTTTACCCATCTTGGAAAACTGCCCCAGGGCATCACCCCACACACCCTCCTTCCTCACTCCTAGGTTTTTTTTTCCTTTTTCTGCCTTGGTCCCACAAATAAATAACATGAGACTTATACTTAAGCACCTGTGGTGCCTGGGTGAACTGTTAATTATGAAATTTGGATATACCATCTGGGTTAACATTTGGCTGAGGACAGCTAAACCTCTCAGTGCTTCTGAGAAAAGCTCAGACTATTTTTTCTATTAATTATTATACAATTTCCCCCAGCTGGCATTTCTTTCTCTCTCTTCTCTGTCTACTCAAATCCTAATACCCCTCCAGGTGCCACCAAGTCTCTCCTTGCTCACTATGCTAGCTCTGATTTCCCAGCCCACCTTATGAATCCCAACTACATTTATAGTCAGCATCCAAAGTTTATCCCTTAATTGTCTTCTAATTGTTTCACATGTATCACGTCAGTCTCCTGAATTCAAGAGGCCATATAGTACCTTTTTATTTTCCTTTTCATCTCTCATCATGCACAGCACAGTGAATAAATATTTTCCTAGTACTGAATTTCACATGTATTTCAGGACATTACCACCACTAAATTATTAATCTCTTCAGGGCTGGAACCGGAACTTGTTATTCTTTGCAAGTGCCCCGCTACCAACCAAACTGACCCTCTCGTAGGTTCTCAACCATTTGAAGAATGGAAAATAAATAAATAACTACATAAATACTCCAAAGACCTAGAATGTGTTATTTAACTGGATTATGCAATGTTATAGCTGGAAGGGCCTTTGAAATCATCTAGTCGAGACTTTCAGTTTTACCAGAAAGGAAACTGAGATTCAAGTAGGCTAGGTGATATTTCAAGAGTAAGCAGCCAGTGAATGGTAGAGACAACACTATGTGTTTCTATATAGGACACAGAAACAAGGCCTTTCTTTTCTATTCTGTGCTCCGTCCACGCACCCACGCCTCAGTTCCATTGCTATAGTGGGGCATGGTGTTGTTGGCTTCCTGATCTCAAGTGCCCTCCCTTGACCAGCTAATCACAATTACATACGCAGGCTTAACCACAGGTTATCGGATGCTTTGAATGCCCTGTCATGATTATGATTTTCCTACAGAATCTATAACCATTATGTCTCCCCAAGACCCAAGGGCATCCTTTTGGAAATTACCCAAAAGTTGGGCTTGGTTGTATAGTTGTTTCGACCAAACTGTAATCGTTCCTTTGGTCTTTGATTTTTCTCAGACATCATTATGCAGTTACCATTACACTTCTAGCCCGAAGAGCTGGCCACACAACTCTCCTCAGAACAGCTGCCAAGTTTGCCGGTGGTGCTATTTCCTAGGCTGAGGCGAGCAGGGTAACATTTCTCTCTTTCAGGAACCAGAATTGCTCTTTTTCTATGCTTGAGGTAAAAGGCTTTCTTCACATTACATGAGTACTAAAACCAGACCCCTCCAGCCAGAATGCGATCCCATCTGCAGGACCTGCCGTTTTCCCCTGGAGTGCCATTTATTAGAATCAGAGAGGTTTTGACGTAGGAGACAGCTGGACAGACATGAGCAGAGTAGAAACAACAGCCCAGGTACAGAAGGTCACCAGGGCAGAAAGCCCCAAGTGCCCAGCAATGGAAAATCTTAGAGTGGGACCTTTGGATGATCTTTCCTGCCCTGGCACATCACTGGCCATGTGGTTGGACCTTCCCCTGACCTTTCCTCCCCTGGCATGTCACTGATCATGAAGTAGTCCCCCTTAGTGAAACAAGGGGACTTGAGAATGGCCTCTCATGACTCCCATACAAGCCTTTCACAATCATTCCATTAAGCATGAAGATTTTGGGACAATGAGGTTCTGCCGCACATAAAATCATCTTAGGAACGAAGCCTTGGGTCTATTGACTGCAGAGGTAGAGTTTTGGTCAAACTAGAGATAACATCTAGTCCTCGGTTGTGTTTCAGCTGCAGGCCCAGAGAAGCAGCAAGGCCAGGCAGGGTGACGCCATGGCTGACATCAGGACCAGCTGCGATGACTAAGGACCCCTGCCCCAGCATTGACCAAACAGTGGAGACCACAACCCTGAGGAGACACTCCTGGAAAGCTGCTGAATATTCTACTGAGATCCTCCCCGGAGACCTCCAGATAAAAAACCCTCAAGACAAAGGACTCAACGCAACTCTGCCTGACTTGAGCAGGACTGAGCCTTTCTCCTCTTCTTCCCTCAGGGGAGGGTACATTTACTTTCTTTTTCCTAAGCTCCAAGGGTCCTTCTTTTGCCTCTGTAGCTTATTTCCTGAGCCCATGTCTTCTACCGCTCGCTTCTTCTACCTCTGTGACCTTCTACATAAACTTTTGAGTGTATTTGAGTCTTGGCTCTGAATTCTTTCTCAGCCAAAACTCGAGGCCCAAGGTCTAACACCCGGTGCTGTTTTGCCTTAAACAGTTAAGTGGAAGCTGTCTGTGTGGCTGCCCAGTAAAGTCACCCTGACATGTCAAAGCTTTGATGGGGATCACAGTTTTAGCCTATTGTTTTTTGATGCTCCACTTTCAGGTGCCAAACACAGTTGGAGCTTTGGCCTACAAACTGCGCACAAATGGCATATGCTGTTCTCAAAGAGAATTGTTTGTTTGACTTGAAGTCTTTCATCAACTAGGAGTTGATCAAATGCAGAAAGGAGTGATTGAAAGTGTTCTTAAGAAAGAACGACCATGGTAAATATCTTCCTGAACATTTCTAATGATCCAAGCTTTCCAACAGGACTGGTCCTTGGCAAAATTGCAATGTTCATCTCCCCATGACAGGCATCCCCCTACTTTGGGGCCTCTTTCCACCTCAGGTCCCCGAGGCAGTAGATTCGTGGTGTCTGTGCTTCCTCAATGTGCTATTTGCATATTTTTCACTGGAAGCACTCCAAACATTGAACCTGTCTGTCCCTTCCGCACTCCCTAAATCAAATTTCATCTGTATCATCCCCTAGGGCCCTAATTTCTGATATAACTAATCACACAAGTTATATAATTTTGAGAAGTTTACTTAGCTTCTCTGCATCTCAGTTTCACCATTTATAAAAAAAAGTGGGAGGGCTGAATCCTCCCCAAACTCCCTTCTGCTGAAATATTGAGTCTAGCATTGAACTATGGTAAGGGGCTGGGGCAGAGGGTAGGGCTGATTAATAGGACTCCCACACTGTACTTGTTCTGGCTGGCACAATTACATTTTAATAAGTACCTTCTAGAAATGATGTCTTTCAGTGACTTCAGTGAGGACAATTTCAGGCCCTGTGGCAGATAAGTGGCAGAGTTATTTTTGACAAGACAGACTTTTCGGCATTATTTTCAGAGACACCATGGGGCAAGAGAAAAAGCCTAGATTTGACATCACAACAATCTGAATGTGAATGCAACTCAACTGTTTACAAGCTGAGTGACCTTGGGCAATTTACTTCATCTCAGTGAAAGTCAATTTGCTTAACTATAAAATACCTTAAAGATACTCTTGTTGAAGAGGTATTATTTTTGCCGTTACAGTGAAGAATTAAATAAGAAAATGTATAAAGCACCTAAACAATATCTGCATATAAAACATGTTCAGTTAACATTAATCCCTTTTCATTCTTAACTCTGCTCACATTTACTCTGCATATGCAAAAACTCCAAATTACTTCTTTTGACCAATCCCAAATGTGAATCTTTCCATTTTCTAGAATAAGGCATGAATTATTAATGTAGTAAAAATAACACCACCTGACTGATTACAAAAAGCTAACTGAAAATGACTGGTAAGAGACGTATAACTCAATCCTTTCATAGTTATTTGTGGTATATTATTTCAGGGCTCTGGCTCCAAATTTCTCCTGCTTCAGGAGGCCAAATTAGCTAGCCTGACCCAGGAACGTGCTCACTTTGCAACTATCTAAACACATGAAACTCAAAAATATTCCCTTCCTTTATTTTAATAGGAAAAAAAAAAGGAATGTTTCTTAAACAAGGATGCAGAGTCTGTCTCCCCCAGCTAGCATCAAACCAAGGCCTGGAAGATAAATATTGCCTCATATTTTCAGAAACAGTCCAAAACCAACTCTATCCTCCTTCCCCTGTAGGCATTTCCTTTTCTCATTATCTTCCTTACAGGGAAATTGGAGTGCACAGTCCAGTGAGTCATCACTTGATCCAATGTGACTCCAGCTGGGAGGAAACTGAGGAGAGAATTCTCAGCATGGACATGGTTGGACTGCACTGGCCTACGAGGCCAGGATACGCTGGGAATTGGTTACAGGTCCTCAAACCCAGAGCGGTAAAACTTTGGGGGAAAGGAGTGTGTTGCTGAGTCATCACAACAAAAGAGAAGGCTGTCAGAAACTGGCTACAGGGGTGGAAGCATTCTGCTGCTCTCAGAGGCCAAGATACTTGCGTCCTGGGACCTGACCCTGACAGTGGGCCGTGCTGTCTTAGGCACCCTCTCCCTTAGTCTCAGCCAGCTCACCCCTGCTGCACACACCTCAGAACCTCCTTTAGCATTGATCTCTCCCTCTACCTATCCCCAAACTTAAACTTTTTAACAATCCTAAAGTAGATAGAAGGATAAAAATTAGACATTTAAATCAATTTAAATATGAATAATTTTTATTAACCCAACTAAGGTAATTTAAGACAATGAGACAAAGTGAAGATTTAGTGAGGGGTAAGCTATTCTGAGAAAATGGTCTCTTCCTTTAGTGGCCCTGGTCCACATATGTCAATAGCCAAGTTCACCTACATATTTTCAGAGTCAAAATTCCCTAAAACACTTTTAGGGAAAGCAGATGAAGGTGGATGGTTTGTAGCTAAAGGAACTCTGGCCTCAAATGACAGTATGCTCGGCCTGAAGATTTACACGATAAAATCAACTTTAGAAGGTATTATTTGTTTTTTTAGGACACCTTGAAGTTTGGGGGGTGGGCAGACTAAGTGGCAAAGTAGACACAATTTGTCAGAAAAGATTTGAATATTTCCAAGAGTTAAAGGATCCAGAGAAACTGGTTGCATCAAAGTTCACATGGGCAGATGCCCTGAATTTTTCCGTGACTGGCAATTGCCAAGACTTACATTTCTCAAATACCCAGACGTTCATTATGAAGTTTAGGAAATAAGGAAGTATGCCTGAAATGAAACCAGTTAAGCCTCAATATATTAATATATTTATATTTACATATGTATTAATTTGAAAGTGAGAAGGGAAGAGGGAGAGAGAGAGAGAGAAAAACATCAATTTGTTGTTTCACTTACTTATGCATTCACTGGTCACTTCTTGTGTGCGTCCTGACTGGAGAGCAAACCTGTAACCTTGACGTATCAGGATGACACTCTAACCAACTGAGCTACCCAGCCAGGTATATTTTTCAATATATAGTTATATGTGTACATATATGTGTATATATGCATATATTTATATGGGAACGTATGTGTGTGTGTAAATATATGACACATACCTTGAGCTATATCTATATAGACAGATAGATCTAATACACACCGATGTATTTCTGACACTGCTGACAAAAGAAATCAATAGCAACTTGTAAACAGGATTTACGGCACTGAAGTAATTCTCCTTGAGCTGGGATTAAATCCTACTTACCACCATGGTTAGCCTTTCAGTTCCAAATAAACTGTTATTCACTTCCTAGTTCCTACAAAGAGATATTCTGAAGACTTGTTTATACATCTGTGTACAGCTCTGATTCCCTATTCTCTCAAGCTGTTCGGAATAATTCAGTTATTGGAATGCACATGATAAGATTAGCTGCCTCCTTCACCCTTACCCCAAGGGTATTTGCACTTTTACAGGTGAAAGCTGAGATTTTGTTTGTTTTCTTTTGTTTTTTTCAAGATGATGAACTGAGCACAAGTGAAATATAGAAGTTTGTCTTCCTCCTTTCAGGGTTGCAGTTAATAGTTAAATTGATAATAAAAGATAACGATTTTCTTTAAAAGAAAATAAACTCCTAACAGAAAACAATAAAAAGATAGAGTGAGAGTGGGAGAGACAGATCTCCACAAATTCCTTGAAGATGGATAGTATATGGAAGCATTTTGCAGAAAACCAGGAGGAAGTCATAGTCTAGTATATACGCAGAAAGAGGCAGTAGAGGCCTGGCCCCTTCAGAGTTTCAGGACAACTTATTGTGAAACTATTATTTTCCATTTCTTTAAACTATCAATCAATTATAATGGGAAAATAAAGACATATTTTAAATAGTCTGTCTGAGGAAGTAAATTGAAGACACACTCCAACAAAGTAAGAGTGAAATCCAACACAGAAACAAAAGCCTCGAGGAGACTTCTGACCAAGATGGAAAGATGGAGGTGTAGGTAGATATACTTTGCCTCCTTGCACAACCAAAAAAAAAGGACAACAACAAATTTAAAAACAAAAAACAACCAGAACTGCCATAAAATCACTGTATGGAAGTCTGACAACCAAGAAGTTAAAGAAGAAACTTTCATCCAGACTACACACCACATGGGTTTTCCTGCCTTGGTGAATACCTAAGGCTTCACCCCTTACAACATAACAGGTGCACCAAGACAAAGAAATATGGCCCAAATGAAAGAACAGATCAAAACTCCAGAAGAACAACTAAATGACTAAGAGATAGCCAACCTATCAGAGGCAGAGCTTGAAACACTGGTAATCAGGGATGCTCATAGAAATGATTGAGTATGGTTGCAAAATAGAGGAAAAAGTGAAGGCTATGCAAAGTGAAATAAAGAAAAATACACAAGGAACCAACAGTGAAGGGAAAGGAATTGGACATAAATCAATGATTTAGAGCAGAAGGAAGAAATAAACATTCAACCAGAACAGAATGAAGAAGCAAGAATTCAAAAAAAAGAAGAGAGCTTTAGGAACCTCCAAAACAACTTTAAATGTTCCAATATCTGAATAATAGGGGTGCCAGAAGGAGAAGAGGAAGAGCAAAAAATTGAAAACTTAATTCAAAACATAATGAAGGAGAACTTCCCCCAATCTGGCAAAGGAAATAGACTTCTAGGAAGTCCAGGAAGCCCATAGAGTCCCAAAGAATTTTGGCCCAAGGAAGCACACACCAAGGCACATCATAATTACATAAGTCATGAAAGACAAGGACCTACATCCAAGATGACTCTATGCAGCAGAGCTATCATTTAGAATGGAAGGGCAGATAAAGTGCTTCCCAGATAAGGTCAGGTTAAAGGAGTTCATCATTACCATGCCCTTATTATGTGAAATGTTAAAGATACTTAACTAAGAAAAAGAAGATGATAAAAACTATGAACACTAAAATGACAGCAAACTCACACCTATCAACAACTTAATCTAAGCAAAACAAAAACAAAACAAACTAAGCAAACAACGAGAACAGGAACAGAATCACAGAAATGGAGATCACATGGAGGGTTATCATCGGGGGGGGAAAGGTACAGAGAATAAGAAGCATAAATTGTAGGTACAAAATAGACAGGGGGAGGTTAAGAATAGTATAGGAAATGGAGAAGCCAAAGAACTTATATGAAGGACCCATGGACATGAACTAAGGGGGGAGGGGCAGGAGTGCTGTGGGTGGGGGGGTACAGAGTGGAGGGGAATAAAAGAGAAAAAAATGGTACAACTACAATAGCATAATCAATAAAATATACTTTTAAAAAGAACTGTAAAAACAATGAATAAACTATAAAGAACTTAAAAAAAAAGAGACGAAAGCCTTGAGCTATAACAATCTCTAAGAATGACTCAAAAGTCCAATAAAAATGAATCAGACATTGATGGCAGTGTAGACAACCCATAAAGCAATTGCTCCAAATTGGAACAGACACTCAGTGGGCTCCACAGCTAACTTTACAAGCAATAGAAAGCCATGGATCCCTTTCAATAGATGGAATGAGCAAGAAGTTGCAAGGTCATAATATGGTACAGAAGGCTACATTTCTCCTTCTAGTAACTCCAGGGTCGGAGGGCAGTTCAAAAAAGTTATGGTGTAAATATGAAACAGACTAAAATGTGACATGATTGGAGTATTTGAAAGAGAATAAATAAAAAGAATTCCTTTGATCTAACCCTAGGACCCTGACTGGTCAAAGGGCAAAGGGGGAAGTGGGGCATGGCACTAATGTATAGTGAACAGTGTTTGCATAGGCATAATATTATAAATGGTATTTTAAAATTATTTGTTAGAGAGAGGGGGACGGAGCAAGAAGGGGAGAGAAACATCAATCTGTTGCCTCTTGCACACACCCCAACTAGGATCAAACCCACAACCCAGGCATGTGGCCTGACTGGGAATCAAACCCAGGACTTTTCAGTTTACAGGATGATGACCAATCAACTGAGCCACAATGGCCAGGACTACACGTGCTTCCTTAATCGGCTTCGACTTTAGAAATGAACCCATAGACAAGGTAAGGATTTCTAGAAAAATCTCCACTTTGTACAGAATGAGCCTTCTAAGCAAATCTCATCCATTAAGCACAAGACTTTCCTTTAAATTACTTGCCACCTTTAGATCTTAAGTGGAAAGTAAAAGGAAGCAAGATTTTTATTATTAGTACAGTAATTTGACATTAGGTATAAATGAGTACTTGTTTCTTTAGTGTCATCATTTGAAAGAATGGCAAAGTTACTTGTGAACAGGTACCTTAGCCAGTGAAAGAGTAGTCACTCCTGTGAGACTCCCAAATGGTCCCAGTACACAGAAAGGCTATTTTTATTCTCTGTTTAGGGTGGCTTGATGTCACAGGCTAAGCCCTTCTGACTGTGCCATGGCAGATGCAACTTCTGGATCCTGCTGGCAGAATTGCAGTCATGTTTTTGTGGTCCCAGCAGCTCCTGGAACCACACTCAGCCAGCCCTCCTCCACACCTAGAAGGCACTGTGCCCTGCCAGGAGCGATGATGGGTGACACCTCTCCCCTCCAGCTCTCCTGCTGGCTGTAACACTAACAGCAGTGGCATAGTTCTGCCATAGCAGTCTATTTATATAAAAAAGAAGAATCTAACTCCACCTCTGGAGTTTTAAAATTAGTTTTTAACTGGACAAAGCTCAGCAGAATTAAAGCAGAATTAGCCCAGTGGGTTGGGCATTGTCCTGCAAAGCAAAAGGCCACTGGTTTGCTTCCCAGTCAGGGCCAGTGCCTGGGTTTCAGTTTCAGTCCCCGCTGGGGCATGAGTGAGAAGCAGCAGATTGATGTTTCTCTCTCACATCCATGTTTTTCTCCCTCTCTTTCTCCCTCCCTTCCGCTCTCTCCAAAATATATTTTTTTCAAAAAAACTAAAGCAGCAGAATTCATTATCATTCCTCAATAGAATGTAAGTGGCATCATCCTGACTGATGTATATTTAAGCAATAATGGACAGAGGCTTGTGAGGGCTGCCAGTGAGAAGCCAGGCGGATGATAGCAGAGCTGCTGATCCTCTCAATGACTAGCGGAGAGTGCAGAGATGTTGTGCTACCTTCCTGAACTGTACATGAGGAGTTGTTTGCCAACACACGCTAAGAGGATGGCACCCACAAACGTGAGAGCACTGTGGGGTTGCAGGGGTGGAGGGGGGTCAGGAGGAAGAGCGGCCTGACATGGTAGAAGTAGCAGGCGTGTTACTATTAGAAGTAGCTCAGTTCAATCCTGAGCCCACGATTTATTGGATGTGTGACTAGGGGCAATAAGTTAAGCTTTCAGAGCTTCATCTTCCTCTTCTATAAAATGGGCACAGGCTCTCTGCTCCTCACGTTAAACAGCCACAGGAAGCCACACCTTCCTGCACGGTGCCAGCCACAACCCTGAGACACGATGGTGAAGGTCCGAGTGAA
This sequence comes from Desmodus rotundus, assembly GCF_022682495.2. Lineage (NCBI taxonomy): Eukaryota > Metazoa > Chordata > Mammalia > Chiroptera > Phyllostomidae > Desmodus > Desmodus rotundus. The sequence goes on along the minus strand of NC_071397.1, from coordinate 16,012,956 downwards.
TAGATGTGACCGTACTGGGCGCCTGGTCACCAGGGCTGCTTTTAAGTCTGGCAAAGTGAATATCATTGCTATCAACCCCTTCACTGATCCCAGCTACATGGTCTACACATTCCAGTATGATTCTATTCACGGCAAGTTCAGAGGCATAATCAAGGGTGAGGAAAGGGAGCTTGTCATCAATGGAAAGTCCCTCTCCATCTTCCAGGAGCGAGGTCGCACAACATGAAATGGGATGATGCTGGTGCTGAATATATTTTGGAGTCCACTGGTGTCTTCACTACTGTGGAGAAGGCTAGGGCTCAATTGAAGGGTGGAGCCACGAGGGTCATCATCTCTGCCCCTTCTGCAGATGCCCCCATGTTTGTGATGGGTGTGAACCATGACAACTATGACAACTCCCTCGAGGCTGTCAGTAATGCCGCCTTCACCACCAACTTTGTGGCCCCCCAACTCAAGGTCATCCATGACAACTTTGGCATTGTGGAGGGACTCATGACCACAGTCTATGCCACAAAGAAGACTGTGGATGACCCCTCTGGGAAGCTGTGCTGTGTTGGGGGGGGGGCGCTGCCCAGAACATCATCCCTGCTTCTACTGGCACTGCCAAGGCTGTGGGCAAGGTCATCCCTAAGCTGAATAGGAGGCTCACTGGCATGGTCTTCTGTGTCCCCACCCTCAATGTATTGGTCATAGATCTGACCTACGCCCCAGAGAAAGCTGCCAAATATGATGACATCAAGAAGGTGGTAAAGCAGGCATCAGAGGGCCCCTCAAGGGCATCCTGGGCTATACTGAGGACCAGGCTGTGTCCTGCGACTCTAACAGTGACACCCCACTCCTCCACATTCGATGCTGGGGCTGGCATCGCCCTCAATGATCACTTTATCTAGCTCATTTCCTGGTATGACAATGAATTTGGCTACAGTAACAGGTGGTTGACCTTATGGTCCACCTGGCCTCCAAGGGGTAAGAGAGCCCTGGACAAACTGCCCCAGCAAGGGGAAGAGAGGCCCTCAGCTGCTACAGAGTCCTTGCCCCAGATCGATCCCCCAACACACCAAGAATATCCTGACCTCCTCAGTTCCCATCCCAGACCCCCTGAAGAAGGGGAGGGGCTTAGGGAGCCCTACCTGGTCATGCACCATCAATAAAGTTCACTGTACCTAGAAAAAAAATGGGCATGATTATAGCCACGCTACATGAGATAATACAAAGGTCTCAGCGTTTAGAGGCCTCTCACATATGTTAGCTGGTTTCCTTCCCTGAAAATGTTTCATGTGTCACACTTTTCCCTCAGAAATCCATTCTTCAGAAACAAGTTCTTCATAAACCCTCTTTCCAGTTCTACCCAGGGATAGCATATGGAGTACCAAGCCAATTTCTTCCTGTTTCCTTTTATGAGTTACCTCACATTTCCACCCTAACCAAGAAAAGGAAAGTAAAGGAAAAGAAAAAAGAAAAGAGGAAAGGAAAGGACTTCCCTTCCTTCTGAGAACCTTATATAAATGCTTGGGATAAAGCGGGCAGGTACATCATGGCGAACATCATGGGATCAAGCAATGGTGAGACAGGCGTCATTCAAACTGAGTAAAAATGCGGTCAGGTCCCCGTGGCCCGAGTCAACCTTGGGTCTCCACCATTGCATGAGCTCATTGCCACGCTCCTCTGCTTGGACTCCAGAGAGGACTGTAGCAGGGATTGCGTTTTGGTCAGTCTCTATAAAGTGCTATAGCCACGGGGCCTTTCATCTCCGTGGACTTAGAAATCCCACCTTTCAAAATGTTTCTCACAAACACCTCCCACCATGTGCATCCAGTTACGATTAAGTTGAAAGGAAAATAATTTTCCACTGGTCAGTCTCTTCCTGGGTGTGTGTACTTTTTAATAAAAATTCTGAGATTTTTCCCTTTCGTGAAGGTTTCTTTAAAATCATTTTCTTTTTTTACCCTCTTTCTTTAAATGTCATGGCCAAGAATTATTTCCTGGTGGTTTATCGTGCAGAACTCAGCTCACCGGTCCACGGACTGTCACTTCACTTTACTCTCTGGGCCGGTTAACAAGGTTCAGAGAGGACACGCTGCGGCAGTGACGGCCAGGCTGCGTGCCACTTCGTAGCCGGACAGCACGTGGGGATTTAACGAGCAGCAGCGTTTCTCCCGTTAACAGTGGGTATAAGCCCAAGAAGAAAAAAATAGGACCTGACCATAAATCTGACGTCTGAAAATAAATGAACAATATTTGTTTACAAAAATAATCCCAAACAACTCCAGGGTCCTACAACCTGGGCTACAAAATCAGGCTGTGTGAACACACCCAGTTTCTCCTAATTTCCACAGACACCGGCAGTTCCTCCACCCCCGTTAAGATCTCCTCTCGACCCCAGTATCTCTGGAAGCTCCAGGAGTGTAGCATAGTACTCAAGAGCTTCCGCAGGCCAGCACTCAAATTTAGGCCTTGTCCACACCCGCCCATCCTGAAGGGCCAGCCCTCCGCATGCCCTACCATAGCTGTCCCATTTCGGACCACTGAAGCTCTTTGGGATGCTGCTGTCCCTACGTCCCCAACTGATGTTGACTCTCGACAGAGCAAACAAGGACATCCATGGAGGTCATATGTGCATATTGTAGTCCATGGAAGGACAGACCCTGAAATGGTACAGTGGACAACCTGCGCAACCATACATCACAGCCCCGGGGCTAATCTAACCCTCAGTACTCACCTCTTCTCACTCACCAGCTCCGGCTTTGCAACGACAGTCACGCACAGCTGGTAAAACCAAGGATGATGATTACTTTAGTGTGTATACAGATCATTTGAATAAAGGGACCCAGGGGGCAATCGTGCTGTCAGAGGGACTGTGGTACGGCACATTCAGGTAAGTCACACACTATACCCAGGTCGGCTTCTCTCCCCTCACTCTCTTCCACACCCTGTTGCTCAGTCCCATTTGGTGTGTTGTTTGCCCTGCACTACATCCTTCCAATCCTTTCTGGGATGTCAGTGTGTCTTTGGGCTGCAGTCAGTAACCCTGTCCTCATCTTTACTCAGGATGCTTCTCAGCTCCACAGGTCAGACAAAACAAAAGAAGCCTAATTGAGGGTGAGGCCACCACCTTCTGAGAGCCTATCTGTGCTTCAGACTCACATGGGACACCCTGGTACATGAATAGGCACTCACCAGAGTTATGTATGTCTCCTTTGACGTCAAGGGCTGGACACCCGATCAAAGCCACACTCACAAGCAAAAGGGAGGTTTGATCTGAAGCGGCAGGAGGCAAGAACATAAGAAAATACTCCATGTTCATCTCTCCTGCTTCAATCCCCAGACAAGATTACCAAGCACTTCCTGCCAGGGCTGCCCTGCCTTCTGCCTTTTTCTAAGCTTAGTTCTCCAGCCTTTTAGAATTTTTATGAACTAGCAATGTTCTCTGAATAAATTCCTTTTCTGCTGAAATTAACTAGATTCCATTTCTGTTGTTGACAACTGACAAATCCTAACTGATATATTATGTGTAAAGAGAACAAAATATTGCTGGAAAACTCTACGAGAAAATTTGAATTAATAAAAAGCCATCTTTTGTTCCTTGTGTGATTAGAAGCAAAAATAGAAAATATCATTTTTCCTTAAATTAACTGTAAACTTACAAGTAATTTAATTTCCTTAAATTAGACTGTAAATTAACTATTATAGCCAATATGATCCACATTAAAAAAACCAAAAGAGAATAATTTTTGAGCCTTGACAAAATAATGCAAGATTTTCTCTTGAAAGGTGAATATGTTATAACAGCCAAGGAAGTTCTGGGGGGAAAAGTACTTGTCCTGTCAGAAGTTAAGTTAGTAAAAGCTATTCAACCACTGTAGAAAACAGAATGCTGGTTGTACAAGAATAGAATAAAGATATCAGAATAAATAGAAATTTGGAAATATATCCAAGAGTATGTAAGGATTTAGAACATTATGCAATGGATATTTCAAATTCAGGGATAAGCAAGAACTAGGAATTAAAGTAGTATTTGGAAAATTAATTAGCATTTATATTTAGTGAAATACAAAGCTGTATTCCTACCTTGCTTCATATTCCAAAATAAACTCTAAATGGCTCATATAAAAAGGATGAATATTTTTATAATTAACCACAAAACTATTGAATGTAATTCAAATACTTTAAGGTTACCACTTAAAGTTTAAAAAATAAACCATAAAACTACTAGAGTAAAATATAAGGTAATAAAAATATTTTTAAAAATCAAAGTAGTATTGTAAAATTACAAATACTTTTATAATCTTGGAATAGGAAAGGTTCATCTAGAAAATACAGGGTCTGGCAGAAGTGAGGCTTGCTTGAGTGTGGTTGGTAGGGTAATAACAAGAGTATAATAATTTATGGTTTTATTATGAACATTTCACCTAAAATGTCATATGGTGTGCTTGAGTCTGATATTGTTATCTTACAGAATTACATGCTTATGATTTTGTAATAAAAAAGGGGCATTATTTGTGCCTGGCCATGAATATCCCTGTAACCAAGGGGATGTGGGGGGACTAGAAACAAACTCGGCGCCTTCTACTAAATATTTACTAACTACACTACGGTGTCTCCACTCAATGGAATATCACGCTCTTCAAGATCTACATGAGGATGTCCATGTTCAAGGTCTATTTTGAGCGTAGGGCTTCTTTCAGTCATTCATTCCCAGGCAGGAAGAGCTCTGAAAGGATCCAGGACTAAATAGAACCTCAGGAGCACTTTTCCATGGAGATAAGGGGGTATAATAAATAGATCTAGACCAAGACAAGTTATTTTCACTTTTTTTTTTCATGACCCTATAAAAAGCTGAGGTCAGGAGTGGGCCTAGCAGAAGAGGCCAAGGAGCCAGGCACCCCAGTGACTGGGAACTACAGGCTAGAGGGATAAAAGGATTTAGTTCTGGAGGCCAGCCCTCCTTACCTGAATGTGAGAGCAGACAGGGAACTGGGCCCAAGTCCTCACCCCTGATAGAAAAAGTATTAACTAGAATGTCATCTCAGGGGCGTGCACCTTTGGACTCAAGCAGAATGGTCCGCGAGATGAGGGAATTCACAGGTTCCAAATTCTAGTTATGTTTCCTCTCCTAGAGGCCTGGGAAAATGGCAGCAGGATAAATTCCACCAGATCACTGGCAGTCTTGAGGCAAAGCTTCTTCGTAGATTTATCTAGGAAATTGATATCTACTGGGAATTTCAAACATCTCAACCTGCCTCTCAGGTTTGGTGAAACCAAATTCTGATCAGTCCAGTAAGACCTAGCCTCTCTCCTCTTACCAACTTTCCCATCCCTTCCTCCCTTAGTCACCCTACTGATTTACTTATAAATTCCTTAAGGCAGTTGATGTATTTATCTTGAACTGAAAGTGAAATTTGTTTAATTCCCCTAATGTAAATTCTTTCGTAGAAATAATCAGATTTTTTCCACCAATTACCAACTGAGTAGAAAAAGCACCTCCCTCAAGTCTTTCCTCAAATGGCAATTTCTCAGTGAAGTCTATTCCCTTTTTCACTGTTCACGTAATAAGGTGATGTATAAAAAACAATACAGTGTTTAATATGGTTGTATATCATATTCATCATTTCTGTCTCTCACACACATACACACAAGCATGATGAGAATGGGGGTTTTGTCTGCTTTATTCACTGTTGTTTCCTTAGAATCCAAATTAGCATCTATCCCATAATGGGTGATCAACATCGTTGTTGGAATACATGGTCACCTTGAAAACTGAATTCAAGAAAGGATCCAAAAAAAAAAAAAACCAAAAAACCCCAGGCCCTCACTATTCAGCATTGTTATCTGAAGAAATATTTGTCTGGCAGCTGTTACAGGATCCTTCCTTTATCCCTAATTCATGTTGCCTCTTGCTTACATCTCTGATTCTGTAGCAGGACAGAAAAATGGTAGATGGGCCATGAACCTCCCTATCATTGTCAGAAGGTATAAATGGTGAGAGGATACTTTTCAGCACGATGCTCACTATCAAATGCTGGGTGGTACACAAAAATAAGTTCATGAACACAGGAGGAACAGGAACACATAGCCAGGGTTAAGAGCCAGGGGTGATGGTCCTTGCATCCTCTGGGCAAACAAGAAGGGGCCACTGTGTATTAGTTTGTGTGGTATCTATCTACCTTTAAAAACAGAAAGATCATTGGCTGGACAACTCTGCAAAGATGTATATAAGTGAACTTTAGGTATACCTATTGTTTGTGATAACACTTGGAAGTTTTTTTTTAAACTTTCTACATTCATTCTCAGACCTTCACATATTATTTAAGAAACTAAACCCCATCAATCTAGTGTCCAATGCAAATTTTTAGCAACATGCTAAAATGCAAGTAGCTCCCTGGAAAATATATGATGAGTTTATTAAACAAAGAATGTCTCCAAAATTTGAAAGTAAAATAATGCTCCAGATTTGCCCATCAATTTCCAAATTCAGTATGGTATGTTATCAAAGAATCATCAGAACTTCAGAAATAATCAGAATGCAAAAAAGGCCCACCTATGTAGAAAACTCATTTTAAAGAGCAAGGAAGGGAATCTGAACCACTGTGATGCTGCTTTCCTGTAGTGCAAATATTTGATCAAGGCTGTTGCTTAAAAGCTCACTTTTCTAGATTTTACCTGGAAATTCCTAGGACACTGCAAATTCTCTCTCTCTCTCTCTCTCTCTCTCTCTCTCTCTCTCTCTCTCTCTCTCTCTCTCTCTCCCCCCCACCCCCAATTGGGTACCACCTAAGTGAGACAAGAATCTTGGTAAATTACTCAGTGTTTTTATTTTACCCCTGCTGGGCTCCTTGTGAGCCTTCCTGGGTTTGTTATACTCTGAAATATGGAGCATTAATGACCTTTTAGAAAGTGCCAACACATGTTGGGCGGAGGCTACTTGCTCTGCTCCCCATAAAAAAAGGGTGTTAATAGGCTCCAAAGGGGGCCCTCAGTAAGGAAAATAGTACTTCAAGCCTTTATTAACTGACTGCTATCATGTAGGGGGATCCAAGGTGGTGAGCTCTCAATTTGGAAAAAGACGACATTCAAGAATAAGGGAAAGAAGGCACTAATGGGGTCCTTTTACAATTTGAATTAGACGTGTGACCTTGTAAAACCTGATTAACTATTGTGTTTTCATCTCCCCCTGTTGACAATTGGTTTAAGTGGCTTCTCTTAATAGCAAAAAATGAGTGTCACAGACAGGGTGCTGCTGGAAGCCAGCCTTTGCAGTTTCCACGGTGTGGCAGATCCTTCCCAGCTGATTTTAGTTCATAGATAAAATTATTTGAAAATAGAAACCAAAAACAGAGGGCATTTTTAGTTCTTAAAATAGGCCCGTCTCTGCCATTCCTATGGCTATTATGCAAAAATGTTTGGAGCTTTTCAATGACAAGGTTAGTAAGATATTGGATTTTTTTTTTCCCTACCTCTCAGAATAGTATCGCCCATAATGCCTGGCTTGATTAACAATTAACTCCAAATGGCTAAGCCACCACATTAGTATAGCAACAATACAGCTGAGCTGGCCCTGTCTCTGCACATAACTGTTTGGAAAATGGCATATCAGATATTCAGTAGATCCAGTTAGGCCTTTTCAACATGTCCCTTTACCCAGGAATAATTTGGAAAAAAACATATGCTCACACCCCTTCCACTTATTCTCATCTCCCATTCCCCCAGCTTCACCTATTGATACACTTAATATTGAACTAAACTTTTTCACTCACATTCTGAATGTTTGCTTGGCAGTTGTTTTAGCGCTTGATTCCAGTTGGGACCAGAACCTGAAGCACTAAAATACCCTGGGAAATGCTAGGCTCTTGCTATATCTGGTTGAGACTGGAAGCTGTAATGTTAGATATCTTGCCAGAGAGTCTGTTCTCACGACATTTGTAACCCAACTTCGTAATGCCAAAGTCCAGAAGAGTTCTGGACCCAATTATATAAAGGGAACCTGATACTCCCCAACTGTCCCATGAGTGAATTATGACAAGTCTGAGTTGCATGGGCATGTGGCCCCCGTCCTGGGTGCACAACTTTGCACACAGGTGAAGTGAGGATAAAATGGATATTAAGGCAACCTTGAGGGGGAAAAGGAATTTAAAAGGGCCTCATGAAGTTGAATAAGGAAAGGGAAGGCATGTTACTAACTGACTTTGTGATGAGAACAGGAAATGGGGGCATTCTATCTTCATTTCACTACTGGGGTAGGGAAGGAGTGAGAAAAAAGAGGTGGAGCGGGCTGGGTGACTTAAAGCAGGTTACTTAGTCTCTCTGAAGTTTAGTTTCCTACAAGGGAAAATGAACTTTTATGTGAGGCTGAAATGAAATCATGTTACTGTTGTAGGCAGAAGAATGGCTCCCTTGAAAGGTATCCATGATCTGATCTGTGAAATGTGAGTATCACCTTCCTTATATGACAAAACAACAACAACAATAACAAAAAAAAAACTTTTCAGGTGTGATTAAAACATTTCAGTTGGGGAAATTCTCCTGAATTATCAGATGGGCCTAAATGCAACCACAAGCACCTTCATAAGAAAGACAAAGAGGGAGAATTGACACAGACAAAAGAGAATAAGGCATGGAAACAGAAGCAGATACTGGAATGATGTGACCGTGAGTCAAGGAATGCAGGCAGCCTCTGGAAGCTGAAAGAGGCAAAAACTGATTCCCCCCCCCCCCCCGCACCCCAGAGCCTCTGGAGGGAGTATGATCCTGCTGGCACCTTTATTTTGGCCCAGTGAAACTGATTTTAGACTTCTGGCTTCCAAAACTGTGAGTGAACAAACTTCTGAAGCTTTATGCCACTCAGTTTGTGGTCATTTGTTACAGCAACCACAGGAAACTCATACAATTTATGCCAGAATATTTTCAGTGTTCTCACCAAGACAGAATGGAAAGTGAGTGGACATGTGAAGTTTTTAGCTCAACCAGACCTAAAGTCTGGAGGAATAGAGGTTATCTACAAAGAGTAATTTGATGAATTCCTGTCTATGGGCCTCTGTGCACAGTTACCAACCTACAAGTTCTGATATATTTGGCTATTTTTATTCCCTGCAAATTTCAAGTTTCAAAAGTTACCCAATAATTTGCAAATGATTCAAAGAAGAGTCTTAAGATTTTCCTACCTCTACCTTAGTTTTATGTATTAAAATATTCATCCATCAAACATCCACTATTCATACTAAATACTGCAGATGAAAAGCAAAACACAACCAAATATTTGAATCAAGGAATACATAATCAGTTAGAAAACACCGCTTAAACACTACATAGCACATTAATTCTTGGCTAGTATGGCAGAGGCTAGAAGTTAAACAAAGTACATGGTCTATGACTTCTCCCAAAGGGCATGTGGTAGAATGGTTATAATGGTGTCCTGAAATGTGCATAGGACTTTGAGGTCAGAAATCTTAGGTTCTGGTTCTAATTCCACAAGTTAACAGTGTTGTGACCTTGAACAAGCCAATTAATGTCTCTGAGCCTCAGTGACCTTGTCTAAAATATGGACATAACACCATCTCTACCACTCAGCATGCATAAAGAAGGAACGCAATAATGAAAGTGAGGCTATAGCAAAGGGTAAAACACTGCCTCAACTGCTCCTGAGAGCACAGGTCTAAAACTGCTCAGGGCTAAGGAGCTGAGTTTTTCCCTTAGATACTTTTTGTTTGATCTACATAGCGTTTTAATATTTTCAATTTGTTACCAACATTTGAAACCAAGAGATTTCACATAAAAGTAGATCCTATGCACTGTTTTGAGAGAACTATGAGTTGCACCACAGTGGCTCCTCCTTGCTGCCTTGCAACAGTCAGCCTCTACTAAGCATTCATTTATTCATTCATTCCACCAATATTTAGCCACAAAGGACTATGTGGCTGGCACTGTTCTAGGTGCTGTGTGGACACTAGTGAAAAAAAACAGAGGAGGCTATTGCTGTCACAGAGCTCGCTTTCTGAGGGGTGGGAGGTCATAATCTACCGCAGCCCAGCCCACTGCACTCATTCACTCTCCTTGCCCGGCCCCCATGGGCTCAGGGTTTTGTGACCACAGATTCTTTCCAGGCAAATGCCTTCTGGAGTGAGAAGAGGTAGAGATGTCATAGAATTTTGTGCCTGGTTTAGAGTCTCAATACCTGATGGAACGGGGTAGGTGGGGAAAATGAAAAAGAAAATAAAGGACTTTCAGTTTGTACCAAAATGATACGGTTCCAACCAAATTACCCTCAGATTTAGACAAGACAGGGAACTTCTCTACCTGTTCATCCACTCATTCAATAAACATTCACTAAATGCTAAATCCGTGTCATACACTGTACCAAGATGTGAGATAACAACGATAGATGATAGATACAGATAAATAGATAGATGATTAGATAGATAGATAGACACCTCAGGTTAGTGACAATTTAGCCACCCTCCAAAGCTTAAGAAATATCTCAATCAGACGTGCAGCATTTCAATGCAAAGAGACGTGCCTCCATAATCACTGCCACGCCACCAGGCATCAAGATCTAAGTCCTTTTATCCATTGATGAAAATATCTCATTTTCTTTTGTTCCTTTGTGTTTTAGGTGCTTTATATGTATTAACTCATTTTATTCTCATAAAAACCCAATGGCGTAAGCACTTGGGTTTTATTCTCATTTTATAGATGTCACCTAAAAATGTACTGTTCAATCCTGGGCCCGGTTTTACTTTTTTAAGATCTGATGTTTGTTCTCCATTACCCAGTTACTTGCCCTGAGTACAAAAGTTCTGTTTGTTTAAATTTCCATGTCTTTTACAAGCAGAACTTGTGAAAGCCATTTTAATTTATTCTCCATCTACCACTCTATGCCTTGAGTGGTTTATTATCAGAAGTTTAAAATCTTATTCAGGGAGAGAATAATATTATAAAAATAACAATTGTTTATTGTAGGTGTATTGTGTTAGGAACTTGATGGATTTTGTCTCATTGCCACTTCCCTACCTAGACAAATGAGGTAACCAAGGTTCAGAGAGATGAGTAATATTCTCTACTCGCAGAGCTGATAAGGCTCAGGGCTCAAATATAAACAAAAAATTCAGCCCAGTGTTCTCTATATGTTCCATATGAAACACGCTAAAGGGACTATAAAGAAAAAAAATCAGAGATCTCCAAACGTTAGTGAGCCTGAAGATTTTCAGGCAGAGGACAGGGCCTGGTCAGAAGGAAGGTACAAGGTTTGGGCATGGGGGATTCTGGAGGAGTAAATGGGTTTTCTGAGAAGCCCACACCACTGGTAACAATTGCGGCAATCCCAAACAGGGGCACAGCAAATCTACCAGCTAGTGATCTTGGCGTGGCTTCAAGATCTACCAGCAGATACTGGTGAACTCTTGCTCTGAAGATAATTTGTAAATGTCTTTGGTTTTAAGGTTGATTTATCTCATGTGGTCATTTTTTACCTAATTAAATCATATTCAGTTCAAAATTATATAGAGAAAGCTATAAATACCTTGGGAACACAGGTTATTTTGGATGAAAAATTAAATTTAGCCACCAATAAACTCAATTCAGTGAAAAATGGAAACATGAAACCAGCCTCCCTGGTTATTGCAGTATCTGGTGCATTAACACAAGCTATCCAGTATGTTTCAGATGCGAGCCCATGTCTTAAGCAAACACAGAATCAAATAGTAAATGACAGATGGTCACCAGTTATCTTGGAGTCTGATTCTTAAAGTATGGCACTATTTGGAAGATCAAATCATGCATATTAAGATTAAAAAAAATCCAAAAGTGGTTGATTCATAGGTGTCCTTCACTTAGAGAGGACCAGTGATTTCAATGTATATGTCGTCTACCACAACCCCTAAAATAGAGAAGACATAAAGAAATTAAAAGAACGATAAGAAATTTGAAGAGAGAGACTGAGAAGGAAAATGGTGCACGGGGATCTTTTTGCTTCCAGCTACGGGTAAGTGCCACAATTTCTCCTAATAACCTTGACCTGCTTTGCCTGGCTCAGTAGCAGCAGCAGTGTCACATCGGCTTAGCATCTGCTTATGCATCTAACTGTGCAAACCCGACTCTCGCTCCCCATGTCCTTAGCACTCAGGCATCACAACGACCTGGCATCACAATGAGCAGCCTGCAGAACACAGGAAATGATCGGTTCTCAGAGAGGGGAGGGGAGGGCAAAGGTTGGAGAGACGGCCAGAACATGGTTTCTTTATTGTTCAATGATCACAAGTAGAAAATTATCTGTGGAGCAGCACATGGGGCAGGTTGTTCTAAAGCTTCAGAATTAATGGGTTGTTGAGTCTTAAAAAGAAAAATGTCATACCACCACATACTTCAATAAATAAATAGGTACCGTATTTTTCAGACTATAAGATGCACTTTCCCCCCCAAATTTGGGAGGAAAACGGGGGTGCATCTTATAGTCCGAATGTAGCTTACCCGGCTTGCTACAGGATTTCTGCTTTAAAGGATGTTATTAAATGTTTTACCACATTTTTTTGCTTCAAATTTTGTTTTCCTATTTTACTCCTCTAAAACGTAGGTATGTTTTATGGTCCGAAAAATATGGTAACGGTCTGTCAGTCTTCTGCAGGCAAGGCACTGATGCTATGGCAGGACAGTTGTGTCTTCTAGCCAAAAACGGGCACACAAAGAAGAGTATTAGACCCACATGGAGGAGGGCTGTGGTGGTTGAGTGTGTGGCTGTCTTATCAGACTTTTGGGGTTCAAATTTTGGCTGAACCACTGGCCAGCCATGTGGCCTGGGACAAGACATAGCACTTAATAGTCCCCTTGGGTTTGGTGATTAGATGACATGATGAAGACAAAGGTATAGAGCCTGGACTCTAGCATGCACCCAATAAGTAGGTAGTCCAAGAAATATAAGTGTATGGAAACAAAGTAATATTAACTGCTAAGGTAAGACAGACTATTTGAAATTTAACCTGTCCCTAAAATGAACTGTATGATGAATAGAGTGTCTACCCTATCACAGTGAGGCTCAGTGTGATGACTCCTGGTTGGAGGACTTCTTTTGATCTGGGAGCTTCTTAATGGCTTAGCCTGAAGTATCCTACACTAGTCATTGAGTTGACAGATATTTATTGACGTAATCTATTATTAGGCTTTAGTAACTGTTCCAGTTTCTAAACCACAGAACACAGTTGTGAACCAGAGTGATAATATCTGTCTCTCACAAAACTTACATGCAAATAGAAGAAAAAGAAAAAAATTATATATAAAAGGAGATATTTAAAATCAGGATGTAATAGTTTCTGTAAAGAGAAACAAAGAAAGAAAGGGATAGTGAGGGACAGAGCTACAGTTTCTAGTTCATGTGGTCAAGTATCTCTGAGGAGGTGATACTTGAGTGGAGACCTGAAGGAAATGGAAGAGGGGGTGATGCAAATGAATATCTAGAGATAATTCAAGCAGAGGAATCAGCAATAGCGAAGGCTGAAGCCAACTGTGCTTGGCAACCTGTGGAAAAACAGGTTGGTGTGGCCACAGCAGAGAGAGGGAGGGTGAGAAGGCAGGGGATGCAATTAGAGAGCCAGCCAGCAGCCCATCCTGTAGGTGGTCAGGTTCATTGTATGCAGTTTGAAATACCCAAACATATGCCAAGAAGCCATTAGAAACCTTTGAGCAGAGGAGTGGCATGATCTGACCTAGGTTTCTGGCAGCTGTGCAGACTATAACAAGTCAGAGTGAGGTCAGGGGAACCTGTTAGGAGTCTTCCATCACAGACCAGATGAGCAATGACTGGCATGTAATATATTAGAAGGGCAGCAGTGAGAAGTGGCCAGATTTGGGATATAATTTGAAAGTAAGGCAAAGGGCAAACACGGTCAACAGATTGAATAATTGGTATAAAAGAAACATTAAGAGTCAATATTGACTCCAAGATTTCTAGCAAAAGCCAGCTGGGTGAATGATATTGTCACACTGAGGAAACTTGGGAAGAGGTCAGTTTGGAGGGGAATTAAGATTTCAGACAAGCTAAGTTTGAGATACCTATTAAAAATCCTGATGGATGTCAAGTAAGTAAGATAAATGAAACCAGAGTTCAGAGGAGAGATCAGATCAAGAGATATCTATTTAGGAGTTATTAGCATATAGATAGTATTTAAAACGGAACTGAATGAGATCACCAAGAAAGTGAGTACAGCTAGAGAAAATGTCGAGGCATTTTTTTGTGGGCTGAGTGAAGCAGGATCCAACAAGACTGGAAAGATTGCTTTGTTAGGACAAAAACTGCAGTAGAAAGAGGCTGAACAGAGGCATCTAAAGACCCAAACCTTAATCACAGCTGTATCATAGGACATGAGGATCACTCATGTCTACTTTCTAAGCCAAAATATTGGAGTGTGTCATCCATGCCTGCCCTACCCTTCGAGTTCATAGGACACTCAAGTCGTTTCTTCCATGAGAAGTCACACTGGGGCACTGCTAGCAGGCAAAGAGGGAAAAGCTGTGAGCCCAAGATACGCCACGCCTTACTGGGAAGGGAAGAGGACAGTAATAGGGTTATAGTTAACTTGTGCTAATTCCAAAACATGCTACAGTCCACATCTCTAGCCTCCAGCCCCAAACTTCTCCTTCTCATGTACTAAGTAATGTCAACTCTAAGCTAAAAATGAGTATATTGAGGGTCATATTAAAATGAGTCAAAGCTGCATCAAGAAAGGGAAAAAAAAATACTGGGAATATGTAAAGACCAAAAAAAAAAAGAAGAAGATATTCTTCTTAACTTGTCTTCCTTACTGGTTAGAAACTGAAGAAGAAGGAAAAGAAAATGCGATCTTGGCTACTTGACATCTCATGAAGGGAGGCAGAAGGCAGGGCCCTTCCGGGCAGGCCAGTGTTCAGGATGTTGGGGAACAGGAGATTATGTAGTGGAGACTCCGATTAGTAATCCGACTGGGATGGATTCGAAGGGCTAATACACAGGCATCCAATCCTGAGAAGGAAGAAGTTTTTGATGTGCATTCCAAATTGGCAGTGAAAGATTAATTTATTTTAGAAATTGTTTCTGAGCAAAGTGGTATGACAGTTGAAAAAAGTAAATAATGAAAGTGCCCAGATTTCTAGCTTCTCTTCATTTTTTTTCAGGAATACAACAGTGAGTGGAATGAAGGGTATGAACTGGTTTAAATATGTTCCAATGTATAAACATGCCAGTAAAAGCAAATATCAGTTGGCTATCTTCTCTTCCCCTTGAACTTTCCATATGGGAACAGACAGTTTTAAGGACTAGACAAAGAGAGGATATATAGGTAGATAGATATGGGATACACACACACACACACATCAATAAATCATTTAATAAAATATTGTGAACACATTTAAATGGTATTTTAAATAGATTTGGGAAGAGACAGGTATCTTTAAAAATGCAAAAAAAAAAAAACCCCGTAACATAACAAATAAAATTATTGTTCATCTCTGACTCAATTGCTTTACTTTTTAAAAAAGCATTACATATCAATCTCCAGTCCATTTTGTCCTCATACCCAGTCCTAATCTTCTAGAAATAATAAGTATTGTTCTGCATTTGTTTTAAATTTATACAAATGTTATCACACTATACCTACCATTCTGCAACTTGCATTTTTTCACTAAACATTGTTTTTCAGGTGCATACCTGTATAAACAGAAATTTACTTCATACTTTTAATTTTTTTCTCAGCTATTCACGCATTTCCACACTATCTCCTGTAATCCTCCTGAGGGAGTTGGACAGAATATAGCATTCTTACTTTACAGATGACAGTGCTCAAGATTGCCCAGCCAGTAAGCCCAGAACCTTCTGTCTCCATGGTCAATGCTCCTTCACTTTATCAACCATTCTCAAAATCATATTATTAGCAGTAAAACCATTTTGTTTCCAATGTCAGCCTTATACAGAATCCTAATATATAGGAGGACTTCACATTGGTGCCACAGGCAGAGGTCGTGGGCCATGCCCCTGGTCCTCCCCTGTGCCCTGCAGTGAGTGGCTCTCCAGAGAGCTCATGGACCTCTAGGCCTCTGCAGCACCTGGTCTGGGAGCCCGTGCACTAGAGCAGCTGCCTTTCTGCAAGCACTGTGCAGTCTGGACAGAGATATAAACAGAGCAAGAAGCCCATAGCAATTTGGTCAATGAAAACACACTTATTGTGATGCCACCTGTGCAAGACGGGGTCGCGGGCCAAAGAAGCCTGGCAAAGCTGGGCCAGTACTGAGGACCCAGAATGAAAACTATTTAATACTCTCTCCTGAGATTAAAACTCAGCAAAAGAAGATCGCAAGAAGATAAGAATCTCACAGTGTGATGGGAAAACAGACATGCTGGGCTTGAACAAGAAGAATAGTGGCTTTTGTAGATGCCAGAGAGAACAAACCCTTCATGGGAGGTAGTTTAGTTCTTGGGAGGAAAAAACAGCATCCAGAGAAATTATCACAAAAAGTAAAAACAGAGAAATATATATGGAGCCAAAGTTTCAAAAGGGGAAAAAAAGATAAGAAATAGGATTTGATTTTGGTTTTCAAGTAGAATGACAAGAATCTAAGAAAGAAGGAATGCCTCAAGGTTAAATACATTTTTGAAAATATAGGGATAAACACAATGTAAAGGTGGACATGTAATAAAAATAGCACAAAGCTCAAGAAGCCTACAAGACAGTTTATGGCACTCTGAATGAAAGACTGATTTACTGTGAGATCAAGAAATAAGATTATGGTATCAAAAGTGACACATTGCATACAAACAGATAAGGCATTAGTCCTGGAGACAACAAGGATGGTGTTGCAAATTGGTGTCAATGAAACTTAGGATTGGAGAGTACAGTACTGGAAAAATAAGAAAACAGTAAGAAACACAATTGTGCAGAGATGAATGTAAAAAAAAATAAAGATCAAACATGCTTTTTAAATAAAATGTAATACCTGGCCTATTCAGTCAGGCAAATGTTAGCAAATCCCCATTCAGTTCATGTTTTGCTGCTAATCAAAGCAGCTATGTAAAGCAAGACACTTCTAAGGAAGAAACAATTTACCCACAGCAGCATTACAGTGTCTGACCCAGAGTTGGTACTCAGTAAGCATTAGTTAAATGAACCACATAAAGAGAGGAAGGCTGGAGATACTGACTTTGGCCTTAAATTTGAGCTCATCCAGGAGGTTCATCAAGTCCCAAAGAAATTAGACCCAAGGAAGTATATACCCAGGCACATCATAATTGCATTACCCAAGATTAAAGATAAGGAGAGAATCTTAGAAGCAGCAAGAGAAAAGGACACAGTTACCTACAAAGGAGTTCCCATAAGACTAGTAGCTAATTTCTCAAAAGAAACCTTGCAGACTAGAAGGGGCTGGAAAGAAGTATTACCAGTCATGAAAGGCAAGAACCTACATCCAAGATTACTCTCTCCAGCAAAGCTATCATTTAGAATGGAAGGGCAGATAAAGTGCTTCCCAGATAAGGTCAAGTTAAAGGAGTTAATCATCACCAAACCCTTTTTATATGAAATGTTAAAGGAACTTAACTAAGAAAAAGAAGATGATCAAAACTATGAATAGTAAAATGACAACAAACTCACAACTATCAACAACTGAATCTAATAAAAACAAAATAAAAACTAAGCAAACAACTAGAACAGGAACAGAATCACAGAAATGGAGATCACATGGAGGGTTAAGAGTGGGGAGAGGAAGGGAGAGAATAGAGGAAAAGGTACAGGGAATAAGAAGCATAAATGGTAGGTACAAAATAGACAGGGGAAGGCTAAGTATAGTATAGGAAATGGAGAATCCAAAGAACTTATATGCACAACCCTGGGACACGAACTAAGGTGAGGTGGGGAGTGGGAAGGGGGAATACTGGGGGAGGGGTGCAGGGCAGAGGGGAATAACAGGGAGAAAAAATGGGACAATTTTAAGAGCACAATCAGTATTTTTTCTTTTTTTTATTGTTGTTCAAGTACAGTTGTCTGCATTATCCCCTTACCCCAGCCAGAGAGAGGAAGTTTACAGAGAAGAAGGCTCAGAATATTAAAAACCTTTGAGAACTACAAAAAAGTAGAATCACTAAAACATAGTAAAGATATCATTTGGTTTGTCTTCCTAACATTCTTTTATGCCAAACTACAAACCAAAGCCAACATTCCTATAGGAGAGACAATGGCATCTACTAAAATAATTACATGGGGAGGAAGAATTAGGGGAATGTCCAGTCCTTCTCCATGTGCCACATCAAATTAGAGTCAGCTCAGCAACACCAAGGGAGAGAAGGCAGGGAGTGGAAAAGTCTGGTTACAAAGAAAGCATTTGTATAATATATATTTTTTAAATCTAAAAAGGAAAAAATGTATGATCTTGATGACAAAAAACTATCTATAAAAGCAGAATTCTATTGTCAGAGTCTGCAGGAGGAGGAACCCTGGCTGGGCAGCTCCGTTGGTTAGAGTGTAGTCCCGACACATCGAGTTTGTGAGTTTGGTCCCCAGTCAGGGCAAATACAAGAAGCAACCAAGGAATGTGTAAATAAATGGAACAACAAATCTATGTTTCATTCTCTTTCTCTCTCTCCTCACTTCCTCTTTCTCTGAAATAAATTTTAATTTTAAAAAATAAAACAAGGAGGAAACAGATATAGAAAAGAATCATGAAAACTTGGGAAGTCTGAGTTTATAAGAAATTGTTTTGGCTTTAATGGTGGAAGAGGAATAATAAATGTGTATTTTTATTACGTACATATATTTTATTTTTAAAAATACTCTGCAGATCTAATGAGAAGAACTGCAAGAGTAAGTCAGTCACCAGGAACGTTTGATACTAACTCTTCTGATTACCATTTTGTAGCCCCAACCCTCTTAGGGCAGTGCATGTTTAAATTCTCTATGCTGCCAAGTCCAGTGCTGTTGCATCGTTAAACAAAATTTAGTTCCAACTTCCAAACTTCCTTCAAATGTGTTTACAGGCTATTTACATTCAATATCCAGGACCTGCTAATAAACAGTTAGGAAGGAAGGCAGCATTCATTCCAAGCAACAGTTTTCAGAGATTTACATTAAGAGGAATCTGGGGTAGGGGTAACAGGATTTGGAAGCTAAGTTGTAACCAAACCACTGCCAACCGATGAGGGCTAGTCATGAAATGATTCACAAAAGTCTTCCTGAGCAGTGAAAACCATGAAACCAGCAATAATTCATATTTAAAGAACCATGAGGAAAGCTAAGAGGAAAATTATTTGAACTTTGGCATCAGGAGTGAAGCAAAAAAAAAAAATTACTGTCAGAGCTGAATTCACCCCTGTGTTATTCTGTATTTTTTTCCTTCATTCATGTGGCAAAAGAGGGCAAAGGCTGGGTCCATTCACTGTCACCCCTGCCCAAGCACAGGGCTAGCCATTCAAGGGGAGCATCCAGCTTCTGCGACTCCTCTCTAGAAGCCCTGACTGGCCACAGTTAGCAAGTCATACCCATGTAGGACTTCCCATAAGACATCTACAGGCTGAGAACTAATACTGCCTTCCCAGTATTTAGTTTTAAACATTTTGCAAAATCCTAGCCATGTCTATTTATATACACAGCAGAACTGAATTAACCAAGTGTTTGGAACTTTCCTCGCTTAAGCATAGCATTGTGGTTTTAGACGCACCCGAAAAGCCCGGTTCTGCAGGCTGCTGCTCAGATCACCGTAACGGCAACATGTGCATCTGGATCTTGGAGGCATCTGCACGGACTCCAGAGAGCAAGTACAACTGGATTTTTCCATATTTCTAAGTGGATGATAAAAATCCCACCCGGCCCCTTTCCCTTTTAAAGAAGTTTATTTTCTAGAAATGGAACAATTTCTCAGGAAGGTAGAAAGAGCAAGGAAAGGGAAAAAGTTTAAACTGATTTGTGTGACTTTTTACTAACAGGGCTTTGTGAGGTTGAGGGGAAAATGATATAAGTGGTAATTATGTATGTGTGTTTTAGTTATCCACATTATTACTCTTCCTTGTAAATAATATTTAGTCGGTGATTCATTGAACATGGGGGTTATCAAAAAAGGACTTGATTCAAATTCATTTCTGAGAGTCCCCATCCTTTGATCTAGTGACTTGCCCCCCTGCTGAAATAAAATTTAGCAACCCCCTCCCCACACGATCCAACATCAGAACGGCAAGTCTTCGAATGGGGCAAGTCCTCGGGCCAAGCCTGCTCCCTGTGTGCTGTGTCCACAGAATGCCTTGAAAACAGCACCAACCAAACCCCACGACATGAAGACATTCCACAGTAAAGGGTCCTCTCCTTTCAAACACAGAGACTTCAACACCTTATGGCGTGCGGCCCAGGGAGCCTAAGTGACAAGCCAAATAATGTGGAGTTTCTAAGATCAAAATAAATGTTTGGTGGACAAAGGCCTCGTGTTCCACTCCTCTGATTACACATTGGCGGGGGCTGTGTCAGCTGCTTGGGTCTAGCTCGACCACTTCCTCTCAAAGGCTGTTAATTTCAAGAGATAGCCTCTGAGTTAGACCAGCTGAATCCCACGCAGCAGAGTAACCCCTGTCTGACAGTGGTTTTCATCAGTTTGTTGGTTTGGGGGCTTTTCTTTCCCAGCTGTAACAATTATGGGGACAGAGGGGCAGTAGTTTAGAGTTAATCTTTAGAATCATGTGTGAGGCTTGTTAAAAACATGGATTCCTGGTACCCAGACTTACTTTAACAGAGTCTCTGAGGGATGGAATAGCTTTGCAATCCATATATTTAACCCTTGCACCTAGGTGACACTGATGATCAGCCAAGTCTGGGGAAGCCCAGTCAAATGGAAAGCATGCGGAACATCAGGGGAGCGAGACTTCATTTCACCTCTCCCTCTGCAGGTGTGGCCTCCCTAAGTCTCTATTCTCTGGCCTGTGAAATGGTGATAAGGCTGACTGCCTCGTTTCTCCCTCTTCTCACTGCGATGCTGTACAGGTCAAAGAGATGCTGACCTTAATTTTCTGATCTATGACTCGGAGAGGACCGAGGCACGCCCTTCTCTTATTTACGCAGGGCTGGGGTACGCCTCACTGGCCTGCACACAGTGTCCAGCTCGTGCGCTGCCACTCTGTTCCCATGTCCGTGGACTGGCATAGCCCGGGGCAGAGACAGAACAAGGATGAATGAATCTGGCAAATCTGTGGACAAGCTGATGATGCAGTCTTGCTGGGCCTGAACACTCTTGACCCGCGTCCTCCTCCTAAGTCATCCCTCCTGAGAAAATATTAATTCCTGAGTAATCAGGAGCATGGTGTTTTCAGCCACCTGGAATGGTCAGGGGGTAAGCTTGGCCTCTTCAGAAAATATTATAAAACAAGAGACAATCAAGACAGTCTTTTTTTTTTTCTGTTTGCATTTTAGAGATGTGGTGTGTTACTCTAGAGAGCAACATTTGGTCAAATGAAAATAAATAACAATGAATTTTTCTTTCAGGAATCTTCATGGATGGTCAATGTGCTATCCGAGGACAAGAGAGTTCCCTTCCCTCATTCAAGTACAGATTGCACTTTCAGACATCTCACGTGAGAATATTTGTAGATTCAGCGGCATGGGGTGTGGTATCTCAACACTCACCTGTTTCTACCACTGTACCTGCTAGAGGCCTGAGTACACAGTAAGTACTCAATGAATACAAGTTGCCTAACTGTTCCTTAATCTGTCCACAGGAGTCTTGAAATTTCTTCTAAGGAAAAAAATAAACCGAATGGACCTTGTTAATAATGCCACTGCACTCTGAAAATGGGAAGAGGCTGCTTAAATACAAAGAAACCAGGTGCCACCGGACCCTTGCATTTTCTTGGGCTCGTGGACAAGACCCAGAGGGCTATGCTGCCGCCATGGATACATTCTCTCGTGGAGTGTTTATACCTCAGAGATTCCAGCCAGCTCGCAGAATATTTATGCGGCAGTAAACACTTGAACAGAGAGCTGTTTGGCTCTAATAGTTTCAGGTATTTCTACACACCTCTGCTCGCCATGTGTCATGTTGAGTTACATCGTGTCCAGAGTGTGACAGCAGCAGCCCATAATGGGCCTTTCATAAAATGGAATGGCCTGAGAGAGGGAGCAGAGGAGGTGGTGAGAGAATGGGGAAGGAGGGAGAAGAAAGACAAGGAAGGGGCTTTAAAAAGAAATATTTCTTTCGCATCTGGTTGTTTGATTTCCAGATTCAGAAGAAAATGAAGAACGTAAAGAGAAATTTATGTGGTCTCCCCTGCCTTCTTCAGGTGAAATACACTGAGTCGGGGCTGCAACACTTACAGGTAGCGCAGGGCAGCCTATCAGAGCACGGATCCTGGGGCCACACTTCCTGAGTGCAGATCCCAGCCTTACCGTGGACTACCTCTGGGCTCCTGAAATGTTTCTGCACCTCTCTCGCCCTCAGTCTCCTTCTCTGTAAAATGGAGATGATAATAACTACTACTTCATGGAAGTTAATATAAAAATTAAATGAATTAATATTTGAAGTACTTAGTGCTTGACACATAGTAAGATAGACATATATATTCAAATATTTATACACATACATACGCATTTATGGTTATAAGTATAGGTACATTTTTAAAATCAAACACCTATTGCTTACCCACAACCGAGCCTCAT
This sequence comes from Desmodus rotundus, assembly GCF_022682495.2. Classification (NCBI taxonomy): domain Eukaryota; kingdom Metazoa; phylum Chordata; class Mammalia; order Chiroptera; family Phyllostomidae; genus Desmodus; species Desmodus rotundus. The sequence goes on along the minus strand of NC_071397.1, from coordinate 15,990,322 downwards.
GGCAGGGGCACCAGTCTAGAATCTGATTTTGGCAAGTGTCATTCAAACTATAATTGAATTTTCTTCAGACAATAACGTTCTTTCTGAGCTGGGCTACATAATTTATTTGGGGGGAAAATGGCAAAACTATGCAAAAATTACTAATAGATACTTGAGAACATTTAATGTGCTCATCACTATAGTGAGCACCTTACAGGACTCTCTAATTTCAGCCTCACAACAACTCTGGGGCTGGAATTAGTGTCCTCAGTGCACAAACAAGGAACCTGAAGATGACCGATGCTAAGTAACTTGCCCGAGGTCACACTGCTGGTAAATAACAAAGCTAGGTTTTGAACCAAGTATATTCAACTCTAAACTCAGGGCCCTTCATCTCTCCTTGTAAATCTTCAGATAATGTGTGTTAAAATCACTGTAGTTGTTACTCTGGTCTAGCTCAAAGCTGAGCAGTGCCGTGGAGTTTAGATCTTAGATTCTAGACTGCACGCCTACACCATGTAGGCATAAAACTATGGCAACAAACTAAAGGAAAAACTCCCTCTCCCTTGGTGGCAAACATTTCTCCTGAAAAGCCACAGGTGAAATGCTAAAATCATACAATGTATGCCTGACATTGTTAAGCACTTTGTGCCAAAATATTTTAGAACACGAGTCACTGTAATAAGCACTTTACGAGGATTGTCTAACTTGAGCCTCACAACTTTATGAGGTTGGAACAAGTATCTCCAGTCCATAATAGATAATAATAATAGGTAATATTATTATTGTTTTTGCCATGTTACATAAAGGGGAATTGAGACACCTAGCTTCTTAGAAATGGATCCAAATAATGATGGAGCCAGCGTTTGGCTGCATACCCGGCAGTGTGACCCCAGAGCCCATGCTCCGAACCGCTGTGCTGCTCGACAAGATCTGACCGAACACCGAAGCCAGCACTCTAGACTGAAAACACCACAGGAGTCGTAAGTTTAAACAAGCAGGGAACTGATCAAAAAAGGGCATAAAATTCAAGGAAGAATCCTTTGGTAATTCATAAAAGGGATCATTAGCTCCTTGCACCTATATTTGTACTTTGGACTTAGGCGGCAAGGAGGACAATGAAAATCTTGTCCTCCTTGATTACAAGAGTACAAGAGAAAAGTCAAAGTTTGTCTTGCTGGAGTTCATAAACTTTGAACTTGTCATTCAATGTGAGTCTGAGAAGTAGCCAGAAAAGCATAAAAGCACTATTGCTAGCTGTTATTATGATAGCACTTTCAGATTTATTAAGCACTTAACATTAAACACTTCACAAAATCTAAAGTGACAACAGAGCTATGTTTAGGGAGCTTCCATTGCAAAAGCTTTGTGGGTGAATCTCTCCTTTATACTTTGACCTCTGCAACCTCCTCTTCCACTTCTTCCTTTCCCTAGCCCACAGAAAGTCATCTACATTCCTTGAAATAACTTGCATTCATAAGACATAAAAGCTTAAATTCCAGATTTCCAAGCTCGGTTTGCAAAGGAACTTTCCCCTTGCACTCAGCTGCCCCAAGAAACATCACCATCTTGATCCTTAAGAGAATGTGTTTCTTTTTCCCTTTTGTGGGCCTGAACAAAAGCAGGGCTGCTTAAGCAGTAACATAAGAGCATTTAGGAAAACAACTCTACTAACTAGAGAACATCTTGTTTAGTACTTAACGCTACATGATGAAGACAAACTTCATCCTGGAGTTTGCTGGGTCTACTTTCTCCCCCATTTCCATCTGTTATTTTGCTGTGATATTGACAGCAACTCAGATGGCTAAGTGCTCATCCAGGGCTCCTAGATTAGAGTCCGTCTGTTAGCCCATGAGTCTTTGATCAGTCACTCACAGACTCTATTTCTTTGATGCCTAAAAAAGGGTTTCATAGGTTGGTCAGAGTTAACATGCAAAACAGAGCATTACTTTTTCCAAAAGAGAAGGAAGGTAATTACCTTCTCTTCTCTTTTCCAGTGTCATCTGGGGGTTCATGTTCTCCAGCACAGTGTCACGGTGGACCCTCCCAGAAGTAAGGTATCTAAGGTAAATTTCTTCTGTATAATATTTATTTATTTATAAATCTATAAATTTATAGATTATTATGTGAGACACACACACAGAGAACTGTAGAACTAGTCACCAAAATGTTCACTGTAAGTTTGATGTAGGTACTTTTAGAAGATGGCATTATGAATGATTTTTAATTTAATCCTTATTGCATATTTTCCATTGCCCTTATACTCCCTCCTTTCCCCAGCAATCACCACACTGTTGTCCAGTGTTGGGGGGAGGTCAGGGTGGAGGGATTGAGCAAAAAGGAAAAAGGACTCATGGGCATAGACAACAGTGTAATGACTGACTTTTTAATTCATTTTGTATAATAATATTTTCAAGATTTTCTATAATGGCTACCTATATCTTATAAAACAAATTAAAAGGCTTTTGAAAATATAAATTAAATACTTAATCTCACATATTTCTACAAAAAAGTACAAAACTGAACAGAGAAATTAAGATATTTACTTCCCCAGGTCAATTCACCACCTTTAAAAATGAGAAAGCCAGGTCAAAAGGAGTCTAGTCTTGCTTGAATCCAGCCACTTCCTGCTGTTCTCCTGTGGGTGTGGATATCTTTGAGAAGTCCATCAGGGTGCTGTCTGACATGGTAGCCACTAGCTACATGTTGGACTTAACTTTAAATTTTATTTAATTAAATACAGTTAAAATTCAAAATTCAGTTCCTCAGTTGCACAAGCTATTTTGCAAGCTCTCAATAGCCACACGTGGCTAACGGCTACCATTTAGACAGAAACAGAGAACCCCATTACCTACCGCAGAAAGATTTATTAGACAGCACTGGCCTGGAAGCTCAACTCCGAACTGAACACAATGTCACCATCAGCCATGAGCAAGCCTTCAGAGGGAAGACCTCCACAGATTTGTATGAAATAAAGGAGCAGGACTCTGCCGATGGCTGCTTCTCTCCCAAGCTGCATCCGGTGCACAGAGAGTGACTATGGGTGTCCTCAGGGACTGGGTGAATACCACAGTGTTAGACCAAAGACCCCAATCTGAAGACTTTCTGGGGAGTCATAAAACCTGAACAGAAGATAGAAGAGTCACACGAGTTCAGTGGAAGTCTGAGTCCCTAGCTAATGACAGATTTTAAATGGCTTTCTGAGCAGTTTAGACACTTGTCAGAGGTGCACGATGGTGAACGCCCATCCTTGCCTCCATATGTAAAGTTGCAAACACGCTTGCGTGGATGAGGACTAGCAGGCAGGGCTGCCAGTGCACCCGCACAGGACACATGAGTACCTTAAGTGGTTGCTATACCACAGAGATGAGAAGAGTATAATTCTCTGAGCTTAGAGGAGACATACTTTGAACTTAGTAATTAGAGCTCTGTTTATTTTATATCATGTATTCTTGACTTGTCATTTAGATTCTTGCAACACAAAGTGTGATCCTTGAACCAGCAACATCAGCATCACCTGGAAACTTCTTAGAGATGCAGACTCTCATGCTCTACTCCAGACCTACTGAGTCAGAAACTCATCCTGTGCACATTGAAGACTGAGGGTCACTGATTTCTCTCCTTCTCACTTGACTTTCAATTTCTGGAATGTAGGGGAGACTCAGATCTTTCAACCAAATTTTGTGTAATACCCCAGAAAATAGCGGGGGTTTAGTAAACACTTACTAGTTAATTGAAAATCTGAGACCTGGCTTTCAAATTTTAAAAAGCCAGTGTACTTCCAATGTGTTATCAAAAGTGTACTTTAAGAAATCATGTGAGCATGTAGTGTTTCCCTTTGGTTTAAAATGCAAAAAGGAGAGATTATCATAAAGTAATACTAATAAGCAAATAATAACCCATGCTGGATTCTTTTGTTCCTTACATTGCCATCTATAAGGGCAATCATTTTTAAAAGCTTTTATTGGATGGCTTGAACAGAATCATGCCCTAATTATAGTCTTCCTTTTTATTTGCCACTGAGAGGAACTGCACCAGATGAAGCTGTTTGAGACTCTACGGTTTGTTCAGCTGTATTAAATGCTTCTAACTGCTGACTTTTATCGTTCTTAACAAGTCAAGACCAGACTGAATGTCTTTGAGGATAATTGTTTTTATTCATTTCCCTTCTGCGTTGCTAAAATGGAGGCAGTATGTAAATTAAGGAAAGAGACTCAGATTCAGAACTACCCCAGACCTCTGCTGGTACTCAGGAGCCGCCAAAACGAAACCTCCTGTTTAGATTATTTCATGTCACTGTGATCAGTGCGTTCTCCTGTAAAATGAAAGTTTCTTGAGTCTTCAAAGTGGTTTCCATCCCATTAAGTTAACCTGATTCATGCACAAAATCCATTCCAAAAGAAAAATCCATGCCGAGGCATATCAGTGCTCCTAGTGCTATGTTTTATCCACGTAGACAACAACGCACTCAGTAGGGTTATATCATGAATATAACTGGAAGCCAGGAATCAGACTTTCTGGGCCTCCATCTCCATTCCACCATTTATTTTCTGCGTGACCTCAGGATAAAGGAATAAAGCTGTGGTTCTCAAATGAGGGTGATTTGGTGGCCCCCACCCTTCCTCCACATTCAGGAGACATTTGGCAATGTCTGGAGACATTTTTTTTTTTGCCACTTTGCTTTATTTTTTTAACTTTTAAATTTTATTTTTCAATTACAGTTGACATTCAGTATTATTTTGTATTAGTTTCAGGTGCACAGCTTAGTGGTCGGATGATCATATACTTTATTCACAAAGTGGTCCCTTCGATATTTCAAGTACCCACCCGGCACCATACATAGTTATTACAATAATATCGACTACCGGTATGTTTCCTACACTGCACTTTATATCCCCATAATTATTCGGTAACCACCAGTCTGTACTTCTTAATCCCTTCATCTTTTTCACCCAGTCCCCCAACCCTACCCCCTCCGGCAACCACCATTCTGTTCTCTGCATCTATAAGTCTGTTTCTATTCTGTTTGTTTGTTTATTTTGCTCTTTAGATTCCACATGTAAGACGTGTTTGACTGTCATGCCTTGGGGGTGTCGCTAGCATCCAGTGTATAGAGGCCAGGGCTGCTGCTAAACACCCTGTAATGCACAGGACAGTCCCCACACCAAAGAATTCTCCAGCTGAAAATGCCAATAATACAAGGTGGAGAAATGCTGAACATAAAGCACCTACCATCATTGCCATTACTCAGCACCATCTGCTCAAACAAAAAACAGCCGAGACTTGGACTATGGAATCCTCAAACTGATAAACAAGGGTCTCCTGAGTTCTTACTTCATACTCAGCACTATTTCAGGCTCTGTGGAAAGCACAAAAGTGTAAAGTGTGGTATTTTACTTATTCCTTCGGAAACTAGACATTAGAATAAACAATTGAGGTCTAATAGGATAATTCCTCATTGATCCATTCCAGTACTTTTTTGCTGCCTCTCTACATGGTGCCCAGTCTAATTACAGGATGACTCCCTATTCCCCTGGGATGCCACTTTTCATTCTCATTCACTCCCTTGTTCTGAAGGAACAGCAATTTGCCACTGAATGGTTATTAGCCTTTTTCCTTTAAGAGACTAAGAAGGAAAAAAGCCCACAGGATAATTTTAAAAGTTGTTGCTCCAGTTTTTCTTCAACTTTAGAAATCTCTGTTGGCTTTTAATTAAGAACTTGCATTTAGACTGTGAGATGAACCAGATTTGAAGGATTGTTTTTTTTCCCCTCTGTTAATGAAATGGCACTCATTTCCCTAGGAGGGGTTTTCCCTAGATTCTCATTGTTCCACTAAAGATGATTTACATGGGCATCTGTGGAGGTAGCTGAGTCTTTGATTAGGGACGCAGGCCAGGGTAGACACGCTGTGCCTTCCTTCTGAGAAACTAGGAAACAAACACCTTCAGGACACTGAGCTGATGATATTCTCACCAACTTCAAGTGTGGAATGATTTGGAGGTGGAGTCAGTGAGAGTTCCAAAGAGGGGCAGAAGTAGCTATATGACATAAGCCTCATAAACATGCCCTGAATGTGACTGAATCAGTCAGCTGCCTCATTTCCGTCCACTCCCTCTCCTCATTCACTCTTGAGAATCGTGCATATTTGGAAGGACTAAAATACACCCATATACCCAATTCTTGGGCATCTATGTTTTGAGGTTCTTAAATGCTAATTTTTTCTGAGCCATTTGGCTAAGGATCAAGGTAAATTGGTGATTTCCTTCATATAATTTAATAAAAGAAAGTATAATGAGGATTAAGTTACTTGCATATTCTCAAAATATCTCTCCCAAAGATGTTTATTCATTACAAAAATAAAAGAGTAGATAAAGTTGGTAGACATTACCTTAACCAAGTCATCAAGATCAATACCACCACCCAAAAAGACCCATTGACATCTTATCCATCCCTGTGGTCCACAGAGAAGGAATGAATATATATAGATATATAATTTCTGTAGTATGGTTAACCAAAAATATTCAACCTCAGTCTAAGCATGAGTACATCATCAGACAAATTCAAATTGAGAGATCGTCTACAAAATAACTAACCGGTACTCTTCAGAAGTGTCAAGGCCATTACAGGCAATGGAAGACTGAGGAACTCTCAAAGATCAGGGGACCCTAAGGAGATATAAGTAAGTGTAATGTGGGATCTTGGACAAGATCTTGGACCAAAAGAAAAGGATTGGTAGGAAAGGAGTGAAATGTAAATAAGGTCGATGGATAAGTTAATGGTATTATACTGTATCAATGTCAATTTCCTCATTTTTGTAACAATCCTGAGCTTAATAAGTATAATATCAATGTTGAAAGAGAAACATAAAGGGTATATGGAAACTCCGTACTATTTTTGCATTTTTCTCTAAGTATAAAATTATTTCAAAATAAAACATTTAAAATTAATAGAAAACAGCCTACACAAATAATTTTGGAATAACATAAGCAATGGGAAGGCATAAACTGATGTGTTTTATCAATGCGAAGAAATTAGCCCTTCTGGAAAGGTGGAAGGAAACTAGTAGATAAGGGAAAGGTATAGATTGAGACTTACGCATGCTGCTGTGAAGGGAAACGAGACTGAGGCAGGAATTTACGTCTGAACCAGAAGAACACAGATTTTAAATTTTGTCTTAGAATGAAACGCAGCCTACCAAGAAACTCTTCTAAATCTAAGCAGATTTTTTTTGGTTTTGCTCCAACAAGCTCTATTCCTCCATAATCACCAGCTACTGCAAAAACATCTTAGACAAGGCAATACCCAGAGGAAGGGGCCCAGTACCCTGCGGGCTTCAGGTAAGCACAGTCTCCCACATTTTGCTCACTCACTACCTCACAACTGGTGAGACACCTATACCTACCTGCCTGAGAAGACCATAGTTTTTAGAAATAGTTACGAACATATATTTTTCTTGTTGGCAGCAAACCAATGGAATCTAATCGGGAACTACAATAAGTAAAACAAAAAAAACCCATAAATGGTAATAATCAAGATATCAAACATCTATTCAGGGCATTCTCCATACTCCAGACACTGTGCTAAGCCCTCTACCTGTATTATCTCAATTCATGCTCAAAGTAACCCTATATGATAGGGCTTATTAACAGACTCACATTACAGATGAGGAAAGTGAAGCAGAAAAACATAATCCCCCCACCCCAAGCATATTTATAAGTTGGGTTTATTGAATATAATTACATACAATACAATCCACTCTTTTTGAGTTCATAGTTCATGGACGGATGTATACAGTCCTGTAACACCACCATAGAGATATAGGCTATTAGCTGATTCCCTCAAAACGTTCCTTCGAGGCCCTTTTTAAAGTCAGTATACATCCCACCCTAGATCCTGGGAAGTGCTTATCTATTTTTTCTTCCAATACTTGTGCCTTTTCTATAATGTTACCTAAGTGAAAGCGTACAGCATGGAACCTTTTCTCTGTCACTTAGCACACAGCGTTTGAGATTTACAGAGGTTGCTGCGTTAATCGGTTGCTCATTCCTTTCAACTGCTGAGTAGTATTTCACTGTATGAGTTTATCACAATTTCCTTAGTTATTCAACAGTTGGTGGGCAGCTAGGCTGTTTCCAGTTTGTCATTACTACAAATGACACTGCTATAAATATTTGCATATGCATACTTTTTTGTAAACATATGTGTGTGTTTTAATTTCTCTTGCCAAAACACCTAATCTAAAAGTGAGATTGCTGTTTCTTATAGCAAGTGTATGGTTAAGTCTATAAGAAACCGACAAATTGTATTCCAAAGTACTCATATCATTTTGCGTTCTCATCGGCAAAGTATGACATCTCCAGTTGCTCTATATCCTTGTCAGCCCACAAAACTCTCAGTCTTTTTAATTTTAGTTATTCTAGTGGGTGTGTGAAGGTATGTCAATTTTAACAGGTTTTAATATGCATTTCCCTAATAATTAATGGTGTTGAGTGTATTATTTATATATCTTCTCTGGTGAATTTTCTGCCAATTTTTATCAAGTAGTTTATCATTGATTATTGAGTTGTAAAAGTTCTTTATATATTCTAAATTGAAGTGCTTTATCAGAAATGGGTTTTGCAAATAGTATTTTCTTACACTCTATGGCTTATCTCTTAATTTTCTTAAACAATGTCTTAGAGAGTAGAAATTTTTTATAACTTTATTTACTTATTTACTTACTTATTTATTTATTTTTAGAGGGAAGGGAAGGGAGAGAGGAAGAGAGAGAAACATTGATGTGCAAGAGAAACATCAATTGGTTGCCTCTTGCACACCCTCAGCTGAGGACTTGGCCTGCAACCCAGGCTGTGCCTTGGCAGGGAATTGAACTCGCAACCTGTCAGTTTGTAGGATGACACCAGCTCTGAGCCACACCAGTCAGGGCTAGAGAGCAGAATTTTAAAATTTTGATGAAGTCTGACCTATCAATTTTTCTTTTATGTTTAATATTTTTTGTGTGCTCAGAAATATTGTCTAATCCAAGGTCACAAAAATTTTCTATTATATTTTCTTCTAGGTCTTCTAAAGTTATAACTCTGACTCTTAAGTCTGTGTCTGATTTCCAGGTAACTTTTACGTATGGTGTAAAGGAATGGCTGAGGTTCATTTTGGCTTTTTTTTGTAGACAGATAACCAATTTTTCAAGAGCCACTTGAAGATTGTCCTTTCCCCATTTTATCACCCCTCAATCTTTTATTTTTATGCTATTGTAAGTGGATTGTTAATTTCAGTTTCCATTATTTGTTGCTAATGTAGGCAAAGAAAACTGCAGTTTGAAAAATTGACTAGATCCTACAAAAGTTATTTTTTTGTAAAATGATTTTAACAAAGCTCTAGTCTATTTTCCAAACTTCCATCGATCCTTTTTAAAACTTCATTAGAATTTTTAATTATAAAAGTGATTTATGCTAATTGTGACAGATCAAAAGTTACAAAAATGAGTAGAAAAATATTTGTGATCTTTCTCCATCTCACCCTTGATCCTTCCTCCCTGAAGTAACCAGTGTTAACACACATTTCTTATGTTCTCAACACTCAAGAAAATAGTTATTTTTTAACACCTATGACCTCCTGTCAGTTACCACATATGAGAGGGTCCTATGTGGTAAATGACAGGAGAATATGCAGAACTAGCTTGGCAGACTGTTTGCCTTTGTTCTAGAAGTATAGGCCTTGTGAGAACATAGAGTCAGCAAAAAAAATAATAAAAGCAAACATGCAAGAGAAGTTTGCAGGAAAAAAGTGGTGTGTGGGGGAAAAAAGCAAAGGGAAAAGTTAATCTTTACAAACGAGAAAAACAGTTCTCACTGACTTCCGGGGAGGAGACAGGTCTATGGAGGCCACAGGTGTAAAAAACAAGGGATGCAAGACCTGGAGAAAAATAGCATCTTTGAAGTCTTAGAGGTGGCACTACTGTAAGCCATAGAATTTTTCCCATGTCTCAACTGTGGTATAAAAACCATAATGACCTTCAAACCTAAAGTCACTGTGCAGAAAAGGCAAATGGACAAGTGAGTTGGAACCCATCTGGAAAGAGGGTAAATGGCCAGAGGTGGCCACCAGACAAAGCCTTGTAACCACCTTTGGTAAGGCTCAAGACCCATAAACTCTGACATAAAAAGAGGACCCACAAGAATGACCAAGTTGCAATTTCCCACCAGAGAAAATGAACCAAAATCAAATTGCTTTATAAAGAAAGGAATGCAACATTATGTATATTCTCTGTCTATTTTGAAGTCCCTGGAAATAACATTTTCTCCAACATAGGTGTTATGACCTATTTACTAAAACACTTAGACAGATGATGAATTACAAATCTGTGAGTGGCTTTAAGGGCCAGGAATTCTGAATTTTAATCTTGCTTCTGCTTTAAATATGATATATAACTTTGAGATGATCTCTCTTCCACAACTTTTGCCTACACAAAAATTAAATTTTTAAAAATCTGCCTTCTAAATAAACCTGATTTTTTGAAATTCCATCCATTATTAAAGATTACCAAGATAATGCTATATAACCAAAAAACAGAACACACACTAAATAATAAAATGTACAGTAAAAATATAATGCACTCGTCCAAACAGCACTTACATAGCAACTTTGGCTCTCTGATCACTGTGCAGACCTTGAGCAAGCAACACTTCGTGGCGTGATCTAACAGAGCCTACTTTGTTCTCTGGATAGCCAGCCTCTCAGACCGCAGCTTTTGCTCATGGCTTACATATCATTCCTACAATCTTGCTTCTCTCAAGCCCATAGAAGCTTAGAAGCAGCAAACTAAAAGGAAGGGAAATAAAATCTAGAGATTGGAAGCAAAAATAAGTGTGATATCTAAAATAGCTGAAGAGAATAATCTTAAGGACGACATATAACCACTCTAAGTCACCTTGCACCGAGGCCAGTAGTCTGGCATACATTAATTCATAGTGATTACACTCCCAGGCTTGGCAATGGACGGACCTTGGAATTTATCTGATTCAACTTGCTCATTACGGCGAAGTAAACCAAGGCCTAGAGAGATAATTGAGGTGTTGCTCAAATAAGATGGCCTCTCTGTCTCCCACCCCCTTACACACACACACACACACACACACACACACACAGCTACTTAATGACTGAGTTGAAACAAGAACTTTAGTCCTACTCTGGCAAGTGATTTTGAAAGATCCAGAAAAGTTTATATTTCTTGAAGTATATTCCATATCATAAGCAAGGTATTTGATAACTTATTTTAGAAAAAGAAGCCTCCAATTTGGATAAAATTCTAAGTAACTTTGTGTTCATAAAAAAAAAAAAAAAAACCCATGTTGAACATCTCATTTCCCAACAGAGTTACATAAGTTACAAAGAGTGCATTTATGTCTAGGCACAGGTACACCTGTGTGTGCATGTGTGTGTTAACAAGTACCCTGTCACTGTTGGAGCCAGCTCATTCAAGCACTCAACAGCCGCTTGGGGCATCCTTGTTCAACTCCACATCAGAGACCTCTCACCGGCAGGGTGAAAGCAGCCATGGCGGGAACATTTACTCTACAAAGATCAGCTACTGCTACAGATCAGGGCCTTGGTTTGTTTTCAGGAAAGCTGAACATTTACCGACACACCACTTGTTAGAGCTATATATTTATCCCTTGAAAGAAAATGTAGCCTTAATAGTCACATGTCAAGTTATTGAATGCATGCAGAGTGAAGATGGTCTCTAATTTTTATTTGTTTGTATAGACATTAATATTAATTGGGTGTTTTTTCTTTAAATATGAGAAGAAAAGAATCAAGGCCTTTTTCATCACTGACACCTTACTATACACTTAACAAAATGAATAGGAAAGAGAAAAATAGACACTTTTTGTTCAGTTTTGCCAAGCAGTACTTTAATATCACGTGAGCAGAAGACCAAGGTCCCAGTTCTATGGTTTGCTATGTGACGAGACACAGAGCATGTGACAGCCACGTCTCATATGCCATGTGCAGTCCTAAACAGCTAAAAATAAAATTTTAATGTTTCTTTATGAATTCGAAAGGTCTCATGCTGTAAGAACAGAGTATAAATACAGTATCACATGACAAGAGGCTAGGAGTTTCAGACCTAACTTTGTGAAGTATATATAATATTTACAAGTGCTATATATATTATTGCCAATTACTTTTGCTTTTACAAAATCCTTCTGAAATGAAAGTGGTTCTCTTACAGTTTACCTCAGTCAAATTTTTCATGGTTAAAAGGGGACTCTTTTACATAGTGACCAAAAGTATTGCTGTTGTATTATACGTGATAATCAGATAGCTCCCCAAGCTCTCATACCCACCTTATAAAATGGAATACTAGTTGTACTAAATCTTTATTAAAAGAGACCAAAGGTCAGTTAGCATAATGCAAGTGAGAATTTTAAAACTGATAATATAAAATGGTTTGGTTTTATATTCTGGGACTGTGTATACAGGCAACATTCTTTTAACAGCTTTATTGAGATCGAATTCACACGCCATATATTTCATCCACTTAAAGTGTTCAAGTCAACGGTTTGTATTATATTCACAGAGTCGTGTACTCATCACCGCAATTGACCTTAGAACATTTTCATTGCCCCAAGAAAAATTCTGCAACCCTTAACCATTACCCTCCAGTCCCCTCAAACCCACTCCCAGATCTAGGCAGCCACTAATCTATTCTCTTAATCCATAAATCTGCCCATTCTTGACATTTCAAATAAATGGAATCATACAATATGTGTTATATTGTGACTGGCTTCTTTCTCCTAGCATAGAATTTTCAAGGTTCTTCCATGTTGTAGCATGTATCAGTGCTACATTTCTCTTGCCACCTTTATTTTATTGCTGACACTAACACAGATGCCCCTGTTTCCCCGCTGTTGGCCTGCGTCTACCCATCCGCTACCCAAACAGCCTAGTTAGTACTGGCATAAGAACAGGCACATAGATCAATGGAACAGAACAGAGAGCCCAGAAATCAACCCAAGACTACATGGTCAATTAACATTTGACAGAGGAGGCAAGAGCATACAGTGGGTAAAAACAGTCTCTTCAATAAACGGAGTTGGGAAAACTGGACAGGTACAGTGCTACATTTCTTTATACTGGCAAATAGTCTTGCGTTTTACAGATATACCATATTTTGGTTTTCCATTCATCAGCCAATGGATGAACATTTGTGTTGTGTCCATTTTTTAAGTTCTTATTAATAACACTGCTGTGAAATTTACTTGTAAGTTTTTGTGTGGACATGTGTTCATTTGCATGTTTTCATTTCTCTTGGGTATGTACCTAGGAGTAGAGTTGCTGGATCACAGAACAACTGTACTTAGCCGTCTGCAGAACTGTCAGAGCGTCTCCTAAAGTGCTGTCCCGTTTTACATTCCCACCTCGGGCAACGTCCTTCCTCAGCCTCCACGTCCAGGGGAACATGTATTATGGAGTCCTACCTAAACCCCAACGATCCAGTCAATTAATATTTTCTTTCCTTTATTCTGCCCATTCATATGTAAGTTTCTCATGAGTACAAGACAAAATACAGGCAAGTCAGCGGTCACTAGCATGACTATTCTACTGCTTTTGCTTGATGGTCTTTGAAATACTGGACATTTTTAAAACTATTTTTATCTAAAGTTTCAATTAATGAGAATTTGTAGTGATAATTAATGTGATTAGATGTTACTAAGACAAACTCATATACAATGTCTATAGCAAGGTAAATGAACCTTAGTTAGTGGGTTCCTTCCTCAAAGTGTGTTAGAGGACACAAAAAGCTAGCTCCAGTTGTCCAGAGGACCACAGCCAACTAAATCCTCGTAATGTTAGGCTCCTCTGGATCTGTTTTCAGTGAATGAGCTTGAGAAGGCCACACTGTAAGAGAGGGGCCAAGAAACCAAAACTCACATTTAACAGAAGGATTGCTTTGAAATACTGATATTCTCAACTTCTGTGTTGGAAGAAGTCATAGCGACAATAATGACTGTGTTTTTCAATGAAGTGGCAGCATCTTACATCACCTTGCTAGCCTATTCAATTTTTCACCTTCCTCACATACACTTATCCATAGCCATGAATACTCATAGGCAGATGTCATAGGGAAGTTACAACAGAAAGAAATTCCAAGAAGAAACTATAGAAAAAGAGAATTCACTTTTTTGGGGGGGGGGAAAGAAGTTTGTCTATTAATACTTACTTTCTTCAATGTCTCAGAGCCAACATGAATGCCTTATTTAGAGAAATATCACATTCTCGTAGACCCCACAGAATTTAATTGAGGCCACTTTACAACTGACCTGTTTCCATCTGCCTTAACTTCCCGACTACCATGAAACTCTTTGTATAGAGAACCTTGTTTTTTTTGTAACATCCTTATAATGACTTACACCTAATGAAAGTTTGAAAAATGTTTTACAAGTGAAAAAAGTAATAAGGTCAAAAGAAATATGACAATATTAAAAACACAAGTCCTATTTAATTTGCACCAGGAGCAACAAAGATGCCCAGTTGGGAGGTGTCATTAGTAAAATACACTAATCCTGCTTCTGCCAGAAGCCCACCTCCGTGTCTGAAATTATGCCACATTCAAAGAGCTACACACCAGCCCCTCAAACCATTGCCACAATCTGGTACTTAAACAGGAAATGAAGAGCACTTGGTCCTACAGAACTGGCAGGAGATGAATTTGGGTGGCATCAATGCAAAAACTCCATTTATCATTTGTTCAACTTTTTGACACCACTATAATTACAGATCAAAATTTCTGGGAATGTTTCAGTGGCCAGCTACAATTTTTTAAAAGTTCTTCCCATCAGGAAACCTATCTTTTACAAGAGTTGGATGAAAAGAGGCCACAGAAGTACTTTTCATAAAGTACTAACTTGCCATAAAATGTCAATTTAAGTACATTCCCCCTAATTCAAAAAAAATCCTTACAAAATGAAGAGGGGTAAGTAATCAAACCCAATGCTGATCTTCCTAATTAATTTCAGAAGTATCCTTCATACATGTCTTTAATATATTCTTAACATGACTCTCCTACATAATGATTCCTACAATGATGCTTGTGAGTCTGCTACATATATGGTAAACCACCTCACAAATACGCACTTGTGTAACCACCATCATGGAGGCACTAGCTATTACCTTTATCTTTACTAGGGTGAGGAATTTCCTGCTTAACTAGTCGGTGTCTGAAAGGTTCTTGCTTTCTGACCTGCCACTGGGTTATAGTGACTTTCAAATGCCCTAAGAAATATAATAGAAATACAAATGATGGGTAGTAGAATGGAGAGAACATAGCCTCTTGAGTCAGAAAGGCTGTACTCAAATCCCAGTTCCATTTTCACAAATTATATGACCTTAGTTTTAATTACATCTAAGCCTCAGTGTCCTTACTTGTACAATATAATTACCACCCCCTGTTTCAGGAGTGATATTGAGAAATAGATGAGATACACCATAAAGTTCCTGCCACGTAACATATACCAGATTATGTACTTTCTATTCCTTTCCCCTTCCCTGGTTGTAATATTAAAGGTCATAGATCATAAAATCAATGTTTGCATTAAGAGGATTATACAAGGTACTGTGGCTGCTCTACAAAATCACTTATATAAATAGGTTCCATTTATCCATGAAGTTGAGTGTAAACAGGAAATAAAGTAAAAACTATAAAACACCCCCTCAACATTCCCCAAACATATTCATGTTTCTCATCTCTTTTTGTAGCAAAAGAACAAAAAAAATGCCTTTCATGTCTGCTGCTGATGTTCTAACTTCACTTTACTAGCAGTGACTTTCAGTCAGTGTTCCGCTTCTGTGGGGTTTGTCGTGCAAGCATTATTCCTTGTAAATCTTGCTCTGAAGATAAATTGCATGTAGTGGAGACAGCAGACTTTTGGAGGAAACTCACCCACCTTAGTCAGGTACAGTCCCAGGACCTGAGTTTAACCTGAGGAAGTCTATTTGCCAAACCTTCCTTCAGTCTCCATCTTTTTCCTCATCCCCTTCTTTCCCCCCTGTCCTTTCCTCAGATTAACAAGCACCAGAGTTCTAAGGCCCGTGTCTAATATGCATCACTCTTCTCTTGGCCATACCTGCAGCAAGTGTTCTAGCATGAAATTTCCAGCGTGCTAATGCTATTGTCATTCTCCAAACAGCCTGCTGATGGTCTTCTGTCCAGAGTTTTTCCTTCTGAGCCTTCTGAAAGCCAGGATACTTGAGAGCATAAGTACAGAATAGCTAATTCAATCTACTATTCAAAGACTTTATGGGTTATCAGGTGAAACGCTCATTGAGGGGTAGAAAAAGGTGCTAGAAAGGGAGGCATTAAGGAAATCCCAGCCTGTTGGGTTTTAGCATGTATTACTCTCATCAGCATATGTTTCTGTAATAAAGACTACACTATACATGATATCTGGAAGAGTTACCAAGCTGGCATTGTTTGAAGAGACCAGAGAGTGACCAAAGTAAAAGTGTAAAATTATGCTCTATTTCGCAAGTAATATTAATTGCATATACTTCTCTTTAGTTTTCAAAAAAATCTTATTCAATTTTATTCTTTAACCTTTATTACAGTATATTGTTATTTTTTTAAATTTATTGTATTATTGTTCAATTACAGTTGTCTGCATTTTCTCCCCACCCCTCTACCCCACCCCAGCCAAACCCACCTCCCTCCCCTGCCTCCACCCTCCCCCTTGATTTTGTCCATGTGTCCTTTATAGTTGTTCCTGAAAGCCCTTCCCCCCCACTGTCCCCTCCCCTCTGGCTATTGTTAGATTGTTCTTAACTTCAATGTCTCTGGTTATATTTTGTTTGCTTTTTCTTTTGTTGATTATGTTCCAGTTAAAAGTGAGATCATATGGTATTTGTCCCTCACCACCTGGCTTATTTCACTTAGCATACTGCTCTCCAGTTCCATCCATGCTGTCACAAAGGGTATACGCTCCTTCTTTCTCTCTGCTGCATAGAATTCCATTGTGTAAATGTACCATAGTTTTTTGATCCATTCATTTACTGATGGGCACTTAGGCTGCTTCCAATACTTGGCTATTGTAAATTGTGCTACTATGAACATTGGGGTGCATAGGCTCTTTAATACCCCATTCTTTATGTCCAATGACCACTGACATTAAAAAATATTATGTAGATCATTAAATGCTTCAGATTAATTTACATAAACATTACTGCACCAGAACATGTATGTTAACCTTCTTAGAATCTTGCTCCCATAACATGTTCATCTGTTGTTTGCTTATCTTCTCACAACTTTAAAAAGCATAAAGGAAAGTCATCTATAACTAAGTATATGTTGCATGAGCTATTAATAATTGAGATGACCAATTGCTTGATTACATAAGTTAATAATCAATCTTCATGTTTATTTGAACTCATCTACTAGAGCCATATTTTTCCTGTATATATTGTTGGAATACAAAAGAGAAATATAAATGAAACAGAATAGAAATAAACATAACTGTCTTTAAATGTACCAAATCATCAAAAAATGGATCCTAAATTTGCTGAGCTCTTATTGCAGTTCTATTTTAATATATTCATTGGTACTTATATGTAGTACTTCAATCACATTTGGTACAAAGGAGAAGAAAAATCACCTGAACACAAGATTAACTTGTAAACCTGAAGAGACCATGCACAGAGTTGCAAGTATCCTACTGATAATTTCTTCTCTAAAACTACCAGCTTTTTCCATCACTCTACTTCTTTCTTGTAAGGCAGTTTCTTAAATGACCAGAAGACCATGCATCATGATCACCAAATACACATATACATAGAGAGAAAATAAGGGTTTTTTTTTGGGGGGGGGTATTCTTTAAGAAAAGAAGAAAAACAGAAAATGAAGAGAAACCAAAAAGTCTTGATTTTATTAGTAGTACACATAAAGTAATGCAAGGAAGATATTTTAGCCCTCAATTATCTAATAACTGTCCATACTTCTGTGCTCTTTTTTTCTCTCTTCACCACGGTATGTTTGTCTTTCTATGCCCCTTCTCTTACCACTCATTAATTCTCCAGCAGCTCATACATAAGGCTGTGCTAAGTCAGAGCCTTCATTTCCAACAATTTCCCAACCAGAAGACATGCTTCGTTTTTTAACTGGAGCATAGCGAATGATGCAGATGAAATTTGGGCCCGGTAACATTTGATCTGGCCTCAGACAAGAGAAGCAAGGTGGCATCAGCTTCCTCTGATATAGTCTGCAGCCAAGGAGCAGCACCAGTATACAAGTGACATGCATATCACATGTATCAAAGTGGAAGCTCAATCTGCACAGCAATAAGACTCGCTCACATCCCAGCATGGGTGCTGGCCCTGAGCTGCAGTTCCAGTAATTGACATAGTTGCCCAATGCTACAAAACAAACTCAGAAACTATTCTCATTAGACATCCCCCTGCTTTGTGACTCTGTTATTGTAAAACCCAAACACTGAGCCCCATACCAGCGTGGCTCTGTTTTTAATTAGTTCTGATGGCATTGGGCTGTAAGCCAAAGAAAAAATGAACTTCCTGTGACTGAGGCTTGCTGCTCAGTATGTTGCTTCCTTCTTAAAGAGATTGTTTTCACAACATTTTATGAAAAGGACTACTGACAGAAATAATATAAGTTTTTACTGCTTTTGATATTTTTTTCAGGCTTATAAAAAGCAGCCAACAGTCAGAGAATTTGTAAAGTTACAATGCTATTATTTGGTCTTTTGTGTGACCCAGTTGACTTGTCTTTTGATTAAAGACATCCTACCTGATTAATTTTTTTAATGGAGAAAACACAGGCTTCTGTTAAAATTTTAAGACCATGAATGTTTTAGTGTTCCACTAAATTAATTTGGTGATATATATTTTACTGCCTGGGTCATTGCTGGCATAGTGTTAGAACTGAGATGCTAGTAAGGTCACCTTCTGAATACAAGCAAGTAAAGAGCTGATAAGAATTCTAGGTAGATAAAGAACATTTATATAAATGCTAAAATCTTACACAAAATGAACCTTCTCTGGACACAGATTCCTATTTCTCTAGAATCTTTTGAAGATACTTTCTATATGGGGAATTTCTTAATGTATGAGTCTCTCCTCCCCAAGTTAGAAACTAGACATTTATTTCCTGGATTACTTTGTAATTTGTCATATGACATATGACTTGGAGTCTGCCCATTAGACGCAACCACATGCAACTTCATGAAAGTGAAATGAGGAAGGAGATGCCATGTGGGATTTACTCTGCCAGGAGAAGCAGGGAGAGATCCAGTGTTGAGGGGCAGCAGTGGCCCAGGTCACAGGTATGACGCCCCACACCACTGTCAGCAGCGCCTGAGCAAAGCTGTGTACAAAGGCGGCAGGAGTGTGGTCTCACTAAGTTAATGCAACAGTGAGACTGGTAAACTTTTTGGATGTACAGTCTTCAAGACTGACTTTCTGGCCCTTCCGGGATTCAGTGAGCTGGCCTGTGGCCTTTAACAAATTAATTCTCTACGTCCATTGGCCAGAGTGGATTTTGCTGTTGGCGAATAGGAATTCTGGTACAACCACTATGACTCTACTCTATGCCTCCTATTGAAAGCTAATATGATGATATTTTATAATGGTTGGGAAAATTATCTTTGGAATGAGTAGACAGGACTTGGAGTCTTAGTTCTGTCACTTCATAGTAGTGTGAAATTGGGACAATGGCTTAACTTCTCTGAGCAATTCTTCACTTGAAAAATGGGAATTATAATCTGTAATTTATAAAGTTCTTGGGAAATTTAATAAAATGTGGTTATAATTACTGGGGGCACTGACGGAGGCATTTATTTAGATGACTTTTTCAAGTTCTTTTAGGGATGGATATATATTTTATTGAAAATAAACTATGTTTACTTTTCTTGGGTACTGGCAAAAAAGAAGCACTAGATTATAGAGTCAGAAGATAACCAGAAGATAAGTCAGAAGAATTAGCTCGGTCTTCTCCATGTCTCTAAAAGGGTAACTATACACACTTTTCTGTAAAAGACCACAGAATAAGAAGTCACTGATTATTTTTCTTTTTTTTCTTTTTAATTATACTGTCCATTACTATTTAGTCCCCTTATAAGTTCCTCATCCCTGCAATCACTGCACCATTGTCTATGTCCATATGTCCAGTGTCCATAAGTCCTTTTTCCTTTCTGTTCAATCCCTCCACCCCCTAAGATCCCCACCTTAGCTGTCATTCTGCTCTATATCAGTCTGTTTTGATTTTCCTTGTCAATTCAGTTCATTCATTAGATTCCACATATGAGTGAAATCAGTGTATAAAACAACTATAGGACATTTACACAATGGACTACTACTCAGCCATAAAAAGAAATATTACCTTTTGCAAAATATGGATGGACGTGGAGAGCATTATGCTAAGTAAAATAAGCAAGTCAGAGGAAGCCAATGATTGTTTTTCATTCAAAGCTTATTCACAAATACAACTATTTTCTGACCAAACCACAATAATTCCTATAATACTTATGCATCTGTTTCTTTTACACATATCTAGTAGCCAGATAACTTCTATATATCCCGCAGAGCCCACTGTAAATGCCACCTTCTCTCTGAAGGCTTTTCCTATTTTCCTACCAAATAGGAAGTAGTCTGCCTTCTTTGAACACAGACACCCTTATCCCCAGCGACAGTTATACACTCTTGCCGACGTGAAGGTTAGTTGTGTGCATTCCTTCACTCTCCTCAGTGGTGTAAGTAAGCTCCTTAAGATGAGAACTCATCTTGCATGTGTAGCCCCCAGCAGAGTGCTCTGTACCTGTGATGCCTATATGCGGAGTGTAACCTATACTACTGCAATGTTTGCTCTCAATTGCTCTCCAGCTACATTGGAGGCTCTTTGAAGACACAGAGCTTACTCATCCTTATATCTACCTTGATGCCCATAACATACTTGCTGAATTGAATTAAAAACATTAAACTAAAATTGTCCACATATTTCTTTCTTTTACTCTTAGGTTCTTTTTCCTCTCAGTTCTTTGATCCTTTAAGAATCTATAGTCTTCAGCATTTATATCACCCCAGTGAGTTTTTATGAAAGTAAATTCTTTCTTTGTCACCATTGGTGACCACGTTTATTATTGCCTTTACATAATCTTTGCAAACTGGTCATAAAATATTTTCATTACAGCTTATGGTTTAGACCCGCTATCACTATCTCCTCCCCCTAGCACCTACATCTGGGCAGCTTTTGTGTAACACGTGCTGCACATTGCTGCAACCCCTCCAGCCTACGGAGGGGATTCAGATTCATCCCCATTCTACCACGCCTCCGGTCCAAGGCCCCTTCGACATCCTCAGCCTCTCAACTAGAAAGTGGCAGTGAAATGCCCACTTCCTCTTGTTCTGCTGTCAGTGACATTTTCTCCTCTTGTACTGCCTTTTAATCTCTTTGGAGATTGTTACAACTGTAGTCTCAGACTTCTTTCTAACTCTAACATTTATTTTTGATGTCCTTCAGGACCTTGACAAAATGGCACATGAAACTAAATATATACATACATATGTATATATTTAATACATATATACATGCTATATACAATACATATTATATATAATATACATATATGTATACTGTGTGTGTGTGTGTGTGTATATAATGAATAAGCCTCTTCTTTTCCTTCTAACAGAGCTGCTCCTGCTCTATATGTCTTCCCAGCAGAAATCCCTGCTGTTCTATTTCCTCCATGAACTGTTTCTATAATCCAATCAAGGCTGGGATCCTAAAGAAGATGTGTGAACACTTACACAACGACCTCGAAGACAGTACATGCTTCCATGTTGGGAGAGCAATAAATGACAATGGGCAGCTCAAAATTCTACCTCCTTCCATCCATCTTTGCCCAAGAATTGGATCCATAAGTAACTTCATCAGTCCCTGGAAACCTCATCTTACTTTTTCCTTTGATACGCTCCCTATTTGGAATATTTCCCTGGCAACGCGGTTGGTATAGAAAGTCTCAAGTCTTTTAATTGATATGGACACAATCAATGCCCAACTATGTATTTTCCTGTATGGAGACCTCGTGTTGTATCTTAGTACCACCTAACACCCAGCAAAATGTTTTTGATTAAACAAGTGACAATTAACATTTTGCAGATCACAGATCCCTTTGAGAATCCGATGAGGGTTAGAATTCTCTTCTCAGAAAAATGTACACGTAAACAAACACGTAAATGCATGCATACAATAGCAAGGGGCAGAGAGAACAACTGAAGCCTCTCTGTGGACCCCACAGGTATTATAGTAATCTCAGTTAAAAACCTCTGCTGAAGTAGAAAAGAAGTTTTTAAAAATATGAGCCCATTAAATTATCCACATCCCTTGCAGCAATCTAAGAGACTATCATGAATCATATCAAGATAATAATGGGAACACAGGAGAGAAAATCACTTTGGGGAATGAGCAATGCAGAAAGACCACAATCTCTCAGTTACTTTAGAATGTCAAAATGTTACCTGTTAGCTGAACGCAATGCTGTCACAAGGACAAGCATTTGGTGACTCAATTAATACATATCTCATCCAGGGGTTGTGATTTCATTTAGACTGATATACAGGAAGAAGGACTCATCTATCTATCTGTGTGTCTGACTGCCTGTCTTTCTGTCCGTCCATCCATCCATCTATCCATCCATCCATCTGATAACTATCTATATAATGTTATCACCAAAAATGCAATCCCTTGCTCCAAAAAATATTCTCAATTTATTTTGAGATTATCTCCTAAAATTATAAGGCCTGCTTATTTTTACAAGTTGAAATATAATATTAGATATTTCAAAAATGCAAACAAAGTAGAAAAATATTTTAAAACCAAAACCTTGTTTGTTTTGCTGATTAGGTTCCACTTATAGGTCAAACAACAATAAAAATGATTAAAAACTAATCTAAACTGAAATTAAAAAAATAATAATAAGTAAAAATGAACTGACTAGAAAATTTTTAAAAATACATAAAAGCAAAACCTTGGCAATTTTTATATTAGCAATTGAAGCAGCTGTTCTGTTCAATTGCTAAGTAACAGGCATGTGAAGACAAGGTAAAACGCTGTCTACTAAACCATCATGATGAGAGTACTGCCTACCTTGGTTTCATTCTTCCCCTCAAAGAGACTTGCCATCCACTTGCTATTTGCTCCCTTCTGAACATGCCAGCATAGCCTTGTATAGAGATAGTGGTATGTGGAGTAAGTTTAGAGATGTTAAAATTTTTATTTATGCATTTCACTGGAAAGCCAATAATTCACAAGAATTGGCATGTTATTCCAACAAGATCGGCATACTCAAATCCATGAACTAAATCCACAAAAACAACAATCCGACATCTCTGACCTATACTCTTCCCACATTATTCCTCAGCCTTCATCTACTAGTCTCTCCCTTTGTACATGCCATGTCTTGCTCTACTTTCCAGGTACGGGCACACTCCTGGAATCAGGCCCTGCTCCTTTGCCTGCCGGGGGTGCTCTTTATTCCCTTACTTCTTTCAGGTGCTCTGGCTGTCAGAGCACATTAGCCTCCATTGATCAGTTTAATCTAGTGATGGTGTACAGTCAGCATCAGTGACTAAACCACTACCTATTACCTCTTCAACCTGGGTCGAAGGCACAGAAAAGATCATGAGTGGATACTATGACTACCCACATGTGTGTCCAGGTAGATTGAGAGAAAAGACATCAAATTTTTATGTAGTTTTGTCACAGAAGAAATATGATCCCTAGTCTGGGCCCTTGAAGCAACTTACAGTCTTTGTTCTGCATTATGTTTTCCAGATCCATGCCAAGTACTTAGTAGGCCGAATCCAACTCAATTACCATCTCTGATTATGATTAAATAGATCCAGCACACTGATTAGGGTCTCTCCCTATACTGCCTGCCAAGCTTGATAATTTTCTCTTGTCAATATTCTCCTTTACCTTTCATGGCTCCATCCTAATTGGGCATCATTTAGATTTACTAAGGATGCTTCCTATTACAGTAGTAATCTTTTCCCAAGTAACATAAACAGAAAATATTCAACTAGAAAAAAAGAGAGAGGGAACACAAGTGTGTTGACAACTAGGGGTACACCTGCATTCTCCAGTTCCAGATCCAACTGACCAGACAAGTTTCATAAAAATCAACTAGTTTCCTCCATTAATAATATATTTTATGGTTTATAAGAAAACTCGAGGGAGATGTCCTATTGCAGTTCTTTTTAGCAAGTGGTCTGCACGCTGCGTTCTGCAGGCACAGATAAAGTCAGAAATTATATCTGCGACAGTGAGTTACAAGCATAGTTATTGTGCTAAAAGACATTAACTGTCAGTTTTTTATTTCCATCAGAGGGTAAAAACTGTTCTAGCTTTACTTCTAATGCTGAAAACGGAACAAAAACTGGAGAGTCATAGTTCTAAATGCTAATGCTAATAGTAAACAACATCTAAATAATTATTCTAAAATAATAAAGGAACAAAAGTCAAACGATTAGGTAGCTTTTAAAATAAATTCAAGTAAAGACTGAAGATGAAAATTAGGCCGCTTCTCCAGACTACTAGATCAACTCTGTTTCTAGTCGCAATACCTTTGATTGGCCAAATGCGGGCTTTCGTTTCCACTTCAATTCAAGAAGACCTTCTGTTTCCTTTACCTGTGAGAAAAAAGATAGCAATCTATGAATTAAATAGAACTTCTCACCAATATATGTATATACCAGTCTCAACGTACTGGGGTCCATACCATTATCATTTCAGTAAGTCCTACCTACCTTTAGGCACATAAGCCTCAGCTCACCAAACATTACTTAAGCCCAAAAGCAAGTCAACCTTATCTTGCTCTTAAGTCAAATAAAAGAATAATAATAATGTTCTTATCTTTTAAGCCTTGGATCATAAATCACCATCTTGATATGATATACTATACTTACTACAATCAAAATTTCAAAGCTTTTTCAGCCTGGAATAGCCTGACTTCAAGAAAGGGATTTTTTTGTGGGGGTTGGGGGAAGGGTGGGGACTGACTATTTTGTTCAATCCCAGACACTAAGGCTGAATAATTATACAAAAAATCTTCTTGGAGATTCAAGAGGACCTTCAATGGTTCCAAATTCACTTTCTGTTTTAACATGGATATGACATGCATATCATGTGCATATATTCCATACAAAGCAATGAAGCATGGAGATGGCTAGTCAGAGTCTACACAGACCAGAAATCAAATTAAAACCATGGTCTGTGTAGTAAGAATGAATCAGGCTCAATCGGGACACAAAGAATTGACTATGCCTCCACCAGCAATACTCTCTACATATGTGCCTGACCTGATGGAAAGACCTAAATGACTGCCAAGTGGTTTGAGATGCAGTGCTACAGCAATAAAGTAAAACAGGAATCCTTGCATATAGGTAAGTAATCTACCTATAAAAGAAAGTGAGATTTAAAAGATGGGGTTTTGTCTTAATTACCTGCATGGTTACCTCACACTTAATTTCTACATACAGATCAAACTTTAGAGTGGGTTCAAATGATTTCTTTAAAAATATGACAGTGTCAATGTTGATTCATGAAATCTTGTGACATTAAATATTAAATACATATGTATACATATATATATTTAGATTAAGTACCACATAGTAGATACAAGTAACATATTAAAATACATGGCAGATCCTTTTAAAGAGTATAAACTAAAAAGTCACTGGTGCATTCCTAGTCAGGGCACATGCCTGGGTTGCAGGCCAGGTCCCTGGTTGGGGGCGTGCGAGAGGCAGCCAGTGGATGTTTCTCTCCCACGTTGATGTTTCTCCCCCTCTCATTCTCCCTCCCTTCCCCTTTCTCTGAGAATAAATAAAATCTTGTTTAAAAAGTTTAAAAATATGAACAATAAAATGGCAATAAATATACATCTACAAGCAATTGAAGCTAAGAAAAACAAACAAAAAAAAAAGAGGCAGAACAGAAACCAAATCATAGGCACAGAGAAAGTTTTGATGCTTGCCAGATGAGAGAGGGATGGGTGAAAAAGGTGAAGGGATTAAGAAATACAAATTGGAGTTCTGGCCAAGTTGGAGGCATAGATAGAAACCCTTGGCTTCTTCCCACAACCAAAAGGAGGATAAAACCAATCTAAAATCAAGAAACAACCAGAAGCACCGGAAAATCAAACTGCATGGAACTCTGAAACCAAGGAATTAAAGAAAAATAAATCAGAACAACCAGACCAGTAAGGCAGAGGACCACTGGCCACGCGGGCCAGCCAGCTGAGAAAAAACGTGGCCATGGTGAGGTGGTGGACCAGGCGGGTGGGGCTGGCTGCTGCAAGGCTGCAGGCTGCAGGCTACATGGGAGGGGCTGAGTAAGGGGAAAGTGGACTACGGCGGTTGCCACGGTGGGAGAAACTCCTAGTCTCACTCCAGAGTCCCTTGGAAAGTGT
Organism: Desmodus rotundus; assembly: GCF_022682495.2. Taxonomy (NCBI): domain Eukaryota; kingdom Metazoa; phylum Chordata; class Mammalia; order Chiroptera; family Phyllostomidae; genus Desmodus; species Desmodus rotundus. The sequence continues at coordinate 15,963,870 of NC_071397.1, read as the reverse complement.
GCTAGAGACCAGCAGCGGGGGCTGCACTGTTCCCTCTCTGGCCCCTCCCCCTCTAGGTAGCACCTCAGTGCAGCAAGGAGGGTCACCCTGCCCAGGTGAATAACCAAGGCCCTGCCCCCTTACAACTTATCAGCTGCGCCAAAACAAAGAAATATGGCCCAAATGAAAGAACACAGCAAAACCTCAGAAAGAGAACAAAGCAATGAGTACGTATCCAATCTATCTGATAGAGAATTTAAAGCCCTGATAATCAGAATGCTCACAGAACTGATTGAGCTGGGTCGAAAAATGAAAGAACAAATGAAAGGTTCCCAAAATGAAATAAAGCAAAATTCAGGGAACCAACAGTGACAGGAAGGAAACCAGGACTCAAAGCAATGATTTGGAACAAAAGGAAAAAATAAACATCCAACTGGATCAGAATGAAAAAACAAGAATCCAAAAAAATGAAAAGAGGCTGAGGATTCTCTGGGACAATCTGAAACGTTCCAATATCCGAATTACAGGGGTGCCAGAAAGAGAAGAACAAGAGCAGGAAATTGAAAACCTATTTGAACAAATAATGGAGAAAAACTTCCCTAATCTGATGAAGGAAATAGATTTCCAGAAAGTCCAGGAAGCCCAGAGATTCCCAAAGAATTTGGACCCAAAGAGGAACACCCCAAGGCATATCATCATTAAGTTACCCAAGATTAAAGATAAAGAGAAAATCCTAAAAGAAGCAAGAGGAAAGGAGACAGTTACCTACAAACGAGTGCCCATAAGACTGTCAGCTGATTTCTCAAAACAAACCTTGCAGGCAAGAAGGGGCTGGAAAGAAGTATTTGAAGTCATGAAAGGCAAGGACCTATATCCAAGATTACTCTACCCAGCAAAGCTATCATTTAGAATGGAAGGACAGATGAAGTGCTTCCCAGATAAGGTCAAGTTAAAGGAGTTCATCATCACCAAGCCCTTATTATATGAAACGTTAAAGGGACTTATCTAAGAAAAAGAAGATAAAAAATATGAACAGTAAAATGACAACAAACTCACAACTATAAACAAATGAACCTAAAAGAAAAGAAAAACAATGAAAACAAAACTAAGCAAACAACTACAACAGGAACAGAATCAGAGAAATGGAGATCACATGGAGGGATTTCAGTGGGGAGGGCGAAGGAAGGAATAGGCAGGGAAAGGTACAGGGAAGAAGAAGCATAATTAGTAGGCATAAAATAGATGGGGAGAGATAAAAATGGTATAGGAAACAGAGGACTCAAAGAACTTACATATACAACCCATGGACATGAACTAAGGGAGGGGTGGGGAATGCTGGAGGGTTGTGGGGGCAGGGCAAAGGGGGCATAAAGGAGGAAAAAAATGGGAAAACTGTAATAGCATAATCAATAAAAAATACTTAAAAAAGAAAAAAAAAGAAATACAAACTGGTTGTTATCAAATAGTCATGGGGATGTAAAGTACAGCATAGTGAACAGAGTAGCCAGAAAACATATATGCAGGACCGGTGGACATAGACAAAGGTGTGGAGATTGCCTGAGGGAGTGGGGGGCACTGGGTGGATGGGGACAAAGGAAGAAAATTTGGGACAATTGTAATAGCATGAACAATAAAATATAATTAAAAATAAAAACAAAAAAAATTATGCCTGGATTTCCACATACAGCATTTATGGAGATAAAAGATTCACTCTCCTGCCTGAAACCATCAACATAGATAAAATAAGATTTGTCAAAATACGGAAAGCAAAATTTTAAAACACTGGACATCATGCAATGATGAACAGTGACCCCTGAAAAGCAGGAAACATAGTGAGCCCTACAAACTCTACAGCTTACTCTATGGAGAGAGTTTCCAGGCTCCAGGACAGGGAGATGTAACTCAGAGCTGAGGGCCTGGGGAGACCATGGCAGCTAGAATCCATAGGGCAGCGTCCTAAAGAGGACAGAGCTGCACAGAGACGGAACCATGAATATCTATAGAAATAAATCCTTCAGTATGCAGCTGAGTGCTGATAAGCACATGCATGTAAGAAAACCACAGGGGAAATGAACATGGGAAATAATAAGAAGCAACAGTATCCAAGACCCACACAGAGTCAGATGTCGTTCCCAGCAAACCTTAAAATTCAAAGGGCCTTAGGTAGGGTATACAATAGTGTCTTGCCTCCACAGCAGAGAATAATTAACCCTTGAGTGAGCACTACTCCACTCATGCCCTTTAAATCTTTAAAGTAAGACCTGAAAAAAGCCAAATATATTTTCAAGCAACTTAACTGTACTCCAGAAAAAAGCTCAAGAATATTTATAGGAATATAAAAATACCTAGTAACAACCAAGGTAAAATTCACTGTCAAACAATCAGATTATTAGGCAGAAGCAGGAAAAGAAGATTCATAATGAGAAGAAAAATCAATCAATCAAAGTTGGTCCAGAACTGACACAGGTGTTGGAACTCAGAGAAGAACATTAAAATGGTCATGATAATTGTATCCCACATATTCGAAAAGTGAAGTAGAGCCATGGGAGATTTTTTTAACACTCAAATTGAATTCTCAGAGATAAAACTACAATATGCGAGAACCAAAATGTACTAGTTAGGATCAATGACAGATTTGACATTGCAGAAAAAAAAGATTTGTGAACTCAAAGATATAACAAACTATCCAAATGAGTCATGGAAGGAAGGAAGGAAGGAAGGAAGGAAGGAAGGAAGGAAGGAAGGAAGGAAGGAAGGAAGGAAGGGAGGGAGGGAGGAATAGATAGAGAAAGAGGATGAAAAGGAGGGAGGGCAAAAGGGAGGAAGGGAGGGAGGAAAGGAGAAAGATAGGGAGGGAGAAAGGAAGGAAAGAAGAAAAACATAACACTGGTGAACTGGAAAACCTCAAGCAGCCTAATGTGCATGTAACTGGAGCCACTGAACTGAGAAACAGAGTAAGGCAAAAAAATTCCTGAAATTACCCAAACTTGAGAAAAATTATAAACCCATAAGTTCAAGTTACATGAATCCCAAAACAGAAGGAACTTGAAGAAAACCAAACAGATATATATTGTAATCAAACACTTTAAACAAGGAATAATAAAAATATCTCGAAACCAGAGAGGAAAAACAGACACTGCGTATGTGGAAATGTACAGCTACACAAAAAATGAAGAACATCAGAAATAATAAGTACATCAGTAAACACATTACTTTTTCTCTTGTAACTTAAATGCTGCAGAAGAGAATCTGCTCTTTAAATAATAATAACAATCTAGTGTTAAATTTATAATATGTTTAGCAGTAAAATATATGAAAAAATAGCACAAAGTTGGAGAAGAAAGATGTAAATATGCTATTTTAGGGCTGTTAAACTAATGTAAAATAGTATAGTATTAGTTGAAGGTAGTCAAAATATATCAAGCATATTTTTTATAAACACTAAAGCAATCATTAAAATAGCAAAATAATAAAATATAGTTATTAACAGGCCAAAAAAAGATAAAATGGAATCTTTAAAAAATTCAAAAAAAATCAAAATGACAGAAAAACGGGAAAAGGGTAATTATGAACAGATGGGACAAATAAAATAGCTAGTTGATAAACTTAAATGTAACCATACCAATAATCACATTAAATATAAATGGTCTTAATACCCCATTTAAAAAGCATATTTTCAAATATAGGGTGGGGCAAAAGTAGGTTTACAGTTGTGAGTATGCCAAAGAGTTTATTCTTATATTATTATTTACTAATTGTTACATTATTTTCCATAGGAACAACCGTGAACATATTTTTGCCCACCCCCTGTATATAAAGACAAAAGAAGTCAACACCTAGCTACAAAAATCACACCTGAAATATAAATACATAAAAATGGTAAAAGTGAAAAATGGTTAAAGATATGACATACTAATGCTAATTTAAAAAGTGGCTATCCCTGGCAAAGAAAATTTCAGAATAGAAAATACTACTGACAATAAAGATGATATTTTCATAATGGTTAAGGGGTCAGTTCATCAAAAAGATATAAAAATCCTAAATCTAATGACAAAGTATAAGTAAATGAAGAAAAAACTAAAAGGATAAATAATCAAATCTCCAATTATAGTCAGGGATTGCAAATCCCTCTCTTAATAAATGGCAGAACAATCAGATAAAAGCCACTAAGGATACAGAAGATTTAAACAACACTAAAAATGAACTTGACCTGAACTACTTCACCCAACAACCGCTGGATAGACACACATTCTTCTGAAGTGCACAAAGACTATCTACCAAATGGACCATATTCTAGGCCATAAAATAAGTATCAATCAATGTGAAAGCACGCAGATCATACAAAATTCATTCTCTGAATAAAAATAAATTAAAAATTAATAACAGATATCTGAAAAAATTCCCCCAAATAATTGGAAAATATGTGCACATGGATCAAAGAAAAAATCAAAAGGGAAATTTTGAACTGAATAAAATTTAAAGGACACGTCAAAATTTATGAAAAAATTTATAGTTTTCTACTGATGCCTATATTAGAAAAAAAACTCTCAAATCAATGACCTAAATTTCCAATTTAAGAAACTAGAAAAGAACAATTAAACTCAGACTTAGTAAAATAAAGGATATTACAATAATAATAAAGAGCAGAAATCAATGAAAATCAAATAGAAAAAACAATAAAACAAAAATCTCATTCTTTCAAAAAAAAAAGAATAAAATTGAGGAACCTCTAACCAGACTGATCAAGGAAAAAAAAAGAGTGAAGATACAAATTATAAATATCAGGAATAAGAGAGATGACATAATAATATCAGGAATAAGAGAAAAGATAAATTCCGCAGATATTAAAATAAAAAGGAAATATTGTGAATAACTTTAAGCCAATATATTTGATCACTTAGAAGAAAAGGATACATTTCTTTTTTTAATAGTTTACTTTTATTGTATTCTTTCCATTACCATTTATCCCCCTTCCACCTTCTTCCACCTCCACCCACCCCACCCCCACTGAAATCACTACACTGTTGTCCATGTCCATGATTTTTCTGTTTTTCTCGATCCCTCCACCCCGCCCCCAGAGCTGTCAGCTTGCCTGCTCTCTATGAGCCTTTCTCTATTTTGCTTGTTAGTTCAGTTTCTTCATTAGATTCCATATATGATTGAAATCATATGGTATTTGTCTTTCTCTGACTGGCTTATTTCACTTAGCATAATGTCCTCCAGGTCCTTGCAAGCTATTGCAAAGAGTAAAATTTTCTTCTTTTTTTAAAGCCAAGTAATATTCCATTGTGTAAACGTACCATAATTGTTTTATCCACTCATCTACTGATGGACACTTGGGCTACTTCCAAATCTTGACTATTATAAATAATGCTGCAATGAACATAGAGGTGCATATATCCTTTCAAATTAGTGTTTTGGCTTTCTTCGAATAAATTTCCAGAAGTGAAATTGCTGGGTCATAAGGCAGTTCCATTTTTAATTGTTTGAGGTATCTCCATACTGCTTTCCACAGTGGCTGCACCAGTCTGCATTCCCACCCACAGTGCAAAAGTGTTCCCCTTTCTCCACATCCTCACCAGAACTTGTTGTTTGTTGGTTTACTGATGATAGCCATTCTGAGAGGTACGAGGTAATATTTCATTGTGATTTTAATTTGCATTTCTCTGATAATTAGTGACATTATGTATAAAAGAATACATTTCTTAAAAGACACATTATCAAAGCTCACTTAAGAAGTAAGCAATCCCCATAATCTTTTATCTAGTAAATTGAATTTTTAATCAAAAGCCTTACCACAAAGAAAACTCCAGAACTGGTGAATTCTACTAGACACTTAAGAAAGAAATAATACCAACTTTACGCAAATTCTTCCAGAAAACTTAAAAGGGAAGGGTATATTCTAATTCATTTTTTGAGAACAAAATTAAGCTGACACCAGTTCCAGACAAAGTTATTTCATAAAAAAGAAAAACTAGAGACCAATAACCTCGATTAACATAGATGTAAAAACCGTAAACAAAATTTTAGTAAATTTAATCCAATAATGTATAAAAAGGATGAGACATCATGGCAGAGTGGTATTTATATCAGGAATGCCGAGTTGGTTTAAAATTTACAAACCAGTCAATATAATTCACTCTACTAACAATCCAAAAAAAAAAAACCAAAAAAAATGATCATCTCAATGACATACAAACTAAAGTACTTGACAAAGCCATATATCCATATATGCTAAATGCTACATAAACTAGAAATAGAAGAGAACTCTCTCAAGTTGGCAAGAAGGCATCTACAAAAACCTACAGTTAACATTGTACTTACCAGTGAAAGTTTGAAAACCTTCCCAGAAAAGTCAGAAAAACGATATTATGTCTGCTATCATCACTACAATTCAATATTGTATTGATGCTACAGCTTCCACTCTGAGCAATTAGGGGAGGAAATAAATAAAACCATTAGAAATAAGTGAATTTTTTTGCAAAAATCGTTATTCACAAAAATATATGTAGAAAATCTCATGAAATGTACAAAGAAAAGAAAACTATGGAACTTATAACAGTTTAGGGAAGGCCTCAGGACACAAGATTAAAATATAAAAATCAATTGTATTTTTATATACTATCAATGAACACTCACAGATTAAAATTTTAAAATAATATCATTTGCAATAGCATCAAAAACAGTGAACTAATAAGGAATAAATCTAACAAAACATGTAAAGTTGTATACAGTGAAAATATTAAAACATTCCTGAGAGAAGACCTAAATAAATGGAGATATAGGCCATATTCATGAGTCAAATGACTCAATCCCAGTAAGATACCATTTCTCCCGAAAATGATCTACAAATAAAATGAATTCCCATTCAAAATCAGGGCAGTCTTTAATAGAAAATGACAAGCTGATTCTAAATTCATGAAGAAATGAAAAGAACCCAAATATCTTTGAATAAGGACAAATTTAGAGGACTAACACTACCTGATTTTAAGGCTCATTATAAATTTACAGCAATCAAAATAGTGCAGTATGCCATAAAGGTAAACAATTTGATCAATGGAAAAGAACAGAGTTCAAAAATAGATACACACATATGGACAGCTGGTTTTAACAAAGGTACAAATGCAACCTTATGCAAATAGAAAAATCTTTTTCAAAAAATGATGGTGGAACAACTGGACAATGATAGGCAAAAAAAACTTTCCACCGGTACTTCATACATCATACTATATATACAAATTTCTTAAAAATGAATCATAGACCTAAATGCAAAACCTAAAATTATAAATTTTCTGGAAGAAAAAAGATAAAAACTTTTACAACTTTTGATTAGGCAAAAGTTTCTTAGCAACAGCACCAAAAGAAAGAACAAATTGATAAATTGAACTTTAGCAAAATTAAAATCTTCTTCAATAGTGTCTTTGAAAGACAATAGTAAGGGAATGAAAAGAAAAACTATACACTGTGATAAATGTTTGTAATCACATATACGTTAAAGGACTTGTATCCAGAATATAAAAAGAACTCTTTAAAACTCAGTAATAAGGAAAAAAACAATAAATATAAGAAAACTATAGATAAAAGATTTGAATAGAAACCACCAAATACAATGGAAAATAAGCACAGAAAAACACAGTCAACATCAGTCATTAGGGAAATGCAGCACAATGAGCTACTGCTACACACCCATTACAGTAGCTAAAGTTTTAAAAATTGATCACATCAAATTTTAGCAAAGAAGTGGAGGAACAGGAATTCTCACACATTACTAATGGAAATGTAAAATGTCACAACCACTTTTGAAAACAATCTAACAATTTCTTAAAAGTTAAGCATATACCTACTACATAATCCAGACACTTTATTCTTATGAATTTATCCAAGAAAAATGAAAGTATATGTCCATATAAAATCTTGTATGTAAAGGATCATAGTAGCAGCTTTATTTATAATAGTCAAAATCTGAAACAATCAAATACCTATCAACGGGTGAATGGATAACTTTCTAAGAAATGTAAACTAACCAACAGTGAGAGAAATAAGGTTGCCTGGGTAGGAGAGGGGAGGAGAGTGTGGGGAAGAGAGATTACAAAGGAACACAAGATAACTCGTGGGACTGACATTTATTTTCACACAGTCATAGGTCTCTATGTGGGATTGGTTCCCAAAATGCCCATGGAGACCAAAATCCAAGAATGCTCAAGCCCCTTATCTGAAATGGCATACCATTTGCATATAACCTATGTACACCCCCATATCCTGTAAATCATCTCCAGATTATTTATAATAACCAACACAATATAAATTCTATGTAATAGTTGTTTACTATATTGTTTAGAAAGATGCAGCCATTTGTTGTCCTAACTACATACATAGTACATGTCAACAACGTTAATACATTTTTAAAAATATTTTTGACCTCGTGTTGGTTGAATTGCAGATACAGAACCTGTGGATACAGAGGGCGGACTGCATCTTGTTTTGGGGAGTGATTTCACGTGTTCTATGTGTCAAAATTTAACAGACTGTATACCTTCTACATGTGCAGTTTACCGTAGGTCAATCATATCTCAACTGTGCTACCTTTTAAAAAGTGATCTGATTTCAAATCTCACTCGTTTCTCCACTGTCCTCCTGCACTTTACATGTAGGTATTCGATTCAGTAAGTATTTACTCACGGTCCTATGTCTCTAACCTGGTACTTGACATTAAGAATACAAAATAATAATAATAATTAAGTGAGCTTCTAGAAAGTTCATTTTGAAAATAAACATATGTTGATCATATGGTAAGCATTGTTAAACTCCTTTTGTGGTCCCACTTTATGCTCCTGCTCATTTTTTTCTTATTTTACCTAATTATGTTTTCTGTATCTTGGTTCCTCTTTGAAGTCTCCCTAGAACAGGAGGAGGTATGAATAAATATAAATAATTATATACATGATTAAGACATGATATTTGCCCTCCAGGAGTTTTCAGCAAAGAATAGTCAGTCCCTCTCTTCAGGTACCTTAGTCCTAGTGGAGAGGGCATACATGCACACTAATAATTATGCTACAGATTTAATTTGTGAGCACCGCCATGGCACTAACACATTTAAACTTAATATAAGTTTTACAGGGTGGAAGCACTGAAGAGGGAATGTTTAATTCTGACAAGACCAATAAAAATTCACAGAGAAGAGATAGCTTTCAGTTGGGCTTTGAAGGATGTGGTGATTTTTAATGGGCAGGGGTGGAGGAGGAACAATCTAGGCAGAGAAACATCACCGACAAAGAAGTGAGTGTGAGGAAGGTCAGCATATATCCTTGGGCTAAAGGGTAGTCTAATGAAGTGAGATAGACACCCAACACTGACCACAACAGCTTGGCATTTGGCGTTATTCACTCTCTCCAGGTACAGTGCCCTCAACTATGAACAGTGACTCTTAAAAGGACTAAAAGGGAAATATTGATGCCCTGGCTGGTGTGGCTCAGTGGATTGAGCACCAGCCTGTGAACCAAAGGGTCACCGATTCAATGCCTAGTCAGGGCACAAGCCTGGGTTGTGGGCCAGGTCCCCAGTTGGGGTGTGCAAGAGGCAACCACACATACATATTTCTCTACCTCTCTTTCTCCCTCCTTTTCCCTCTCTCTAAAAATATTTTATTTTTTAAAAAAAGGGAAATAGTGAACAAAGTGCTCAGCCCTGTGCACTGGAATATGCCAAATGCTTACAAAACAAGTAGCACTTATTATTAGTATGAGTATTAGTATTAGTATACCAATTTTATAGCTAATTACCTGCAAGCTCACATGTAAAGGCAGAGCCTAGCAGCCATTTATAACCGGAGTCTCTCACACAAACCATCCACTCGGGAGAAGCCTGCACTGAACTACATGGCTCCCACATTGAAATGCATGCCTGCACTATATTCCTACCACCTGAGACAGCCCTTGTAAAGGAGTTCCTGAAATTCTACTTCAGCCAACAGGACTGAGACTTTCCCCATCCAATCAGAGCTGAGCAGCTACATGCCCATCAACATCATCATTGATCAATCAGTGTGGCTCCATTCTGACCAATCGGGACAGTGCCTTTTGGACCAGTCAAACTGAGGATTTGAAGTCCCTATCTGCATGAGGATGGACCAACCAGGGGCTAGGGACTGGAACTTTTCTCTGTGTAAGTCAACTCCATTCTGGCTTGGGGAATGCACTTTCCCTTTCCACTGAAGACTGAAGAAGGCATTTTCCCCACTGGAGCTGAAACATCAAAAAATGAAACACTGAAGACATCTCACTGGACCTGAGTGGAGCACAGCAGGTGGAACAGAGGAGGGTGGGGCAGAGCTAGGCAGAGCTGTGTAGCTGGAGAAGGGCCTCACCCCAGGGCCGCCTTGCCCCAGGACCACCTCACAGCCATGCTGTTCCACAGCCTTGCTGCTTCATAATTGAGGTGTAAAACCAGTAAGCTGTTTCACGGCCATGTTGTCCTCACAGCCCTGCTGTATCACGATTTACGCTGTTCATACCGAATAAAGTTTCCTTCTTCACCATGCCCAAATTGGGGATGGATTCCTGTTAGCACTGAATTGGTGCCAAGAACCATCACACGGCTTCGTAAGAGCACTTACCACACTGAACTCTCCTCATTGGCTTTGGGGCACTGCAGTTCCATCTGTGTGTTCCCGGTGCCTGTTGCAGCTCAAGATACACAATAGGTACTCAATACATTTCAAGAGTGAATGGATGAAAGCACCAAAAGTAATTCACAGACATGTGTATCATGTTCTTAACAAACTCTTCATATCCTCCATATGTCTTAGATTTCAGAAACTTAGAAACCTTAGAACAAGTAAAAGACTTGTTCGAAATGACAAAATGAAAGAGATAGAGGTGGTTTAATACCAAACCACATAATGGTTATTTAATTGTGCCTTTTGTGTTTTATTCTTCCTCTTCAACTTTAAAATAAAATGGAATGATATACGTATTAGGAAAAACACTCTCTTCCCTTTTATGCCACAAAAAGCTCTACTTGTTGAAAACAGTATGAAAACTTTTTCTCTATTCCAAAGCTCAGTAAAACCCTACACAAGCTATGAAGAGGAAACTCAGTTCCATAGCAACGCTTGATCTTTTCCCTTTTGAAAGTTCCATTCCAGTGCTTGGGCAGAATTGTAGCCTCCCTGGTTTATCAAACTATCTACCATTTCTAAAAGAACATAGCTTTGTTACTTACATCAGATATAACCAAGAATAATCAAGTTTCATTACTGCATAAATGGGATTTTATACAGTGATTCTTTCCTTCCTTCATTTCTTTCCAGTACTATTGCCTACTGTTCTGTGACTGCTAGAATAAAATGCTACATTAAAAAAAAAAAAAAACCCTGCTTCAGAAGGTAACTAACGATGTCTATTTCTCAGTCTCCAAATTCAGAAATTCTACGGATATTCAGTTTCAATGAAAAGCCTGATGTTAAAGTAAATAAATAAAAATAAATATTAAGCCAAAACTCAGAAGCTGGTGTTAGGCACCCACTCAGATTATGGCGGCCAGCTGCAGGTGCCGATGTAGGAGATGGGTGCAAACCCACACTCACTGGTGGGGGTGAGGGCAGGCAGCGAGGGCCGGGGCCGGCTGGGGCTGCGCTTGCAACTGCACTGGCCCGGGCTGCTGGCATGCACCACCACGGCTGCCGGGTCCTGTCACGGGTGCTCTCCCGTCTAATGCTTGAGCTGCGTACGGTTTATTGGTACTCAGAATTTTTTCCCATCTTCTTCTATTGTACCTTACTTTATTACAAAAGCTGGAAAGTAAAAAGTTATATTCCTAGATTTCCTTCTCAACTAACAAAGCATATCAGACTTGCAAATTAGGTTCCACGAGTTGGAAGTGCTCCCCTGAAATCTAGAAACTGAAAGTAAAAATGAGAGCACATTCCTGTGGCTTGCAGCTTATTTTCTTCTGACAAGCAAGCCTGTGAAGCAAATGTCCATGGCTTTACAGATGATCATAATAAAGAGTGGGAGCACTAGTATCTGGGCTCCGTTTCCCAATGCTCAGGCAGTTACAGATATACAGTAGTAGTGACAGTGACGGTGGCCACCACAGGCTTCATGCAGCAAGTTACTGACTCGTGGTTCCAGTGACAGCCTCTTGAATCTCTGCCTCCCCTAGTGTGACAGAGGCAGCAGCTCTCCTGGAAGGCCAGTTCAGTAAGTAATCCAGTCCTAAGAGGCTTTATTACAGGTCCAACCTAGATTTTGGTCTCTGGCCTTCCAATTTTATAAGCACAAAACTAAACTGTATTAAAAATCTTACTATTTAAAATAGAGGTGGGGTGGAGGGGCGGGGAGAAATGCAGACAACGGTAATTGAACAACAATAAAAAATAAAATAAAACTAAAATAAATTGCAGAAAATATACATAATATATAAATAAAATACACAAAGTGTTTTTTGTTTAAAGCATGAATCTTAGTTGATATGAACTTCAAAATAACCCTGAGAGATTCTATTACTATTCCTGTTTTACATATGAGAAAACTGTGGAAACAAAATATTAAATAAAAAGCAAATGGTATGGAAAGATAAGCCACAGATGAGGAGAAAATATTTGCAAAACACATATGTGTTGAATGAGCTGTATCCAAAATTTACAAAGAACTCTTAAAATGCAATAAGAAAAGAACCTAACTAAAAAGTAGGCAAGATACTAGTGCAGAAACCGCCCTAAAGATGTTATACAGAGAACAAATGAGCATATTAAAAAGATGTTTCACAGTATATGTCATCAGGAAATTACAAACTAGTAACAATGATGAGATGCTACCACACACCTATTAAAATGACTAGAATCCAGAGCACTGGCAGCATCTGGTGAGGATGCAGAGCAACAGAAACTCTCACGTATTGCTGGTGGGAGCGCAGAATGGCACGGCCACTCGGGAAGACAGTTTTGTAATTTCGAACCAAAGTAAACACACCCTCACTGTTTGATCCAACAGTCTCACTCCTTAATATTTATATGAAATTATTGAAAAGTTAGGCTCACACAAAAACCTGCACATGGATATTTATGGCAGCTTCATTCATAATACCCAAAACTTTTGAGAAGCACACAAAATGTCCTTTGACAGATCAACAGATAAATAAACTGTGGTACAACCACATAATGGAATAGCATTCAGCAATAAAAAAAATGAGCTATCTAGCCATTGAAAAGGCATGGAGGAAGCTTTAATGTGTGTTGCTAAGTGAAAGAAGCCAGTCTAAAACTACTACATACTATATGATTCTGACTACATGACTTTCTGAAAAAGGGACAACTGTAGAGACAGGTAAATGACCAGTAGTCACTATACATTCAAGAGAGAATAGTTGGAACACAGGATTCACACTTACATTTACAGTGGATTTTCCACAAAGTTGCTAAGAAAATTAAATGGGGAAAGAACTGTCTTTTCAATGCATGGTGTTGGGACACTGTACTCATAGATCCACATGCAAAACAATGAAATAAAATAAAGTTAGGCTGCTTTCTCACACAATATGATAGTCCTAAATGTTAGAGCTAAAACTTTAAAACTTGTGATAGCTGCTGTAACAAATTACCACAAATTTGGTGGCCTACAATAATGGACACTTTTCCCTTACAGGTTTAGAGGCCAGAAGCCAAATCTGGAAATTTGCAGAGGTCTCCTTAAGTCTTTAGCTGAATACTGATCCATGGATGTTTCAGAGACCAGTAAAGGAACCACCAGAAAAATGGTATCTGTGCAATGATCAGAGACCACATAAGGCTGAAAGAGTTCATATAAAGACTCCCCAAGTCATGGGTCATTGAATAGAGTCCTCAGAGGATATCATGTAAGTAGTAGGGTTAAATTAGCGTTGTAGTATGCTAAAAACTCCTCTACACCTACCCTAATAAGCTAACTTTAAAATTTATTTTGGTAACCTTTTTTTAATTCTCACCCAAGGACATGGTTTTTATTGCTTTAAGAGAGAGACTCAAGAGAAAAGCACTGATTGGTTGCCTCCCGAACATGCCGGGACCTGTGATTCTGTGCCCAGAGCCAGGATTGTATGTGCTGAGACCGGGGAGTGAACCCGAAAACTAGACATGTGCCCTGACTAACAAATCAACCTACAAACCCTTCAACTATGGGACTATGCTCCAACCACTGAGCCACACCAGCCAGAGCTACTTTGGTAACTTTTTAAACAGAGAAGACAACACACTCCTTTGGAAAGGTAAGGGATATGGAAGTCAGGCCCTGGGTAAAAATTATTATTACAGCACCTGGAGTTGCCAGGCCTGCCTAGGAGAGAAACATGGGCACTGCCATACCACCACGGGGGACAGCTGCTGTCTGAGGCTCAGCAGAGGAAAACGTGAACCATAACTCACAGAATATTCAATTAAAAGAAACAGAGGATTACATATATAATAGAATCACCTGAAATAATGTTTTAAGAGTTAGAATATATTACACGTTCAATATGCTGAATATATTTCATATGGTCAAAAGGTAGACTGAGGAAGCTATAGATATGATGAAGTGAGTAATGCAAAATGTTAAGAAAGACCCAAATGGCACTTTACAAGATGAAAAATGCATTATCTGAAAGCATAAATACACTGGAAGGGATTATCAGCTGATTAAACACTACAGCAATATAAATCAGTGAACTTGAAAACGTAAAACCCAAAACAGTTCTAAAACAAAGAGAAACAAAAATCATAAAGATAAATAAATAAGTAGGAAAAATGGAGAAACATGAACAGGGTATCAGTGAGCTATAGCATAACAAATGGTCTAAAATACATATAATTAGAGTATCCACAGGGAAAAAAAAGAGAGAAGTAACAAATAATAATAATTGAAGAAAATTTTCAAAAATCCACATATCTAAGAACTTAATAAACCCTAATCTGAATAAACATAAAGGAAATTACACCAAGGCTCCTCATGTCTCATGACCAATTTGCTGAATATCAGTAATAAACAGAAATTGGGGGAGCAATCAGAGAAAAAAAAAGATATTCATCCAAGAAGATATTATATCCAAGAAGAAATCACGAGAAATAGTAAATGCTGTAAAGTAAATGAACATATATCATATAAAATGTAGTATGAAGCTAAAGCAGAGTGCAGAGGCAAATGGATAGCTCTAAAATGCTTATATTAGAAAAGAGGGATCTCAAATTAATAATATTAAGAAATTTTAACTTCCAACCAAGATGGAGGCATAGATAGATATACTCGCCTTCTTGCACAACCAAAAGAAGGACAACAAATTTAAAAACAAAAAAACAACCATAACTGCCAGAAAATCAAGCTGTATGGGAGTCCAACAACCAAGGAGTTAAAGAAGAAACATTCATCCAGACTGGTAGGAGGGGCGGAGATAGGCAGCCAGGGTAGGGAAGACTCGTGGCTAGGAGGCAGCTGGAGGACTGGGGTGGGCAAGGCGGCAGCTGGTGGACTGGGTGAGACATCGGTTGGTCGAGTGGGTAGTCCCACATTCTGTGTGGATAAACCAGGAAGAACAACTGGGGAGCAAGACAGACTGTGCAACCCAGGGTTCCAGGGCAGGGAAATAAAGTCTCAAAACCTTTGACTGAAAAAACCTGTGGGTGTTGCAGCAGCAGGAGAAACTCCCAGTCTCACAGCAGAGTTCATTGGAGAGACCTACAGGGTCCCAGAATGTACACAAAACCACCCACGTGGGAATCAGTACCAGAAGGGCCCAATTTGCTTGTGGGTAGTAGAGTAAGTGACTGAAAGCCAGCAGAGAGCTGAGCAAGCAGCACTGTTCACTCTCAGACCCCTCTCCCACATACAGCACTACAACCCAGTGATGTGGCTTGCCCCGCCCTGGCAAATACCCAGGGCTCCACCCCTTACTATGTAACAGGTGCTCTGAGACAAAAAAAAAAACAAAAGGCCCAAATGAAAGACCAGATCAAAGCTCCAGGAAAAATACAACTAAGCAAAGAAGAGATAGCCAACCTAACAGATGCACAGTTCAAAACACTGGTAATCAGGATGCTCACAGAATTGGTTAAGTATGGTCGCAAAATAGAGGGAAAAGTGAAGGCTATGAACAGTGAAATAAAGGAAAATGCACGGGGAACCAACAGTGATGGGAAGGAAACCAGGACTCAAGTCAACAGTTTGGACCAGAAGGAAGAAATAAACATTCAACCAGAACAGAACAAAGAAACAAGAATCCAAAAAATGAGTCACTTAGGAACCTCTGGGACAACTTTAAGCGTTCCAACATCCAAATCATGGAGTGCCGGAAGGAGAAGAGGAAGAGCAAGAAATTGAAAACGTATTTGAACAAATAATGAAGGAGAACTCCCCCAATCTGGCAAAGGAAATAGACTCCCAGGAAGTCCAGGAAGCTCAGAGAGTCCCAAAGAAGTTGGATCCAAGGAAGCACACACCAAGGCACATCATTGTTACATTACCCAAGATTAAAGATAAGGAGAGAATCTGAAAAGCAGCAAGAGCAATGGAAACAGTTACCTACAAAGGAGTTCCCATGGACTATCAGCTGATTTTTCAAAAGAAACCATGAAGGCAAGAAGGGGCTGGAAGGAAGTATTCCAAGTCATGAAAGGCAAGGACCTACATCCAAGATTACTCTATCCAGCAAAGCTATTGTTACAAAACAGACTGGGTGGGGGTGGGAGGACTGAACGATATAAAAGACCCCCCCTTTTTCTCCAGGGGTTCCTCCCCTGTACTAGGTTCGCTTTGCCCACTGCCAGAGGAAATATGTCTCTCAATGCCAGAGATTGGTAAAAAGGAAAGGAATTATTATTTATTTAAAAGCTATACAGACTAAAGTTCTTTAGAATACCCACAAACGCACACAGTCCTTCCTTCTCCCTCTGCCCAGTCTGGGGTACCTTATCTCAGGAAAGAAGTAGAAGTCCATGATTCAGGCTCCTGCACCATCCACATGGCAAAAAGGGAGCACTTCCAAAGCCGCGTGTTCCCAAAAAGAGAAGCCAAATGGCTGCCTCACCTGAGTTTAAATCCCAGAGCCAATCTTCCTCTGATGCTGCATTTCCAGCTCCTCCCACAATTGGCCACAGCTGCAGGCATTCTAGGCAGGTGTGGCCCTGTGGTGTGGAGCCAATTATCTCCAAGCTCCTCTGGACCCCATTACAAATCCCTATTTGGGGCCCCCCTCTTGGCTGCACCCTGTTACATTATCATTAAGAATGGAAGAGCAGATAAAGTGCTTCCCAGATAAGTTCAAGTTAAAGGAGTTTATCATCACCAAGCCCTTATCATATGAAATGTTAAAGGGACGTATCTAGAAAAAGAAGATGATCAAAACTATGAAGAGTAAAATGACAACAAACTCACAACTATCAACAACCAAACCTAAAAAATCAAAAACAAAAGCAAACTAAGCAAACAACTAGAATAGGAACAGAAGCACAGAAATGGGGATCATATGGAGGGTTATCAACAGGGGAGTGGGAGGGGGAGAGAGGGGAGAAAGGTACAGAGAATAAGTAGTATAAATGGTAGGTAGAAAATAGACAGGGGGAGGTTAAGAATAGTATGGGAAGTGGAGAAGCCAAAGAACTTGTATGTATGACCATGGAAATGAACTAAGGGGATGAATGCAGGTGGGAGGTGCTGGCCAGAGGGGAATAAAGGGCAGAAAAATAGGACAACTGTAACAGTATAATAAATAAAATATATTTAAAAGAAAAAAAGAAATTTTAGAAAGAAAATATTAAATCCAAAATAATTGAAGGAAGAAAATTATAAAGATAAGAGGGGGTGGGGAAAGAAAAGAGGATAATTATAGGAAAATTGTGTCAAACAGTTTCCCTGAAAAAAACCATAAATTTTTTAAATATCTGGCCAGGTTGATCAGGAAGAAAGAGAAAACACAGCCACCGACATCACAAATAAAAAGTATTGGCATTACTACGTATGTTCTACAGACATTAAAAGAATAATAGCCCTGACTGGTGTGGCTCGGTTGGTTGGGCATCAACCCACAAAGCTAAAGGTTCCCTTCCCCTCTCTCTAAAAATAAAATAATTTTTTAAAAAGAGTAATAAAGGATTATTATGAACAACTTTATCCCCCCAAAATTAACAATTTAGATGAAAGGAAAAATTCCATGAAAGATACAAAGGACCAAAACTCATTCAAGAGGAAATACATAACCTGCATAGTCCTGTTTTTGAGAAGTAAAAGATTGTGTATAGTAAGTAGAACCTCTGAATCTGACCTCACATATTTTTTAGGTCCAGATCAAGTAGTCCAGCACTAACCCTGAATATTCACGTCAAGGGCTTATATGAATTAAATTGGAAGCAATCAAGGCCACTTAAATTCAGACTAAGGCAACCATATGTAACTATAGACTTGCAAATGCCCAAGTTGCAAGCCACTCAGCTTGTTCCCAGGAATCTCAAAACCTCACCCTTTCCCCATCTGCATGCTGTCAATCATGCCATAAGCCAAAGTCAAGTCAGGCAGCAGCATATTTACATGATAATCAAGGACTCTGCCTTAATACATTAACAAATTTCCAATGCACCTTAAGTGACTGATTTGAAATGCCATTTTCCAGGGAACTATTTCTGGTAAGGCGAGATTAAATACCTGCAGAAGCACAAGGATAGCAAAAAAAGTAGAAACTAGTGTAGACATGAGAAATTGATGCTGCAAAAATTTCATTAACCTCCGCTTGACAAAAGTGAGTTTTACCATTGTGTAGGTGCTGACCGCCGCTGACACCGGGACCTACTCTAGGGTGCAGGAATTACCTAAGGACTACTGGGTGAGTCTTCCCGCGAACACGTCACACACATTTCCCCCACTTTCTTACTCATCTCCTTCTTGTAGAATCACAGGGGGACCGTTTCCAATCCTGGCTGTGCTATGTACTTGAATAAAGTCACTTCATTCTTGTTTCAAATCTAGTTCTTTTTCATTCTTTTTAACTTTAACTGCAAATGGGTGCAATACAATTCAAAATAACCTTTTTGGTTCCTTCATCGGGATTAAGAAACATGGGACAATGTTTCTTGAATAAACGTTCCTGGTACTATTTTCCCTAGGAGCAATGAGAAATCTATTTTCAGCATCACAATATATTTTCCTATGGAAGTGAAAGTACTTAATTAATAATGATAGTGTCCTGAATTAATTTTGTCAGTTTATATAGAGTCAAAGAGATACTTGGCATTTTAAAACATTTATAACAATGTAAACAAAATGCTACCAAAATTGTTAAAACTATTTAATTAGATGTGATGTAAACCTCCCTTAAGTAATTCACTACCTAAGTCATTTAAAAAGACAGACCTTGCCTTTGCCCCTTTTATAGGCAACTAACAGGAGGCCATGATTCTTTTGGAGCGGAGAGATTTATGCACAAACCTTCCATTAGCATTAATAGGTGTCCACGTAAATCACCAAGCACCAATAGCTGAAGAGACATTCCCTCATCTATTGGGTAATTGGCTATTTCAGTTAAAAAATAATTTTGGGAGAAAGAAAAAAAAGTTATGTTCTTAATGTAATTATCTTAGGTTAAGACTATATTAAAATGGCATAGTGAAGAATAATGGGTGACCCGACACTTCATTTGGCTTTTATTTTCCCTACTTCCTAAGTTAATCAGAAGCATAACAGAACGTAAGCAAGCATAAAGGTAGATTAAAGTGACTGTGTTTGAAAAGGCAGGAAAATGTATTATATAATATGTAAGCACATTAACATAGATCATTAAATTAACAGAATGGAGTCGCAATAAAAGCATATTGTTCCCTCATATGGCAAATGTTTGCTACACTTGTACCTTAGACTAACATAGGATTTGCTTAACATTTTAATTGTATTATTTTAAGAAGTACAATGTCTTCCAAATGTTCTATTACTCTGCATATTTTTTTAGTTCTGCATTACCGTTCATGCATATGGGCTTCTCCGGGTCCTTGGCACACTTTTACGTACCTCAAAATATGTGCAGATGGTTATGTTTTAGTGTTTTATTCTGCACATGTAAGAACTTTCATGTGCTTAATGTAAAGCAAGGCTTAGCATGTCAAGTTGTCTCGTGTGACAAATAGTTGCATATAAATAAACTCACCGGATATACTCTAAAACAAAACAGAAATAACGTTTAGCTCCTCAGAAATAGGGTATCAGAAACCCAGGAGTCTTCCCCACATTTGGCAGATGACTTTGTAAGACTCAGGTTCACCACTGGCAAAGGAAGTTTTCTTCATGGTTCAGGCAGACGAAGGCCGCATAAACTCTGCTCCGATTTAGAAAGCGTGCCTGCGTAATGTACATTTGTAAATCTGCCTTAGAAATGTTCTGCTACAGATCAGATGCCTTGTTATTGAGAAATCAAAGTTCTTTAAATAGAGGTTGAAAATGAGGCAGAAGCTAATTTTTGCCGTACAAAGCTAATTGTGTGTTTTATTTTCATTTAACAGATTAAATATAGTTCTATCCTTTGCTTGGATTCCTCTTCTATTTCTTACAATGTGACACGACAGTGTCAGAGTACATGTGGATATTCCACTTAATTAAAAACAATATTCACACACAGACACACAAAAAGAAAAAAGGAACAATAAACACAAAACAATTTATAGGGTTTCTAGTTACTGGCATTTAACAAAAAGCATTTCTAAGGAATTTTGAGGGAGTTATTTTATAGTTCTCACAATGGATACTATATATTCCTTTGTGTGTACACTGTATTTATTTTAAAATCAAACATATACAAGAGAGCCTGTAAAAATGGAAACCAGAAAAGAAGAAATGGATGACTGCCTCTTTGTGACATATTTTCTCCCTCAGCCTTGCATATTTGCATTAAAGTGATTGTGAATAATGTACATTTGACCAGTGCTGTCTGCAGAACTAATGCCTATTAAAGGGATGGGAAGTAGCATATGTTGTGCCTAGGGCAGAGAAAGTGCAATCACCCCCACGGCGAGAGTCTCCAGCTAAAACGCAGGACAGCCTGGGATTTATCCTAAATGAACCCAGCAGGGAGAAACAGGACACAGTCCCTCGGTCCACGTTTAAGCTTCTGAACTAAGATTGTTAGAGTTTGCTTCCAAAAATAACCCATCATCTCTATCATTTCAGTCACATAGAGAATAGAAATTTTTGCTCTTTTGTCTTATATCCTACAAACTTTCAAGGGAAACCATTACAACAGAAATCAGACACAAGCAATCAGACACAAACGGAATCAGGACGCATGGTCTTTATGGCCACTTTAGCCTCTCTCTCTCTGCTGCTGGAGCTATTCCCCAGCATCATCTGACAAGGCACAATTTCGTCAGTAATTGCAAAATGTTTTGGGTTTGTGGTTTCACTTTTATGTCCCTGCACTTTACTAAATGCTCTGCTATTTAAACACTTCACAAAGCTTCTCAGTCTGTTACGTAATCTTCCTGTGACCCCTAGGATCAGGTCCAGATTCAAACTAGCTTTCCTTCTACCTGCGTTAACTTGATAGTTGAGAAACAACAATTATATAAATGGATGAGGATAACAAAATAGGCTGACCTGTGTAAACAGAAGTTGCGAAATTGCTGTGTTTAGATCTGTAGGATTGGATTTTGCCTCAGTTTGAGACGCACACACACACATACACAGAGAGAATATGAGAGAATATGAGAGAGACTTGAAAATATACTTTCAGATCATCCATTTGGTATTTATGTAACCCAAAGCAGGGGAGGTGGGTAGTAAAAATGAAATACAATTGGAAAACTTGTAAAACTGCATCCCAGCATGATAGGAAAGAGTCTGTGTAATGCTGAAAATAATATAGAGTTCCTATGATTTAGCTTATCTTTTTCTCCTACTCTCTTAGTGTTTAATTTCTATTCAAATGACTGTGGAGATATTGTCCTGTTTCAGAATGGAAGAAGGCTCCAAACCATTGATTTTAGTTTATTGGCCTACTCCTTGGGGTGGTGCGAGGGAGTGGCAAGAATTGCCCTTTTTTGATAGCTTATAAGAACTCCATTCTTTGAATGATTAGCTATTATGGAGGGTTAGACATTCTCACAGAAATTAAGTTTTGGGTGTTTAATTTTATTTCTTTGGGATCATAGCCTGAGTTTTACAATCAAAGATCTCTCTCGTCCCACCACTGACTTCACCCTCCAGTTTCATCAGAGACCCACAAAGATCTGTTGCAGCAAGCTGAGCACCATCCTTTCCTTCCATGAGTTTAGTCTTGTTGCCCAATGGCATTCCTTCATAGTGTGCAATCACTGCACACTGTGGGATTTGGAGAAATTTCATTTGGGGCTATGATTCAACACCTTAGATTAAGAAGACATTAACCCCCTATTAAGATTATGGAGCAGCTTCAATCTGTTCTGTAGAATTATAAGCACTTATAAATTGTAGAGAAGGAAGTTAATGAGGGGCAATCTCCAAAACACACTATCAGAAAAAGTAACATAGCCCTGGCTGGGGTGGCTCAGTGGATTGAGTGCCGGCCTATGAACCAAAAGGTCACTGGTTTGATTCCCAGTCAGGGCACTGGCCTGGGTTGTGGGCCACGTCCTGGGGTTGGGTACATGTGAGAGGCAACCAACTGATGTTTCTCTTACATATCGACATTTCTCTCCCTCCTCTTCTCCCCTCTCTGAAAATAAATAAATAAAATCTTTTAAAAAAAGACATTTCTTCTCTAAAAAAAGAAAAAGAAAAAGTAACAAAAAAATTACCCTGACATCAGTCTATCAGAGGATCAAAATACTGACTGTTGGATTAATTGAAGCAGATAACTCTTCATTTTATTCATCATCATTTTCTATCTTAATCTTACTCTTGGCCATTTATACACTAGGGGCTGGAGGAGGGGAAGTGTCATTCATTCATTCATTCATTCATTCTTTTGCAAATATTTATCAGGTACCTGCTCTGTGCTGACACAGATGAAGATAGAGGCCTCTGTTTCCACTAAACTTAAATTTAGTGCTAGAGATAGACAACTTACAATATATTGTGATTGTACTATGACAAACCAAATAATACAAGGTTCTATGGCGCAGTGCAAAGCAAAATATAAAATAAAAAATAATTATTTTTAGAGTAGATATTTCAGCTTCAGTTACCAAATGTGCAAAATGCTTCACTGTCCTGCTTACATGGTGATTGCTCCTGCTGTTGTTTTAACAGTAATAACATATTACAGTTTGTTCCTTTCTTAGCCACTTAGAGCATAATACTCCAAGTACTGGGTTGGCCAAAAGACAATATAGTTTTTTCCATAAAATAAAAGACCTATTTTTCATTTTCAACAATAACTTCATTGATTTGGATATTTTGAGTATGTCGGATATCTCCCATGTGGTATAACATTGATTGTTCTCAGTTAATGTCTTGATTATGATCACTATCAACTTCAACCGGTCTACCGGACTGTAGAGCATCTTCCAGTGAGAAATCTTCACAAGCCACTTTTGACACATTCTATCAGTCACCGTACCTTCTCCATATACTGCACAAATCTTTTTTTGCACTTCAGGGGCATTTTTACCTTTCTTGAAATAATAAAGTATAACATACCAAAAGTGTTGTGTATTTTCTTCCTTCTTCAATATTAAAATAGCTAACAAAAATTCACCAATTTTGATAAATTTCTGTAGATACATGCTGATAGGACAGCTGTCACAATACAATCTAACAACATTGTTTTGAATGAAGCTAAAGACAACTAAGCTCTACTAGAGCCATCTTACAGAAAAAAACTAATGAACTTTTTGTCCAGCCCAATAAATTGGGAGCTGGTGGGCTGTTCTCTAGAGAAAGATTCACAGCACTCTCCCCCTTATGCTTGCTGTCAAGGATTTGGTCATCTTGCATTTTGCTGCTGGGGCAGGGAGAAGTTGGTGTTGTGATGTATTACATTTGTCATCATGTGCCCCCAAACCTTCTCCTCTTCTTACATTGCTTTATTGCAGCATGAGTTCTAAAATCCAGGAATCTTGCTGTCTTCTAATAGCCCCCTCTTATAACTCTGTGACCTGTGCAAAATTAGAGCTAATAATTCATACTAAAAAGAATAAAAATTATAAAGCAACTGGCTTGCTTCCATATTCCATACTGACATTTTTAAAGCTTGAATCAAATATTTCAAGCAGTAACCTTTGTGGGGCAGAATAAGGATCTATGTGGCTCAGCAAGGAGCCCTGGGTTCTAGTTTCACTTCTGCTATAGAACCAAGGCAAGCATGAGTCAGTCCCCTCTGGAACACAACTCCCTCACTTTTAAATGGAAAAGACATGGACTACCAGATCCCTCAACATTAGTGTCAACTCCAATACTCTATACATAAATTCTAAAACAAACTAGACGAAGGTTTTGTTCTTTCAATGTTCAAGCCTTTCATCTATTCAAACTTGCTGAAGAACATTTTTAGGTAAGATTTCATATATCATTCTAGCATATGCAAATGGCTTAGAAATAGCCTATACCACACTTTTCTGAAATAAAAATTCTGAATCCCCAAGAGGTTAAGTGATTTTTCTAAGAATATACAGTGACGCAGCAAAGGACTATGAAATCAAATCCCTATTTCTCAAAGGGACCACATAGAAAGCACAGATTGATGCTCCAATATCTATATTTGATGATGACAGTCACCCCTGGCAAGAGGAAAGCTAGGCCAGGGGTATCTAAATATTAGGTCCTCTCTCCTACCCTCTGACTGCTAAATATATTGACATCACTATTTGGTCCGCATGCTTTTGGTCTGTATGCTTGGACGTTTCCCTGAACAAGATGGCAAAGCAACTACACTTGGCTTCCTAAAGATGAATATATTTACTCTCAGAGTCTTTGGACCTCAATGGAACACTAAGAAAGGTCAGAATTTTTATTTTATTTTATTTGTTTGTTTTTAGAGAGAGGGTAAGGGAGGGAGAAAGAGAGGGAAACATTGGTGAGAGAAACATTGATTGGTTGCCACTCAAATGTGCCCAGGCTGGGGACCAAACCCACAACCCAGGCATGTGCCCCGAACGGGAATAGAAATGGTGACCTTTTGCTTTACTGGACAACACCCAACCCTCTGAGCCACACTAGTCAGGGCTGCCAGAATTATCTTAAATGTCATGACTATATGACCACAGAATCCAAAGACCTTAGATTCCAAAGAGGTAACACAGGTAATCTAGCATAATTTCCATATCCTTTGCCTTCACCCTATCTTCTGTATATTTTCAAAGTACACATACAACCAGTTAAAATCTATGCCAGGAAAAGACTTCTAATGAAAGCTGTGTTAACTTGTGAATAGGAAATGAGGGATGGATATAATACATTTCTTGATATCCTGCCCAGGTATCAACTCAGTCCTTTCACAGTCACTGTTTCTTTGAGTTGGAATTCAGTCATCTAGAAATCTGGAAGTTCAATTTTTTCAACATAGTTTCAGTAGCAATGTTCATGTCACATGTCAAATGTATCCATTCTGTAACCAGCTCAAACCTAGGAGACTAGTTTGTGATTCAGTTGTTGTCCAGTGCTTTGATCTTGCCAAATCCCACCTCCTAATCTGTGCTAAATAAGATCAAAGCTTGGTACTGGTCACTGCAGTGTTTGTTTGCAAGTAGAGACAGTCAAGCAATAAATAAATTCAAAAAAATAAACTTGATTCCAATTTTCCTCAGGCCAAAAAAAAACCACAATTAGACATACTGGTAATCAAATATATTAATTATTTTATGCTGAATGTGTTTGCAGTATAATTCTATATTCATTCCAATAGTAGAAACAAATGGAACTTTGAGGTTTCCTTGTGTTGAAGAAGCTTTTAAACAAGGTCTCATTTTTAGAAACAGAAATTTTTACATAATTACTTAATAAATATTATATAGAGCTTATTGTGTGCTGAATAATATTCTAAGTATTTTATGAAATTTAATTTATTTAATCCTTATCTTAACCCCAAGGGCTTCTATGATTATCCCCATCTTACAGACAAGGAGATTGAGAAACAAAGGCTAAGTAACTTTCTGAAGGTGAACTAGCCAGGAAGTCAGCGAGCTGGGATTTGAACTCAGGCAGTATGGCACTTTATTCTTAATTCTCAACAAGATGACTTAAATATCAATCAGGTGATGTGAAAACTGGAAGCATTTTATTTCCAATAAAAATTGGGCATCATCTAGTTTATGAACCCTGAATTGAGCTTTCTCATGACTCTTTTTCAAAGAGTTGCAAGTGTATTCTGAGAAAAGTGTTGTTGTTTCTCAAAAATAGCTCCATAGTCCTCCAAATGTATAATAAGTATTCATGCAACTTTCGCCATTGAGTTTTAGGAACTGGAGAAGAATAGAGGAAAATAATTTTCTAGGAAAAGGAAAAAGGGGAGTAATTCCTATTGTTTATCATCTTAATTCACCTGGGTGCAATGAGGAAAAACAAGAGACCACAACATGAATTGGGACAGCTCTGTGCAGCGTGCAAACCAAATCCTAATTTCACCGTTCTGGGACTGGGAGCAATTTGACCATGCTGAGCTTTTTTTTTTTTTTTTAAATACAGTTAAAATACCTATCTCGCAGTAATGTCGTATGAACTAAATAATACATAAAGTGCTTAGCAACACACCTGGCACTAATAAGTCCTCCAGAGATACTCAAACTCTTACTCATCATCGTAGAAATTAGGGTATTCTAGCTTGTAAACAATAAGAGGAGATTATTACTATTTTAAAGAAGCAGTTGAGCCCTGACTGTTATGGCTCAGTTGGTTGGGCATTGTCCTGCAAAATGAAAGGTCACCAGTTCAATGCCTAGTCAGGGCACATGCTTGGGTTGTGGGTTCAGTCCCCCATAGGGCACCTGTGAGGGGAAACTGGTCGATATTTCTTTCCCTTTCTCCCTCCCTTACCCTCTCTCTAAAAATAAATATTAAAAATAAAAAATAATGACACATTTGCAGAAAACAGTCTTTCAACCATTTAATAAATATTTATCAAACTCCTAACTATATTCCAGGCAGTATTCTTATTTCAAACTTAATAAGTGAGAATTCCAGAGAGTTGCAAAGTCCCATGGATATTTGTTTCAATGTTTCTAACTTCATTAGAAACAAATGTGAAAATGGATGATTGCACCATCTCTGACTGCTGTTCTTTGACAGAACATGCTATTTAGTTTGGCAAGAACAGAGTATTCTGTCATTACTTTAAGTACCCCTTGACTTTTGTAGGAAAACTTTTTTCCGAATATTCACACAGTTAAAAAGAGGCATAACACTTGGTCCTGAGCAGCAGCTACAAAGCATTCAGAAATAACAGGCCAGTGAGGACTCAACACCATTCAATTCCTGGTCACTCCAGGTAAGCTGTCCCTAGAGATCAGCATCAACCAAACCCCTTTGTTATACACAATGTCTAATCTGATCATTGGCATTAAGATAAGTGCCTTTCAGGTTAGGTCTCATTTGCTAAAAACTCACTAATAATTATCTTCCTTTAAAAAATGATCCAGGCTTGTTACTTGAGTTTCCAATATAATCATTAATGAACTTTCAATACATACAAAATAAGAAATCCAACAATAGAAAACCCTGTAGACTCCACCAAAAAACTACTCGACCTAATAAATGAATTTGGCAAAGCAGTAGGACACAAAGTCAATATTCAGAAATCAAAGGCACTTTTTTTACACCAACAACAGAATATCAGAAACAGAAATTAAGAAAAAAATCACATTTGCTATAGCAACAAGAAAAACAAAGTACCAAGAATAAACCTATCCATGGAGGTAAAAGACCTGTACTCAGAAAACTATATAACACTGAAGAAAGAAATTAAGGAAGACACAAACAAATGGAAGTATATACCAGGTTCATGGATTGGAAGAACTAATATCATCAAATGTACATACTACCTAAAGCAATCTATAGATGCAATGCAACCCCTATTAAAATACCAATAATATATTTCACAGATACAGAACAAACATTTCAGAAATTGATCTGGAACCACAAACAACCTGAATAGCTGCAACAATTTTGAGAAAGAAGAACAAAGTAGGGAGTATCACAGTAGCTGATATCAACCTACATTACAAGGCCATCGTAATCAAAACAGACTGTTACTGGCATAAGAACAGACACATAGGTCAATGGAACAGAATAGAGAACCCAGAAATAAGCCCTAGTCCCTATAGTTCATTAATATTTGACAAAGGGGGCAGGAGCATAAAACGGAGGCAGGAGAGAGAGAGAGTAAAAATAGCTTCTTTAGCAAATGGTGTTGGGAGATCTGGACAGCCACACGCAGAAAAAAAAAATGAAATTCAACAACCAACTTACACCATACACAAAAATAAACCCAGATGTATAAAAGGTTTAAATATAAGTCATGACACCATTAAAGTCCCAGAAGAGACCATAGGCAGGAAAATTTCACATATTCCATGCAGCAATATTTTCACCAATATGTCCCCTAGAGCAAGGGATATAAAGGAAAGAATAAACAAATGGGACTCCATCACATTAAAACGCTTCTGCACAGCTAAAAAACATCAGCAAAATGAAAAGGAAACTAAGTGTATGGAAAAATATATTTGCCAATGATACTTTGGACAAGGGTTTGATCTTGTCATAATATATAAAGATCTCACATGACTCCACAACAGGAAGACAAACACCCCGATTTAAAAGTGGGCAAAAGACCTGGACACTTCTCCTAGGAGGACGCTCAGCATTGCTAGCCATCAGAGAAATGCAAACTAAAACCGCAATGAAATACCACTTCACACTCAGAATCACTTCACTGCACGGTCAGAATGGCCGTCATAAACAAATCAACAATGAGTGCTGGCAAGGTTGTGGAGAACAGGGAACCCTAGTACACTGTTGGTGGCCATGCAGACTGGTGTAGCCGCTGTGAGTCTGCAACTTCTACCAACAAGCCCCGTCAAATTCCTGGCCCTTACCCTTGTCCTTTACCCATTTGCCTATCTTATCCTTCTCAATCTGGAACATTCTCCACAGCCTCCTTTCCACATCAACCACCATACTCAAACCTAGCTCAAGACCTATCCTGGAGTCTTCCCAATTAACAGCAGTAAACAGTAATCTTTCCAATCCTTTGAATTCCAACAGGACCTGCTAGTTGTGAATTACTCTCTTGCTCATTAGCTTCTTTAATGCATACCTTATCTTCCTCCCTCCCCCCAATCGGAGTGTAAATGTAGTGTGACTACCTTTGTGATGTATCAAGTTTGCTAGGGTACAGTCCCCAGTTACTCAGTCAAACACTAACCTACATGTTGCTGTAAAAGAATTTTGCAGATGTATTTGGCATCCCTAATGAGTTAAGTTTAAGAAAAGAGAAGTATCCTAGGTGGGTCTGAGTTAATCAGTTGGAGGCCTTAAAAAGAAGAGTGAAGGTTCAGAGAGAGAGAGAGAGAGAGAGAAATATTCCTTCTGCAGACAACTGCTTTGGCCTGTGCCCACAGAGCTCCACCTGCCCATGACTGTCCCTTCCTCACCACCTGCTCTGCAGATTTTGAACTTAAAGCAGCCCTCACACTTGTGTAAGAATTCCTTGTTTTACATGCACATACATACACACACACATATCTGTCCTACTGAAGCTACTTCTCTGGTTGTGAGGCATGATAGAAAGAAGTTAGGGAAAACCCCAGACAATGGAATTAGGAAGGAGCAGACTGCCCAGGCTGATAAGCCGGTAGGTCCTCTTTCCAGAACCCCGACCTCCACACAAGATCAAAGGGAAAACAGCTCTGGACAGGAAATTCCTGCAGTGGTCACAGAAGTCAACAACAACAAGGGCTGGCTAAAACCAGAGCAACCCAACATGAAGAAAGAGTTGACCAGAAAAGGGCCCCAAAGCACATTATACTATCATTATAGTAAAAACTGACATCACGATAGAAGTGGGACCAAGGGGGACAAATACCATGACACTTCTGTGATGACCATATTTGGAACAAGATCCTGGGCAGAAGGCAGAGTCAGAATTTGGCACCACAAAGGTCAGACACAACCCACCCTTGGAAACACGTAAAATCCCCAAACTGACTGACCCAGTGTGCAACTCACTCATGAATTTGCCCACATCTGCTCAGATGGGTATTTTCACTTCTTTAACAGCAGCATCCTGTGAGACTTGTAACAGGGGCGGGCAGTGGGCAGATCAACCACTGATCCTGTCTCCAGGAGTCTGAGTCCTGGCCTCTCTGTCTCTACCTGAATAAAACGTGCTTTTGCCTCACTCATTCTCACTGGGACTCATTCTTGAATTCTTTCCTGCCTGAGTCAAGAGCATGGAGGTTCGGACCCAGCCAGCACAGGGCCACTTCCCCAGCATAGGACTGGTCTGGTAACAGTTGAATCCTGACAAAGATACACAGTCAGTGGAGAGAACGATCTTGTCTTTTTGAAACTCCTACCATATAACATACACATATACATATAAACTCATGTTTGCATACATAGTTAATATGACTGAATAAATCTAAGACATTAAAACCGTGACAAAATACCATGTGCATGAAAAAATATGTAGGATATGTTGGATAAACAAATGCTGAGTAACAGAAAAAAATTAAAAGAGTAAGGCAGTATAAATCACGAACCTTACACAAAGAAAAATTTTGAAATGAATTCATCAAGTAAGTTTTAAATGTAGAATGGTTGGGATAATATTGGAGAACAAAATGATAAAAATACTTCTGAAACAGTGGCAGTATACGTAAACAATGAACCACATGTATATCTATATGTTTATGTCAAAGGAGTTTAAACAATTACATAGCAACAAAACATGTATTTTATCTAAGTTCTCAATTTTTTAGTTCATTCTACCAAGCTGTCATAGTGATAGCAATAATTGATGTTTACCATTTTAATATTAAACTTTTCTCACTAATGGCACTAGATATAAATGACTTTGATTTGTGATTCTCCCCTAACACTGTGCCTTTAGAATGCATGACATGATTATGTATGAAATGGGAATTGGAAATTCCCTTAATATCCATGAGCATGTATTTATGCAGTCTTTAAAATTTAGAATTATGTAGGTTGCCTAAGCACTGGATTCGAACACTCAAGTATAAACGATTACATACATATGGTAATTGTCCCATATGTGAAGACATTGCAAGGACCAGACACAGAAGCAGGGAGTACAGAATTTCAAGGTTATAACTTGCTGGCCATGATAGTATCTACATTTTAAAAAAATATTCTAAAATATTTTTTTAATATTCTAAGTATATTTTTTAAATATTCTAAATATTTTTAAAATATTCTAAAGCTTTCAGTTAGCTAGGCAATGATTCAGAACTGGCACGCAACATCACTAAAACCAAAAGATATGCTTTTGGTTTGAAAATTGGTTTCTAGTGTCAGCTAAAATTCAGAAACACATTTGCTACTCCAACCTCATCATGCCCCTCACCTATAAACTATTATGTAAAATTATTTCAATCAAATGAAACTATGCAGATCAAGCTTATCTTTTCACCAAGTTATAAACCCTGAGTACAAGATGTTATAGTCTTTTTATTATATTATTTTTGGAGCTAGAGAAAAACTCCTGCCCCCAAATGTTGCATTTACTTCAAATTCAATTTAACAAACATATATGAAGTGTCTACTATTTACTAGCTGCTGAGTTGACAAATGTGAATAAAACACAGTTGTTGCCCTCGAGAAGATCACTATGTAATAGAAACAACAACTATGAGACAATATGACAAGTATAATAACAGAGATCTATACAGGACATTATAGGACCAGAAAAGAGTCGCCTAACCTGAAAAGTACAGGAGTGGCAAGGGCGACTTCCTGAAGCAGTTATCCCTGAGCTGAGACTCAAAAGAAGAGAAGATAGCCAAGCGAAGGAAAGGGAGGAAGCCCTTACAAGGGCGGGGGTGGGGGGGTGTCATAAGTAGAGCAAAGAGCAGAGCCAGCATGGTTTACGTTACTGCAGATAACTCAGAGTTGTTGGAGCAGGAGCAAGACAAGGAGGGGCAAATGGTAACAAACACCAGTACACTGATTTAAGTCCATCCTGAGCCACATGTAGGAGGAATAACAAAGCCCTTCCAATTAAACAGAGGCACGTGGCATTTGAGAGTGTGGAGAAAGGCAAAACCAGTACCAAAAAGCAGCTTCAGACATTAAAGACAAGCATTGCTCCTTTGTGATTTTGGTTAGGCGGGTCCTAAGCAGTTGTACAGAAAGATAAACAGCTGCCCCAGTAATATCAAAAACCGCCATCCACATATGATTAAGCTTGCCTACGACATAAACAATGAAGCCACAGACACACTCAGACAATCTCAAAAATATCAGCAATGTTGTGATTAAGCAAAATGGTGGTTTGACGGTTGCATTCATTCTCATTACAGAAAAATTGTCCAAGGTGTATAATATCTCATCTACTATTAAGTCATTATAATGACAAATATCTCCCAAGGCACTCCCTCATTGTTTTCATGAAAAACAATGACAATGCATGTGACAAGCAATGCTTTCCTTCAATAGACCTGAACTGCTACGTTTGATGTTACTAATATGGGAACTACCCCTGGCAGGAAAATCTACTTGTTATCTTAAATTCTAGTAACAGTCTAATGATGGACAGGATTGAATAGATGTAATAACACAACATTATACAAAAGACTCCATTGGAGATCCACTCTGTGGCTGATAACTAAGAATGTGTGACAATTTTGCTCTTACCTACCCTGTAACTATCTTGTACATTGGTGGGTTTCATATAGGCAGGAGATTGTCCTATGGAAACTATGCAATTATAGACAAGCATTATAGCCTGGTAGTTAATTGGAAGGCCTTGGAAATCACACTGACCTGGATTAAAATCCATCCTCTTCCTCTACTAGCCCTGTGACCTAAAGATATATATTTAACTTCCCTAAGCCTGGTGGAAAATGAAAAAGGTAACATTTCATAAGGCTCCTGAAAAGTCCCAGCAGGATCAAGCCCCAGTCACCCCCAGGGTGACCAAACAGTAATGCAACCTATTGCATCCTTGAATTCACTCTCCCCGTTCTCTGTATCAATCTTGCCCCCTTTCAGCAACTCTGGCTCCCTAAGCTGAAAATACCCAAATTGATGACTTCCATCTAAATTTTGTCACAGGTTTGATCTAAGGAGACAGTAAACTTAAAGTAGTTGAAGCCTGTGAACTCGATGATAGAGTGAAGTCAAAAGTTTCCGGTTTCTCACCAAACCAGACAGGCCTCCACGGAAACTAGGTCCTTCAAGGTGCTAGATACTTCTTATGCCTTTCCGGAACACTTTCTTTCCTCCGGATGTTCCCTAAGCAGCAAGAAAGAGTCCTCTCCAGCTACAGCACAAGGGATGCCGCGGTCGCCACTCCAAGCTTGCACTTCCCTGGAAGCACGCAGCAATAAACCCCGGCAGCTCAGGACCAATGGGGTCGGGAAGCAGGATATGCACGGCTTTTTTTTCACCTGGATTGGGCACACACGTGACTGGTGCCATAACGTACATTTTGATTGGCTTTCCCTTTTTGCACCTCCCAGTCCCTCATTCCTTCCCCTTGGGTTCACTTCTGAAAATAACCAAGTGCGTCGAGCCCTTTTCTCAGCCTTGTTAAGAGGGGGCTAGCCTAGTACCTATCAGCCGATTACAGACTGCAACAAACACCCTCGGGGCAGGTCATGGCCTCAGGTTGTCTCAGGGGGTTGGCCCGTTGTCATTAGGAGAAAGCCGTAAGATGTCCAGGCCCACAAAGTGTCACTGTCCCTTTAAAATATATAACAAAAAGCCACATATAGCAAAAGTCACACATTTCAAGCACGGCATTGGTGTCATACTGAAACTGTTGTGCTCCATAATCTGGTTATGTGGGTCAGATTTACACCAAAGGCCCCCAGTCTTCAGCTGGGTTCAGGGCAATGCGTTGATCAAAGTACAAGAGTCTCAGGAGTGACATCAGTTTGGAAGATGCCCAGCCTCAGTGAGGTGCTATTTCTTCGACCTATTACAAAATCAAATGCCAGGGGCTGATGTTCAATGGAGGGAAAATGACATATAACTAAAGAAAAGGTACTAATGTATAATTCTATAGATATTATAGCTTGCATAGAGTTTTATATATTTATAATTAATATCAAAATGCAAATGAGTTAGACAACAGAGTGGAACAGTAATAATGAAGTTTAAGTAGAGAAAATGTACCAAAAAAGGACATGGTTAGTAGGTAGTGGGTTTTGTCATCCCTCTCAACTGCTAACTGAAGGACAGGTGGAAAGAGTAGTCCATGGTTATTTATAAGTCATAATCAACAGGAATGGAATTCATTTACCCTCCTCAGCATAGAGATCTGTGGTGCCAAGGAAGAAAACTAGAAGACGCAGGTACTAATAAGAAACAAAGAGGTGGGAGATTTTAGGAGCCCTGCCCACCGAGATGGGAATGCCACAGTTCAGAGTCCAATGTAGCTGCACGGCTAATACACAAGTTGATTCAACCATTGTTCAGGGACATAACTCCTAGTGCACATTTCCTTTAATGAATGCAATTTTCACTGGGGGAAGGGAAGGAGGGTTTGGAGTAGAGGGTATTTGCTAAACTAGTATGGATTTGAATTCTATAATTTGCCAAGCATTGCGGTAAATGGTTTACACTGCCTACCATTTAACCATTCAGAATATTCCTACAAAGTAAATATTATAAACCAATTTTACAGGTGAGAAAGCTGAAGCTTGGGTTTTAAACAACTTTCCCCAACACCAGTTAGTAAGTATTCAGGCCAGAAAACCCTGATTGACTCCCGAGCTCTTCTTCTTCATTACACAAGGCTGCTCATCTTTCTTCTTATTTGAGTCAGGGCAAATTATTCCCAAACTTTCAATTTATATCACAGTTTTTATGAGTGGAGAAGTGTTTCCTCTACAAGGATGCCAGAAATGTTCTATGTAGCATCTAGCTAGCTTAGTAACAAGAATAATTCTTGTATGTTTCAATATTGACACACACATTTAGAACTGTAGACCATGTTTCTGAATTCAAGTGAATTACATAGAAATTGACTAAAATAGGCCTGAGTTTATTGCTTTGGAATACCAATAA
The DNA here is from genome assembly GCF_022682495.2 of Desmodus rotundus. Lineage (NCBI taxonomy): Eukaryota > Metazoa > Chordata > Mammalia > Chiroptera > Phyllostomidae > Desmodus > Desmodus rotundus. The sequence goes on along the minus strand of NC_071397.1, from coordinate 15,928,741 downwards.
GTGGGAATCAAAGGATTAGATTTTTTAACTTTATAAATTAACAAAACTGTTTGGAGAAATAAATAGCCAGGGCTGCTATCTTTCCTTGAGAAGACAGAAAGCAAACACAGAAAAAAGTGTCCTTTCCAGACACAGGCTGAGCAGGGAAATGAAATTTAAGCTCCAAGTCTTCAATCATGCTTTCTAACTCTACGACCACTCTCCAGAGAATGATCTGGAGGGCTCTCTGCTCTGAGCAAATCTCTTTGGAGACAGCTCTGCGTCTTCCTGCTCAGTTCCTTTCCTTTCTAAAAATGTTTCGGCTTGTCTTTGAAATATTTGTGGCATTAAAATGCAATTCTGTCTTCCCTCTTGCCTTTTTTCTGAACGGCAGTGTATAATTACTCCCTCTACCGCCACTCTTAAACCCCTAGAATGTCTGCATGTATGATGTATCATGCATGTGCTCAACAGAATGTTTTTCCCATGTACATAAAGCCTTGGAAATCCGACAAAGTCTTCAAGTTTCTATAACAGAATTTTAAGCAACAGTATCTCCTTTTCCTGTATTTAATACAGACCCTAGGCATCTTCTGCGGCTTTAAAGTCTACAAAATTATTATTCAATTTACATTCTTACTGTTATACAAATGTCAGTTCCTCACAGGCATTGTGGTTGGCTTGTCCTGGGTTACTTGAATGGCCTTAGCTCCATTTCTCTTGCAAACTTAGTCAAGACTTTGGAAGTTCATGATTTTTTTTTTTTAGCCTGTTGGATGTTGTGTTTCATGGAGGGCCTCAGGCGTGGCCTGGCGTTCTAAACCGTGTGCACAGTCACCTGCATCATCCACAGAAGCTATTGTTTTTGGTGTTACATCACTGGGAGGAGCTCCAGGTACAGGAAAACTTGCCACAATCGTAAGAGAGTGTGAAGTTATTTGCAAAAAAAATGAATTACCCAATAAATACCCAGCATGGATATTAGGGTGGGTTAGCCTTGCATGCCAGTTAGAGAAAGAAAACTACTTTGTAACAGGAAAATTATTTTTTACATCTCTGATCTCACCTGCTACATTTCTCTTCCATTTTGCTGATAATTTCATACACATTTACGAAGAGCAATTCCAGACTCCATTATTGTTCCAAGCTCTGACATTCTCGTAGAAAATGAAAAACTGCCACACATTCCCCTCTCTCCCCCACTCATAAAGTCCTAGAAGAAGTGGATCAGACCAGACAATCCTCTGACTTAGGGTAATTTTTTTTCATTCTTTTACATAAATCCCCCAGGCAGGAATAAGAAAGAAGTATTTGAAACCCAATTCCAAATATTTCACTTGGAATCACCCCCTGAGAAGAATGGAACACCTGCCAATTAGCATATCTGCAAAGATTCTGAACTTAGTAATATTTTCATTAATACGTTGACTGAACACTTGAGGGTGGGAGGCGGGAATAGATGGGGCAGGGGGCCCTGGTGGGGTGACAAAGGAGACTTACTTGAACATCGATTAAAAAAAAAATAAGTTGCCTGAACAGAGCGCCTAGCTGTCATCGGTGTACACACCCAACAGGAGAATTTAAAAAATAACATAGATAAGGCCAGATGATTCTTTCTTAAAGTGCCTTTGTAAGGCAGGGAGCACAGAGATGAAAGGGTCCATAACATCCCACTGGTCTACCCTGGCTCTCTCATTTCAACAGAAGAAACTAAGGACCGAGGAGGTAAGGCATGCTGTGCAAGGTCACAGAGCCAGCACTGGTACCCTAGTACCCTGACCACTGATCTAGGGCTCTTCTCATACTGATAAAAATAATCTCTAACATGCTCTTTCAATATTTTCATAGCTTAGAAATTTAACACGGTGATCTTTTTTGTTTTTCTCAAGATATACTTAGTCATCACATGTCATTGCTTTTTCAGTTATCCACTTAAACAAATGTAATGTCACTAAAATGTAAATGTTATGGTTCCATTTTCTTTTTTATCCTCAATGTGTTTGTTACAATGGTCTCCCATGCATCTTCATTCAGGGGGCTTTTAGTGCTATTACCTTCTGAAGGAGCATCCTCTGTAAGCCTTGGTTTTCCTCCTGTAGGCTGGGAGAGGACAGTGGAGCAGCTAACACACAAAACTGCCCTTTGTTCCTGGCTGCCAGCTTTGAGGATTTTACTGCATCCTGGGCATTCACATCCATGAAGGTGCAGAGCCCCAGGCCCTTCTTGTATTTCCTCTTTTCTCCTGGAAAGGGATAAAAGAGGTCTCCTATGAGACGCACGTTCTTATGGGGAGGTTGCCACTGCCAGCAAGGTTCTGGTCCCATTTTCTAGTTAAGAAAATACTGACATCATAATCACAGGCTTAGTCTATACTTTCTCCAAAATTCTTATATTAGAGAAGTAAAATGTCATACTGGATCGTAACAGTATCTAGTTTTCATTGTTTCTTATTGCTCTCTGATTATCTCATGGATGGAGAAGTTCTCCTCTTTTACCATGTTCCCCTTTTCATGCATAAGCCTGGACCTGCTACAAGCATTCTTTTCTGATACAATAAATTGAATTCCTATACAAGGTTTCTTTGGTGTGCAGACATAAATAAATAAAGTCATACATTCAAGGACGTTTGAACATCGCTTGGATGTTTGAAGATCAGAAGAGACAGGAAGGGGCAAACACAGGGCCATGAAACTCTGGAGTAGCCATGAGTTCAGCAGCTCCTACATCCAGCTTCAGAGGATCCCGGTTTGCGGAGCCATTTCAGATGCACCAGGAGCAAAACCATAACGTACCATATATAGCTACATGAAAGAAAAACTTCTTTCTTCAGGAAAACAAGTTATACTATTTTGCATCACCATTAAAAGCCTTTGTAAAGAAAAGAGATGGCAGCCAAAGCAATGTAGGATGCTCCCAGCCTTAAGGCAAAAATAGTCTTTTACCTGGGTAGTCATAAAATGATTCTCTATCTGGTGCTTCCCAAAGCACCCTGAGTGGCCACTGCTCTTTCCCTCCAGCGTAGCTGTGACAAGAGGGACAGTCAGCAAACTGCAGTATACTCCCCTGACTCAGTTACCCTCAAAAATCACACTGGCTTTACATTGTAGTATTCTTAAGACATCCAAACCTCATGTGGAGATGAAATAGGCCAATACCAGAGGGGTGCTTTCTAAGCCCCTTAAATGAGCAGTAAAGAAGGGGCTGGTGAGAAACAATGTCCTAGATGTAAATTTGCCCAAACTAGAAGGAAACATCAACCTTTTAAACCCTTGTGGACTCCAGGTTTAAAAGTAAAGGGGGTTATCTCAGGAAATATCTGAGCTCAGCCTGATATGACAAAAATATCCTGGATTGTGTGACTTATTAATAACAGAAATTTATTTCTCACAGTTATGAAGGCCGGTTGAGTTCTGAGGAGGTTCTCTTCCAAGCTGCAGACTGCTGACATGTCTTTGTACCCCTCATGGCCAAGAGCAGAGAAGGGAAGCAAGCTCTCTCAAGATTCTTATAAAGGCATTAATCTCATTCAGAAGGGTTCCAACCACAAAAACTCATCGAGTCCTGATTACCCCCAAAGAGCTCACCTCCTAATGTTATAAGGGGGTAAGTTTTCAAAATGCAAATTTTCAGGGACACAAACATTCAGTCCATAACAGGGAGTGTTTGCTCAATTGTGCCTATATAATACGAAGCACTATAAAGTACTAGCAAAGTCCTTCAAATGAACTTAACCTTATTAGTCACTTAAGTTCTTTGGGGAAAACAGGAAATCTCAGCAATTAAATTATCGTTCTTTAGGAGGAGAATGTACTATTTAATCTTTCTTTGCATTTTTTAAAATTTTTGTTTTGTGCTCTGTACTTTAATCTTCCGATACTACAGACATTGCTCATCATCTGCTCCAATTTTGAAAAGATCTTATTTGTACATATCAGCATAGACAGAATACTTTTGTCAATAGTTTTACTATTTTTTAATGCATTTGTACCTCTAGGACACAAATTCTAAAGTGATCTATGAATACCATAGAAAAATAATAAAATTAAAATATGATATTCTTAATAGTATATTACCAAAATCTAGAGAAAGGCAATATGGTGTACGAATTCAATTGTTTATCATGACACATTTTGAGACTTAAAAAATTGTATCTGTGAATTCTAATAGTTTCCAAATTACCCTTTGATGACAGACTTCAGAGAATGAATGAATTGGATTTTAGTAGCAGTAGGCACTGCGATGCTGTGTTAATAGAAACAGTAAAGTGGTCCCTTCTTTTAACAACATCCTCTTCTTTTAACTTAGTGCCAAATAAACACAACTCCTGGAATAAAGACTTAATAGGAAAAAAAGGGAAAACTTCCCAACAAATAATAGCAGCAGCATTTAAAGCACACAAAGAAATAAGATACATCTCTGCCACCAGATTAGTAATGAATAAACAGGGGCCACTAATTTTTATTGTGCTTGCAGTAAAACAGACCACACAGGCCTTCTCTTCTGGAATCTGTAAGTAGTGGTTTAAAATCCTCACATGGCTTTAGCACCTGTAACGACTTAGGATGTTCAGGGATGTCCAGAGGAAAAGGTACTCAGCATTTTCTTATACATGCAGTTAAAAATAATTTCCTGATTGTTAGCTACTGTGACCCAGAGAATAGCTTCAGGCCCAAATACCAGGTTTTTTTTCCTCTACTCACCTATTATCTACATTAGCTTTTTTTTTTTAATGTGACTCATCAATTACCTCTATATAAATTCATCCTCCAGCCCTAATGATTGATATAAATGTTCCCCATCCGTGATAACATAATTTACAGTACTAACTTCCTTTCATCTACAATTCTGCATAGGTTTTTGACTTCTACCAAGATCCCACATCACTTTAATTTTTCATACTGAATTCATTTCAAGAACTGAACCCCAGGATCCCCTCACAAGACATCCCATTTTCAGGACAATCTGTAAACACTATGGCAATCGTAAGCCAACCTGATAGGAGGCTATGTTTATAGAGACCCCAAGGAACTGCTGCTGCTGGCTGCTGCTGCTGCTGCTGCAGGAAGAATCTCTCTTACTGTGGGGCTGTCCCCATATTTGGTCCCTGCTAGCTGCTGTGTTCTGACTGATCCGGTACCAAGCTAACTCAGACATGGCAGAAGTCACTCTCTTGTGGAGGTGTGGAGAGTTGTACAACCTTAGTTTTCTGGGCACAGGGCAGGATCAAGATGTTTATATACAGGCAGAAACCCCCCCACATTTCCCCTTCCCCAACCCCCAAATCCCCACTGTCATTCTACTATCCAGCTGTGTCTATGTCATGGTAGAAATTTGACAACAAAGAATTTCAGAGGCGTCCCATGAATTCTGTGCATTTGCAACATTTTTCCCTATAGTTCAATTCTAAACCTGCTGGTTTAGAATTGAAAAAAACAGGCATGCCTTTAAAAATTGTTGGATGTAGGACCTATGTCATAGAAAAACCCATTGAAATATCTGGGAGGCATACACGTGACATATTTAAGTGGGCATGAAATAGTTAAACAGCAAAAGCCTATCAAGAGAGCCAGTGAACAGCTTTTAAGCAAGGGCTGCTGATGTCATGGGGGGTTGCTGATAGCAAAACACAGGAAGTAACAATAAAGTAAATGACTTCTGAGTAGTGGAAGAGCCTTTTTTTTAAGTAGTGCTCAGCCTGAACTTTGTTCTACTTCCCACCCCTAGAATCCAAGAGAATCTTCAAAACTTCTGCATTGCTGCTGCAAAAGAGAGATATTTATTTCTGGGAGGCTGTAGAATAACTGAACAAGTACCAAGTGGGAAGCTAGTCATATTTCCAGCGTTAACATGAATCCGTTCAGTAGGAGGTAGAAAGTAAAGAGCTACAGCCATAAAAACGAGTACCTAGGAGTTTGTAATTCAAGTGCTGAACTTTGTTGTGGCAGATGGAGTAAGAATTTTCCATAATTTGTCTATCAGCCCAGACACAAATGAGTGACCACACCTATATGGGCCACTGTGAGATGGAATGCGTCAACATGGGACATGGATCAATGGGACGCCAGGTGATAACAGAAAAAACAAGTGGCCGGACCCGAACGAGGGCAGAGACGTTTTCCTAGCCACGTCTGCTGTTTCCCGTGGAAACGGAGAGAAGAAACACTGGGTGAACACAGACCTGTAATAGCAGTATTTCCAAATATTAGAGTTTGTTTTTTCTATAGCTGTTAATGCTATAGCATTAAATTATAGCATAATTTAATGATTTAGTAAACGCAATTATTTCATTCTATTGTATGCATTTAATTGTTAAACTTTTTATCTTTTAGAGACTCTTTATTACATTTTCAACAATTCCATGTGACCATTTTTAAAGAGAGAAACTAACAAAATGTCCCAAATTAGGTTTGCAAACAAAATCTTTATGTCCAGGTAAGCATATTAAACAAAATGATGCCTGACCCAGGCCTAAGCCCTGTGTGATATATTTTACATTATATTTTTATGCTAAGGACTAGTATCCCCTATTTACGCATGCATGGGCTATGCTGTCTGACCAAACTGGACTGTCAAAAATGACTAGAATTTTACCTTCTTTGTAAAGAAATAAGACATTATCTAAGCCTATTACTCTTATTCACCATCGAGAGCTGCTGAGTTATCAGTATAGAAACACAGTCCAAATGTATAATTCGATTTTCTTTTCTTCAGCAGAAAGAAATCCTCCCTGAAAAGAAAATGCTTCTCCACTTTTTAAAAACTTTTTATGTAGAAATATTATCAAACTTACACAATTATTGCAAGGAAAAAGAACTTTCGTATTCCCCAAGATTTTATTACATTTAACTTCCTCCCTTCCTTTCTACCTGTCTCTCCTGAACTACTCGAGAATAAGTTGCACACACCATGCCCTTTATCACAGTAAAGTATCAAATCACAAAGCTTAACATTGAAGCAATGTTTATCTTCTAACATATTAACCATATTGCAATTTCACCAATTTCTCCAATAAATCCTTTCAGTAGCAAATTTTTCTTTGATCCAGGCTCTAAGACAGGATCATTAATTTCATTTGGTTGCATGTCTCTTTAGTCTCCTTTAATCTGAAACATTTCCTTGGCCATTCTGTATATTTCACGGCATTGATATTTTTGAAGCATACGGACAGACCACTTATTTTTTTATCATGTCCCTAAATTAGGGTTTATATGATGTTTCCTTGGGATCAAATTTAGATTTAGATTATGCATCTTTTTTTGCAAGATGTCAAAGTGTATAATGATAACACAGGTGACTTCTTCTCAGATATCACATGGGGGGCCATCAAACTAGCACAAATAATATTTTCTTATAAATATTCCCCTATATCCAAACAGAAAATAAGCAAAATCATCCTGTATACTTTAACTGAAAAAATGTATACTATGACCTGTTTTACCTGTATATCTGTGTTTTTCATTTTTTAATTTATAATAAAGAATTGGAAAACTCTGCCTGATATCAAGGAAACTTCTGGCATCAAAAATCAAGTAAAAGAGACATCCAAAAGGAAGGAAGACAGTCTTTTTATGTTTCAGAGTCTTATTTAAATGTCTGGCTGACTCTAACTTAAGCATAATATTTTAGGTCCTAAATACCAGGCTTTAATGAGAAACAACAGTGGTGTTAGTAGCCATTTCACTTCCTTGCTCATTCCTTAATCCATTCTTTCCTCTATTTCTTCTATCTCTCTATCATGCTTTCCTTTGTATCCTTATAGTCCTTCATTGGACAATCATTTAACCTATTTTTTGTATTCCTGTTCTTCAAAGTCCTGAAGACTAGATGCCAGAAAACAATATTTCTCAAAAAACAGTACCCTTTCTTTCTCCTGTACCACTACCCTTGACCTGGACATAAAATCCCTCCTTAGGTCCTAGATGATTGGAAACATACACACACACGTACTTTATAATCATCTAGTTCATTCTTACATTATTCACCTGAATAGTTGCGAGTTGATAAGTGTGCACTTTCTATTGTCATTTAGAGGACTCTGGTGTGGCAGGATGTCCAGTGCCAATTAGAAGACTAGAGGACTTTCTGAGAATTAGGTGAAAATCTCTTCATTGCTTGTCACTGGACAAGCCTATTAACTTTCTTCAACCTCCCTTTATTCAACCAATTCTATGTGATCCACAGTATTTCAGAGAACTTGTTTGGGGGGTATTAAATGAAACAAAATATATAAAGGCACACTATAAACTATAAGAGGCTAAAAATATAAACTTGTTTTTCATTGTACTTTTCAACCAAAGATTTTCCTTTGAGTTTGCTTAAGGCCCAGACCCACATGAATGCTTATGCACTAGTTCTGAAGATCCCAATTAAAAGGAAAAAACATAGTGTCTCGACTGGAATGGTAAAATTTCAAGATAGTAAAAGTACATTAGATTTCTTTATGTATATTCTAGGAGCTCTACCTCTGAAAATGAAGATTTGCTTACCTCAGAGAAAAAGGAGAAGAAAATGAAGAGCATTTTATATACCTATACCTATCTATCTTTATATAGAGAATACATATATACATATATATATACATATAGACATATATATATATATATATGGAGAGATAGGTGGTAGATGATGATGATAGATAGATAGATAGATAGATAGATAGATAGATAGATGATAGATAGGAAGAGAGAGAGCTTTTCTTGGCTTCACTGATTAAATCTCCCTCAAAAAAAGAAGAAAGAAGAAGAAGGAGGAGGAGGAGGAGGAGAAAGAGAAGGAGAAGAAGAGCACTACAAGAACATCCTGGGTCTGGCAGTTCTGACTAAACACACTCTGAGAATTTCTTACATAATGAACCCAACTTTAATGCTGCTTCTACGGTATACCTGATGACCCAGTGTCTTTTGAGGAATATTAAGTTGCACATGTTTTTCTTCCCTAGACAAAGAACCAAATGCCTTGTCTATGATTTGCTTTCCTTAATGCCACTATTGTTCAGGGATTCGCTCAGCAAGCTAGGGGACTAGCATGTGGATATTGAATACAAAGAGGCAGCAGGTTCCAAATGCAGCCTCCAAAAGATGAGGCTGTCCCTGCACCCTGCATGGGGATAGAATGAAACTGTTTTGTCCAAAATTAAAAAGCCTGACCTGAGGGTCCTTATAGGAGAAAAAGATTTCCTACAAGGTGACATCTGGATTCTTTCCTTGCTTCTGCTACGACTGCTGTTTTCACCACAGTTTGCTATATTCCCATTTCTTCGCTGCAACTGTCCAAATTTAAGTTTGAAAATATTTTATCCAGCCCTTTTACACTAAACAGTTTGGGTAAAGGGAAAGCTTATGACTTCTCAAGTGAATATATTTTTAAAGGGTTTAAAGGCCTCATCATTTCTTCCAGAAATTTTAATAAGCATATAGAAATAGCCAGCTGGCTAATCCTGGGAATATCCCTCCTCCCTGTTCATTTTATAGAAAGATCCTGTGGTCAGGAAATATAAAGCTTTCAACACATTGACCACAGCTAGGATTATAGCCTCATATGGTAGACATTTTTCCCACTGCCTTTTTCTGGTCGTTGGCAATATCCAGCGGTCCTCTCATCAGTGTTGAAGTCACCTTCACCCTTCACTCACCGGGGAGAACTTCAAGATTGACTGCACTAATGAGGGAGTCTGGAATTGAGACATTACATGTAAATCCATCAGTGTGATTAAACTTAGCAAGCACACTGTGTGTGCTTGGTACTTTCAAAGAGCCTGGCTATTAAATGGCTTCATATTTTTATACCTTTTGGCACCCTCATAAAAGGACTTAAGGAAACAGAATTTTGCCTCCACGGCTACAGATGGACTAAGGCAAATCTATGCTAAGAAGCTATAAAGTAATTTGAAATATCTCTGGCTCATTGATCATCAAGTCAGTAACTCTGCAGAATATTTTTAAATGTGTAAAAACATATAGTAAGAAGGTTATATGTATATGTAAAAGCAGATAGATGGTGCAAAAGCTATTAAGTTGCAAATAAAGTAAAACTTCATTAATTCAGAGTCACTTCAATCTGAATTTCTGATCTAACAAAGATCTGGCTGAGCAGAAATTTGTCTTTACCATATCAATGGAGAAAAGACTTACTGAACAAATTACTGGGGTAAATAAAGATTATACGGAGAGTACATAAACCGTTTAAGAGAATACACTGTTTTTAGTATCCTCAAGCATTTAGGAACGCCCATTTACACACAAATAATTGAGAGTATCATTACAAAGCAACCTTAGTACTCTTTAGACTTCTAAAAGAATCTTTCATTACTGCAGATCCACTTCTATATACTTGAAGGAAGTAAAGTTGTATCCTTTTCAAGTACAGTTCAAACTTCTCACAAATGTATGCACATCTTTGTCCAGTTGATAGAAGTCAGTACGTTTTTAAATATATATATCGTGTTATTTGTACATTAACATGCTATGAGGTTGGCCAAACAGTTCGTATGGTTTTTTTTTCTATAAGGTGGCTCTAGTAGCACATAATTGTCTTTAACTTCATTCAAAATAATTTTGTTAGATTATATTGTTACAGGTCTCATATCAGTGTGAACTTTAAAAAAAACATCAAAATTGGTGAATTTTTGTATAGCCATTTTAATATCAAAGATGGAAGAAAATATACAACATTTTTGACATATTATGCTTTATTATTTCAAGATAAAAACACACACAAAAAAGATTTGTGTAGTGTATGGGGAAGGTGCTGTGACTGATCAAACATGTCAAAAGTGGTTTGTGAAATTGTGTGCTGGAGATTTCTTGCTGGATGATGCTCCATGGCCGGTAGACCAGTTGAAGTTGACAGTGAATAAATCAAGACATTAACTGAGAACATTATACCACGCGAGAGATAGCAGACATACTCAAAATATCCAAATCAATAAACTTACTGGTGAAAATGAAAATGTGTCTTACTTTAGCTGGCCCCACTCATGTGGTCCGCTGCCTCGCCATGGGTTCTTACCTGTCTGGTTGTTCTGCTTGACTTTTTCTTAAATTCCTTGGTTGTCAGAGTTCCATGCAGTTTGATTTTCTGGCACTTCTGGTTGTTTATCGATTTTAGATTGGTTGTTTTCCTCCCTTTGGTTGCGTGAGGAAGCAAAGGGTTTCTACCTGTGCCTCCATCTTGGCTGAAACTCCCAAAATGTGTCTTTCATTTTAGAGAAAAAACTAAATGGGCTCTTTGGCAAACCCAGTACATTTGTTGTTTTTGCATTTCAAATACTGTAACAAAATGTAGTTTTTCCATATTTCTATGGTATATACATATTTATAATGGTACATACCATATAAAGGGTATATACATACTTACATTTATAATGTAAGCTTGGCAGTATGGAACTGTAGAAAGAGCACAGCTTAATCTGCTCTGCCGCCATCCTGCAAGGTGGGCTTGGGTGCATCTGGAGTGTAGGTTTCCTCACCTGTAAAATCAAGACAGGTACTTTAGTACTCATCTTACATCTCAATCTTGTTGCAAGGATCAAATTAAATGATATTACCTAAATCAATTAAAGTACTTCATAAAGTAAAATGCAAACAGTTTATAATTATTTTATCTATATAATAGATACTTATCTTTGACTTAGAAGGAAATATTGATGAGGCATACCATATTTAAATATCCAGGTATACATTTCAAATTGCTTATCACCTGAAAAATGTACCATGTCCTCGCTCAGGGTGAAAGGAGAGTAAAGGAAATTCAAGCAACCTATAAACACCCACTCATTCTATTTATCACCTGAAGTGCAGCAATAGGGACTGAAACCCTAAGGTATTTTAGCAATTTGTAGAAACCTTTTAGATTTTAAAAATTGTGTATGTAATTGGGGTTTAAATAAAGTCCTCACAAAGGTACAGTGTTTAGAAAACAGAATGGCTCGATCCAAAGGGCAGATAAAACACAATGCCCAAACCAGGAGCCCTTGCAGCTTGGTTCATCTGTTCCAATGCAGCCAGGACCTAGCACAATTCTAGGGTGTCTGACCTGCGGCCCACAGCCTGCATGCAGCCCAGAAATGCTATGAATGTGGCCCAACACAAAATCCTAACTTTACTTAAAATATTATGAGATTTTTCTTGTGATTATGTGTCTCAATGTATTTAATGTTTGGCCCAAGACAAATCTTCTTCCAGTCTGGCCCAGGGACACCAAAAGTTTGTACACCCTAGTTTGAGTCTAAACTAGACCTGAGAACATAAGAGGTACTCAACAATTATGTTGTGCTAAGATACCTCTTAGCTAGCTATCAGCTAATCCCAGGTGGAGTCACAAATTCAGGATCAAGTGAAGCAGGATGGCAGAAGAGTGAATGGAACCACACTAACAACCTCCTAGGACCTATCTGGAATTACAACTAACTTCTGGAGAAATCATCAGGAACAAACAACCGAACAAGGGCAAGAGAGAAGCCTTATAACCTGGAACAAAAGAAGAATCAGCTTCAGCAACAACTGACTGTACCTGCACAACAGTGCACAGGACATGGTGGGTGGAGTGACCCTCAGTCAACCAGATGGAGGGAAGGACCCACCAGAGAATGACACAACAACAATCAAAACCCAATTACATCCAGAGAGCCAATGTAAATGGCATAAAGGGCATCCCAAGAGCATCAAGTTCAGGAGATCAAGAGAACTATACCATGGAATCTCACAGTTCTCCTACCATAGAAGTTCACACCTTAACTCAGGGAGTCAAAACAGTTTAAAAAGCAGAGGCAAACAAGAAGAATCTCACAAATAATGAGAAGACAAGGAAACAACCCCCAAATGAATGGAAAGGAGGAATCCTCAGAAAGAATATTAAATGAAATAGAGGCAAATCAACTATCAGATATTGAGTTCAAAACAGTGGTTATAAGGAAGCTCAAGGAGCTCAGTGAGAATTACCAAAACTATAAGGAAGCTACAAGGAACTTACTGTGAATTACACCAGCATGAAAAATGACATAGAAACTATCAACAAGAGCCAAGAGGAAATGAAGAATACAATTTCTGAATGGAAGAACACAGTAGAAGGAATCAAAATCAGGCTAGCTGAAGCAGAGGATCAAATCAGTGAGCTAGAGGACAAGGTAGAAAAAAACTCCCAGAGAGAGCAAGAAAAGGAAAAATGACTCAGAAAGAATAAAGAGGGGTTAAGGGAACTGCAGGACAACATATAATGTAATAATATCTATATAATAGGGATACCAGAAGGAGAAGAGGAGCAAGGTGTAGAAAACCTGTTTGAAAAAGTAATGATGGACCTGGCTAGTGTGGCTCAGTGGATTGAATGCCAGCCTGTGAACCAAAGGGTCGCTGGTTCGATTCCCAGTCAGGGCACATGCCTGGGTTGTGGGCCAGGTCCCCAGCTGGGGGCGTGCGAGAGGCAACCCACACATTGATGTTTCTCTTCCTCCTTCCCCCCTTCTAAAAACAAATAAATAACATTAAAAAAGAAAGAAAAAGTAATGATGGAATACTTCCCTAATTTGATGACAAAAAAAGTCACACAAATCCAGGGAAGCAGAGAGGGTCCCAATAAAGAGGAACCCAAAAAGGCCTACTCCAAGACATCATAACTAAAATGACAAAATTCAAAGACAAAGAGAGAATCTTAAAGACATCAAGGGAGAAACAGGAAGTAACATACAAGGGAGCCCAGATAAGGCTAGCAACTGAGTTCTCAACCAGCCAGAATGGAATGGCAAGAAATATTCCAAGTACTGAAAAGCAAAGGCCTGAAACCAATATTACTCTACCCAGCAAGGCTCTCAATTAAAATGGAAGGCAAAATAAGGAGTTTCCCAGACAAAAGTAGGCTGAAAGAATATACCTCCATCAAACCAGCACTGCAAGATATGCTAAATGGACTGCTATAAGAAAAGGAAGAAAAAGAGTGAGAGAGGAACACAGGTATGAAGGGAGTAAAATGGCAATGAATAAGTACCTATCAAAAATAACCTTAAATGTAAGTGCATTAAATGCTCCAATCAAAAGACTTAGGGTAGCTGAATGGATAAGAAAACAAGACCTGCACATATGTTGCCTACAAGAGACTGACCTCAGAACAAAAGACTACACAGACTGAAAGTGAAGGGTTAGGAAAAAATGTTCCAAGCAAATGGACAGGGGGAAAAAGCTGGGGTAGCAATATATATATCAGACAAAATAGACTTCAAATCAAAGGCCATAAAAAGAGACACAGAAGGACACTTCATAATACTCAAGGGAAGAATCCATCAAGAATACATAAACATTGTAAACATATATGCACCCAACACAGGAGCACACAGATATATAAGGAAAATCTTGGAGGACTTCAAGACAGATATAGACAGCAATACACTTATACTAGGGGATTTTAACACCTCACTGTCAAAAATAGATAGATATTCCAAACGAAATACCAACAAGGATATTGTGGCATTGAACAATGCCCTAGATCAAATAGACTTAACAGATACATATAGAACCTTTCATCTCAAAGAAGGAAAATGTATATTATTGTCAAACGCACATGGAACATTTTCAAAGATAGATCACATGATAGGACACAAAACAAGCCTGAACAAATTCAAGAAAATCAAAATCATATGAAGCATTTTCTCAGATGACAAGGGCCTGAAACTAGACACCAACCTCAAGGAAAAAACTAAAAAATAGTCAAATTCATGGAGAGTGAATAGCATGCTATAAAACAATGAATGGGTTAAGAATGAGATCAAGAAAGAAATCAAAAAGTTTCCAGAAGCAAATAAAAATGAACTCACAACAGTCCAAACCATCTGGGACAGAGTGAAGGCAGTCCTGAGAAGGAAGTTCATAGCAATACAGGTCTACCTGAAAAAGATGGAAACATTTCAAATAAATAACCAAACCCTACATCTACAAGAACTGAAAGAACAACAAGCAATGCCCAGAGTGAATAGAAGGAAGGCAATAACCAAGATCAAGGCAGAATTAAATGACACAGAGACTAAAAGAACAATTCTAAGGATTAATAAATCCAGGAGCTAGTTCTTGGAAAAGATAAACAAAATCAACAAACCTTTAAACAGACTCATCAAGAAAAAAAGACAGAGGACCCAAATAAACAAAATCAGAAATGAAAGAGGAGAACTTACAAATGATACCACAAAAATTCAAACAATTGTAAGAAATTACTATGAACAACTATATGCCAAGAAATTTGAAAACCTGGGTGAAATGGACAAATTTCTAGAAACACATAATCTTCCAAAACTGAATCAGGAAGAAGCATAAAACCTGAACAGACAGATACAGCAGGTGAAATCAAAGCAGTAATCAAAAAAATTCCCATCAGCACACAAAAACCCTGGCCTGGATGGTTCCACAGGAGAATTTTATAAAACATTTAAGGAAGAGCTAACCCCTATCCTTCTCAAACTATTCAAAAAATCCAAGAAGAGGGAAGACTCCCAAACTCTTTTTATGAGGCCAGCATCATCCCAATCCCCAAACCAGATAAAGACACAACAAAGAAAGAAAACTACAGGGCAATATTGTTGATGAACATGGACACTAAAATCCTCAACAGAATATTGGCAAACCGCACCCAGCAATACATTAAGGAGATCATACACCATGACCAAGTGGGATTCATCCCAGGGGTGCAAGAATGGTACAATATTTGAAAATCAATAAATGTAATATATCACATAAAAATAAAGGAAAGACAAAAATCACATCAATAGATGAAAAATCATTTGATAAAGTACAGCACCCATTTATGATAAAAAACACTCAGCAATGTGGGAATAGAGGGAGTATACCTCAACATAATAAAGGCCATATTGAGAAACCTACAGCCAACATCATACTCAATGGGCAAAACCCAAAAGCTTCCCCACTAAGTCAGGAACAAGACAAAGACGTCTGCTTTCACCACTTCTATTCAACCTAGTATTGGAAGTCCTAGCCACAGTGATCAGACAAGCAAAAGAAATAAAAGGCATTCAAATTGGAAAGGAGGAAGCAAAACTGTCATTGTTTGCAGATGACATGATAGTGTACATAGAAAACCCTATAGACTCCACCAAAAACACTACTTCAGCTAATAAGTGAATTTGGCAAAACAGCCAGATACAAAGTCAATATTCAGAAATATTCAGAAATATTCAGAAATATTCAGAAGGCATTTTTGTACACCAGCAATGAAACATCAGAAACAGAAATCAGGAGGGAAAAAATCCATTTGATAGAGCAACAGGAAAAATAAAGTACCTTGGAATAAACCTAACCAAGGAGGTAAAGGACATGTACTCAGAAAAATACACGACTCTGAAGAAAATGAGTGGATAAAAAAAACAAAAACAAAAACTGTGGTACATTTACACAGTGGAATACTACACAGCAGAAAGAAAGAAGGAGCTTCTACCCTTTGCATCAGCATGAATGGAACTGGAAAGCATTATGCTAAGTGAGATAAGCCAGGTGGCGGAAGACAAATACCACCTGGATTATCCTGGATGGATAAAAGACTTATATATAAGTCACAACACCATAAAAGTCCTAGAGGAGAACATAGGCGGGAAAATCTCAGATATTCCACACAGCAATATTTTCACTGATATGTCCCCTAGAGCAAGGGACATAAAGGAAAGAATAAACAAATGGGACTCTGTCAAAATAAAAAGCATCTGCACAGCTAAAGAAAACATCAGCAAAATAAAAAGGGAAACAACTGTATGGGAAAATATATTTGCAAATGATACCTCAGACAAGGGTTTGATCCCCAAAATATAAAAAGAACTCATATGACTCTAGGAAGAAAAACAACCCAATTTAAAAATGGGCAAAGGACCTGAACAGATACTTCTCCTAAGAGGACATTCAGAGGTTCCAGAGGCATATGAAAGGGTGCTCAGCATCACTAGCCATCAGAGAAATGCAAATTAAAACCATAGTGAGATGCCACTTCACACTGGTCAGAATGACCATCATAAACAAATCAACAAACAACAAGTGCTGGTGAGGTTGTGGAGAAAAGGGAACCCTATTACACTGTTGATAGGAATGCAGACTGGCGCAGCCACTGTGGAAAACAGTATGGAATTTCAAATGTCAGAAAACTAAAAATGGAACTGCCTTTTGACCCAGCAATTCCACTGCTGGGATTATACCCTAAGAATCCTGAAACACCAATTCAAAATAACCTATGCACCCCATGTTCACAGCAACACAATTCACAATAGCCAAGTGCTGGATGCAGACTAAGTGCCCATCAGTAAATGAGTGGATCCAAAAACTATGGTACATTTACATGATGGAATACCATGCAACAGAAAGAAAGAAGGCCTATCCTTCACAACAGCATGGATGGATCTGGAGAACATTTTGCTAAGTGAAGTAAGCCAGGGAGTAAAAACAAATACCACATAATCTCACCTATAAGTGGATCCTAATTAACAAAACAAACAAGCAAGCAAAATATAACCAGAGACATTGAAATAAAGAACACACTGCCCTGGGTGGTGTGGCTCAGTGGATTGAGTGCCAGCCTGTGAACCAGTATCCTGGTTCAATTCCCAGTCATGGCACATGCCTGGGTTGTGGGCCAGGTCCCCAGTTGGGGACACTTGAGAAGCAACCACACACTGATGTTTCTTTCCCTCCCTTCCTCTCTCTCTAAAAATAAATAAATAACATCTTAAAAAATAAAAAAAGAACAAACTGACAGTAACCAGAGGGGAAGTGGGAGGAGGTAATGGGGGGAAAGGGGGAGGGGTCATCAAGGAACATGTATAAAGGACACATGGACAAAGCCAAAGGGGGGTAGTGTCAAGGGTGGGAGATGGTGATGGCTGGGGTAGAGGGGAGTGGTCAGGGAAAAATGGAGACAACTGTACTTGAACAACAATAAAAAAAGAGAGAAAAACAAATTCAGGATCAACATACTTGCCTTCAAGGATAAAGTACTATAAATTTCACAAGGTAAAAAAGAGCAAGTCTTTCTTGTTACTGATGTAGCCCCAGATTCTACAACTTATTAACTGCTCAGTGAGAATCTATTATATAAATGAGCAACTACTATATGCCACATTTTATGTAACCTGATTAAGATGGTCTTTCACACTTAGTGTTTATAATATGAGATGGCTAGAGGAAGACTTAAAATAGGACAATGGGGCAAGTGCCATATAATGAAGAAAGTGCTCTGAGACCATAAAATATCGATTTGTTATCCCAACTGTACATTACAATCACCTGGAGATCCTTTACAGCAATGCCAGTGTCTCAGATCTAATAAACCAGAGGAAGGGGCTTGGACATCAGTATTTTTAAATTCCCTCTAGGTGATTTTAATGTGCATCTAGCATTGAGAATCATAGTGAGAGAAGTTAAAAATAAAAGTAATTATAACAGGAGGTAAAGGAGTTAGGAAAGACATTTTTCCCAGATGAGGTGATATTTATACTAAGCCTATTTATCCCTATGATCCATCGAACCCAGAAAAATGCTAAGATTTCTTCCCCTTCCTAATTTCCAACAGATTATCTCTTCTCCAGGGACTACGAGGACCAGTTCCTCCCACAAAATGTTCCTCCAGACCCTTTGAAGTTTCTAAATCCCAAGGATTTAAAGAGGCCTCAGAGAACCTTAGAAGTCCCAAATCACATTTCAATGAGAGTAAGATTCAGTATCTCAATGCGAAGCAAGGCTGGAAGAAAGGTGAGAACGAGGACCTTGTGAATCTCACGTGGGTGAACTGCCTTATATTGGCTTATTTTCTTCCTTTTGGGAGTTTTTCACATGTAGTCATACTCAAGGGTGTGTGGTTTCATGACTGAACGAAGACTGGCATGATCTGAGAAGACATTATCTTCATCTTTTTCATTAAGTTTCGATCATGATCACAGTTATGGTAACTTACACTCTTTTGCTTTAATAATAAGTAAACAACCTGGTATACCATTTTAGGAAAGAAAATGATGGAATTCTGGAGTTCTGGCCAAGATGGGGGCATAGGCAGAAACCCTTCACTTCCTCACACAACCAAAAGGTGGATAATAACCAATCTAAAATCAATAAAGAACCAGAAGTGCCACAAAATCAAACTGCATGGAACTTTGACAACCAAGGAATTAAAGAAACAGTCAACTAGTCCAACCAGACTGGTAAGGCCACAGACGGAAAGAATCCAAGGCCAGGCGGTGGGGCTGGCGGCAGCAAGGTGGTGGGCTGCGTGGGAGAAGCTGACTTAAGGGGAAACTGAGACCCAGAGCTGGCTGTGGACTACAGCAGTTGCTGCGGTGGGAGAAACTCCCAGTCTCACAGGAAAGTTCATTGGAAAAGGGGCTAGAGATGAGCAGGTGAGCTGCATTGTTCCCCCCACAGGCAGCACCGCAGCTCAGCAAGGAGTGTTGCCCTGCCCAGGTGAATATCTAAGTCCCCACCCCCTTACAACTTATCAGGTGCCCCAAATAAAGAAACAGGGCCAAAATGAAAAAACAGAGCAAAACTTCAGAAAGAGAGCTAAGCTATGAGGAGACAGCCAACCTATCTGATGGAGAATTTAAAGCCCTGGTAATCAAAATGCTCACAGAACTGACTGAGCTTGGTCAAAAAATGAAAAAACAAATGAAAGATACCCAAAGTGAAATAAAGCAAAATATTCAGGGAACCAACAGTGACAGGAAGGAAACCAGGACTCAAAGCAACAATTTGGAACAAAAGGAAGAAATAAACATCCAACCAAAACAGAATGAAGAAACAAGCATTCAAAAAAATGAAGAGAGACCTTTGAACCTCTGAGACAATTTGAAATGTTCCAATATCCAAATTATAAGGGTGCCAGAAGGAAAAGAACAACGGCAAGAAATTGAAAACTTACTTGAACAAATAATGAAGGAAAACTTCCCCAATCTGGTGAAGGAAATAGACTGCCAGGAAGTCCAGAGAGTCCCCCAAAAGTTGGACCCAAAGAACAACACACCAAGACACATAATCATTATGTTACCCAAGATTAAAGACAAAAAGAGAATCTTAAAAGCAGCAAGAGAAAAGGAAAGAGTTACCTACAAAGGAGTGCCCATAAGGCTATCAGCTGATTTCTCAAAAGAAACCTTACAGGCAAGAAGGGCCTGGAAAGAAATATTTGAAGTCATGAAAGGCAAGGACCTACATCCAAGAATATGCTATCCAGCAAAGCTATCATTTAGAATGGAAGGGCAGATGAAGTGCTTCCCAGATAAGGTCAAGTTAAAAGAGTTCATCATCACCAAGCCATAAACATTAAAGGAACTTATCTAAGAAAAAGAACATAAAAAATATGAACAGTAAAATGACAACAAACTCACAACTATCAACAAATGAACCTAAAAAAAAAAAGAAAGAAAGAAAAACAACGAAAACAAAAACTAAGCAAACAACTAGAACAGGAACAGAATCAGAGAAATGGACATCACATGGAGGGTTTTCAGTGGGGAGGGGGAAGGGAGGATGGGGGAAAAAGGTACAGGGAAGAAGAAGCATAATTGGTAGGCATTAAATAGATGGGGAGAGGTCAAAAATAGTATAGGAAACAGAGAACTCAAAGAACTTATATGTACAACCCACGGACATGAACCAAGGTGGGGAGATACTGGAGGGCTGGGGGTGCAGGGTGAAGTGGGGATAAATGGAGAAAAATTGGGAAAACTGTAATAGCATAATCAATAAAATATACTTAAAAAAAGAAAATGATGGAGTTCTTTATTTTATTATCCTGACCTTCTAATCCCAGCTAAGTTGGAGGAATAATTTTCACCCTATTATAATTAATGCCCAAAATTTTGATGCCCAAAAGTACTTATTTTGCCCTGACTGGTGTGGCTCAGTTAGTTGGGCATTGTCCCGCAAAGCGAAAGGTAGTCAGTTTGATTCCCAGTCAGGGCACATGCCTGGGTTGTGGGTTCAGTACCCAGTAGGGGCATCTACGAGAGGCAACCAATGGATATTTCTCTCTGGCACCAATGTTTCTCTCCCTCCCTTTCTCCCTCCCTCCCCTGTCTCTAAAATAATTAATTAATTAATTAATTAGTTTTTAGAAAATATTCATTGTAATGGATCTCCTTTTAAAAATACTGTGCTTCAGTCCCATAGCATCAGGAGTTTTTAAGGCCTCTTCTTAAAACTAATGAAAGCCTGTAGAAAAATATTTGACACTAATACCTAGAATAAAAACCAAAGCCCTAAGCTCTTTTGTAGAGGAAAGAGCACTCTGGAACTGAAGTTCTCATTGCAGTTCTTCCAGGAGCTATATGCGTAAGGTTGAACAAGCCATTCTCTGGCACCTGTAAAATGAAGTAGTCAGGTTGATGATGTTAAAAGAGCATTTTCCATATTAACATTCTGGTCTATGTTAAATTCAACATATTGACAATTTCCAAATGCATTCAAGGCAGACAGAAAATATCCCGAGGTAAGAATAAGCCAAGCCTCCCCCTAACGCTTTCAACCTTTGTTTGCAGATTCCGATATTGAAAACCACTTGAAGTGTGATCTCCACCACCACCTTTGGATAGGGCCTTTAATGTGTCACTCTAAGTCTCTCAGGGCCAAGGCAGCACTATCCTGACCAAGTTCTAAAGAATCCTGCGAGATTTTTTACATATATAATACATACTTACATTTGTCATATATATACTTACTACTTTTTATGAGCATAGGAAGCCTGTATGGACTTTATTGGTCCCTACAGAATTTTTCCTGCACAGGTTTTGCCCATCTAAATGAAGAGCCATGGCTCAGTTCTCTGCATAAACAACGCTGTGCACGGGTAAAACAAAGGGGCTGCTAGGTGGCCGCAACATACAAAAGTGGCTCTCGTTACTGCTTCAGGTCTCGTCATACTTATTCGAGGACTATACATCAATGAATAAAAGGGACATATGAATAGAACGACCAGACTGCTCAGTCCTACAGACAGTTATACCTTCAGGCCCCTCATCCATGGATCCAACAAGTGTATTTAATTCGACCGTACACTTACAGACCCAACAGAGCCTGAAAAAAATTCGTGACCACTCTTGCCTTGTAAACTCAAACAAAGGTCCTGCTGGGGTGACACAGACTCGTCTCCTGATCCCGGGATATTTCATGGGCCCTTCTCTCATATTAACAGGATGGTGGATATTACCTGCAGGATCCCTAAGCCCTTTCCTATATGCCGTTTGTGGCCAGGTGCTTAAGGATCCGAAAACTTGTCCAAAACCAGTTGGATAGAAAAGGAATTTAACATGCATTTGATCAGCACCACAAATTAGATTATTAAACCAACCCAGGGTATGAGTGATGGCAGGTCCAAAGGAGAATTAAAATCACCAAAATCTTCCTCATAGCTGAAAAGGACCACAAAGGACCTAACTGATTGTAAGATTAGAAATTACATTTTAAATTTCCCATCTGGAGGCATGTTTGTTTCTTGCTGTGTAAGTTTGCTCCTGAGTTCTTCAATGGTCGGTTTTGAAAGGAGGAGACTGACTGAAACAAATGCCTCTATCTTAGGACTTAAAAAAAAAATCACTGAAAACAATGTAGGATATAAATGTCTGTGCCCACAGCCAAGATAAAAAATGCAAAGTCTGGGCCACCTTGCCTTTAATTTTCTAACTGCTGTTTTGTAAGGCTGTGTCATGCTTCTCAGTTCAAACACGCTTTGGCTCTTTATTATTCATGGACCTTTTTCTCAGTCAGTGGTGTTGAATAATAAAACAGCCCAGGATCAAATGGGCCAATTCTCCACGCCTGACACCAACTGCTACTGTTCGCTGGGCTCTGCCAAGCGTTGCCTCTGATAATGAGTGGGATTTGGTTAAACAGTAAATTAATGAATAATGAAATATCCAGGTTGATCAGTTAGAGAGCACGCTTGCTTTGCCCTGGGCTAAACGCTTGGGGCAGAAATTACTCTCAAACGGCACTTGCCTGGCTGCTGGTCTGGATAACTATTTTACAGCCTATTGCTTGACAGAATGCTGGGGAGGGGGGAATCAGTGGGGGAGAGAAAAAGAAGGACAGAGTTATTAACAGGAAAAAAAGAAAGAAAGAATAACCTAGTTATCACCTTGTAGGTTTCTAAACTGCATATGTAAGAACAAAGTCACAAATACGATCTAGAGCAGTTAGGATTCCAAAATTTCTAACACATGTTTAACATCAAGGAGAAATGATGAATGAAAACAGTCTTCTGCCTGTGCCTATGCACACATGTGATTAAATGTAGGACAATTCAACTGCAAACTCATGTTCCCACATAGATGTTAGGGTGACGACATGCAGGGAAGCATCGGGTCCAGTTGACAGGAAAACACTACTCTCAATTCCAAGTTTCGTTCTCTGGTTCTTAGACACGCCCCTTCCGCAAATTTGAGGAGATCAAAAATAGGACGGGTTTTCCAAATCATCATCGCAATTGAGATTCCAAGTGATAGATATATATGTAGACATGGACATCTATAGTGTTCCACTTTTTCAACTTTAACATCACCCAAGAGTTTTAAATTGTTATGTAGTTTCGCGCACATATAGTTTGGCTCATTTAAGATCAGATGATGTCCTCTACAAGAAGCAAGCTTTAGATCATAAAAAATCCACAACAAAGTACCATGAGGGCAACATATACTAACAAAACGTGTTGTTTCACTCTTGACATTTATTCTGGAGACACGTTTCTCTAAAATGGTTAACTCTGGACTACCTACTTCTTTCAGAACTTCAAATGGTATCAGGATTGGTGGGTTTCACAGTTTTATGCACTGGAACCTGAAATATTTTTCAATAAATTGATTAACGTGTGGCGAGTCTTTGTGTTTTTCAAGTTGTTTGGGACTCGTTTGATTTTAGTTTGTTCTTAGGTGGAAGAGAGAGAGAGAAGAGCCTTTACAAAAGTGGGGGGAGAGTGAGAACGTATTCAGGCACCGAATGTAACAGTTCTCAGGGCTGGAAGTAAACGCAACAAGGCTGAGTGAGGTAGACAATACCTTCTGTTCCTGGTATACAGGTGGCAACTGATAGGAGTCTAAAAAATCTGCCCGCAATCTAATAAGGAAAGGAGCAAATGAAGGACCTGTAGCTTCAGCGCCCAGGATTCCCACCCAGTGTTCCCCAGGGCCTACGAAGCAGCAAGGCCGAGTGCCTGTGGTTCCCTCGGTTTCACTGTGCAAAACAGTGCCCTAGACAAAGTTTTTACCTCTCCACACTGGCACCCAAACCGCTCTCCCGCAGGAAAAAATAGAAAACTCTAATTGTCTTTATTACTTTCAGACATTGGCCACCAGACACAGATGTTCACTATTGAGGATTAAAGGAAGGGGAAAAGGTCACAGGGACCCAGATCAGCTTGATCCTTCTTTGGATTATTTGGCCCCTTTGTCTTGAGTGGCCCTTATCTTTG
Organism: Desmodus rotundus; assembly: GCF_022682495.2. Classification (NCBI taxonomy): domain Eukaryota; kingdom Metazoa; phylum Chordata; class Mammalia; order Chiroptera; family Phyllostomidae; genus Desmodus; species Desmodus rotundus. The sequence continues at coordinate 15,904,333 of NC_071397.1, read as the reverse complement.
AAGAAGAAAATAATATTTAGATTGAACATAGAAGTGAATAAATCCCTGTGGGTCCATGTTTTTGGTTAGGGCTCCTGCCTGGGAAACCACCATAAGAAAAGGGAACTGTGCTCTGCCTCAAATCTTGGAGGTTTCCTATCTTTAAGAATCTCTGGCCAAAATAATTCTATCTTGAAAGCAAGAGTGCTAATATCCAAGAAATGAAAAAAATCTTTTCTTCCTTCCTTAACACATAGGACTCTCACGACAAAGAAAATTCAGGAGTAAATATTGTTTTGTTGTGGTGTGTTGGGGTGCTCCTGTATGGTGATAGTGTGTGTAGGTGTGTAAACAGCTCTAACTACAACCCCTGCTGAAAAAGGTATCTCAGCTACTTTCCTGGTAGAATCATTTACCTACAAGGGTAACATATACACAAAATTCATCCTGGTCCAAGATTGATACTGACATCAAAATTAGTGCTGGCACTTTTGGAGGGGAGGGTGCAGGATGAGGGGTGGCTGGCTAATAGGTCACTGAGCTTTGATTTGGTTTTATGCTTGTTTTCTGTGTACTGATTGGGATGTCCCCAACCATTCAGTACCACCCTTCCTCCCCTTTCCAAGCCTAGAAGTGTCGGCGGTTTAGCAGAAAAAAAATCCACCTCTGTGTATAAACTATCAAAAATCTTATTTCCTTGGAATCTTGGATTACAGTCACACTCACTTTGCCCACTTGAACAGCCACAAGTCTTTACTCGTAATTGGGTGTTTCCCAGCTGCCTGTCTCTAATTGCACATCCTGATGCAGAGTTCTGGAGCTTAGAACTAACTGGGCTGACCTGACCTGACCCTCTACCTCGAGCTGCATATGCGGGTCTGATTTGGGTCCTAGTTTCCACCCCTGAAAGACTTGCAAGCCCAGTCCGTCAAGCACCCCTTCCCACATCTCCGTAACCCCACTGCTCACATGCCTCCTTTTCTCCAGCCATTTGATAAACGTGCAAGTCAGAACATTTGGCTGTGCCATAGGACAGACTCTGACCTCCCCAAAATATCCTACCCACATATGTCATGGCCATGCCCCCCTCCCAGTTAAGTGCATTGGCTAATGACGTCTGACAGCCACATCCTTGAAATGCTTGCTAATATCTCGGTGAGCAGGCACGTCCAGGACGTTAACTGGTGGTCGAGTCACAGATGACTGCCAGAGCTGCCCTCTGTGCTGCCTGGGCACGTCACGCTTTGCTAAGTCTACTGGCTATTATGCTGCTTTATTTATTTATTTTTTTTAAGAACATTTTTATGCAGAGGCCTCTCCTGGCAGCAGGTGTAACCCCTTTTTGGGTTTGGACCCCTCTGGCCAGAGTTACCGCTCCAGAAGGCTGCAGCCCTTGGATGAGAAGAAAAAGGTGGGGGGCACAAGTAGGGTGGGCAGGAACCAATAGATTTCAAACAAGTAGCAAAAAGTCGCAGCCTGACCTTGCTAGCTTCTGACCAGCGTGGAACGTGCTGAACTTGTGTGGCAAAACTGCTCCTTCATTCTCAGCATAAACAGCTTGCCCACGTGGCAGTAGTTTGCAACTCCATGCCTTGACCCCAGAGCTCAAAGCAGAAACCCTGGGGGGAGGGTAGGAGGAGCCCCGGGCCGTCTCCGCGGCTAGGATGGGCCGCCGGGCGCCGAGGCGCGTGCGCGCGCCCGCTCGTTGAACCCTGCCCCGCCACCCCGAGAGCGCGCCCGAACGCGGGCCGCGGCTCCGCGTGCGCGTGCTCCGCGCCGGCTGGGGCGCGCTCGTCGTGGTGCGCTCCCAGACGCTGCTCCAGGGTACGAGTGTCACCGCGCGCAGCCGTCACCGCGGTGTAATCGGTAGCTGCGTTTGGAAAACGTGGGGCGAAGGCGGTGGGAGTGCGCTAACCTGCGACCTGGAGGAGGGGGCAAGGAGGGTCTCGAGCGGAGAAAGTGGGCCCGGGGAGACGTTTCACTGACCTCATCCTAAGAAAGCTTTGAGGTTGTTTATGAGGCCTGTTTTTAAAGTAGTGGCTGCCAGGGAAATGAAAAAGGAGTTCACCCCAAGCTATGGAGAAAGCATAATTGCAAGAATGCTGTGTCGGACGATACACAAATCAACGCGAAGATTATGATGGAAAATATGGACAACGTGAGTTTGCGATAGAAACAAGGAAACAAAGTCAAGAAGGAAAAATGAGTTTTCTCTTCTGACTTCGCCCCACCCCCTCGCCTCGCAGTTCCTCCCTTCCCCAGGAGCCCACGATTTCAGCAGGGAAGCTGGGGACGGGTGAGCACTCCCTGTACACTGGTCGGTCCGCCGGGGTCTTCCCTAAGTTAAATGAGACTCATTGGAGTGCGAAGGAATACATGTAAATAAACAACTTGGAAGATTTATTGGAAGGAGTTCAGTTTTATAGGACTGTATTTATAGAGCCAGGGCTGGCTCACTTATAAATAGATTAATGGGAAGCTAAAATTAATGGACTTGTGAGCTGCACGTTTAATTTCTGAGGTTTCAACATGACAGACAACCGCCCTCGAAGTCCGAGCTTGGAAGGCAGATTGTGTCGGGGAGTCGAGAGGCCCCTCGAGAAGGTACAGGTCCCTTTGGGCCGGCATTTCTTTGGTGGCTCTAAGCTCAACTTGCCCGGGATCCCTAGGAAGAGACCCCACGGGGCTGTTATTTGCAAATGAAGAAAAAGAATGTGGCCTCATAAAGAAATAATAGGGACTTCCTCCTAGCATTGTTTTTAATCAGGGCCCTTAAGCTGCTAATACTGGCGTGCGGGCTTCTGGAGCACTGTAAACCCGCTCACCGGAGCCAGGCAGGGGAGGCAGCAAGGCCTCCTCCAAGGTCACCTAGTGTCCTCGTGCTGGGCCCGTGGTCAGGGTCCATGGCCTAGCTGTTCCAGCTGCGGCTCTTTCTTCACGCCCTCCGCAGCCTGGTAAGACAGTAACAAAGAGGCTGAGGAGCTGTGACAGGCAGCCCAGGGCCATTTTGTTAGCCAAGGCTGTCTCAGGCTTTCCTGCCCCTTTCCCATTTGTTCCTTTCAGCTCTTTTCTCCCGTTCCCCCCCCGCCCCGCCGCCTCCACATTCACGCCCTTCAGGACTTTGAGTTTTACCTAGTAATGGTGATTGTCTCAGATCCTCTGCTTGTCCAGCGGTGGTGGGAAGGGGGCAATCTGTAAGTTACCTGTGGGGTAACAGATGGATGGCAGGTCTGTTTCTCCAGAGCTAGAACTAACCGTTCTGTAGAAAAATCTGCCATAGGACATGGAAATTACTCACCACCCCTGTGTATAATCCTAGTGGTAACCAAACCCTCACCACTCTCCAAAGAGCAAATGAAAAGGACACTCAATGTAATGCAGTTGAGCCAGAGACAAATACTTACGCCTATTTTCTTTCTACATAAATGGATTAAATGCCCTCTTAATTACACCTCCCTTGGATTTCTTTCCTTTCTCCTACTTGCTTTCCTTTTGGGGGAGGTGAGGGGACTTTTCTTTGATTCAATCACTTATAGTTCTAGCCATGATTTGCGCATCCTTTTTAATTAATAAGGAAGCCATGAAATGGGAAGTCTCACATAAAGCAAATACACTGTCCCTTCTGTATTTCCCAACAGGGAAGTCCAATTGGGCATGATTACCTGAAAAACAGAAAATTGATATAGAAGGCACATTATTAAGTAACTGTGCATCAACAATATGTTAGGTACTCTCATAATCTGGGGTTATCAAGATTTAACTTTGCCGATTACCCTCAAATGGATATACATATTGCTGTTTCTGCTTTTTATAAACTAGCTAATGTTGATGTTGGAAAGGACCTAAGGAGGCCCACATTTTATAGATAATGACCTTGAGTTACAAAAAGAAAGAATGACTCGTCCAAACTGTGTAACATCTTGGACAACTTTATTTTCCTAGCCTCGGGGAAGACACCCAAGCCTTGGGATGAAATACAGATTGAGATGTTTGATCACAGCAGCCCATTAACCCAAATGAGAAAAGCTCTGGCTTCTTCTATAAGCAGCCTCTGAACCAACCTCCTGAGACAGCTATGCCTTTCCTCTTCTGGGTCAAGGGAGCTTTCCCTCATTTGCTTATGGAGGGCCTTGCACTGCTGGTGAGGTCAGGGTTGGGTTCACTCCTGAAGTGAGCCAGTTGGCTCCTCCAGATTCCAAGGTTTGGAGTGCAGCATCTCTCACGAACCATCTCCTTTAAGGACCCCTGTGCCAGAACACTATAGTACCAGCAGTGGGGAGGGGAGAATCATCTTTGGCTTGTATCCAGAACCCTTTAGTTACTGGGACATGTAACTAAATTTACTTACTGGGAAGTAAATTTGATGCCTCATTTCTTAAAAGGGCAAAATAGAACAAGTGATAAACATGAGCTTTTATTGTGAATCTGGTTAGAAATAGAGTCTGGAATTTTTTTTTTAATTTTTAAAAACACCTCCTAGTGAAAACAAAAGTGTCCACTTTTCTGAGAAGCAAAATTTATTGTATTTATTATGTAACAAAAACATTGCCTATGCTTTGATGAGAGGGAACAAAAAGAAAAAACTTCTTGGCTATGGTTGTTTTTTTCTGTTTGTAGAATTAAACAATATCCATATATCCATATTCAAGAAACGGAAGATGAAAACGCAACAAAAACACAACGATCTTTTATTTATGTAAATCAGATCAACACTGGACAATAAACCAATTTCTACCCATTACCGTAACAGTTTGTCTATAAAGAACAGAAAAATTCAGATAGCATTCTATCTAGGGTCAAGCGTTTTTTGTTTTTTTTTTTTACCACCCATTCACAGAGGTATAGATTCACAGATAAATAATCCCAAACTACTTGCGCGCCATATTTACACATTCCCATTAAATTAAGCATAAATAAATATATACAAACTTAACATGGACACCTTCCAGACCTCTTCTCCTGAAGAGTCAATAGATTGATATTTCTTGATTGTGTGGTGAAACAATGTTACTGAACTAGAGACCAACTCAACAGAGGAGTCAATTTTGGCATTTAAAGAATAGTTTTCATTCCACTTTAAAAAAAAAAAGAATTTTGATATTTTTCTTCTTTCTTTTTCCCCCCGACAATTTCACAGACATTGGCACAGGAGGGAAAAACACAGTTTGGATTCTTGAGGCAACATCAGATGGTTTAGGTTATTTCCTTTCCATATAACGCACTGTGCATACAGCATATCAGATGTGATGACAAATTCTCTATAAACACTCTAAGTAGGAATGTGTTGCCCTTTTAAGTAAGGCTTTGTACCGGAGGAACAGTGTGTAGGTAAGTTCAGGGTTTCAGGGGTTTCCATTCGACCAAAGTTTTCTTAGGATGTGAAATAATTACTTAAGAGACAGTGTTTTCCTCGGCCAAAGAAAATAAGAGCCCAGTCTTTGAGAAACCTCCTAGGTTCTTTATGTGGGGGTGGAGAAAGCTAAGGATGTGGAACCTGACAGGAGGAGAGAAAATGCAAGTAAATTGGGGCAAGGCAGGGGTGGGTACCTTCCCAGTTTGGGGGAGAAGTTCAAGATCACTTTGATATAGAATCCTCGCCCAGCAGCGCCTTTTGGGGTGGGGGCTCCCCCTGAGGCACACAGTTCCTGTAGGAAGAGGCGGTGGTGGGCACAGCATGGTCAGAAGACCTGTAGAGCCTCCAAAGGAACTTGCGAAGTGGGATGTGTGAGGGCAGCGCTGCCACATCCTGACTTCTTTCTATCTTAGCCATTTTGGTTTGGGACCGAGCATTTGGGAGGGGGCACCAGGCCTTCTAAATTGTCTAAAAAATGGAGGGTGGAGGGAGAGTGGCAGTTCACCTGCTTGGTTTGAAAACGAAGCTCAAAAAGGCTTGCTTTAAATGTTTCCCTTGATTTAAAAGGCAAACTCTTGCGTTAATCCTACTATTTATTGATTTATGGGCCCAAGGAAACCAAATCTTTTAATAACTCAATTATGACATAAACATAGCGGGCCTGGCTAACGAAAGCAATGGGGGGGGGGGTCTCACATAGAAGGAGAAGTGAGGGAAGGCGAGGAGGCAGTGGGCTGCCGCCACTGGGGTTGTGGTGGGGCGGCGGAGACCTGCGCTCAACTCCACTTCTCTGGGTAGAGTGGGTGGGGGCGCACAAATGCATGGCGAAGGGCCACGGAAGTCTGCATAGCCAAGGTGGACCATTCCTATCCCATCACCTGCCTTTAGGAGCCTGAGGATGGAGAGAGTTTTCGTCCTGGCAAAGCCGGGGGAAGCTTCCGGTTCTCTGGACATTTCTAGGGCACTTGCCCTCCTGGAGCAGGCGCCCCGGGGTGGCCGCTGGTAGTAAAGGGCCTGGGCAGCGCTGAGACCCCTCTCCGCCTGCAGCCCTTGGGGCGCCGCCCCATTACCTACTGGAGAATGGGGCTATCTCGGTCGCCTTAGTTAGCCCTTAAGATCAGACCGAGAGCAGCAAAGGCCCACGAGGCCCGCGGCCCCTGCAGCGGCTGATTCTATGTCCTCAACACGACTGGGCGCGAGTGGCCCCCACGCTCTCAGGACCTGCACAGTAAGAGCAAGGCGCGTCCATCGCGTCCCTCGCACGTCACACGCGTGGGGCGCGTTGCCCTGCAAGGAAAGGAGACGATGGTTTTCAGTGTGGTTTCTCCTGGCCTTTCGCAATCAGAATACATCTAATGCAAACGGCCAGGCCCTCCGACTAAGGCGCAGGCTTCTCAGCTGGAGAGATGGAGTGTCTACACTCTCCGTAAGGTCTACTTCCCGACCTTGGTACTCCTTCGACTCTTCTAGGACTAAGCCTCCCAAAGGAGCTGGCGGTAAACAGGCAGAGATGAGACACTAACCTATGCTTTGGCCCACCTGGTGACCTGAAACCAGCTCCCTAACTCCCTCCCCCATAAAACTGTCAGCGCAAAGCTCTCACCAGGTTCCTCAACCCAACCCACCACTCCACCCTCCCCCTGCCCCTGCCCACGCACCTAGGCCAAGACCCATCTGGGTGGCAGAACTGAAAGTCCCAGAGGGTCTTCCCTGTAAACCCTGTTGAACAGATATCTGGATCTTTGCATCAAGGGGTGTTGCAAAGGCCCTAACGTCTACTTTGTATAAAGAGGTGCCTGTATGGATACTAAATTTAGAGACTAGCTCACCCACCCCTCACCTGGGGATTTCCCACTGCTTTTGGGAGGGCGGAGACAATGGGTTTCAGATCTTATTTCATGATAAGGCTCAGGTGAAGCCTGAGAAAGGAACAGGGCTGCCAGAAGTGAGAAATATTAAATGCATGAAACTTTGCCCACTGGGAATAGTCCCAGTGCATGCAGACAGTAAATTCAAAGCTGAAATACATCTTCTTTCACTTTGCATTATTTTACCATTATATGCCAAAACAAGTGCACGTCGGGGGGTGGGGCGAAACGCCTCATTCATATAGCATCTTGAAAGAAAGCAATTTTTGCTGAGACACAGAAGCTTGCACGCCCCTTCTCCCCATGACCACTCCCAAAGCTGCTCATTTGCCCGCCAAAACAGCAATCGCCAAAGAGCCCAAGGAAATAGAATCCATTTTAATGGCAAGGTAATATTGTTAAAATATTGAACTCCAAGAACCCTTATTCTTCTTCCCTAAAATTCATTTTGCAGCCCACCCTGTCCCCCAGAATTTCGTGTTGAGGTATCTGTTAGCAACTAGACTCAAAGCTGCTTCAATCTCTTATCGGCCACTTCTAAATTATTCCCTTTGAGCTTCTTTAAAGAAGTGCACCTGCAGAATGCTGACACACAGGCTTTGATTAAAAAGGGATCGGATTTTTTTTTTCTCTGTACCTTATAGTTTGTGTAGGAAGCCCCAGTCCTCTTTGAAGAAGCTCATAAACCATGCGGGCAAAGCTTTGGAAAACAGAAGAGAATTGAAATGGTACATACCCCTCCGAAGGAATTACATACTAATCAACGTATTCATTTTTTTTTTACTATTATTCTTAAAATTGGTAGATGACACAAATATTATAACAAATGCAAGGTTCTCTGTATGCCGATGCTGGCAAGGCTGGGAACTAGTAACATTTCTGAAAGGAACTGGTGATGAGTCTGAATCAACTTATTGGTCCGGATTTTCCGCAGCTGCGGAGGCCTTTGCTTGGCAGCGCCACCAAAAGCTGCAGCCACCGCCCGCATCTCCGTGGGCCTCCTGCCGCGCCCGCCCGCGCCCTCCCGCAGTCTGCGAAGGGTCGGGCGGGGGCGGGGGCGGGGAGGGGGAGCTGGGCGCCGGCGAGTTTAAAACGCCGGCGGGGCGGGGACCCAGGCGACTGAAACAAAACGCAAAAGGGCTAATAACCACACTCGCGTTCATCCCGGAAGGTTTCCGTGACAGCTCGAGGAAGGGAAGGCAATGGAGTAGAAAAGGGTACTTGGAAGAGGAGCGGGGTGAGGGGAAAGGGCGGGGACTGCGAGACAGTATCCTAAAAAAATATTAAAAATTAAAAAGTTCGTGCGTCTCAGTCAACCAGCTGTCGAAGCACTGACACCAACAGTTCTCCGATTTTCTCCCAATAAGTTAGCGTTTTCTCCTGGTTAGTCTTATGTTTATTTTCCAAAGGGGGGAAAAATCATGGTTTTCTTTTATTATCAGTATTACTAAGCTCGGAAGAACCGAAGTGGAAAATCCGGACGGTTGTCTCCAAGTGTATCTTGAAATAGACACTGGGAACCGATACTGTTGCTCCGTTGTGCGCCTCAGTTTTTAAGTTACTTAGCTTTTTTTGTTTGTTTGTTTTAGTTTTGATTGTATGTGTATTCTACCTAATATAATTCTTCCAAAGCCAATCCAATATTTTAAAGCTAATTTTTTTTCTGTTTTCCTTTTGTATTTAAAACATTTTTTTTCCTTTTAAACATTTTTCATTTCCTGTGTTTCTCCTCCTTGTCGCCAGTTTTACTACCTGGGCCTTCCCCAGACGTGTGCCTGTTAGTGGTGGTGTTGTTCAAGAACATCTTGTCCATGCCTTTGAGCGCCTCGGTGAGATAGTTCTGCAGGGCCGTGAGCGCGGCGCAAATGGCCGGGGCGCCGAAGCCGTGCGTGATGAGGCTGAAGTGCGTGAGGCAGCTCTGGATCCCCGGCTCCAGGATCGGGCTGGGCCGGCTGTTGCCTATGGGCGTCCGGTCCTGCGCCAGCAGATCTGTAAATTCTTTACAAAGTTGCCTGCAGAGGGGTGGGAGAGGAACACACACACACAAAAATCACCCTTCGTGTCCTTGTCATTGGCATTAGAGAGGAGAGGCTCACACAAGCCCAGAGGCGGCCGCTCACCGTAGAGCCGAAGAGCGAGGCTAATGTGAGCGATTCCGCTCTGTTTCCTTTGCCAGCGCTCGCCCTTCCAGAGCAGCTGGGGCTGGAAGGAAAGCAAGCGGGGGTGGGGGCACTACGCACCCCTCGCTTCCCAAAGTCTAGCAGCCTCCACCCCCCACAGTCGAGTCTTTTTTCCTCCATTCCAGGACCGTATAACTGTGCTTTGGGAAATCCGCTAGGCTTTGGCGATTGATTTTGAATATTCAGTTAATTTTTAGCTCTACCCTGGCAATTCATTTAAAAGCCCTTTCTCCTCCTCTCCCTTGCCTTTCCTGGTGATCAGGCTCAAAAAGCCTTGAAAGATTTAGGCCCCTCGGCCACAAGCCTGTCCCTAACACAGAAGCAGATTGCTGGAGCCTTGCATGGCCCAGGGCAAGCAACTGTTTATTGCAGAAGAGAATGCTGATTCCATTCAAAGCAAAAATCTGTTTACCTGCAGTATTTGGGAAGGGAGGCATTCCCCTCCCCCCCTTTTTTCTTTCAAGTGTAGGTGACTGAAAATCTTTGTACAACAGAATTGTTGTCAATATAAAAGGATTCCTACATTGTTTAAATAAAACCTAAAGGTAGATGGTTAAGACACAGGGGAGGGTAGATTTTTATTTGTTTAAGGTTTTTTATTTCCTCAAGGCACCTACCATTTAGAGGAATCTCCCAGCCTTAGAAATCCTGTGGGCCTAACTATGGATTGAGCTTATTTGAGAAAGTTTTAATATAAGAGGTGGACAGGAGGATTTTAGCCCTGAAGGTACAATGGCTTCACTTTGCTGGCAGTCAGAGGCATGGCATCCCAAAAGCCACAGCCTTGTACCGATTGGCGGGCTCATCCCATCAGCCTGCCTCCAATCAGTGGTGGGTGGCGAGAAAAGAAAAAACTACCGAAGTCCAGTCACAGGCCCCCTTGGGATAACCTGACACCTGGTAACACCTGGCCTGGCCAACAGGTAACAGGCACAGGCACCTGGAGGCCAAAGTGAGTGACCTTCAGGCATCCTTTCCCACGAGATTACCACCAGGAAGAGGAATGGCTAGCTTAGAGAACACCTCCTCCCCCACCCCCAGGTGCAGCAGCTGAAAGATTTTTGGTTTTAAGGCTGGTGCGTAGAGAACACTAACAAGCATCCTCTCTCTACCCTCTTTCCACTGGTGTCTCCACTCAAAATGCACACATATATCCTCACACCCAGGAAGAAACTGGTACCTAAAGAGGGTGCTTCCCAAGGCGGAGGTACCTCAGAATCACCTGTGGGGTTCACATGTACACATCCGGGCCTCCCCGTCCACTGATTCCAATTTGGGAGGCTTGGGTCTAGGTTCACAAGTAAATATCTTGAAAAAGCTCCCCAGATGATTCTGGGGCTCACCCCAGGTTAAGAAGCGCTGGCCTAAGAGAAGCCAGAGGCTTCAAGGGTGAAAGTTACAAGCATTCCTTAGGGAAATGACAGAGTCATTTGTGGAATTCTGTCATCTAGTTTATACAGTTTGGTTTTATTCCCCCCCCCCCAAGTACCTTTACCTTTTTATAAGGCACCGACTGGTCCCCCACCACCAGACACCAGGGTGGGGAGCAGGAAGGCAATTTACTGACAAAGACCTATTATAGTGCGAGTGTTACATCAGAGGAAAACCTTGTAAAAACAGGATGGGTGCCAGGTTTTGATCGTTGGAAGAGATGGTTAAAGTCTTTGCTTGAGTTTGTACTCATTACCGAAGTGCCAAAAAGGAAATTCTGAACTGGGGAGAACAAACGCTTAGAGTCAAACATTTTAAATCTTCAAAGCCCAAACCAGGGTCTGTAAGCAATTAAAGTTCTGGGACATTAATATTTTTTGACCCTGCGGAAAGGGGCAATCAAATTCCAATCACGTCTCAAAAACATCTGGACAAATTTGAGCAAATGATTTTTCAGCCTTCCATATATTTCTTTAAATTACGCTGTCAACGGAACAAACCGCGTCCTCCAGCACTAAATAAATGAGCGCCGCTGTTTGGGCCGCGCCTGCGAGAGAAACGTGCGGGCGCACGCAGCGCCGCCCACTGCAGGCCTTCGCCAGCCATAAAACACCAACAATATGACACGGAAGCCAAAGACAGGAGTAAATCAAATAAATAGAAAACCCACTGTAAAAGTTCAAATGAGCTCTAGACCTAAATTTAGCCAGAGATTTACTATTTTCCCCTCTGGAGTTGTAGTAAATTTTATGTCTGTGGAAGATGCCAAACTGCAACGTTGGAAAGAGAGTAATTAGAGCTGCGGGTAGGGATGGGCACACGTGGGTGACATAAAGACACTCGAGTGAGCACACGTGGCTGTGTGGTGGTAACGCGGAGAGGAGAAACCCAGGCAGAAATATGCACGTAGATGTCCATGGAATAACTTGAACAGGGACCCACCCGGAAAAGATCTGCCTGACATCCCCAGGGTTGGGGAAGAGAACTCTAAATACTCTGAATTCAAATTCGTAAAGCCATCCTCCTCCAGAAACTTGGGAAAGAGGAGACAGAGACAAACCCACAGCCCACAATCAACTGGCCTGGGAGGAGGTGGGCTGGGGGGAGCTCGGGGGAGGGACAGCGGGCTGAGAGGGAGGGCTTCTTAGCCAGCAATAGACAGGTTGCCAACCAATGCTACTTCTACCGCTGAGCACTTTCTCTGCCCAAAAAAGGAGGTCGTCTGCACTGCCCTGCCCTCCGCCTCCTCCCAATCCAGGTGAGTCAGCAGGGTAGAAGTCAGGGACTCTCGACACTCACTTGGTGGCCAGCAGCATATTCTTTCGGGAGTGCAGGTCACTGGGGTCCGTGTGCTGCCGGTTCAAATACTCAGAAACAGCTTTGGCAGGAAACTCTGTTTCGCAGATGTACCCAAAATCCCGAGCTAAGTGAACGGCTTCTCCTGAAAAAATAAAAGAAAATAAAAAGCAGCAGAGGTAATACTCAGCACTCAGTCCCTCGTCATTCCTGGGCAGGAGAGAGGCTCTCTGGTCAATTGTTATTATTTACAGAGGTGTGACAGATGCCTGAAATAAAAATGATTCTCAGGCTATAGTTGAAGTTGATAGAAGAAACTTTGCCCCTGTGTCTCTTTCCACGCTCTCCCTGATCACCCTTTCAGCCAAGTCCTAGTTAGACATTCCCTGGGTAGCTTCAGGTCTCCCACACCCCATGCCTTGCCTTAGGGTAACTGGATGGATATAGTCAGGACCCACCTTACAAACTGCACCTGGACACTGGGCTAGATATTCAAGCCGGATACCACTTTTTTGGTATCATCGGTTATACCATTTTAAATAAATGTAAAAGTCTTCCTATCTTTTGTATCTTCCTGTAATTGTATTAGAGGAAAATATCTTATTAATAACTAATATGTTCAAACAAAACTTTGTATGTATAGATGTCTACATATATTAAAGATTATGTGTGAAATGTATATGGAATGAGTATTTCTAACCAGCAGTGACATATTTATTTTTCCTTGCCTGTTACCAGCTAGTTAGTTTTCAGGTTTCTTCTCTCCAGAGTTCCCTGTTCTCATCCTCCTACTTAAGGACTTTCCACTGCACAAAGGTGACATGGCAGCAAAAGAAAACTTAGATATCTGAGAGATTCCTCAGCTTATGTGGAAGCCTCTCTCACATAGGCACTATTACCCTTTAAAGCACAGCCTCAGGGATTCCAGGGAAGACCCCAAACATGAAAAATATGTTGAATTATCCCATAGCCACACTATTTTTAAGGACCACACATCTCACTTTAAATCATCATTATGGCAGTAACGACAAAAGACTTCAGCCATGGTGCTTAGAATGATTCATAAAACTGAAAACTGCCAACAAAATATTGGAATTTCAGTTTCCTCCCTTCTCTATCCAAATCCTTGTCTTGGGCTGAGATTACCTTGACTGCTTTTCAAAATAGGGATTGTGATATTACCAGTTCCCTGAAGGGTGAAAAGTTAACCCCCCAGGCTGAGAGTCGACTACTAATAAGTGTGGTATGGATATTTGGTGACGGTTGCCCCTGGAGAGGAAGTTTGGGCCAGGCAACTTTGCCTTAGAGCTGGCGAAATGCAGTGCCTGTAAATGTGATGACTTTATGGTTGCTGCTTAAATATTCCGATAGCTCTTCCTCCAAAAACCAGCTACCCAGAAGAGTGTCATAATACCTCACCCACAAAAATAGAAGGAAAAAACCTACATGTTAGACTCTGGAGATAATTCTACAACTTCCTCCATTAAGACTGTCTGGCTGTATTTCCTATCCTTTCCCCACCCCACAAATTCAAAAGCAGATCCCCTTGGTCTAGACGGTGCAGAAAGGCCCTCTTTATTACATACCATAAATATCACCCCCAACCTCAGAAGGATGAGCAAATCATAATGTGTTTGTTATAACTATGCCCCTTTAATTCACAACTGATGAATCTACATTGAAGATCATACATGACTCCCTCCATGTTCCTTCACCTCCCGCCCAATCTTCTAGGCATCATGGGCCTTACTAAATTGTATTTCAATAACAATAAATCCCTCTTAATCAATCAGCAGGATATAGGGCTCTGGGAGTGACAGGAATTTCAAAGTAACCATTAGGGGTTATGAATGTAATAATAGTTTCATAAATAGACAATGTGTTTTCCACGACTGATGCAGAGGTAAAATGTGGGCAGGAGAAGGGGTATACCATAGATTGCTGTTCACAGAATTACTCTTGCAAGAGTTCAGAGGTTATTTCAGACACTCTGTCCTGTACCTGGCCACAGAGGTGACCCCTGCACTGGCTTGGAGGCTGGACCTGAGTACTCTTCACAGCGTAGGGACCTTCATACACTCCCTTGGCCTCTCTACAATTGCTGGCTTCCTCTAAGTAAAAAGACCTTTGAACTTCTCTCACACAGTCACTTGACATCCACTCACAAGGGCACAACAATTGCAATGATTTCCAGTTAATCATGAAATGTGTAAAATGTCAGTCTTCAGCTGACAGTTAAGCTCAGCTGCTTCGTGAAATGGCCACACGTCTTGCTTACCTTCCACCAGGGAGGTGAGTAACGTGACATTTGCTGCTTTGCGCCTGCCCGCGGGTAAATTCAAACCGATTTTTTCTAGCCTTTCTCGCAAAGATCTCCCCCCATTTTTCGATTTGGCTCTGAAATTGCAAGAATTAACATTCTGATTAACCTCGGAGTGTTCCTGAAACAAAGTTTAGGCTTAGCAATCTAAAGCCCAGTGGAGCTTGAAGAGGTTTTAACTTGAGGTTAGCACATTTCCTCCCCGCCCCCTTCCTTTTGGTTATTTGCTGAGAGTTTGCTGAGGTTTGCTTAATTTCTGCAATACAGGGCATTTAAAAAATTGAGTGCTTTCTCTTTTTTTTTAATCTCGTGAGAAAAATGATAGCAGATGGGAATAATTACGGTGTAGGTTGTGGGTCTAGAGAAGGTAGAAGTTACACATGCACACACCCCAGCTCTTTCCTTGTCGTGCAGCCAGTTAGGTGAGCAGAAACTGGGCGAGCACAACCGTGCGGAAAAGAGGAAAGAACTGGGTGGTTTGGAGACTAGAAGGCACCAGCTGAAACAGGTGGGCTTTGCAAGGAAGGGGTCAGGAGTCGCTATAAAATGGAGTCGGGTTAAAAGGGAAAGGAAGACTGAAACATGAAACTAATGATGATGGTAATCATAACTGTAAAACTAACACTTTAGGGAGTTTAGTTATGTGATAAGCACTTTATATTATCTCACTTAATCTCATAGCAAGTTTTATACACACACGCTCAAGGCCTGGGGGTGATTGAAAGAAACTTCCACACTCTGGGGCTCAAAGGACGCACTTGAAAAGCTGAACCGAAATGGAGCACAGCTAGAAGATTCAAAGAGAGCAAAGCCTGTGGATCATACCCTTACTGCCTCCCAAGGCTCTCCCTGTAGGCGCTGAGGTCGGGGCAAAAATACCAGAAAAGAACCAATGACTGGGCCCTCTCTTGCTGTACTGTTCAGAGAGCCACTTTTAGGATTGAAAGGGATTTTCAATGCCTGATTAGATGGACCTAGAAAAGTCCATCTCATACAATGTCACCTTCATCTCAGGGACATTAACAAAGGGTTCAGGCGTTGGCAGGGACTTCTGGGGCATCTTTGAATCCTAAGATAAAAGCCATCCACCT
Organism: Desmodus rotundus; assembly: GCF_022682495.2. Classification (NCBI taxonomy): domain Eukaryota; kingdom Metazoa; phylum Chordata; class Mammalia; order Chiroptera; family Phyllostomidae; genus Desmodus; species Desmodus rotundus. Next base: position 15,888,815 of record NC_071397.1, on the reverse strand, counting down.
CCTCCATTTTCCACAAGTACTGTATGGATTGTCTGCCTCCAATATTGGGGAGCATCTTAATGGTCCCAAGGGATAACTATTAATACTTCTAAAGTGGTATCATTGTTTTTGTTGGTGATAGTACTATTGAAGAAAGGAGGTCCCAAGTCTAGCTAGGACAGTGTTTTCCAAACTGTGGAGTGCAGTGCATTAGGGGGCTGTGACCGGCTCAGCCTCCAACTACAATTTAATCAAAATAGAGAGATTAATCAAGTACACTGCAAAGGGTTCCTCCGTGAAACCTTGGTTTCAGGTAAGGGCGCGTAGCTTCTAGGTCACTCAGGAGAGAAGGCCCTGGAAGTGTCCCGGGGATAGCAGGGCGCTGCCGCCGGGCCGGGCCCGGAGACGGGAAGCGGGAAGGCCCGCACCCCGCAGCGCCGGGGGCGAGCGAGGGAGCACGCGCGCGGCGCGGGGCTGCGCGCCGGGGTCGGAGGCCGGCGGTGGCGCGCCGGGCCCGGAGCGCGCAGCAGCCGCGACTCCCCGCGCGCTCCGCGCGGCGGCCGCCCAGTTGCTAGGCAACCGCGTCCGGCGTCCAGGCGGCTTCTGCGCGAGCCCGCTCCAACCACCCCATAAAAACTAGGTTGGGGGAGCTTTACCTTCTGAGGACGCCGCCGAGGAGAGACGCATTGAGGCATTCGGGGGGCGAAAGCCGTCTTTGAACTTCCCCCACCGTTACTTTGTACTTTGAAGTTGAACTGAGCAGAGACAAGCGGCCGGGGACTGAGCAGAACACCTCACCGGTGTTGACAGACATGCCTCCCAGGAAGCCATCTTTGTTCATCATGAGAGAAGTCACCGATTTGGGAGGAACCGGAACTAGGGAGAAAAAAAAAAATGCCATAAAGGTGACCGGGTTTCGATTCTGGTGACCGGCTGACAGAACGTGTCGGTGCGTGAGCAGGGACCGCAGGCCACAGGCCCGGCGCTAAGTGGAAAGAAAGCTGGAGGAGGAAGTGTTTGTGCCAGCGGTGCTGCGGTGCGTTCAGAGCACTGCGTCCAAACCAACGGAAAAGCCGTCACTCCTCTGGAAATTTACCCCGGGTGTGTGTAGACACCTGAGTGTCGCTTCCCACGCCCTGCTCGAGACACAAACCAGTAAAACCTGCAACCCAGAGTTTGGACTGTGCTCTGAAGCCGGGCAAATCCTATTCCGTCACATGCTGGCTGTGTGACCTTAGACATCTCCCTGAACCTCTCTGAGTCTTGGTTTCCCCCTCTGTCGCCTGAGGATAACCACATGTGGTGTGAAACCGGAAGGTGACTGTCACTATGAATGACAGGAAATGGTAATGCCAAGGGTCTTTGTGGGAACCCCTCCCCCTTTTGCCGATGGGGAGGGTCATCACTGGAGCGGATCGGGAGGGCAGGCCCATCGGATGCTGGGCCCAAGAACAGCCAAGTAATACCATTTCCAGGGAAGGCTGGGCCCCAAAGAGCTGCTGGTTCCTCCAAAGTGGATCCCAGTCTTCCCTACATCATAACAACAGAGTCATTTAGAAATGAACCCAGGTGCTTCTCTCCACTGAAAGCAATTCTGCAGTGACATGAATTTTGTTTACAAATTAACATAAAGCAAAGCACCGGCTGGTGATTGTTTGGAGCAGTTATGATTTACAACAGGTGCCCTGATCAATCAACCAATCACTCTAATTCATATGAGCTGCAGTCTTGCCTTGCCCCAGTTGTTTCATTTCGGCAAGTAATTGATAACAAACCGCACTCAAGGTATGTTTTATGCAGAAGTTAATAAGAGCTGACAGCTGGTTGCCACTGCTACCCAGGCGCACTCAGTCTCTCCAGCCTGTATTTCTGTTTAATTGTTTCAGTGTCATCTGTACCTCAGGAAGAGGTGGGGCGCAGGAGAACCAGAAGGCTGCGAACGAGGAGCGGTGTGAATGGTCAACTCCCAGTTCCTGGCGCCTCTCACTCCCTTGGACTTCTACACTGCTGTACCCCATTTTCTTTCTGCAGGCTCTAGAAGCCACTGGGCTGGCAACTTTTCCTCCTCACTTGCCCTGCACCTTAGCTTCTTCCACTGGGTTATGAAGCCTCCAGATATTGAAACAGTATTTGTTGTTCACTAGTCCAGGGGATTTATTGAAACATGCATCCGGCATGAAAAAGGAGGCTTCCATTCCCCCTCTTAATAAAGACTCTGTCTCACCCTATAGTCCTGGTAGTGGAAAGAGATGCTCTTTTGGCCATTTGAAGTCTAGAACCCTGTATTTCAAACAAGTCGTATAATTTCCCTTGTATAGAACAAACTAACCAACACAATATTTTTGTAACAGCTTATTCTCTACCACAGATTCCAGACCTCCACGACTGTTTAGAGACTCCTAAAAGCCAGTTAGGCCCCAAATCTATTAGATACTATTGTATCGAGCATTTTACAAAGACATGGTGGAAAAGGAATTTCCTAGGATAGTAGGTGTGCGGACTGAAGCATTCCCTTTTGCTACTTCTTAGCAGATGTTTTCAGATTTCTGGCTCTGTCCATAGAGTCCAAGACCTTGTTGCAGGGCAGATGAGTGATACTAAGTAACAGAGTGGATCTTGCACACGGACATGGTAGTGGTGGGGAGTTACACAGGGGCTTCCTTCTTACTCATTCCCCTCATATTCTCATCAGTGAAGTTGCTTCTCATATGAGAGTGAACCAATGAAAAATTGAAGTGTGAGTGTTAATTAAATTCGAGTAAACTATGGAGTTAAATTCACTTAATAGATTGGGGTGGGAACGTCTATAATTTAATTCTTTTTAGCAGCATCCATATCTACTTTAATCTATCTCATTGCTCACAGCGGTTCTGATGTCCATATTTCAGATTCATATTCGAGCACTATAAACAATTCATGGTCATGGGAACTGACATTAGATAGCATTGGAACACTGTTCTCCAAAATATAGATGGCCCTTTGTATTTTCAACAAGGTATGAACTACAGGAATAAAGTGTATAAAAATCTCATATTTGAACTCAGCAACATTTTTATATTTAAATACTAAGAATATTTTAACAGAATAAAACCCCACTAAGCTGAAAGCGGTAAATTTAGTTCCTAGTTCCCAGATAACTGAATATCTCCTGAGGATTGGAATTTTATCTGCTTCTCAAAGTCCCAGATGCCAAATCTCTTAAAAAAGCGAGGCCTTTAGAGACACTTCATAACCTGCCCTCTAACTTCACTATTGCTAATTTCCTGATTTACCTGACAAGAGCTATTTCCTTCTGGGAATGTATATTGCTCCCTCCTGTGGGCTGTACCTTCCTTTCTGCATATACATTATCACCTAAATATCACCAATCCAGCCAGCCTCTGACAACACACTGCTGTCTGGGGTGGGGGTGGGCTGGTTTTTTTTTTTTTTTTTTTTTCATCCTTAGACAACTATTTGAACAGACATGCTTCAGATATTTCCATTTTTTTAATTTAAGCATCAATCATATTCCTATCCTCTATTTTCTCATCCTCAGGTTATAAGACTCTTTTCCACCCTGACCTTAGCACTGGTCACCTAGACTAGAGCCGAACACATTTCTCGTCCCAACTTTCCTTTAAGTCCATGGTGGCACTGTTATCATCTACCTTCCCCTCCACTCTCACATCTGTTTAGCTCAGCTGATTAACCCTATATTTTATTCTTGGTCTTTTCCCTTCTGCTTTCCTCCAGTTTATCAATAAACCCAGAGAGCAACAGGGCCTGGTTGATTTGTTAGTAATTATGAGCACACTGTTCCTGCTCACGGAACCCAGAGATGACTAAGATAGGTTTAAAGCGACAGCAGGAAATGGTAAGGAAATGGAGCATAGCAAAACTCAGCGTGAAGCTTTCAGTTCTTTACATGTTTACAATTTTCTGTGCATACATTAAAACTGGGGTTTTTTTCCCCCCTCTTCAGTTCTCCGTTGGGTAGCAGAGCTAACTTCTGGATGGAACACCCTCAATACTTGCACTCCTCCTCCATTTCCCCTTGCATTTTGGGGGGAGAGAATAAAAAGGTTTAAAAACTGACCAATATTTCATTACAGTGACTGGAGTTTTATTTAAGAAAGAGAAGAAAAACTGATTAGATAAAATATAATTTATTAATGGAGTACATAGAGCCAAAGTGTTTAAAGACTAGCTCTTAATCTGTATTCTTTAAACTTAAGCATGAAATTGTATCTTTGAGATCTTTGTGTCTGCCTGGAAACAGACCCTCTGTGAATCTGATCTGCTGGTGGGAGAAAAGAGGAGAAGTAGATTCAAGGGTTAAGTCCTCCTGAAAGGTACATGGACTTAAGTATATAAACTATACCAGGAATCCTCCAGGAGGTAGAGTATTGCTTGAAATAATTACTTCTCACCAGCAAAGCACCCCTTTCCTTATACTTGCATTGTTTCTCACCTACCTGAGGGTTAAATTATATACATATATCTCAAGTGTATAAATGTAAGTGATAAAATCCTGGAAAGAAAAATTAAAGGATTCCCACAAAGAAAGCTGGAACATAAAATAGCTACAAACATCCACTGTTGGTAACCTTTAGGGGTAAAGTCTAAGAGGCTGGAAACTGAGTTTGGTCCCATCATTCACTTGACATGTGGGACCTTGAGAAAGTCATTTTTCTACTCTCTGTCTGGGTTTCCACTCGGGGGGTGGTGAGGGAGGTGGTTAGGAAGAGGGTATAACCTTTGTAGCTTGGAAATCCTACGGACTCTGATTACTCCCTGGGTGGCTGGAACGTACCTCAGGGTTCCTGCTTGAATACTCAGTGGATCCAAGTCAGCTCTGGAAAGCCAAACCTCCTCTGAGAGGAAACTCATATCCTTCCAGAGGCACTGACAGATTCTCTGTACTTCTTTACCTTTTAAGTCAGAAGGAAGAATCCCCCAAAAATCCACTGTAATTGCAATCGGCGATTTTCTTATTCTCCCCCACTCCAGAGAAAGTCCACACCCATTAATGTGTGTGTATGTGGAGGGGTGGGGGAAGGGGCCAGAACTAACAGGGAAAAAACTGGGAGAGAGCGGAGACTGAGCTGAGTCTAACCAAACAGGATATCCCTAAGACCAATGAAAATGCCCCACAGTCACAGCATTTGAACTTGGACTCCAGCCACACTTGCCTTTCCAAGAAATCCCAGGGTTTTTGTGTGTGTGTTTTTTTCTGCCTAAGGTGTCAAACCAATTGCATATTGGCCTCTGACTGCACCAAAAACTTTTTCATAAAGCCTAGGTGAGCCTTTTTTTTTTTTTAAGTTGGACTGTAGGATGCTGGCAGTGATCGTGGTATTAGCTGGGCACCATCCTGCCTGCCCCCTCCCCGCGACAGCCCAGATTCCCAATCTTAACAGAACTGAGAGTTAAGAATGATTTTTTAATGTCTCGTTGGATTTTTAGACTGCTAATGTACCGAATCCTTCTCATTATTACTTTATTGATTGCTCATTGACCAGCCCCCTTCAAATCGTATTAACCACCCTCTGCCGGTTTAGATTAGGAGAGTTTAAAAGCACCTTTCATTATTCCCCCCAGTCCTGCCATGGAGTTGAGACTCTGAGATTTGGCAGCTTAATGGGATCTCTAATGGGGCAGCTAAGAGGAGAGGGGCCACGGTCCCTGCCGATTGCATTAATAGCTCAAAGGGGGCCAATACAGAAAATTAGCCGTAAACGAGCTCTGGAGATCCTCAAATGAAAGAGCCATTTATCACGCTGGCTACCTTCACTCCACTCGTTTGCTCTCTCTACTGGGAACAACTCATTTCCTCTTAACTAAATTACTTCAGAAATGTCAGCTAAGCCCAGATAGCAAACATAACAAGAGACTTAGCCTATAATCCATGGTGTGATATCCACACAGGTGAAAAATTGGACTGGTTAAATTTTAGAGGTGGGTGCTTCCATAATGAGAGAGAGGGAGGGAGGGAGGGAGATCCTTTATGCCTAAATTTCTAAATTTTCTGGCTTTACAAGCACAGACAGAGACACCAAAACCTGCGCCAGTTGGGGAACTTTTATTAACATGTTAGAATTTTAAAAATCTCTTTAAAAGCCCATTGGAAAATAAAGGAAGCAACTGAGTCCCCTGCCAGTTGTTGAAATGTAGAATATTTTGTTGAGAAAACTTTCTTACCTTCTCTTTTATGACATTAATCTTTTGGAAGCATCCCTCATAAAGGTGGAGGAAGGAGCAAAGTTGGGAGGGAGACCAGAGAGCAGAGAAGGAGTTAATGAACCCATAACATTATTTTAAGTGGTTCATAGTGATTTAGAAAAATAAATCAACCACTTATTCTTATTTTGCCCATGGCTCTCTAAAGATAAAAATAAGATATTAGGGTCTTTTCTTCATGTAATAAAGCATCCCTAAAATATCAAATAATAGAGTTTTAGCCTAACACTTCAATTCACGCCATACTCCCTAAATCGATAAGGTGACAGGAGTGCCACTTACGTGTTTCAGTTGCACATTAAAAAAAAAAAAGTTTGGGGGCCATGCAAAGTAACACACGTTTCAAAACAAAACCAATTAACTTTAGTCAACATTCCCCTTTTCTTATTCCTGAGCAATGCATTCCTTATGCATAAATATTCACATTCTGCTGACAAACACACACAAGCCCTGGGAGGAAAGCATCACACATCCAGGACTAGTTTCAGCTCCCTTTGGCTAGGCAGGCTACGTTTGGAATATTTTTATGGGCCTGGCTATTAATAGCATTTCTGATTGGTCATCGGTTGGGCATGCCCACTGCCAGTCCAAATGCTATTTCTAGGATACGGACCCCTAAGCTAAGGAGTTCTAGCTTTTCACGAAAACGGAGGGGGAACTAAAACAAAAGAAGAAACAAAACCAGCCAATGGAGAATTGCGTCCCAGCCCTACCCCACCATTCCCTCGTCAACCAGCAATTAACCAACAGAGGAGACCCAAGAGGATGTGGTGAAAGTGAGCTATCAGCACAGCTGCGAATCTAAGCGCACAGACACCCAAGCAAACCCAAAAGCTGGCACCAAAAACCGAACCGATACTATCTAAAGAAGAGAGGGAGAGATGTTTGAAGCAACACTTAAATACTTTTGCCCCAAACCTTTCTATTCTCCAGATATTACATTCCAAAGCCAAATGGCATCATTTTAAGTGCAGCTTCTACCACCCACCTCCCACCTCTCAGAGCGACTTTCTCTGCCCTTGTAAAAGAAGAAAATTTAGAATGTCTCTCCCTTTCTGGAATCCTTACTTCACAGCCCTCCTACTACACCAGCTTGACTCTAGATTATTTTCCAAAATATCTTTTCTTTTCATTGTTTTTGGGAAAGTCTTGTGGCCCCAATGAATCATAAATCACTGAAGCTAGGAACTGTTGACACCAAACATAAGGACAGGTCTTCTCCAGCACGGATAGGAAAGGGTTACTGTAGTTAAAACTGTATCTCCAAACACCAGTCCTTGCGATAATTAAAGATTGTTCTGTTTACAAATTCGAGCTCCTAAATTTGTGGCATGTGAGTGACATTCGGGCTTTGCGACAGCCACACTAATCGCCAGGCATTCTCTCAGTGACTGTCAGAGAAGAGGGGGGAAAAGTTAAGCAGCTGCAATACGCCCAAAATGAGTTATTGTAATTACATTTAATTAGTTTAATTAGTTAATTATTTTGCTTACAGCTGTACAAGAGACTGCAAACATTTGTTAATATCACATGCCCTTTAACAGTATGGGGTGATTCCACAGTCACACTAAATCATGAACGCATATGTAGGAAGATTTGGAAATGTGCATAGGCTGTCTCAGCTTCTCAGGATGCGCATATTTAGCAACACATTTGGCACAATTAAAAAAATAAGAAACAACTCATGAAACACAGAGTACTGGGAACAAAATTACCACCAAAAAATCAAATACAAAAACCAGGAGAGAAGGAACTATCTCAATGACCTAAGGCTTAGTTCAGCAAACTCCAGTTATCAATGAAATAATTACAGTACATTTTGAAAGGAGTGTTTCCCAGCTACTTCCATACATGATGGTAGTTCAGTTATTTAAGATAGTGTCTAGAATTGCTACCAAACGTACCATCAGAAAAAACAGCAATAGTCTCTGTCCCTCTCTCTCTCTCACCCGGGTTTCTACCTGCGGTTTTCCCTCCTCCCTCCCCATTTCCTTCTTCCCGACATGCCCCTGCACCCACACGGCTGCTGTTCTGTAATTGTGAACAAACATTTGTATCCGATAAAATAATGAAGTCCCCCCAAAGTGAAAACTCATCATAAAGACATGAATGCACAGGAGAACTTCGTTTACTTTTGGGGGGAATAATCCGTACCTTTCTTTATGACAGATTGGTCCAATAGATTCATGCCGCTGTTATTGGCATCTTCGACTGACTGTGAATATAAAAACATCACTATTCAAATTGACTGGATATTAAAGAATCACACACATAAATCATGTCATTCCAAACTGGAGTTTCTGTTATTTCCATTTATATTAATTCACAAAGGGAGGTTTTATTAGTATCAGTATTATCTCCAAACCAACACAGAGATGAAATTCACCCAAATTATACACTCTTCCAGTGGAAGAAGAGGAGAAAGGAAACTGTGAGAGACTTCTGGGATGTAATATTGGTTGAGCTACTATATTAAACAGATATTACATAGACATATAAACTTTTATATTACTTGCTCTTATGAATTATGAAAATTTGGCAACAGCTGAAAATATTTCACCAATACTAGTAAGGGCAATTTCAGTTTTCTATTGTATCCCAGTGTATCTTAACTCTAGAGTCACTTTACCAATACATAATAGTTTACATTATGGGATTTTAATTAAAGTCTGAGCAGCTTGGAATGGCATGCAAACAGCAGCACATAGGAACACGTTTGCAAGGCCCCAGGACCACACACCCACTGAAGTCCACACACATCCCTGTGCGCTATGAACTTCTTGCTGCACAACAGCCCCTCGGAACAACCTGCACTATTTGCTCCCCCTCCCAGCCCTGCTGCGGCTGCTTCCCAGCAAGAAGCACACCTGTTTGGAAGGCAGTAACTAGAGACACAGACACACACACAGGCCCGGATGCTCCCCGTCAGCACCTAGGTAATGCAAAGAGCGTTCATCTTCTATACCAGTTTCACCCCTCCCAAGGAGAGTTTCCACCCTGGGTGTTGGCAGCACTTCTGAAGGGAAATAGCTGTTGGAATGAGTCTCTTACTGTCTAGCTGTGCATACCAGGGCCCCCCAAAGCAGTGGGTTCCCTTCCCTACCCGCTCCCCCCATGAAAATAAATGGTAGTTCTTTCTGAAATGTACAGCTGCTTTTCTTGATCCACAGAAATCTAAAGTTGGACCAATTTGTCACCCACACTTCAGAGAAGTGAAAAGCAAAGGGCTTGAGAATGAGGCGGTGTTTTCACAGTGCCCGCCACCTGGTCATGCTGTATCCCCAGGCAAGGTGGGTGTTCCTCAAAAGGCAGAGACCATCTCCCCCAAACAAGCAGCGTATCAGAAACGAGATGATCTAATCACAGAGGGTGCCCGTTCATTTGTTTTTTTTTTTTTTGGTTTTTAATGGTCACTCTTCTTTCCTCAGAAAGGTGAGGACAAAATTATTCTTCGCAGTAAGAACCGTTTTCCATGTTGCGACATGCCATGTAAATCTTAAGAAATAGTGAAAAGCCTTTTAAAGAATAACTTCATGTAACTTGTTTGAAACTCCTCAGGAGACCCCACCACGCCACGCGCCCACACACAAGATTCACAACTCTCTATGCCCACGTGCCTGCACTGGCAACATGGCCACGCAGGACAGAGACGCTCGCCTGTGTCTGTGGGGTGGGGGGCACAGTCGCGATCCCACCGGCCTGGACCAGGGCGCCCCCACACCTCACCCTCACGTCCCTACGTAAATATGTATATACGCCTCATCAGCGACGTGGGGTAGTTGTGGTAGTTAATGAGAAGGCTCTTGTCTGATTTTCTATCTAATTACGGCCGCCTGCTGGGTTTTTGTACAGGATATTCACGCAGCATGCTGGCGCTTAATCGTCACGGGGAGGGTCGTAAAGATTTAATTAGGACTGCATGCGGAAGCACAGAAAAACAACTCAGACTCGTAATTACTAGACTTCTTTAGTTAAAAGTGATACCAGGGGTTGCTTTAAGACACTAGGGTGTGTTTGAGTGTGTGCGTGTATGTGTATGCGCGCGTGTCCGTGCGCGCGCGCGTGTCGGGAGGTTTGACTTAACATCCTGATGTTGTTTGGACTCGTGGGTGGCAGAGGTGATGAGAGGTTAGAGAGCAAAATCGGAAGAAGAAAAGAGGTGCTCCTGGTAGCTACACAAACTCCAGACTAGGTGTCATCTCGGTCCCTCTTTCTTTCTCATGCTGGTTTTCTGAGTTTTTAACACTGTCCCTCCCCACCCTCTCTCTCCCTCCCTCTCTCTCTCTCTCTCTCTCACACACACACACACACACACACGCACACACACACATTGGGTGAAATGTAGCATACCCAGAACCCAAACAGCGATTTGCTAGTTTAATAGCCCCTGTAAGTAAATTGAAATAGAAATTGACAGGGTTTTATAGTTTCACTTAAAAAATATTAGTAGCATTTGGTTAATTAGCTCTCCTTCTCTCGTGGTTGGGGCGGTGGCCATGCGTGTGTGTGTGTGTGTGTGTGTGTGTGTGTCTGGATCACACAACAGCCCCCCCAGGTGAGTACTCAAGGTTGCAAGGCCCGTTGCCAGGCAGCACCTTTGGGATCAATGTGATGGGCAGCTGGGGTGGGGATAGAGGGGGTCTGGAACTCACACTAGGCCCTTGAGATGGAACAAGTGACTAAGGTCCAGGCTCAGGCACTCTCTGGTCACTTCTTTATAGCCAACCCATTCCGTAGCTGCAGGGAACAATGAAACCCCCACGGGTTAGTGTAACTTTGGCCCCAGGGCTCCAGATCCTGAAGTCTGAAGTGGAACCTCTGGATTCTGGGGGCTGGTCCTACGTATACCTTCTCTCCCCTGTCTTCCTTTGTCACCTGCCCTGTGTCAAGTCAGTCTGGGACAGGTGAGAGGTTGTCTACCCTGCAACCCTTTGCACTGGAGGCCTCCCCACTTCACCGGAAGGCCGGCTGAGATGCTTCTAGGGAATGAACGGGACAGAAGTGCGGTGGGGAGGAGAACGTTCAAGGCCTGGGCCTGCAATTACTCTCGTTTCAGCTCTCTTCACCTCTGCCATAGGGTTTCCAGGTCAGCAGCAACTCAACTCGGCCTGACTCACCTCTTTGACAGGGGTGTTCTCCCAAATGCACAAACCTGGCCCTGTTTTTCTCTCACCCTTTGCATTTGGCCAAACACTCAAAACTCTTCACAACTATATATTTAAAGATCCAAAATCAAATAAGTCCGTTTCCTTTCTGGAGGGAATTCCTATGTTGGGTCACCTGAGCCCCCCCACCCCTGGGCCAGAGGGTGAGGGTGACAGCCAGTGCTAGCCATTGCCAACAGCAATGAGGATGGGCTGATCCACTTTCATTATCTAGCACTTTGAACCTTACTCAGGAAGGTTAATTTAAAAACTCCCCCCAGACACACATTACTCCAATGCATTGAAAAGCCCAGAACTATTAAATATTTCCTTTCTCATATGATATTCTGAAATGAGCAATATCTTCAGACAGCGACAGCCAAGCTCGGTTAAATCAACAAAACCGTCATTCTTATTACTGTAAGTAAATTCAGCCACAAATCAGGTGGTACCGCCATTTTTGGAAATAATAAATTACCGAATTTCTTTTAAAACAATAAACCATGACGGGCTATGCATAGACAGCATTTGATGCAGCCACCACATTTTACTGTTCAAAATACATTCTTCCATCAAAGTAGAGAAGAAGGACTTGCGCACCCTTTTCCCCTTCCCATTTTTGTTTTCCTTTGCTTCAGATGTATGTCTAAAATGATGCATAATGTATACAACTATGCCAATGAGACCAAAGTGTCAATTAAATACCTTTCAACCCTATTTATCTTTCCTGGAGACTATTTAAACTAAAGAGCAAAAGCAGACCTGCTCAGAATCACCCAGACAGGTTTTAGAAACCATTTCTTTGATGTTTCTTTGTTTAGTTTAATCAAGTATTCTCAACCAAATCAGGCTCCATTGTGTAGGTTGCAGATGGGATAGTGTGTGGGTAGGGGGAGTGTTTTGAGCCTTTTGTTTTAAGAAATAAACACGTGATGCCTTTCAATTGGGATGGCGGCATTGAGGAGAGGAGAGTATTAATGGAGGGAGGGTACTGAAGAGGGATGTGCAGAATATTGCTCCACGGTTGTTTAATGGACCAAAAGGGGAAAAGAATCTCTAAAATGGTAGTTGTCCCCATGGATGCCCAAATAGAATTATGTCTTTGTGGGTCTCTCCCCACAAATATTCTATTTATCAGGTGATGACTCTGGAACTCAGTTATCTTGGAAAGGGGTTCTGCAGCTTATGGGGCATTTAGAGTGATACCTGACTTGGACAAATATAGCACATGTTTTTACTCCACTGTGCACTGTCATGCTTAACAAAGTCTGTGCAAATCCAGGAGGAACCTCTGGAGCCCAGAGAGGACCCTGTGCCTCCTGCAGCAGCCCCGGCCCCTAGGCAGTGGGTCTTCACTGGCCAAGTCATCTGGCCAGGCCCACTATGGGACGTGCTTGGGGGGAGGGGTGCGGTGCATTGGGGAGGGTGCCCAGCTTGCTCACACAAAGCGCTGGAGAATAGGAAGGAGCCAGTAGCTACGACAAGACAAAAACATCTACCCTTAATTCTGATGATTCTAAATTATCAAACAACACACATATATTTTCTCCTTCATGATTTCATTTCTAATGGCTCTACCTTTTAAAACTGGACCTCCAGAAACCGCCACCACAGAGCCACACACGTTCGCACACACATAAACAGTTGTATATGCGTGTCCAGGGGTCCTGTTCTAAAGATGGAAACTACCTCCTGGAGAGGAGACAGAGCTGCCCCACCCCCGCTGCTCCTCCCTCCTGGAGCATTCGCTATTTATTTACTGTCTTTTCGTTTGTTTGTTTGTTTGCTTGTTTGTTTGTTTGTTTGGTGGTGGTGGTTACCTGGACGTCTTCCATTCCCGGATGCCCGAGGCCGTGCAGCGAGAGGCTGTCACCCATGCCCGCGTCCAGGCCGTGATGCGCCGAATGCAGCAGCACGTCCGGCCGGCGGACCGAGTGGTAGTCCCTTCGGGGGTCGAGGCCGGAGAGCTGGGGCAAGGCGGCCCGAGGCTGGGGCAGGAGAGAGCCGGCTTCGGAACCCACTTCTTGCCTCTGCCGTTGCCCCCAGGGATGCTGCTGGGGCTGGTGCAGTGGGTTCAGGGAGTAGGGGTCGTTGACGTGGGAGTAGGGGTCCTGGCTCTGGTGGTAAGGGAGCGGCTGGTAGGGGGGCGGGAAGTAGGGCGGCTGGAAGTCTGACGACGGCGTGTGGGACAGCGGCGGGGCGCTCGAGTACGGTCCTTGGGACACCGAGCCCAGCTGGGAGAGCCGCGAGCTGTGGCTCGGGACGCCATCGTGCCGGTCCTGGGAGCGGAGAGGAGCGAGAGAGAGAAAGAAGGAGAGAGAAGGAGAGAGAGGGAGGGAGGGAGGGAGGGAGGGAGAGAGAGAGAGAGAGAGAGAGAGAGAGAGAGAGAGAGAGAGAGAGAGGAAAAAAAACACAAGCGACAAATGGAGAAGCCCGGCTCCTGTACGTTCTTCCCGGGACAGGGGAAGCGAGAATCTGAAACTTACACTGCCAAGTTGACTCAGAGGGCAAATGATTTTTAGCAATTCCAAACGCAAGGCTTTGGGGAGGGAAATGGGGAGAATCACCCACATAACCGACATCTGAGCCTTCAGTTAAGAGTGCAAAGCCAGCAAAAAGGGTGAGGGGGAAATAACTATGGAGGGACATTCTAAATTTCTTAATTAAAAATGTAGAAATCTTACATATAGTGTTTGCTCTTCTGAAGGGTTTAAACAATTTTTTATAACTCTGCCAGAGTTCCCAAGTATAACACAGAAAACTTTATACTATTTGCTGTCCTGCTCCTCCAGTTCAACCTCAACTTGTGCCTTCACCAGAAACCCAGTGGGCTGCCCAGGAGCTCCCTGCACAACCCGATAATTCCAGGAGCTCCCAGGAATCGGCCTGATCTGAGCTCCCAGTCACCCCTCCCTCCCCAAGAGGAATTAATTTAAATAGTGTTTGATTGAAATGGATCTCATTTGAAATCATCTCCTAAGCCCACATTAAGTCGAATTGTGGTTTTAAGGAGTTATTTCTAAGGTTGCTTTTCTATAACTAATGCGATTAACTCTCCAGGGTGTGTTAATGAAGGACCCGAGGTTGCAAGGGGGTGAAAAAGCCCAGACAAGTTACTGCTGGTCCTGTCTGGAGTGGTAAACTGAGTGAAAAAATGAGGGGGTCTGTGTGTGTGTGTGTGTGAGGGGTGTTTAAGTTTCTCCCTCCTCTCTGTGGAAATGCCAAGGTAAAGTCTTCATGGTTCTTTTTGGAGAAATAAATAGACACCTGAATTTCCAAACTGCAATGGCAAATAAAAAGTTTTCTGTTTGGCCTCCCCCCTCCCCAGCTGACTCAAGGAGCTCAGACGGAGAACACACAATGCAGAGAAAAGCAGCTGCAGCCTCGTCCAATTATGGTGCTAAATTACCAAGCCAAAGGCGCTCAGAGGAAGACAGAGACGGAGAGAGTGAGGCACGCACACAGAGACAGAGAGACAGAGAGAGACAGTGAGAGGAGGGAGCATGCAATTCTGGTACAACGTGGATCCAAACTCACCATGGATGAATAGGTGTGGACTAACATCTGGAAAAAAAAGCCTGGTTACTGCTCAAAATCAAACAATGATTAAAAAAAAAAAAATCAAGGAGTCCAGCAGAGAAACGAGCTGGACACAGAAGCAGAGCTTGAGGTGTTTCCAGGACAAGCCATCAAAAAAAAAAAAAAAAAAAAATCCCCCCCACCCCCGAACAAGATTGGCGCTGCCTATCACATAGACGGAGCTGTTCATGGGTCCCTTGCTGTCTTTTTGGCCTTTTTTTTCTTCTGCCGTTCTCCAGGGCTCCAGAAGCAGTCCTCTTCCACCCGAAGCTGGGCTCAGACTGCTCGGGCGCCCCTTCCTCCCTCCGCTTGCCTACACCGCCTCATAATAATTGATATTCATGACTATTAATATTACACGAGTACTTTAAAGGGAGAATGGAGGACAAATGGAGCGTGAAGCAGCAGCGAGCGCAGAGCTCCCCTACTATTGTAAATGACGTTCATTCAGTGGAGAATTACTAGATGTAATCAGACGAGGGGGCTGGCAAAGGCAGACTGGGGAAAAAGTTTAGCAGGAAAGAGGCAGAACTTCAATTAACTGAGCTGGGGACACGCGTAAAGCCGCCTCTGCTTCCTTGGACAGGGCAGTGAGGGAGAGCATCGCTGGGGGCCTGCATAAAACGTGTTCCCGGAGAGGGACTTTCCTAGTGGGAAGAACTGATGGCCCTAGGTGCTTTGTGTGCAGATTAAAAGAACAAAATAAAAAGGCGTTGCCTCATCCTTTGCAGGGGAGAGAAGAGTAAACCGGTGGACCCCAACCCGCGTTGTTTACAGTGACGTTTGCAGACCTTCGCTGAATATTAGCGAATATGCTTATTTGTTGAAGGACAGAGGCCAGGTGGAGGATTTGCATCCCTCGTGCAGCCCTTCCCTCTTTAATGCTCACACAGTCTGTGATTTTTACAGTTTAAAATGTATGCAATCAATCTTCAGGTACACTAAACTTATCCTTTCCAGGCAAAGCCAGGGGCAACAGAAAACCTTTTCGGATATTTCAGGAACCCGTTCAACTGGCTTGACTGCCGTTTCTGTTAAAGTTCAACCTTCCTCCCGACTTAAATAGGCTCCTTCCACCAGGCTGCTGGGCTTCCTATATTTTTGAGCAGAAAATTTAAGCAGCTGGAAATAACTGCACTATTCTGTCTCTCTCTGTCTCTCTCCTCTCTCCCTCCTCCTTCATTCACTGACCCTCTTCCACGCCACCCCTTCCTTTTCCTCTCACCCTCCCTTCTTTCTTCTCTCCCTCCTGTCTCATTTAGGCAGCTCACTTTTCATAATCGAAGAGCGAGTTATATCCTGCTTACTGTTCAGGACGCACTGACGCCTCTCTGTGTGCGCCCCAAGCTGTTCACACCGTGGCATCCTCCCCGCCAGTGTCTTGCCCACTTCGGCCGCTCACACTTTTTTTTTTTAAACGCTATTTCTAGTGTCTTCGACTTTGCCATCATCCCGCCTGTTAAAGAAAGAAAAGGAGGCCGAACCGAAACAGACACAAGCCGGAGAGGCACGGCTCTTCCTTACAGTCACTACATAACCACAAAGAGGAAAGGAAAGGAAGGAAAACTCCAAGCATCAGTCACAGAAAGACCCATCTCTGTCTCTGTCTCTCTCTCTCTCCCTTCCTCTCTCTCTCCCTCCCTCCCTCCCGAAAATTAAGATACAGGGCAGAGCTAGGGGCTCTGGGCGCTGGTGCTGCCTGCGGGGCGCGGCGGGCGAACCCTGCGTCCGGCAGGAACCGGCCCGCGGCGTCGGTCGGTGCTCGCGACCGCGTCTGTGCGCGGCCTGTTCCCAGTATCCGCAGGGCAGCCTGGGGCCGGGCTTTCGCGAGTTACCCCGGAGCGCCGGGGTCGCGTTCCCCCCACTGGTTGCGGGAGCCTCTGTGTGTCCCACCGCGACCGCTTCGTCCGACCAAGCACTGCCCTTGCCCGCCGTCCGGGAGCTTTCTCTCCCTTTCTCCCCTCGTTTCTCCAACGCTCCCCCTCTGCCGTCTCCACCGCTCGCCCTCCAGCTCCGACCTTCCCCTGCCCGAACTCCTCTCCGCCTTTCTCCAGGCTTTTTTCCTTCCCTCCCTCGACGTCTCTGCGGCGTCTTCGCTTACCCCCTTCCCCTTGCACCTAATTTGGGGTCTCCGAGTCCATCCTGCTCCGGAGCGAGGCTCCGCGGGCCGCCGGCAGCCGTTCCCTCCCATCCCGCCGCGCGCCCCGCGCCCCGCACCGCCGCCCGCCGGGCCTGGGAGCCGCCCCGCGGTGCCTTCGCCCGGCAGCCGAGACTGGGCGGACTTCGCGGGCGCGGCCCGGTGCCTCCAGCAGCAGGCGCCTCGGGCGGCGGGCAACTGCTCCCGCCGGAGGGAGAGTTAAGCTAGAGAACCCTGTGCACGGAACAAGGGCAGCACTTTTCGCTAAAAATGGCCCAACGCGGGGTGGTTTGGACGCTCTGACCCGCAAAGAAGCAAAACCCAAGAAAAAGAGGAAAAAAAATTGTGGCTGCTCCTTGGCTTGTGCTCTACCGACACCCCTCTATCTACCTCCCTCTTTTTAATTTTCCGCCCTCTACTTGGATCCGTTTGTTATCGATTTCAGGAATTTTATTGAAAATAAAAATTAAAAGCCCGAGTCTGTTACCAATGAGGCTTGAAAACTTAATTCTCTCCCACACTTAAGACGAGGAGAGCCTCTGCCTTTAGCAGTCTCTCTTTTCTCTGCCCACCTTCCTCACCGGAGTCTGGGGGGGGCGGTAGGTTCGAGGAAGAGAGAAGGAAAAATAAAAGAAATAAAAGAGAAATCTTCTAAGTTACAGTAGTCGGACTGCAGCCTCAAAGTGCTCTTTCAGAATAGCAAAGTCTGCCCAAACCAGCTTTTCTAAAACTTAGAGAAAGCTGAAAAAACCGACCGGAGATCTGCGAGTAAATAGCTTAAAAATATATATCAGCTGGGGTGTCAAGAAGCTCAAATTCTCTATCTGCAAAACTCTAAGATGCATCTGGGGTGGCGGCTCACCTCATAGATATCTTCGTACTTGACATTCTCCACGAGCTTCCAGAGCATGATGGCAGCCTGGTCTCTAGGAGGTGAGTGCATTCATGTGAGGAGCAGATGTCTGGCTTCTCAGGACTCTGCTCTGTGATGATCCATCTATAATTGGAAATGGGGGATACACACCAAATCCGACGCTCCTCTCCCATCGCAACTTATATCTGTTGTCTCAAACAATAGGCTGGAGAAGTAAGCCTCAGCAGAGAGGAAAACATTATTACACACACAGGAGTTAGATGCAACCCACAGACATATATATTATAAAAATCATAAACATATATTTACACCCAGAGACCCACATTTAGTTATATAAGCACCCCTGGGTCACATAGTCTACAGACTCTAAACATGCATTTAAAGGAGAGATGGTTGTTCCGTGTGATTAATGTAAATATACACATTTAAAAAACTCTCATTGAAAATGATGAATCATTGTAGCCATTAACTAAAGTCTTTAAAATTCACAATGAGAAACGAGGGGGCCAACACTCTCCCGTTTGCTATCTAGATTTTAAAAAGGAGACCATTATTGAGATTTTAAAACAGAAACTCCTATTCTTGTGTGTTCCGCAGGAGGGTGTTTTGAAAGCTGGATTTGGGGGTTTTAAGGGTGATCTCTCTGTGCGGATGGTCACACAACTTTTTTTCAACGGTACCTCTGTCACTATGGAACAAAAAGCCAGCTCATTTCTAATATTGCTGGTCATTTTGTTCAACATATGGGGTAACTTAAATACTGTATGAACACCCCAGTCTTTACTGTGTTCATTTTAGGGGTCGTTGGTATGTATTTTCAACAGATTCCACTTGCTATTTTTTCTTGGCTTGGAGTCTCCATTTTATGAAGATTTTTTTCCCTCCTTTTTTCAGTTGTTGGCAGCAACATAGGCACACACACAGGTCTACACAATGAATTTGGAACCTTCTTTGCAGAGACATAGCACATTTTATATTTACATCTGTTGTCTATAACTAACTTTTAAGTGGTTTTAATTATGAAGAATCAAGAAATGGTCACCTAAACCTTTGGAAGGTTTGAGCAGAATGTTCTTTAAAAGCATAGTGAAAAATATTTTGGGTTTTGTGGGGTTTTATTTGTTTGTTTTGAGTGTATTTTTTCATAGTGTGATTTGTGTGTGTGTGTATACACACACACACACACACACACCGTAAACACCGACAAGAACAAAGTTAACCAAACCTTAAAAATGGGCTCCCTTTAAGGCACAGTGTTTCTGGATTTCATCACTTAGTGAATATTCACCTCATTCCCCTTTTTCCCACCCCCTCTTTCTTTTTTTTCTATTCCCTTTCAGGGTGCTGAAGGATCTCCACAGCCAGAAGGGAAGTCCAGTGGAAGATCTCTGCCTCTGGGGCAGAAAATAAATGACAGGAGGGAATGAGGAGGGACCGGGGCAATTTGGGGTGGAAGTTATTAAACCTGATAAGAGTGAATCTGCAAAGGACGATTGTCTGTAAATCTCAGGACTGCTGAGCGCTGCCGTGCAAGCAGGGACTGACGCTCTTCGGGGAGAGGACTCCGGACAACCACGGTGGATACCGACTTGATAAAAGCTGACCAGACGCTTCCTCTTATGCAGAATGAACAAGTCGTCAGATTTTAATTTAATTTTTAAATGATAGGTGAAATCAAAGGAACACAAAGAAGGTGCTTCAAAAGGAACTTTAGACATAAATCCTACCTTCATTTCCAGTTTTAATTTTTATGCTTTGCCTTTCCTGTCCTCCTTCCTTTCTTTCTTTCCTTCATCCTGTTTCCCTCCCTCCCTCCCTCTCTTCCTTCCTCCCTCCCTCCCTCCCTTCCTTCCTTCCTTCCTTCCTCCTTCCCTCTACTTTAAATATTAACACCTTAAATTATATAAAACCTATACAGATTTTTCCACTAGGAGCATGAGCAAAAATTTTCTTCTTTGCTCCCAGAGCTGGTTTGGACACGGAAAGGCATTTTTTCCTAATTTTATTGTGTGGTGGAAGTTGAAACGGATTTTATCACCCCTTTCCACACTTTTCAGAACCAAAATAAGTCCTAGATCATTACTTTGCAAAATAAAGATTATAGACTTGGAAATTCAGGTTCTCTAGACACAATTTTATTAATGGGAATAATTGTCTTCTGCCTTTCAAATCAATACCTCCATTATCGTTTTTAAATCTAAAGATCATTCTTACCCAAAATAAATTAAGATTTTTATCAAATGTTTTTAACAGATTTTCCATTTCTGTTTTGTGTATCATTGATTGGTCTAAAATAGATAAACTCTAAAGCTTAAACCAAGAAACCCTGAGAGATAGTAATACTTCATATATAAAACAACTTAAAATATATTGTCATGATTACTTTATAGTTTTATATGTGTATAATTTCAAATTTGCACATGAATTTTATTTTATGCCAATAGTGGGTATTTTTAAAACAAGAAAGGTCTTGAAATACTTGGTTAAAATTTATAAAAATTCTTTAGGAAAACTGAAAACTAACCAATCTGGTTTTATTGAGAATAAAACATAAATTGAAAAATATATACATACATACAAGGAGACAGCCAAATAAGTATATAACAATAATTAAAACCGAATCAATTTTTCAACGTGGACATTATTCAAAAAATCTTCGAAATTGCAAGAGAAATCTTTCCTAGGGAAGACTTCTCTGTCATTGAACGGGCAACAGCGCCCTCTGTCGGAATTTTGTAAAAGCAAATCCAGCACGGCCGCCAGATTTTCAGCGATTTCTTTCGGTTCTTGAAAACCTGTTAATGCTAAGGGCATTTAGGTTGAATTCCTCATATCTACCACTTTTAGAAACAATTGTCTCAGCATCTAAAAAGTTCAAACACGTTAAGAATTGTACAAATAAAAGTTCAATCTCTACTGAGAAAAATTTCCTGACTTGAGCCGAGTTTTCTTGCCCTTAGTTTTCTGCATTTCGCTTTAACCTCCAATCACGTAATGTAAGAAAAGATTCCCGTAAGGACTCACTAAAGCCAAACGCATAGGCATAACAAACTCTGCTCTCCAAGGGAAGTTAAGCGAGTAAAACACGCATTTTCATCCCCATTTCGTTTTTTCGTGTTGTCTTGCCTGGTGCCGGTGCTCCATCCGTCCCCCCTTCCCCCACCCCGTCACGCACGCTTGCCCAGGTCGGAACGTGCTAGACAGTTACGTTCGTATTTTCCTTTTTCACTTATATTTACATCCATTTATAATAGCAGACGGGGCAGTTAATAATAATACCCTTCTTTTCTCAGCCTCAGATAGAGGGGCTATTTTACGATAAATGTAGGAGCTACTGATGGAAAGCGAATGCACTTAGCATGGAGCCCTCTGCTGGCGGTTTCTGGAGTAGGTTAATAACTTAAAAAAATGTTACCGAAAAATACAATATCATTACATTCAATCAAGTTCAACTATTAGCACTGCCATGCCTTATTTCTTCTTTCTTCTAAAAATCTAATTTTGAATTATCTAAATTTTTCAGACTTCCTTCCCGTATTCCCAACCTTGGTATCTGTGGTTTAAGGCTTCATAAACTATCTTTTTCTGTGGCTGCCTAATGAACTGCCTTTTATTTTACACATTGAACAGTTCGCCAGGGCTTCCCTTTTTATCTTCCCAAAATACAGAAGTAATAGAATAGCAAAAGATGACACACAGAATTATTGTGTCAAGACCCTTGACCCTTCTCATTCTCAGGGATGGGGCAAGCTGCTTAACAGCATGAAATTCAGTGCATGAGCTCAGAAATGGGAATGATTGTGAGAATGTATTAAAACAATACTTGTGAAGGAATATTTGGTACTATCCCTTTGTACAACAATTTAATTTTTCTACGTTAACTCAGGGCACTGTAGCTGGGGTTCAACAAAGTGAAGACTTCATCAGCCAGGGACTTGCTAAACTCCTGGTTGGCAAGTGGAGGTCAGAATCCCCATTGCGGTCTTCCTCCTATGTCCTCAGAACTTCCCTCACAGCTGTCTTCCTTCCTTCCCCATTCTGAAATTAAGAAGACAGTACTTGGGACTATTAAGTTTTTTCAGAGTTATTTTTGTCTTGGATTTATAAATAAGCAAAGGTAAGAGAGAAAGGTAGATTGACTGACTTTGACATACCCAGTTAGTACCCCCACCTCTTACCTATCAGGAGCATTATTGTCCACTGAGTTGATTAATTAGACATGACAAAGACAAACACCATATGATCTCACCTATAAGTGGAACCTAATCAACAAAACAAACAAGCAAGCAAAATATAATCAGAGACATGGAAATAAAGAACAAATTGACAGTGACCAGAAGGGAGGGGAGAGGGATAATGGAGGAAAGAAGGGGAAGGGTTGTCAAGGAACATGTGTAAAGGCCCCATGGGCAAAGCCAAAGGGAGGAAGGATGGAGGGTGGGAGGTGGGGCAGGGGGGAGTGGTGGCTGGAAAATAGAGTCAACTGTACTGGAACAACAATAAAAAAGAAATAAAATTAAATTAAATTTAAAAAAAAGACATGCCAGCTACATTTTTCTTTGTGACACCCTGACTCTCTTTTTCTCCAATGTTTCTAGCTTCAAGGTGTCTCATGATCCTATTTTTGGGGAATCTTGATTATGCATTTATCATCAATTTGGAAAAAGTATTGTTGAATGTGCAAAACTACAATTCAAGTACCTGTCCTTGGATTTACACGGCTACTATGGAGGTTTTAGGGATCTGGGTTTGAGGAAACAGAATAGCAGGGACTAATGTTTGCATTAACAGTGTGTAAAAAGTTAAACAAGGATGGAATTAGCTCTAGATGGACTCTACATGATTGTACAGATGGAGGCAAACATTACGTGGGAAATAGCATTTCTTACTTTAACCATGGTATTTAACTAATGAATCTGTAAAGTTGAAATCAAGTGGAGGTGAGAATCCCAATTGTGAGAGCGAAAATCATTGGGACTGTGGAAACTCCTCCTTTCTCTTGGACTTTGGAGGAACAAGAGTAATTTTATTGCATATTTTTTGGTGTTCTGAAGTCCTTAGGCTTTTCTGTTTAATTGTGGAGTATAAAGTTACCAAGAGGACAGTTTTTAAATTCCTGTTTCCTGGAGATAAAGCAGTTAAGAAATGGAAGATCGGGGGGTTGGAGTAAATGGTGCAAACAAGCCATAGCACAAACTGTTTCCAACACCAGTGGGTATTTGCCATACAGAGGTGTGCTTCTTTCCTGGCGTGACTAATGCAGGTGGACAGGTATTTCCAGCATTGTGGACATTTTCCATGTTATTGCTTTAAGAAGGAGCAATCTCAAAGAGTGAGAACACTAAACAACCTGGCTTCAAAATGCAACCAATAGACCAATACATATCTGTGAGGAAAAATTTGCAAATAAAGACGTGGAAGGATGTAGAGCAGAAATATAACCTTTAAAGCCTGAATAAACACATACCATGCACAACATCAGAGCTGAACTATCTCTTACGTACAAGGGACATTTAGAAGGAATTAGCATTATGTTGGAACTACTTCCTAAAGCTCACGTTTGTGAATTTTGATAAAAATAGAGAATAGTATTCATTTTATGATCACTTTCATTTCTTTAACATAAGGCAATTCCTTCACTTGCCAGCTAGGTTATCTCGGGCAAGTCTTTTGGCCTTTCCAGGGAAAACTTGGGGGTTTTTTTTTTTTGGTGTATAAAATGAGATTAATTTGCTGGGTGATATCCAAGCATTTTTTTTTCTTAGAAATGGACTTTATGAGATTTATGAAAGCATCAAAAAGAAATTAATGAAAAATTTAAAATGGAAGTATTCCTTTATAAACATGTCACAAAAATCTTAGCTCTGAAGGGACAGTTTAAAAGAACTGATGCGATCTGTTGGTAAATGCTGATCACATGCTCACACAAAGTTTTTAGGAGTACCATCTTAGAAGAAAGCAAAAAAAGAAAAGATAAGACTACAACTTGAGGGAAGAGAGTATCATTTTAATAGCTGGTACCTAATAGGCACTTTGAAAGAGGTGGAAGCATCTGGAAGAATGACATCCTCATATAGTAAAAGAGTTTGCAGTTTTGATCTTGAAATTACGTAAGTAACCTTTGATTAAGTGTGTGAAAGGGAAGCAATGTCTACTAGCAGGGGCTGGAGAACATTTCATTTTCAGAAAAGGGGGAAAATGGGTAGTGGATACAATGAGGAATCATGCCATTGTTTCCCCCCAAAATGACAGTGTAAGTTGTAAAAGTGCTGCACTCTGGAAGGGAAGGAGGTCCCTACAAACCATGACTCAGTAAGAACAGATTATTCCATGTTCTCCTTTCCTTTTGGTATAGACTGACTAGACAGGGGACAGATGTCCCTGCAGATCACAGAGACATTTCAAGAATTCCCCATCGGTTCCCCCATCCGAGTTGAGTGATGGTGTTTGGGGGCAGTCCTCCTTCTGCTAAGGACACGAGCTTTGGGGTGCAACAGATGTGTGTGAATTCCAGATCTGCCACTTACTCCCCTGGATATTTGAAAATTACTGAACCTCCTTGAGCCTCAGTTTCCTTACAAGAAGCATTTGAAACATATTTTCACATATGAGACTCATTCATTGTGTGGAACATATACATAGCAACAACCATGGTGTGGGTGGGCCATGCAGAGGAGAGAATACATGTAAAATGCTATCATCACCTCCCGCAGAAGGAAGCCACTCAGTATTGAATCTACTGTTACCATCATAAATTTACAGCTATCTGAATAATTCTCCCCCAAAAGCTGACTGATCAATAAAAACAAATTTGAGGCAATAACTTTAATAGGTAGTTTGCCACAGAACTTCGTCCTTAGTCTTATTCTTTCTAATATTTTAAAAGAATTGGCGACTCAGAAGAATTAGAGGACACGTTCGTTATTTTGTGTGTGCTAAACACGATGGGGCACAGTCAGTATGCTAGATTACAGAATGAGGATTCAAACATATTTTGACAGGCTAATACTCTGGAACAAATCCCAAAAGCTATCATTGAACAAGGATAAAAGCAACAAAACTGTACGTGTAAAAGGGAGGATCAGAGACTGACAGAAAAAGACATGAAAATATCTCCAGCTTTCCACTGCTCAGTGTTCTCATTGTTCCTGGAAAACAGTATTCACAGAAGCTTTGCACTCACAACTTGTCGAGACTGATAAACACAGATAGTGAGCAAAACCCCAGGTTGCATTAGCAAGGATTATATGCTCAAACTTAGAGAAGTTGTAACCCCACAGTCCTGTCAGCTGGACAAACTGGATTTCTGACATTGTGTTCAGTTGAGGTGGCCTGCTTTAGGACTGTCCCCGACAAAACAAACATCTCTAAAAGAAAGCAATAGGATTAAAGAAAGTCTGTACGCCATGGCAAGGGAGGAAGGGTTGAGGAAACTGGGATCGTCATTCTGCTACAGAGGAAACTGGGGGATGTGAACTCTGTCTTATAATATTTGGGTTGATTTTGGGGATGAGAGAGTAGAAGAAAAAAAATAACATTCATTTCATTCACTGCTATATTGTCAGCACAAAACAATGTGGCCAGCCCAAATTTGCTCAGAGCAATTTAGGTGAAAAATAAAATGCTCTTTCCCTCTAAAGATATAGGATAAAGGTCAATAGAGAGATATTGCTAATAGGCCAATTTAACTCTGTGAAAAAATTTCTAAACATTTGAAGGACTGGACAGGGCAGCTTTGACTATGGTGAACTGTCAGGCCCTGCAAGATGCTAGCAGGCCCTGGACCACCTCTGTCAGGGCTGTAGTAACCCTGCTCAGGAGGTTCTTTACAACACCAAGATATTGTGATTCCACTTCACAGGCTCAGCACTGTGAGTTTAGCAGATTAATAATGGTAAAGGACTGGCATGGAGATGTGTATAGGCAAGACCCCATGGTTTCCATCTGTGTATGAGGTCTGTCCGGAAAAAGTCCAGCCATTGTTAATATAACAAGAACTGTTTGCGCGACATTGATGTAACCTGGCAGCCAAGGAGAGTGGACTGAATGCACATGTGTGAACAATGATGATTTCACTGTACTTTTCAGTGGGGGCAGTAGACGCCATTGAGTGAGCATGTGTACTGTGTGGTCGTCACATTCAAAATGACTGAGTGAGTAGAGCAAACGAATCTGCATCAAATTTTGCATTAAGCTTGAACATTCCTCTGCAGAAACTATTCGGATGATTCAGAAGGTTTTCAGGAACAATGCAATGAGTGCAGCACAAATAAAAGTGTGGCACAAATGCTTCGAAGATGGTCGAGAATCTGTTGAAAGGGATCCATGTTTTGAAAGGCCTGCAACAAGCAGAACACCTGAGAATGATGAATGTGCATGGGCTGCAATCAACAAAGATCAGCGACTGACAGTGCGAGAGCTGGAAGCTGATCTGGGGATTCCAAAAACTACTGTGTCTGAGGTTTTGACGTAGAATGAAACGTGTCAGGGCAAAATTTGTTCCATGGCTGCTGCTGCCAGAGCAGAAGGAACATCATGCTGCAGTTGCTAAGGACAATTCAAACAGCTACAGAGGAACCAGATTTCCTCCAGAAGGTCATAGCCGGAGATGAATGGTGGGCGTACGGCTATGATCCATGATCCGGAAATGAAGGCCCGGTCGTTCCAGTGGAAGTCACCTGGTCCTCCATGCCCGAAGAAGGCATGGCAAAGTCGCAACAAGATCAAGACCATATAAACTGTTTTTTGATTGGGAAGGTGTTGTCCATCGTGAGTACACCCTGCAAAGCCTAACAATTAATAAGGGGTGCCACTTAATGTTCTTCATCACTTGAGAGATGCAATCCAATGAAAACGGCTGCAGTTATACACAACTGGTGATTGGCTGCTTCATCACGACAACACGCTAGCTCATGCATCATATCTCATGCAGAGATTTTTGGCAAAACATCAAATCACCCAGGTGACCCAGCCCCCCAACAGCCCAGATTTGGTGCCCTGTGACTTCTGGCTTTTTCCAAAACTAAAATTACCTTTGAAAAGGAAGAGATTTCAGACTGTGTTGATGAGATTCAGGAAAATATGACAAGGCAGCCGATGGTGACTGGGAGAACTGTGTGAGGTCCTACGGAGCCTACTTTGAAGGGGACTGAGGCATCATTGTCTTATGTACAATGTTTCTTGTATCTTGTATCTTCTTTAATAAATGTCTCTTTTTCTCATATTACATGGTTGGATACTTTCTGGACAGTATTATCTGATTGGGCAAATGTTCATTTACTGAGCCCATGTCTTTATGTACTGCACATGCTGTCTGATTTCTTTTAGTGGAAATAACATCAGACAGAAATTATATACTCAATAGCCTTGTTGATCTGTCAGTTTCTGATTGTTTTGCTTCTGTCATTATCACTTTTTCCCATATTTAATAGGATTTCTGTGGGTGGCTTTATAGAATGAAAAAAAGGACATTTATTTATTTAGGGTAGGGATGAAGGGCCATTTAGGCTTTCATTTGCAATTATTTTTGAGGGACATTTGTTTGATTCATAGGAGAAGTAAATCCTTTGCTGAAGATTTATCCAATGATCACACTCCAAGCCAGACTCCCTTTGAGCAAGTTTTAAAAATCTTTAAGCTGTTAGTAAGAGCTCTGTCGCTCTAAACAATGTGCAGTAACTTTTGTTTCTGGGATTTTTTATATAAACAAATTTTTGCTCTTCGTACTACAGTAATACTCTGTCACTATAACTAACCAAAAGTTATATGAAATAATTTTAAAACAGCAACAAAAAAAATCTTTAGGCAATTTGATAAGCACACAACTAATGGAAAAGCAATTCTTTCTAAATCTTTTGTTAATTGCAGAGAAATATAAAGATTCTTTATAAAACTATCATTTATAAAGAAAGTATGAAGTATGTTCTTTTCTTTCTGTATTGTCAAATATTTTTATTAACTCTACTCTCACAACATAAACAAAATGAAAAAAGAGTTTCAGACCCAACTAAACATAGGCAGTCAGTTTGAATCGTCTTTCTCTCACCAGCTTCCTTCAAAAGTTTGGTCAATACATTAAATGTGGAGTTTTCAGCATGAAAACTATGGGAAAGCTTCCAAAGACCTGAAATAAGAACTTGAGTTAGGTCATGTTTACAGCATCTGAAGCCATCTGATGCTTATGTGGGGCCCATTCTTTCCATAAACACTTATTAAGGGCCTATTTTTTGCAATGCATTATGCAGACATAAAGATAGATCAGAGACGTAGATTTCTTGGAAAGATTTTACTATCTTAGTAAAGGAAATGAAATATTGTAGGATGAGAAGAGTTTGTGATCTTGACTGTGAAACTAGATGAAGTGGCATTTTAGTTTCTAAGTTAAAATGTTAAGTAACTTATCAGATTCTATCTAGTGTTTTGATATCCTAATACTAACAAATTTTACTTTTTTGCTTAAGCAGCTTTGTTTTAACTAAAAATCATGATTAGTGTTAGTGTATGGAATGCACAGGTATGTGGAGGGGGTTCCTGTTTGTACAATTCTAAAATACATCAACTGCCTATTGCATCGTGTAAACCCTGACTTGTGCGGCTCAGCTGGTTTGGACAGCCTTCTGCAGAATGAAAGGCATTGTGAGTTCACCACCTCAAGTCTAGTCTCCTTTTGTTGCCATATGTTTGGTGACATCTTCACCATCTTTATCCTTCCCCCTCCCATTTTCCCTCTGGGAACTACCATGTTGTCGTCTGCGTCTGAGGGTTTTTTGTTTTGTTCATTTATTTCTTGCACTCTGTTTTATGTCCCACATATGACTGAAATCATATGGTTGTTAGCTTTTTCTGTCTGACTTATTTCACTTAGCATATATTTCCAAGGTCCGTCCATTTTGTGGCAAATGGCAGTAGTTCATCCTTTCCTAGGGCCGAGTAGCATTCCATTGTATATATGTCCACATCTTCTTTATCCATGTCTTGGCCACCGTAAATAATGCTGCAAAGAACATAGGGGTACATAGATCTTTGGTAATAAATGTTTTCAAATATTTTTGGTAGATACCCAGAAGAGGGATTGCTGAGTCATATGGTAGCTCTATTCTTTTTTGTTTCTTTTTCTTTTGAGGAACCTCCATACTGTTTTCCATAATGGCTCTACCAGTTGGCATTCCCACCAGCAGAGCATGAGGGTTCTTTTTTCTCTACTTCCTCTCCAACACTTGTGATTTCTTCAGACTTTTCCTTTCTTCCACATTCTGCCAGTGGTGGCTTTGTGCCATAAAGTCTCACCCTAAGCATTCCCAGGTCTTGATTTACTCAGTCACCAGGGAAAGCCTATCTTCAAGATCGCATCTCTTATCATCTTTGTAGCTCTTGGCCATTGTCCCTAGGAAAACAAAGAGCATCCAGTGTGAACTGATGAGGAGGTTTGTCTTGGCCTGGACACCAAGGTACTACTATCTGGCCTTGGCTGATAGCGCTATCTTTTACTTCCCTAGGTCTCAAAATCCAGGATCAGGATTGTGTGACTGAGTGTGTCCGTGTGTTGAATGACAACTCATGGGAAGAGCTGGAGGAGGCCCCAAGTAGTCAGCTACTTAGGGATGCTAAAAAGGATATGTTCCAGAGCTTATAGCTTTACCTGGCAGAAACTTCTGATTGTCACAAATCTGTAACACAAGTCTGGCCACGTTTCGTTCTCACCCTGGTACCTTGGGGCAATGATGTTATTATTGATGTTATTTTCTCAAATACGTTTCATTTTAGTTCTAGTTGTGGGGACAGTACAACAAAATGAGGAACACAATGGATGATGTTGGCTGCAAAGGGACCTTTTGCCTAAGTGACTCCAAAGGAACAAATGACATGGGCTGCAAAGCGAGACCAGAGATCTAAGGCCTTCCAAGTCATATTGGGTGTGAAGGGAAGCAGGGTATCAGCTTTAGCTTTTTGAAATCAGGGTGTTTTAAAATTTTTCTCCAAACATTATTTGTTTCCAGCCAACATTTTTTTTTTTTGTCTTCAAAAGAAGAAGGGAGCCATTACTCTTGGAATGATTCTTACACGGGGGGGGGGGGGGGGGGGGGGCAAAAGTAGGTTTACAGTTGTGAGTACACAAAACAGTTTATTTTTGTGCTATTTATTAACTATTGTATTATTTTCCATATGAACAACTGTAAACCTACTTTTGCCCCGCCTTATATTAACAAATGCCAGCATGACTGACTTACATTTGAGAATAAATGCCATTGTTCTTATGTGAAAGGTCACGTTACAGGCACTTTGACCAAATTAGCAATATTTGGACATAACTGGGCAGAAAGACACAGGATAACCATCATTAACTTTGCACTTTATGTTACATTTATTTTCTTTACACTGATTAGGTTCTACCTGTTTTGATAACTAACAATAATAATGCTTTAATTTCTATTATGAGCTCTTCTTAAAATCTCTTCACTGTTATTAAAGCATAGCTTCGTTTTTTTAGTAACCTAGTGTTATTAAATAATAGTTGCCATCTATTGAAAACTTACCCTGTCCCATGCCCGAAGCTAAGCCCATTAAACATTTTAGTTCACTTAATTTAATCTTCAAAAGGTCTATGCCAGGTGCCAAAAGACAAATACCATATGATCTCACCTATAAGTGGAACCTAATCAACAAAACAAACAAGCTAGCCAAATATAACCAGAGACATGGAAATAAAGAACAAACTGACAGTAACCAGAGGGGAGGTGGGAGGGGAATATGGGGAAAAGAAGGGGAAGAGCCATTAAAGAGCATGTATAAAGGACACATGGACATAGCCAAAGGGGGTAGGATCAAGGGTGGCAAGTAGGGATGGCTGGGGTCGGTGGAGTGGTCAGGGGAAAATGGAGACAACTATATGTGAACAACAATTAAAAAATGTGAAAAAAAAGGTCTATGATAAAGGTATTATTCCTCCAGGTTTTTAGATAAGAAAACCACGGCCCCCCAAAATCAAGCAACTTTTCCAAACTGTCATGGACTGATAAACGACAGAAATAGAATCTGAGCCCCAGTCTGATTTTAAAGTTATTCCCTTAGCCTTATAGCCATTTTATGAGTGTCCATCAAGGCCCAGAGTGAGCTCCCCACCACCACCCCACCCTGTGGGCCAGTGGTTTGGACAATGACAAAACTAAATCCCATGTATAGAGTCAGAAGAAAGAAATGATGAAGAAAAACAGGAAGAGAAAAAATAAATCAAATGGAGAAATGGAAAGAAAAATGAAGGAGAGAGAAAATGAGCAGAAAGGGGAGAAAACAGATACAACATGTGGTAGGCCATTGACTTTCTGTCTACGCAGTGGTCCTTGAGATGGGGATAATCTTAATCTCCAGAAGGCATTTAGAAATTTCTGGAGACATTTTTAAATTGTCACAATTTGCAGTGTGGGGGATGATACTGGCATCTAGTGGGTAGAAGCCAGGAATGCTGCTTGACATTAAACAGTGCATGGGACAGCTCCTTCAACAGACACTTTTCAAAATAGCAACGGTGCTGAGGTTGAGAAACCCCAGTCTAAGGTTTGACAGTTCAACTATTAAGATGGGACATTTGGAATAGCTTTGTAATTTTCAAAGAGATTTTAAATCATAATCCTCAAACAAGTCTAGGGTACACAAAACAGAGAAGTTTGAATATTGTTAATTTTTTTCCTGCAAGATTTGAGAGAAAAAATAATTGCGTAATATAATTTTAGAATGATACATTTTATATTTTATATAAATTTAAAATATATGTTATTCAATATAAACTTCAATTCAACTAAATTCAGTCAACTCTAAGAAAGCAGAATGGGTTGAACAATCCTTCGAATTGCTCTGTGTGAAGACTTCAGAAGGCCAGTGTTAGAACAGGGAGAACATAAGGTACTCTTCTGCCAGGCCCATCACTTTACAGAGGAGGAATGCAGGGCTCAGAAAGGGGAAGTGAGTTGCCTAAAGTCATATGTGGGGCAGGACAAAACCCCAGTTCTTCTACCATTTAATTCTCAGCTCTTTCCTCCCACCAAGTTTGCTTCTGCAAGTCACTATTACCTCTCACCATGGAAACACCTTAAGAATCTTTCTCTTTAATTCCTCAGGTCTGTTTTGTTAAAAGCATCCAAGGACACACGTACATTGTCTGACGCACAAATATTAACACTTACAGACTCTCTTAAAAATTTTGTGATGACCTCTGGCCAGGTATCTCAGTTGGTTACAGCATCATCCTCATCAACCATCAACCAAGGTTGCTGGTTCGATCCCCAGTCAGGGTACATATAAGAATCAACCAATAAATGCATAAATGCAAATCAATATTCCTCTCTCTCTCTCTCTCTCCTGCCTTCCCTTCTCTAAAATCAATCATTAAAATTTTTTTAAAGTTCTGTGATGAGTGATAAAACATTTGCTCTTTCTTCTAAGAAGAGAAAAGCAATAATAATGAGGTCCTGCATTTCATAGAACCATATTATAGTTTTGCTATGATGGTAGTTTGTGAACTTTTATAACTTACAGTACCTAAGGAAAACACACCTAATTCACCATTTCTCTTCCTTTGATGCAGTTTTCAAATGTGTCTAACTTTCTTATCAGCGTAACTTATCTGTAGGAGAATGGAGCTCAACAATTAAAATCAAATATATAAATAACACATGCATTGATATACAAACATTTTTTAGATGCCTATTACTTGTTTTCAGCACCTCAAGAAATGATAGCAATGCTAACACTTAATAGGTGCTTCTCTGTGCTAGACAAAGTTCTAAGTATATTTGTTGTATGTGTTATCTCGTGGACTGCACTAGTCCACTGTACAATCTGGGGGTGAGAAGACATTGAAGTAGGATTCCTTTGACTTTGGGGAACATGCATATGAGGCTAAACCAACTGATATATGGAAATACCTGACCCAGTTTCAAAGGGAAATGGATATGAGGAAAAGCCAGTACTAGTCAGAATGCGATTTTGTTCAGAGAGGGTTTCTAGAAGGTGGGTGTACAGCTAAAACTTAAGGGAAGCAGAGGAGGAAGAAAAATACAAAGAGAGACATGGAAGAATGGGGTTTCAAGCATTGTGAAAATATAAAGAATCCCCCTCCCAATTGCAACTAGAAAATCATGTTAATGATATTAAAAGGTACATTTGACTGACAGATATTTTTCCATGGTTATATTTGAAGATGGAGTTCTAAAGCTAATAAAATAACTCAAGATAAATTGGATTCAACTTGACCCTCCTGAACTTGGTACATGAAGCTTTTGTGTGTGAGCCAGCGAGAAGCCTGCCGGAGCTAGGGGGGGCTCTGAGAAGGGGGACTGAGGATTTTTCCTGATATATAAATGAAAGAAATTTTCTTTCCAGGATGATGATAAGGAGTCAATTCACACCTCCAAGTGCATCTATAAGTTTGTGTCTTCATCCAGCCAATAATCAATCTCACTCAGGAGAGGAAGAGAAAAAAGAATTATTCAGGTTCCTGGTGACAGAAATGTGCTAGAAATGGTGGGTAAATTGGCTCACTGATGTACCAAAAATATCTTTGTTCCAAGGAATAATTCACTTAAATATTATACAGAGTGAATGGACTAAAAAAGCAGCAAAAACACCATCTTTGTTATACTAAGAGTACTTAATCACTTTAAAATAATATTTTAGAGAAACTATAACAGAATACAAAAGCCTGGGTAGGAAATTTCATTATGTGCTTCATTAAAAATGTGTTAAGAATATACTCTACTAATTTACCATAATAATTTTGA
This sequence comes from Desmodus rotundus, assembly GCF_022682495.2. NCBI lineage: Eukaryota > Metazoa > Chordata > Mammalia > Chiroptera > Phyllostomidae > Desmodus > Desmodus rotundus. The sequence goes on along the minus strand of NC_071397.1, from coordinate 15,855,107 downwards.
GGGGTGCTACCTCTTGTTGAACAAATACAGAGAGGCCTGCTTATTATCTTTGTTATATAGAAAAACAGGGCAGAAAGAAGGTTAAGGGACAGTCCTGCGTCCATGCAGTGAGTGAGAGGCGTCTCTTGTGTCATTAGGGAGCAGACCATCCTGTTTTGAAAGTAAGTCCTGCTCTGTTTTTCCCTTACTGATTTACGTTTGCTTTTACATCTTTGATTTTTTCCAGTGGTTCTCATTTGCCTGGTTCCCTGGATCATGAACTCGTGTAATCTTTAAAAGGAAGGTATCCATTAAAAACTTTTGACACTCCTTGTCCATAGGACTTGAATTTTGGAATAAATTATATTAAATTCATACTTTAAAAGTTCTGTATAAAAGGGATTTGGAATTAGAATCAGACATTCCAGATTAACCCCTGACACAAAGTGAAATAAATGAAAATGAGTGACCTATAGTAAAGGAAGATAAATAACAAATGCTGATAAAGAAAACATGTTTCCTTTCATTATTTTGTAGCTTGGGTTTCATGAGGAATGAAAACGGCTCTGAGAATTTACGTTTTCGCACTGGTTACTGTTAGACACTGGAAAAAATACAGTGTTCATTCTGTGTGCAAATAATTGTGATATTATACCCTGGACACTCATGGGAAAAGAGACAGAAAATTCATTTTAGTGAATACTTTAAAATCGTGTGTGTATGTGTGTTTGTTTGTTTGTTTGTTTAAATGAAGCCTAAATCAGGTCCAGGTATTGGCTCAAAAATAACATAAAGAGAAATATTGTTCTTTTTTCAAATTGTGTAAAATATGGTAGGGACTAAATTTTTCCTTTAACTTTCCAGGTTCTGGGTCTACATATTTATATAAAAAGGAATAGTGACATAATTATGTGCCTAACATAATTACGTATCTAACATAATTGGTTAGATACAAAGGGTGGAGGAAGTTATAGAAGCTTAGAAATCCAGATGTGATTATGAGTGAAAAAAATATACTTGGTATTCTCTTCCAAGCACTCAACTTTCTTTTGCAAACTAGATTTTGAACAAATAAGGTGGATGACCTTAGTACTTGTAATATAAATGTACGTGGTTAATCATGCAATCAAAGCAGGTAGATGAGGGATACATGGAAGTCATTTTTTAATGGTTTTATCATATTACAAAGAAAAAATAATTAAATTAGACTCAGGTTACGATTTTTGGTGGGAATAGCATAGAAATTGTACGTTCTCATGGTATCGTGTCAGAAGGCACGATTGATGCCAATCTTTGTGAAACTGTTTCTAGGAAAGGAGATTGAAGAGATATGTCAGCTGAATGTACTGCACCATCTGACATTTTCTTTTGTTATAAAAGAGGTCATTGGTATAATTGGCAAACTCTGTATAAGGTTATAGACTATAAATAGTATTTTCTTAATACCAAGTATTCCTGGGTTTGTAAACTGTATTGTGGGTATATAAGAGAATGACTTTGCATTTAGGAAATACAGACTGAAGTGTTTCACATAACTCAAGTGAGGTAGAATGTTAATAATGGGAGTATTTGTGTGAGCCTATCTGTATTAACACACACTCTGGCAATCTCTAAAGCTGGAGAAAAGGCTCAGTTTTGGCAGCAGGCTCGTGTTGCAATTTCTTATCTAATCCTGGGAAACATACTTTGATATCTCGTTCTTTTTCTTCTGTTTTTTTTTATTCACATCTTGTTCTTTACCTACCTCATCTATTGCTCTCAATATTTTTCACTTTGTTCTATTTCTATTTGTAAAGATTTTATATTCAGACTTTCACTATAAAGCAGTTGCTTTATAGCCTCAGTGAGCTCAGTTTTACAGACCTTGCTGGAAGGCTGTCTTTTCCAGGCTCTGCTGGTCAGAGAGTCATGCGGCCCGTGACCCCTAAGTGCAGGGTGGTGTGAGACTTCAGGAAGGGTGCTCAAAGAGAGCAGACACAGCTGGGAAGGGTACCTTTAGAGATTTCTAAAGTCTGTTCTCCGTTCCTCTTGCTGGCATTGAGGGTATGATGGCATCATCTTGGACCACGGGTTGAATTTTAAAGGGGGAAGCCAGGGCTTGGGTGGAAAGAGCCGGAGCCACTGACAACTGGAGTCACTATACCAACACCAAGCTTCCTCCCTCTGGATTTCTTTTACATACAAGAGAAATAAACTTTTATCTCACTTAAGCCATGTATACTTCAGATTTTTGGTTAAACCTTTTCCTAACCAAGTCACCACATTACTTTTAGATTCTCCACAACACAGTTTCTTCAGACACTTACTATACCAAAGAATCCAACCTACGCTAAGCAGATTTTCCACCAGTCTTTCAAATTTGGCGTGCCAAGTGCGTGCATGACTGAAGACTAAGAGCAAGGTTGAGTCGAAACTTTTACTTCACCCTTTGGATCTTCCCAAATGGGTACAGGTGGAAGGCCAGAGGTGCAGTGGTGATAGTTTTCTTCTGGGACACAGGAGTACCTGGGTTTCTTCCCTTCTTTCAAGACTTCAGAATATTACTGGATCTGGAAAGGGAAGGCTTCTGATCATTGGGAGAGGCTGAGAATGTCAGGACCTGCTCATTCTTCAGGGAAACTTGCCACAGAATCAGCATCCAGCACGGCCTCTCCCATAACCACACGGTCAGCATCTCTGCTTCACAACTGAGGATTTGACTGGCTCTCTCCTGCACTGAACCCTCTTCTGGACTTTAAGACTTCCAAAATGTGTTCCACTCCCTTTATCTGGTTGACTATTTTTCTTGATCTTACCAAGCCATTCTCATCATTGTACATCAGTCTCATCATTCCAATTCCTGTCTCTAGATTTTCCTCACTTTCTAATTTTAATATTACCTAGGATTCAGTCCAAGTTCTACCTTCTCCTGGAGTCATCCTCCAGTTAGGTGATCTCATCGATTTTTCCAATTGCAGTTAGAATCATCAGCACCCAGTTTAGTGATTAGTCATCATTCTATCTTTCTTGACATAGCCATCTCCTTGGGCAAGCTGAACACTTCCTTGAGGGTAGACTTATCCCTCAGTATGGCTTATCCCTCAGTAGATCCCATAGGTCGCTCTTACATTCTTTTGTGTACATAGCTTTTTGTATCCATGCTATCTCATTAAATCTCAAACCATCTTGATGAAATGGGTAAATAGTCTTTTAAAAACAATAATTCAATAGGAAGTACAGCTGTAAGACTGGGAAAAGTAAAATGTTTAACAGAGAATAAGTTGGAGAATAAGGACTAGGATCCAAATCGCTTACTTCCTTCATTGTTCTCTTCCATCACACAACACAAGTTACAATGTAGGCACTATGAGGTTTTTTGTTTTTGTTTTTTGTTTTTTGTTTTTTTAATTTGTGGATGCATCCTCAGTGTCTAGAGGAATGTCTGGAACATAGCAGGTCCTCAGTAAACAGTTATCGATGAACTGAATGGGGACTTTGGAGCCTAGACTATAATTTGTCTCTTTATTAACAAGGACCATAGATATAGAGCTGAGAAGTTTAGTGTATTTGACTGTGGGGAGCAAATAAAATTCTAAGGTATATGTATAACAAAGAAAAATAAGCACAAAATAAATATATATGAAGCACCTATTTCTCTCATGCTCTGAACTAAAACAAGCCTTCAAAAATAGGTTACTGAAATTGCTCTTTCTTGTGTTTGTGAAACAAAGCCTACACTTTTAAAATACTTAAAGAGATCATTTGTAAAAAAGAAAATCAGTCAATTATTCTGAGAAGTGAAGAATCTTCTCCAAATTGTGACTTTACTACTATATAAATTTGCACATTCACAAGGCAGGTTTGCTTGAAGTATGGCAAACTGAAAATGGGGGGGGGACTAGAATTTTACCCATCAACCTTCTACAAATATTATACCGATATTAATCATTCCTCATTATTGATAGATGGAAACATCTCCTAGATGGAAGTGCTTACAGGAGTAAGAATTTATGCAGGTATTTTTTAAAAATAGAGATACCATATGCAACTGAAATGTCCTAAGTGGTACCATGAAATCTAACCTAAAGTTAAATGGAAACCCCCTCAAATTTTCCAACTCGGAATCACAAAGGCCTATTTTACCAGAGGGTTTATGCACGAACCATATAATTTTGTGGCTCACAAGTAAAGTGTAGTAATGACACCTTCCCATTTGTTATTCACTCATACAGGTTGGAGCAGCAGACACATGGGGAAAGATCTGAAGAATATCATTTCAATCTTTGGGAGTTACCACATCAAATAGTCAAGGCAAACAAGGAGTATGAACACTCTCCGGGAGGAGACATCGTAGACTGGTAAATAGAGTAATCAGGGCTGAAGACATGCTGCAGGGAAGCAAAAGACGTCCCTCCTGAAGCCACGGAAACTGCAGGGAGGACGCGGGGGCCTCTGTGAGTCAGGAGCGGCAACTCGAAGCTCTCGCTGCGGCGGTCTCCGGGCCTTGCGTTGCTTCTTCATAATGACTCATCGGAATAAGTTGATTTTCACTTGTTCTACGCATCTGGGACTTGTAGATGCTTATAATAACTAATTAGTTCAAATAGGGTGGGCTGGTCCAGATCTAGGTAAATTATGGGATTGCACCCATAATTTAAGTAAATCATGGGATAATTAAGCTGTGACTGCTGGAGTCAGAAAAATGTCACCTTCAGAGCCACTCTACTAGTGTACGAAATGTCAGTTAGGTAGGAGAAGGGCTGCATCTAACCAACCTGGATATGGATAGGTGAGGGAAAGGAAAGAAGAGCTAGGGAAACCACAGCCTGTGGGAAGGGAAGGGTGCTTTCCTCTTCCTTCCAATGCCCCATGGGAACTCCATTTCCTCCCAGCTGGCCACATTCTCGTGGGTCTCCACTGCCTTCTCAGTCAGCCTACGCCCATCTTTCCTTTAGCATGGGCTCTCTGGCATTGCTTGAGCTACCCGAGGGAGATAGGTGTGCTTTTCTAGGCTTCTTTTTCTCCTCTGATTTATTTTCTCAGCAGACTGGCCAGAGAGTAGTCCTTGAAACTGGCAAACCTTACAAAGTCCTGTGATAACCTTATTCTGGATTAGTTCACCCAGAGCTGCCCAGTGGTTTCCATGGAGATTTTGCCAGTTTTATAAAGGGGTTATAGTTTCATTCTCAGTATGTTGCAATAAATTAAGAAATGTGGTTGAAACCAACAATCCTTAGCACACACTCACACACATCCGTAAATGCTGCTCTGAAATTCATAGGCATCTTTTAAGCTACACAGCCCCATTTTTACCAAGAAGGGAAAAGGCAAAAAGGAGAGAGAGACAGAGAAAGGGACACAATGTTGGGGGGTGGGTGGTGAGGACTGGTAGGAGCAGAGAAGAAAGTCAGGGAATCTAATCTTCTCTGTCCAGGGAATGCAGGCTTCAGAGCTGCGCTGTGCTGCCCCTATGTATGACCTCGGCTCTCCGCTCTAAGGTGGTAGCTTTCAAACTTTCAGGTGCTTTAATGGGGAAAGCACAGTTAATACAAATTCTCAGGCTCCACTCTTAAAATACTGATTCAGCAAATTGGGAGTAGGGCCTAGGAACTTTCCTTTTAAAAAAGATTTCAGGAATTTCAGATTCAGGTGGTTCTATGAATTTTGTAGGGTGTGTATGTGTGTGTGAACTTCCTTTTGAATAAATGGGATCATACTGGAAATTCAGGGCTATCTTGACAAAGAAGAAAAGGACGTTTGAATCAAGGAAGGAAAGGGGAAAGCTTTATCTCTCAGATGCCCTGAGATCCGATCATCTAACAGGGGGAGGTGTGCTGTAATTATTTTTCTGTTGTGCTTTTTCAGTTGACACATGGGATTTGATGAGATTTCAGATCTGACAAAAAAGGCAGTCTAGACTTCCTCACAAAACTTGCAGAGTTGGGGATATTCAGAAGGCCATCTATATCAGGAAAAAATCCGAGTGATAGAAATTACAAAGCATTCTGACAATGATGAGTTCCGGGCTCCAGTTTCGGTGCATCTTGGGACAAACCTTTTACATTCTCTAGGTACCATTAGTCTTCTAAAATGAAGGCTGTGGCAGAGACGGCCTTTGGTTCTTTTCTAGTGCTGCATTCTGCAAGAAGACTCGGTGATGGCCTTATTGAGTGAAGCATTGTTGTTAAAAACTGGATAAATGTCAGCTAATCTATAAGCACCCTGTCGTCAAGGGACAAAATGCTGGTCACAGTTTAACTGAGTACCTACTAGACAGCAGGATTGGTGCTTCACACTTTACATATATTTCTCCAATCTGCCCCCATATCCAGCAAGCTGAGTTTCTTTACTATCACTTTACGAATGAGGGAAACGTGATTCAGGGAAGAGAGGTGGCAGAATGTGAGGGCTTAAGAGCAAGGATTCTAGTACCTTGAGCCCTGGGCTTGAATCCTGACGTCCCCACTTCCTAATTCTGTGACTTACATATGTGAAAGTTGTTCAACACTCCGTGCCTTAGTTTTCCTATTGGTAAGGGAGGATGATGAGTGGCACCTCCCTCGTGGGGTTCTTGTACAGGGTACATATCACGCAAGTGTTTGCTCTAACAGTTATTACATGTTTTTGTTGTTAGAGCAGAGATTCAAGCCCAAGTTTCCGTGAATCTGACACCCATGCGAGTTCCTTGCCCAGTGATTGGAATAACATCACTGAGCCCGTGTTCAAGCCCAAACGCAACCCCAGTGAGTCAAAAGGCATCATTCAGACATGAAAGCAAATGTCAACAGTGCCTGGCAAGGGAGGTTACAACCCGTTCGCCAGCTAGCACCCACTACATTTTGAGCCATTATCGTTCACATAAACCTTCTGCAAACCTTGAATGAAATCCACGGTTCAAATAAAATTACGAGGTCAAATATAACACACGTGTTTTAAGAGAATCCGTACTACACACACTGTTTGTCACCCTCCGTAAGCTTGTGCCGTTGAAATAAAAACTTTAAAGGTGGACGAGTTCAGTCCAGGGCAATGCAGTTGTGTTCTGCATGCTGTTATTAGTGCTCTCATGGACGGTGAGTGGAGACATAGAATGAAGAACTACACTGCTGTTGTAAGGTCCTCTTTACCCACGTATTTATTCTTTATTTGACACCAGTTTTTCTGTTTTAACCTAGATCTTTTCCCACTACTGAGCCGCTTCAGTTCATCAATTATCTGCACATGGGTTAAAATCAACTCCTTCAACATTCCCGACTTGTCAAATGCTTATGATTTTTAAAGAACTATACTAGTTTTATTTTGCAGGTTTGTGGAAGTTCAAATTAGTTCTGTAAGTAAGCTAATCTAACTGCAGTCTTGTCTCTGAATAATATTCTATTACGTATCATCTATATCTGTTTATCATCTATAAATCATTATATCATAATTGTCATCGATCGTCTGTCATCTATATTAGGTGGTATATTGGCTGGCAGGTGGTAAATAAATAACTAGTTGTTTAAGGAGTTATGGAGAGGGCAGCCGTTTCCTCGGTTTGCTCCAGCCATCCAGTCCATGGGCGATAACTCTCTGCACCTGCCAGCAGAGGGCAGTAGAATACACTCTCTAGCTTACCAAGGCCTTAGGAGCTACCGCTGATATTTTGAAAGAAAGTACTGTGTTCAGCTATATTTAAAGGAGAAATGTGAGAGTTTTTAGTAAAAAAAAATTAGAGGAAAAACGGAGGTTACATTGATTACTGATATGAATCAGAATAAAAAATCATTTCTCATTGTAAGTTTTTTCTTCAGCAAATTGGTAATTGGTATGTGACTCAAAAGCATTCATCACTATATAAAACAGTACTTTTAAAGTATATTTGTTACTTATCTTTTATATTTAAATAATATTTTATCCATATTTTATTTTCTTGTGAAATGGGTTATAGGGCCAGTAAATCTGCCCCTATGTTTAATCATTTATTTAGAAAGGTGAATCTGTGCCTTAAAGTAGTTACTAAAATATTTAGTAATAAGATAAACCTGTGCTCTGTAATTATTAGTTTATTTATTGGCCAATCAAGAAATATTTAAATTTAACTGTAAATCATTGTTAGGGCAGAGATCCTTTTCCAGAGCCCCACCTCTACAGATAATTTTTTGCAAAACTTGCTTGTTCGGGGCATACCGATCGACGTGTTGGGATGTGCAGAACGTCCTCCCAACCCTCGCCCTTTGATCTTCCTACCTGTTTGATCTTGTTTTCATAGCCTGTCACGCACATGCGCACGCCTCCGCTACCCACACGCCGCTCCTTCCACTGTGGGTGGCGGTCACCCTCAGTGCAGAGTTTCAATCAGGAAGGCAGAAAGACAAGGGAGTGGGGAAATCTAAAGGTTCCCCCAGGGCACAACTCCTCGAGGTATCCAGTTGTTGGAGGCACCCAGCAGCTTCTTAACCATGATGAAGTGGGAACCGGAGTTGGGGAAAACAATAGGTAGGAGAAAGAAACGGGCCACAACAGAAGGGACAGAAGAGTTGGCTGGACAAAGTCACAAACACGGTATTTTTAAATAGCTGCCCTGGATAAGACTTAAAAGCTGTATCATCTCAAATACTGTATTAATTCTTATATTTAGGGCTAAGGGACTGGATGTTATTACATCTGTGGCTCATTCCAACTCCCAATTCTTTAAATGTCGCCTCTTACCTGAGTGTGTGTCTGAGTGGTGTGATGTAACAATCTTTACCAACAACTGTTTCTGCTGTCCCAGACATTGTAGCAATTAGAGAGACGAGGTCCCTTCGCTCTTGTGGACTTTATAGTCCAACAGAGCTCAAAAATAAGAGAGGGAATGTAATAAACATTTATAATGCCCCTCCATTCAGCCTTTGTTTATGTATTTGATTAGTACAATATTTATTGATGACCTACTCTGTGTCGGGTACCCCAGTCCCAGGGAGACAGGAAATACATGACTGGACAAATGAAAAAGATGATTTCCAACAGTGTCATAGAAAAAGTAGCCAGAGTGATGCAGTGTGGAGTGAATGGGAGAAGAGTGTGCTCTGACTGCAGCCAACCTTGATTTAGACGGGAGTTTGGGTAGCTCTGGGGACCCCGCGGTGAGCTTGCCAAAGAATGTGGAGTGTAAACTAAGACCCGAGGGGCTCGTAGATGTGAGAGGTAAAGAGGAAGGTGGCAGGTGGAGACCATTTCGGTACGTGCCACATCTAGCTGGTACGACTCACCCTATCAGGTTGTTGAAATAGTTCAGACTCTCTCTTCCCAGGAGCTCTGAGTAAATGTGGTGGGTGGTGGGGCTGGAGAGAGGCTAACGGGGCAAAAATAAATACAGAAATCACATTAAAGGGTCCCTATGCCTTGTTGAGGTATTTGGACTTTGTCACAAAAGTACTGGGAAAAATGAATATTTAAATATTAATTTAAATGGAATTGCTTAAAGTCATAAGAAATATTTTCTGGATATGCTTTGGTATAGGATATGCCATTTTCTACTCTGTCAACTTTTACTTTGGGCATGGCAGGGGATTTTTCTGTTTATTTGTTTGTTTTTGGTAAGGACCCTGTATTAAACACGTGTTGTCCAAAGAATACTTTTAATTTCATTCATTCGGTTATCGATATTTTTGGGTGATGGGGATATATCAGTGAACAAAACAGATTAAATTTCCCCATACACGGAGGTTCCTTTCAAGGCATTAATTTGAAGAGAATTCTTTAGCAGTTGGTTTCATCAAGAACTGTGAAGGGTCTGAGATTTACCTTCCGTGAAAGCTAACAAGTTAGTTAGCCTGCCACAGTCTCACCAAGGCTGGCGGGAGACACAAGCCACCCAGGTCAGGGACAAAGGAGCGTGTTATTCAGGCAATAGCCGCGGCCAGAGTGAAAGCATTTGCGCAGTTCCCGGTTTCCACAGGACAGTGTGAAGGGGACCAGATAAAACCTACACATATAGCAGGTTGTGCAAGAAGAGAGGAAACCTGAGCTTATGAAACATAAATCTTTTGTAAAGGGCAGTAAACAACAGCAGGACTAGTGGCTGCAGAAGAAGATGTCCTCTCTACCTTCCATTGATGGTTTGCAATATAGACATCCTTGAAGAGATAATCCAGACCCAAGCAGCCAGTTCAACAGACACATAGAAACACAAGAGACCCCTGGAGAATCGTCTTCTGACAAGTTGGTCTTTGTTATACTCAAAGCACTGGCTGCAAAACCATTACGTGGCCAAACGAGACTGAAACTTCATTTGCTGCTTTTATTAGAAACGGCACCTCTGGAGATACCCTTGGTGGGTCCCCATAGGTGAGCTTGTACATAGCTGGCCTCAGCGCAGTAGACCTGAGAGTCTGGTCTCGCCTACAGACATGTACTCCCAGCAGCTGGGGGTCTGAGGGTGTGATGTACTCCCTTCTATGACTGATTGATGTCCTTCCTTGTCCGTTTATGTTGAACTTATGTGAGCATAAGCATATATTAAAAGGTAAGAACTAGGTATGAAAAAATAGAGTCAAAAATAAATTTCTCCTCAAAAACTAATTTGTAAAACTATCGAGGGAGTAGCTCTTAAGAAATTGTCACAAATTTTTGGCCAAAATTGAGGATCCTTTTTGATGGCTACTTGTCAGTGCCTTTAAGGGGTTTCCAATTATATAAATAATATTTTAATTATGACTTATTACTGTGAACCCTAAATAGTCTAGTTAATTTGAAATTTAATGTTGATCCAAATGTTTCCATAGAATATAGATTTAGTTCCTTATGCAATAATTACTATGAATTTTAAAAATGAGAAATGCTATACTTGTCAGACATACAAAAACATCCAATTTGGGGGGTCACATGATAAAAGAATTTTGAAAATACTGGAGGAGACAAGACTAATGGCTTACTCAGGTAGGCATAGGACTGTTTAGAAAAGAAATCAGAATTGAAAAAATTTATTTTGTTTAAACCATTGATCTGTCCAAAACAACATTCAATTTCCACACTGATTTTCCTTAAAATCCCTGTCTTCTCTTTTTTTCAGATAAAAAAATTACATGGTAAATATAGCACTTTACCTCAAGGATTTACATGTGAGTAGCTTTTTCCTTTTTTTTTCTCTAAATGACAATGGGTTTGGCATTTTTGTACTGAGGTCATCAGTGTTTATAATCCTTGATGTCACAGGAATACTCCTAGTTCTAAAACACAGCAGGCCACAGGCTGGAGGGCCTCAGGCCGATCTCAGCGCTTTCCTGCTTATTTTGTGCATCACTTGTGGGGACGACCTCATTCGTGTGAAAACATTCAACTTCACCTGAGCTCTGTGTTCCTGGAAATGAGCAACAGTTAAGAAATCCTTCCACTCTTTTGTGATTGGCTTACTCTGAAGAAACACCTTCTCCTATACGACTCAGATGCCTCCTTTCTGACTTTTGACAATGATAGATACACACCCTCCAAAATCCCATTCCTCGTCTCATAAAGGGTGAATCAACTCGCTTGACTAATCTGAACCAAATAGCTGACTGGACCAAACTGTGCTTAAGCTGCTCGCCTTCCTCCTTGCCCCTGACCTTGAACCCACTCTCATCAGAAGCTAGTGTACAACTCTCCTTAAAAGACCCTCTGAGAAAGGCTGACACAAAGCAAAGCCATTCCTGAGTTGACTCTTGTTACTCCACCCACTCTCCCACACCAGATTCTTTCTAGCTTTGTTTACCCCTCCATATGAAAGAAAAGTCCTTTTCTGCTTGACCTTTGGGACCCTGCGGGTCTTACAATTAGATTGTTCTCCCTAATGCAATAGGCTCCCTTCCCTTCTTGCAAGGATCCCTTTGAATGGAATTTATCCTTAATTAAACCAAGATAAGTTTTTATTTAACACATGTTAACAGTATGTGAACATACTGTTCTTTTTACACTCTGCAAGACAACTGTGGATCTTGTCTGTATGGAAAATTAAGTTCAGCTCACAGACATGTTCAAAACACTTGACTCTGTATGGCGATGGAGGTTAACCACACTTATTGTGGTGGTCATTTCTCAGGATAGACAACTATCTAATCATGTTGTATACCTGAAACTAACAGAATGTTACATCAAATATCTCAACTAGAAAAACAAAACCATGGCTATTGTTTTCCCAAATATTTGAATACATATAAAATGTCAAGTTCACTTTCAAAAGAATCCACACTGAAGGTCAAACATGACACAGCTGACGCCTGAGAATCAGTGGGTTGTGAGATCCACTATCAACAGTCCTCCTCACAGGCAAATAGGAACCTTAGATGCTGAAGGGGCGGCTCCATGATGATCTTTGCTTGGCTGTCATCACTGAGGGCTTCAGCAACCCTTGATTGCAAGAGGAGGACCATCTTGCTCAGCTCTGTGGCTGAGGGTCAGGATGGGTGCTGGGGGCAGGAGAACTACTAGAGCCTCCCCTCAGGATCTCGCCAGTGCTCCTTGTCTACCTGGTCAGACTGCCACACACCTGGCTCCTAAGAAGACTTTTTTTGATTTGCATTTCTCTTGTAGCTAATGAAGTTGAGCATCTTCCTAATGAGATTTTAAAACATTTATTTCTAAGCTCCCCAAGTCACCCAATTCTTTCTCAACTAGAAAGGAGGCTGAAGGAAAAAAAGGAGTGGTGTAAGGGGTCTAAAGGTCAGATATTCAGAGATGTTAGGGACTGAAAACCCCCACTGGTTTACTCAGTCTCCGAATTAAAACCCCTTCCTGGCTCCCTATTGCATTTACAATGAAATGTAGGATTTTCAGTGGGGCCACATGACCTGAAACGTTTCTGCCTCATCTCTGCCCCCATCCCTGGCTCACCTTCTCCTGGCTCATTGTATGGCAACGACCTCTGCCACTGACCTCTGACAATTCCTACAACTCCAAACTTCCTCTTTCCTCAAGGTTCAGCTTATGCTGTTCCTTCATCAGGAATGCTCTTCCCTTTCTCTTTGGATGGTAAAATACTACTCATATTTCAGTCATTCTCCATTTTATTAGAGAGCTTTGCCCTATCTCTCTTTGTCTAAATTAAACGCTGTCATTTTGTCTTCATAACAGACTAATAAATTGTATATTTGTTAATTAATTTAAATAAAATTATAGGTAAATGAATATTTACTGTGAGTCAGGCATATGCAAAGTACTTTACATGGTTTATCTTCTTTAGCGCTCCCTATATTATTTTTTCCACTTTCCACAAGGTTTTAGGGAGGTTATAGAATTTTCCCAGGGCACAGAGTAAGGAGGGTGGCTGAACCCCAATTCCAACTGAAGCAGTCTGACTCCAGCATCCTCTTTGCTCCCGACTCTTTCCAAAACTGCCTCCAAAATGACTTGCTCTGTGCTAGGCAATCTGGTAAGCAATTTCCATGCACTCACTCAGCAAGGCCTCGTAACAATCTGGGAAGGTAGTACTATTAGTAGAATCATCCTCATTTTACAGGTATGAAGAACAAGACATGGAGAGTAATTTGCCTAAGGTTATACCCAGTTTGAAAGTATGTATTTTCATGGCTAAGGGACTTCATGGGAAAGTGACCACGCCGAGACCACCATCCAGGCAACTTGACCCCATCTCTGCTTTAAGCCAGCCCTGTACATGGCCCCCAGTGCTGCTCTCCCCACTGGCTCCGTGGGTGTCTATTTTGCTTAGCCCTCCAAATCCAGCACAATGCTAAGGTCAGAGGAGTGAATCAATGTATATTTGTCCTGTGAATGAAAAGATGGTGTTGGTCTTTTCAACCATGGTTGAAAATTTTGTTTGCTCAAATAAAAATATTTTTATCACCGGAAACTATTCTCTAAAAACTTACTATTACATTTTTTTCCTATTAAGCTGTGAGGCAGTTTTCCCCCTCTTATCATTGGACCGATGCTGTAGGCAAGTATAGGGAGCATTTCCAACAGACAGTCAGCTCACTCAGAGCAACACTTTGTTATTTCTTGTAGGTCTAAGGGTTGCCTGGGCTGTTCTGCTGGTCTGAGTTCAGCTCTGCGGTGCTTGATCTGTCGGTCCTGTTTGTGCATCTGGCGTGAACAGGGGGGCCTGAGCAGACAATCACCAGCATGCTGGCTGGTAACTCATCTCTTTTCCACTAAGTCCCTTCTCCTCCAGAAGGCTAGCCTGGATTTGTCCTCCTAGCAGAGGCAGGAAGAAAGACAGAGAGAGAGAGAGGGAGAGAGAGAGAGAGATAATTTTTTCCAGCCTCTGCTTGAATCAACTTTGTCACTTTCCTATTAAGCCCAGAGCTGGTGTGGGAGGGCACTAGCAAAGTGTGGGGGTACACGAAGGTGGGAAATTTAGGGTTGCCCAGGCACTCAAAAACACAACTTAGAACGATATTTACCTGGAAAGACAATCATAAAGTCCTTATGATTGCATCCAATATCTATGAGAAGTGGAGCTGAGAGGAACAGCCTTCTTAAACTCCTGTCTGATGGATATCAGTTTGTTACTCTAAATAGACTCCAGAATTGTTAGGCCAGTAGATGACCTCCTGGACTAGTGTTCTGACCAAAAAGAGCCTTGTTTTCACTGAACTGTGTTTTGCTATAATGCCATTTATCTAAGCAACAGCGTGTTTCCCCTCAATGGACCTGTAGGCGGCGAAACAGAACCAGGTGTTAGACCCGTGGAGTCAGACTGGACCTCAGTTCAGCAACCTCAGTACTTGGGTTCTGGCTAAGAAATAGTTTTGAGTCTTGGCTCTGAATTCTTTTTTGTTAAATTTACTCTTTAAAATGGATTTTATTTACTTACTTGAGACGGAAGGGAAGGAGAAAAAGATGAGAACCAGCAACATGTGAGAGAGACATTCATCAGTTGGCTCCCTTTTGCCTCTTGATCAGGGATTGAATCTGCCACCCAACCATGTTCCCCAACCCGGAATCCTTCACTTGGCCAGAGGGCCCCCAACCGAGCCACAAAGTCAGGGTTGTTATTTATTTATTTATCAATAACTTTAAATCCTTGAGGCATACAGCATTACATGGATTTTGTGTTCAATGGCCTTAGCAGGAAGGCTTTTCGGAATTTTTCATAAACCGTGCCTCTGTTTCCATGAGCACGAGTTATCTTTCCCCAGATGACTCTGCTTTTGTCTGGTTTACCACCAGGAGTCACTGTGTAGTTCTTTGCTTTGTACACGGAAGCACATCTATTGCCTAGTTACAATTCAGTTTCATCTCAAGCATAAACACCTTCAATCTTAAGAAGAGCTGTGTACTCCCTCTGGTTCCGGAGATCCCATTTATAGCTGGCAAAAATGGCCTTGGACCACAGCCTTCCAGACATATCTGTTGTTGTAGAAGTCCTATTCCTGGCAGGTTCCACAGGCTTCAAGATGGTGAAAAAGCTTGGCTCTGAATTCTAAGACAAAGTTTATTTAGAAAGTCACTGAGAAGAAGTGAGCTGTAGGAGAAATGGGCTCAGAAAACAAGCTACAGAGGCGAAAGAAGGGTTCTTGGAGCTTGGGCACTGGGTCCCCCCATCCTGAAGGCTTTTATCTGGAGGTCTCAGGTGAGGATCCCAACAGGATATTCATCAGCTTTCCAGGTGTGTCTCCTCAGGGTCATGGTCGGCACCAGGGGGTCATTAGTCAAATGCATCTGGTCAGCCATGGCATTGCTACTATGGCACCTGATGTCAGCAATGGCATTGCTTCACCTGCTTTTGCTGCTTTCCCAGGCCTAGAGGTAAAGCACAGCTGAAGCCTAGACGTCATCTCCCTTAATTCTTAAGGGAGTGGTTGTGCAAGGGTTTATAGCTTTGCCTGTTGCTGGGCACCCAAGGTTCTCTGCCCAGGTGACCATCTGCACCTGGCCTATAATTCCTACCCTGCTCATGCCTTCCTGACTGCCTACTACAGATCTACCTCTGTGGTTCTTAGTGGGCAGGGCATGGGGGGGCGTGAAATTTGAGCTTCTAAAGGACACTTAGCAATGTCCGAAGACATTTTTGGTTGTCACAGCTGGGGGAGGGGTGCAACCATCATCTCATCATCATCATCAGTGGAGGGAGTCCAATACCTTAGAAAGCACAGGACATCCCCCCACAGCAAAGGGTCACCCAGCCAGTATGTCAAAGGTGCTGAGCTTGAGAAACTCGGATCTGCCGAACGTTGTTCATAGTCCAAAGTTCTTTTTCTAAGGACTTTTTCCTAACCTAAGTGTCAGAAATAGTTGTGTTTCTGCTGAACAACTGTTTTCGCCTTAGTCTTAGGCACAAACACAAAACTGAACTAATGTTCATTTTGCCATGGCTACTAGAAAGCTCAGAGATTGATGTTGTATATAGCAAACATAACTCTATTTTTATTAGCCTCATCTGTGGCTCTATCTTATAAATTTACCATTAATTTGCCTTTTTATTTCTCAGCTATTTCTAATTTATAGTGTGTTATTATTTGCATGAGTTCCTGAAAGCTGCATTAAATCTAATTTTTGAAGACTGTAGGAACATACATAAATAAATGCATAAAATAAAGTATTTCCAGTCTGTGAAGGACCTAAAAATAAATACATAATGAGAATTGCTATATATAGCCACTGGAAAGAGCATGAGCTCCTAGACAGACCTAAGACTTGAAGTTAATATGAATTTTAAAGAAATAAGACCAACAAAAACAAAGGATTGAGTAAAATTTAAAGTTCTAGTGCTGAACTTATTTAGCATCTTCTACTATATGTTTGACCTAGTGACTGGCATATAGTAAATTCTAAATAAGTAGTTTTTTGAAAAATAAATGAATGAATGAATAGATTTAATTGGTCTTCATTTGGATGAAGAGTATGAGAAGATTTTATTTTAAAATGTTCTGGGTTCAAGAAAATCTCTTTTGATTAAATATGATTTGTTGCTGATGGTAAGAATTTTAGCTTGACCAATTTGCAAAGAAATCTGGAATTTCCAAAGTTACTGTTACATGTTCTGGGAGTTTAATGTTCAGACAACAATTAAATTCATGCTTCCATACAGGGTAAGTTTAGCCAGGCGATAGGGGAAAACTTACCTGTAGTATTCTCTGCACATAGGACAGCTTTTTCCTCCATGTTCAGAGGAAGTCATAGACAATCTTCTCCCAAACCCTTTCAATAAAACCGTTACCACAGCCTTCTGTCTCACAGCCATTACAATAGCTGTATAACCTCTAGGAGGAAAGACTATAATTTCCAGTGGAACCCTGCCATTCATTAAGAAAACAAAACTTATCTACTATAAAATGGAAGTTAACTAATTAGGGAAAACATTTATGAAGCCAGAAAAGGAATGCAGCTTGTCCATATTCCCTCAACCAGCCTCAGGAAAAAAAAAAAAATCCATCGTGACTGTGTAGTAAATAGGCTTCAAATAGATAATTAGGATAATTGGAACAATAAGCATTTATACCCATTTCAGTGCTGTTTGAGGATATAATATTGTGTACGAAGAATGCTTTTCTGTAGACGAGACAATAAGTTGTTAGTGTTGTTCTCCATTACTCTTTTATTTAAACCTTAGTTTTAACAATGTACGTAGAGGATTTATGCATTGGGGACTGTGTGATAATGACTTTCTGGGTTAAGGCATGACATATTTTGCGCCTATCACTTTTCACTTGGCACTGTGAAGCTGAAGACGATCTGGGGCTTCCATTAATTTATAATTGTCTCCATTTCTTTCCAAGAATATTACCCTATAGACCTTGGGTTAGCCCTTGAACTCCATATTCATTTATCCATCCTTCATTCCTGCCGGGTAGGAATACGTCAGGGTGGCACTGGGTTAGCTGCCAGGAATACAATGATAGGCAAGATACATGGATTCCCTCTTCAAAACTTGGTGATATTTAGTTTTAGCAATTCCAACATTTGCAATGATATAAACAGCTAACATCATTTGGGCCCTTACGAAGTCTCAGGCAATGTTTCATTGTTTTACATGGAAAAATTCATTTAATTCTTATAGCAACCTATCGATGTAAATGCCATAATTATCCTCACTTTACTGTTGTGGAAACTGGGGATCATCTGTAGTAAACAAATGACTACACAAATGTCTTTAACAAGCGACACTACTGGGATAAATGATGGCAGAGGAGCACGAGAAGAGAAAAGCACCCTGGTTTGGAGTATCAGAGAAGGCCTCCGTGGTAGGCAGAATTCTAAAGATGAACTCCCAGATTTCCGACCCTAGTCCCTGGGACTCTGAATATAATGTGATACCACATTTATAATATGTTACCTTAGTGAACAAAGAAATTTTGCACATGTAGTTATTGTTACTAATATGTTAACTATGAGTTAGTTAATCCAAAGGAAGATCATCGGGTGGTCTTCCAGATGTGAACCCATTAAAAGCAGAGCATTTTCTCCATTGAGGAGCAGAGGGAAGGTCTGAGAGATACTTGCTGGCTTCAATGCACTTTGAAGAGGGCAACATGAAGTGCATGTTCACTGGGCTTTGAACTTAGAGGCGGCCATGTGATAAAGACCTGAGAGTGCTAGTCACCACTGGCTGGCAGCCAGCAAGGACATGGGGACCTTAGTCCCACAACCACAAGGAATTAACCTTGCCAACCACCTGAATGAGCTTGGAAGGGGAGTCTTCCCTAGAGGCTTCCGAAAAGAGCTCAGCCTCATCCTTATCTCGAGTTCAGCTTTCTGAGAGTCTAAGCAGAAACCCAGGCAAGCCTGGCTGGACTTGGGACCTATAGAAATATGCACTAATAAATGGACGCTGATTTAAGCCACTAAGTTTGTGGTAACATGTGATGCAGCAACAGAAAACTCATAGAGTGGCACTGAATTAGTGACTTTTAAGATGAGTAGAAGCTGGCTTGGTGAAGGAGATTGGGCAGAACATAATGTTGCTAGCTAATGGGCTACACAGGCAAAGCATTAGATCATGGAGAGTGTCAGAAATTCAACGAAGCTTAGTGTGATTAAACCATGGAGAATGTAGGTTGGGGGAGGAGGGAATGTGATGAGGGAAACTGGGATACAAGATAAAGCTTGGGGAGGCTGAGGGAGAGAGCAAAAGCCAGGTCAGGAGGGCATCGTAAATCCTCTAGAAAAGTCCGACTTTATTTTAAGGACAACAGCCAGCCATGAAGAGTTTTATTTGAGATCTTCAAGTCAGATTCATTTTCTAGAATGATTCTCTGCAGCGTGGAGAATGGAATAGAGAAGAGCAGGCCTGGAGGCAGGCAGACCAGGTAGGAGGCTGCTGCAATCTTGACTTGATGGTGCCCTGGACTAGGGGAATGGCTACCTCATACCATCCATCACTAGGCCCTACAAATAATTTATTATACTATTATGATATTTATTTGTCAGAAACTAGTGATTAACTGTAGGAAGGGGTAGACAGAGGGAAAAAGAGTTTGCCAACCCTGCTATAGATATGTACCTCGGACAAAGCCCCTAAATGGACTTTGTCAGATGGCTATTGGTCTTTGCCACAAGGAAAGACAGGATAGTTGAATTATGAGGGAAGATGACGCTGCCCTGGGAGAATGTGAGTGCTGAGAAGATGAAAGGCTTCTGTCTTGGACAACTGTGTGAGGACATCATTAACATACCAAGAAAACTCAGGAAGAGTTGGTTAAGGAAAGGGATTGATTAGGAATCTGTATGTTGATATATGTTCACTATGAAGATTGCTGTTTTTCATAAGGAGCTATCTATAGGAAGTTGATTATATGGATTTAGAGTACAGAAGAATATTCTGGAATGAAGATAGAGATTTGTAATTCGTCAGCATTGGGTTGGGCAAGGCTAACAAATTGTAACAAATACAAACTCCTGTACCCTCCCCTGCCCCAATTCCAGTGGTTTGATATAACAGTTTAAGTCAGAGTCATGTGTTCTTCTGTGTGGTCATTTAGGGATCCAGGTACTTTCTATCTTGTGTTTCATCTCTGAGATGGCGGTTCTTGACTGGGGTGATTCTGTCCCCCAGGAGACATTTGGCAATGTCTGGAGACAGTTTTGGTTGTCACACCAGGAGAGATGCTGCTGGCAGCGAGTACGTAGAGGCCAAGGACGTGCTGCACATCTGACAACACACAGGACAGCCCTCACACAAGGCATCATCTGGCCCGAAGTGTCAGCAGCGGCGACACTGAGAACCCTCGTCCTAAGGCCTCATCATCGTCTCACGCCTCTGGTAGGAGAGAACATACGATGGAGGCAAGTGCATGGCTGGATTTTACTGGTAAAATCTGAAAGCGACAAGTATCACTTCCTCTCCCCCGGTGAAGAGAACTTAATCACATAGCTACGAACAACAAGACAGGCTGAGAAATTCAATCTAAGGGTAGCAAACTAATCCAGCCCTTAGCCCAGTTTTGTAAATAAAGACTGACTGGAAGAATCCTGTCTGTTTTTTACATATTGTCTAGGACTAGTTGCATGCTTCCAAAGTCATTACAACTGCTATATAACCTCTAGGACGAAAGACTGTACTTTCCAGTGGAATCCTGTCATTCATTAAGAAAGTAAAAACTCATCTACTATACAATGAAAGTTAACTAACTAGAGAAAACACTTACAAAGCCAGAAAAGAAATGCAGTGGCAGAGTTGAGGAGTTGCAACAGAGACTATATGTATGGCCTGCAGAGCTAAAATATTTGCTAACTGACCCTTTACAGAGAAAGTGTGCCAAACTTGCTATGGACTTTGGCAGATGGCTATTGGTCTTTGACACAAGAAAAGACATGATAGTGGAAATTATGAGAGAAGATGATGCTGTCCAGGGAGAATGTGAGTGCTGAGAAGATAAAAGATCCTAATATTTATGCACAGAGTTAGCATTTATTGACAGTAAGAACATCATGATTGGATTTGGAAGGAAGACTAAACATAAACTTAAATATCATCTTGACATGAAAGAAATAATTAAAGAAACAATGTTAAAGGAACAGTAACTTTGAAAACTTATGTTAGATTTTGGCAATAACTCATATATCCATGTTTACTTATTTTAATTCTTTTCTGCTTTTATGGGAAATTGCTGAGTTACTTCAAATTTTATGAAGTGTTTTGGTTTTTTTGAATCCTCTTTGATGCAGGTGGGAAGTAGCTAAAATATAGTTTTTAAGTGCAGTATGAATGTCTGTACTCCATTTTGAATATATCAGAAATGTCACTGTATTTTCTACAACCTGACATTATTTCTATATTTGAGCCTCATTTTAAATGTGGCAGAAAGTTAATCACTCCCATTCAGGGTCTTCTTGCATTGCATCTATGACCCGCAGTCAGGAGGGGAAGGCTTTATGTAGCACGGATGTGCGTGGGGGGAACATGTGGCCTGAATCCTCATCAACTGACGCTGACATTTGTAGAAATGTTGGGGCTGGGAGTCTGCAAACTATCCTTCTCATAACCGCCCCCCCCGCCCCCCCCTGGCTCTAACAATCAGGTTCTGACAATGGAAGACACTGGTAATTCAAAGGAAGAAGGACAGGAAGGGGATGCTCCGTGTACTACCAGTTCCTGTCGGCATTCCTTGAGCAGAAGAGGAAGGTCCCGGCTCCAGCCTCTAGCTTCTTCTGCATTCCCAGCCTTAGCCATGCTCTACCCCCTCAGAGGAACCGCCACCAGGTTTGAGCAACGACTGTGGGGAGGAGGATGCTTTCCTCCCACCTCCCAGGTGCAGTAACCTCACCTCCTTCCTTTTGTTTTCCCATCTATAGGGTTATAGGAGTGATCACTCTTTTTTTCAAGTTGCTAATATTTGGGTGATTCAGTGTCTCATTTTTGATCTTTCAGTCTCTTAACACCTGTTTAACCTGTTCTTTTCATCAAGTTCTTTCTCTCAGAAATCCCTGGAGAGGATTCTGTTCTCCTGACTGGACTCTGATACGTGGGAATTCCCATCTGCTCTTTGATGGACACATGTCTCAGGTGTCCCCTGTGTAACTGGAGTCCAACCTGTGAGCATGCTGCATGCTTGTCAGCTACCTGGGTTGCTCCTGGACACACGTGAAATATGCTTTTGCTGCTTCTTTATTTTCTGCTTGAAACCATGTCATCCTGGTCTCTCCATGCCATGTTGAGATAAACTCCTTGGAAGAAACCCCAGGAAGCTGTCTCAGAACTGTCTGCCTAGACACACAGCACATAGACATCCCTTCTGCCTATTCACTACGCTGGATGTTCTTCCTCCCTGAGCTTTTCTCTGAGATGAGGACATAGTTCCCTCTGTCCCCAACCTTACCCCTAGGACAGCCCCTTCTCAGAGAGATGTGATGATAGCTAAGCGTCCTTTAATTAATCTCTTGTTTTTTTTCTTTCTTTCCTCTACCTGGGAACTATGGTCTCCTGTGCATGTGGTGTGTGTGTGTATGAAAGGAAAATGTCCTGACGGATACACTTTTAAACTTCAAGTCTTTCTTAGGGCCTCGCATTTTGAAAACTTGTACAAAAGCTCAACTCTCGTCGCCTGCATTATACCAGGTCAAATTTCTACTCTGAGGCAGGCCAGACAAAATGTTAGCTGCCTAAAAAGGAGGAAGGTAGGAATGACCAGAAATACTTGGAGGAAAGGAGGAATGACCAGAAATACTTGCCGCATCTGTTAGTTTTCAAAATAGCATCCTGACGAGCGTTTTTAATTCACCCGGAACCATAAAGTCCCTTTATTACTGATTTTTGCTTTTCCATTCCCTGATCACAACTGCTGCCCTTGACTTTCTATCCTCCTCTCTACCCTTCAGGCCCTCCCTGGACCCTCGACCCCGGTCTGGTTTATGGTGGGACAAATTGTGCACCTTGTTATCACGGCACTTACCATATGCTAATGTCTGGGATTTTCATAGGAGATTGAGAAACTTGCAAGAAAAATGTTCTATTCCACTCTGTATCTCTAGGACAGAGCATGCCATATGAATGGGGTTCGAAAAACTGAGGAACTGACACCTACATAAAATGGTCTATGTGTTAAAGACAATAGCTAACACGCATCACTAGCCATGCTCCTGTTCTGCTCTCAGTTTAGATACATTAACTCTTTGATTCTGACGATAATTTTGTGAGTAGATATCATTTTTACTCTCATTTTACAGAAGGGCAAAAGGAAGCATAGAGAGGTTCAGCAACTTGCCCAAGGTCACACAGAAGGAAATGAAGGAGCTGTGATTTGAACCTTCAGAGGCTATGATCTTAGCCAGTAGGCCCTGGTACGCCTCCTAACTTAACTTGGCTTACAGTTTGAAGGGAGATGGCATGCTCGTTGTGTGGAACATCCTGATACTTGCACTTGTCTAAAATGCCTTCAAAGAAGCATAAAATGAAAAAAAAATGTGGCAAAATGAAATTATATTGTTTTACCCATTATTAACAAGAATAATTCATTGACACATTTACCTTAAAAGCACCAGGTGAAAAAAGATCAAATTCTTATCACTGTCACACTAGGGTCAAGATGCTCACAAGTGCTGAAGGGTCAGGTTATTCCCTGGACATCGAAGAGAATATAAACTTTAAAAAAGGGAAAGGAAACAAAGGAACTGCAAAGTCAGAAAGAATTATTCCTATTTTTGAGACACCTGTAAAAAGTGAGCAGGAGAAAAGATGAGGCATCTTCCAGCGCTCTCTACTTTCCAGAGAAGAAAAAGTGGAATAACAGTTTTCATTTATTTTTCCAGAACCACCGAACTTAAATGGTAATGCTAATGAAATAGCCATAGGCTCTTAAATTGATTATTGAAACAGCCTTAAAACAGACATTTCTTTTTTAGAAGAATTTGACCTAATCTTTCACAAGTTTAAATATAAACATTTACATTAATTGTCATTATCAATTATGTGTAATTATGAAAGGTTTGCACAATTTTCTGAACAAGTAATAGTTAATCTGAAAAGCTTTTTCCTTGCTTTATTACTCATCATGACACTGAAAATCAGGTAGATTTTTGTAAGCTACCTTCCATTACTATAAAACTATAATACTGATAATGATTATAACTTGACTTGTGTTGAAATTCTGATACATATCAAATTTTCTTTATTGTCCTACATTAACTATATCTACTTGCCACTAACATGATATAGTGGAAACACTTCCTTAGTCAAATAAAAAAATTATCCATAAATTACCGTGGAAGAAGCATGCCAGATTGACGCACTGAGTATTGAAAAACCGTCAAAAGTAAAAGGTCCTTTGGCCCATTTTGGACAAAGAACACAGACACATTCATTTATTCGTTTATTTAGAAAGGGTTGAGTACCTATTATATACAAGGCAAAAGTTGGCATGTTAACAATGTCTATTAGAATATGATAATAAATAATGACTCTAAACATGACCAGTCCATCAAGTCATTTCTGTCCTAATGGCTGGTTAAGTTAAATGATGGGTGTTGTCCATTTAAAGCTCTTAAGACACCCCAAATCCTGGTAAATAATATGCATTGTAATTATTTTTATAGTTGTACTTTAGTTTCCAAGGCTAATAAATAATAACACCCATTGAGGTATTAGGAACCCCAACTAGTCACAACGATGGGTGGAGAAATAAACTGGTACTATAAGCCAGACCTAATTTTTCATCTGATTATCGGTGAGCATTTGACATGGTGTATAACTACATTAAGTACCTAGCAGATATGCATATCAAAAAGCCATATTAAATACATATGCATTGTTAATAATAAAAAGAATGAAAGAAAGTTAATGTGGAAATTTTATTAAGGAAATATTAGTGGTCCACATTATCTGTGTATAGCTGTCCTACTACTTATGAACTGAAATATTCATCATTTTTTATATGTATAATTTACAATGTGGAAAATTTCATGTAAAATGGAATAATTTATTTTGTGATGAAATTTAGAACTGTAGCAGAATCTCAGCTTTATTTTATTCTATTTAAAAAATTTAAGCCTTAAATAATAGTAAAATTTTAAAAATGGATCTAAACATATGAAATCCCAATTCATTTCTTTATTTTAAGCCTTTCTCCTGTGTAATTATAAAACCCCTTTATCATAGAATTCCTTAGTAATGTATGTTAATTGAATTTAACCTAGAAAATTTAGATTTTTATTGGTTGTGGTTCCTCTATTCTATACAAGACTGAAGATACAAGTCAAATAATTTTAAGAATTATTGTTAGGTAAAAATATTTTTCATGAACTCTACATAAAAAATCTTGAGCAACTTCCTCCCAATTCAAAATAATATCAATACTCCCCATGGGGTTATATTATGGAAGACACTTAGCAAAAGTAATTGAAATATGTGAACAAGAGGACAATATTTTCATGCTACACTTAATGTTGTGTCCACACATTATTAAAATATTTTTTCATAGATGATGACTTATATCTTTATTTGCTTAGCAGTTGGAAAAGATTAACAGTAGAAAGGTTAGAACAATGTGGTACCAATCAGGTTTCTTGACAGTTTCTGGTTTAAATGGTCCTTTCACTCAATTGTCCTCTGGCCTTTGCAGCCTAGAACCTCTTGTTTTCAGTATCTTAACTAAAGGACAATGAAGCTGTAAGAACAAGCTAAAAAAAAAAAAAAGGAAGCATCATCTTAAAAGCAAAAGTCTTCTCTGATTATTGTTTGTTTTTTCTTTTAATTAAACACAGACCTGAATGCTTCTGTGCTTCTAAAGGTTTAGAACACAGCTATTGGGCAGACAGAAAATGCACAAAGGTAGAAAAAGGAGGGTGCTCATTCAAATCATACAATCATGGGTCACCAGCACTTCAGTGGACCTCCAGTGGTACGCTGGGCTCCTCTCCCGTTTCTGAGGGGCAGGGCCTCCTGGAAAGACCACTGCTCCTATTCTCAAGCATTTCCAGGCAACACAATCCCATTGCTTCCCATTGGGAGCCCAAGAGTGGCAAAGCTACCTTGTCCTGTGTCCATCCTGCCCTGACCCATTAAGTGCAGTCTGTTTCTCCAGCTGTTAGGTTGGGCATATGAGGAGAATTGGTAGAGGCGTTCATTTATTACTTCTCTCTTTAATATTATGCTGACTCTCTTCTTAGCTATTGGGGAAAAATAAAGAAGGACTTAGGGTGAGGTGAGAAGAGTCATATACAGAGGCGACAGCATTTTCTGGAATTTTTAAATACCACCAAGGCACTGGTAGTTAAGTGGGCTGGGGGTGGCCAAAATTTTAGAATTTCTGTCAATTTATAGGACAAAGATTCATGACTGCTGTTTTGAGCGCCCAAAATATTTATTGATGGATTGATTGCCAGATTGGTCTAGTTAATGGAAGGAGGCACTCTTGTTACAGGGAATTAAGTCAAGAAAGATCGGAGCTGTTAGCTCTGGTGGTGGGTTCCAGTTTGGTCATGCTTTCTGATCCCTAGCTATGGCGTTGGGGAAGAAAGTGCATCAGTCAGATGGGAAAAAGCATGTGCTGCCTCTCCAAAGTCCGGAAGTGCTTAGAACTGTGATGTGTCTAATTCAGAACAATAAATTACGTGCACAAAAGGAGTTTATCATAACGTAAAATTAAAAAGTGACAATTTCATCACACAGTTACACTGCTGTTTTCCTTTTTTTTTCTTTTTTTGTGGTTTTGTCCTTTTTTGTTTCATTTTTCATTTCCATTTTTGTTTTTTATGACAGTTCAGGGGAGGGTCGAGATTTAGTCCACTGAAGATTAATCACCCTCAATGATATATATATTAGAAAAAATATCAGCAGCAAGACTCTCTGGAAATAGATTCTGTTTGATGCAGCTAGTCTGTCTTTTCTGTTTTGCCCTCTTTCACCGCAGCTTCGGAAGTTTTCCGCAGGGGGGCTTTCTCCGAGTTGGCATGTCCTTGGCCAGAATCTGCCGCTCCGCCGTTTTTGTGGGTAGTGTGTTTTTCCAAGTAGTTCAGCATCTCACTGAGGACTGTTTGGAAAGTGCTTAGGGCTGCACATATTGCTGGAGTCCCAAAGCCGTGAGTGATCAAACTGGAAAGAAGTGGTAGGAAAAAGAGATGAACAGCTTGCAGTATGACATAGGATAACAAATCCCCCATTACTCCACATCAACCAATTCAACAGGCATGTTTCATGTTCCTAAGTGGTGCCAGGCATTGGGGAAGATAGAACACAAGTCAGTGTATTGCTTTTGACCGTAAGAAGTTTGGGACGTATTTGGAAGAAGGTTTATCTCTCATAGGTTGGACATGCATTAATTATTAGCAAGTCTGAGTATTTAACACATGACTTGACACTGATTGTCCATCTCATTAAGAAAGTCAGAAAACACAACTTTCTACGTATGGGAATCATCTCATTTGAGAGAGTGATAGCCATGCTTGTATGGGTATAGATCATACAAGAAGAAATCAAAATTGGCTGAGCATGCCTGATGGCTGTTTCGGACTTCATCCTTCTTTTCTTCATAGTAATTGAGTTTCACCTGGGCAGCGATGTTTGAATATGGGACTAACCCTCCCGCCTGCTTAAAGTGAAACTGGGTGCCTTTTATGTCCTCTCGGAATAGTTATGCAGCTATGCAGATGAGGACAATCGCCTTGGAGCTGGTAACGAAACAAGAGGGAAAGAACCCACTCAGCCCCAGTCTCCTTAGTGAGAGAAAAATAAAATTCTATCTTATGTCAACCACTCTGTGTTTGGGTTTTAGCAGCTAATTAACTAATAATCATAACTAATGAGCAAATGTAGGTATCATGGCAACCTCAGTACAGGTAGCCCTTCCAACCATGGCAAATATCATTTCTAGTTGAGCAAGGAAGTGCAGATCCACTCGTCTTGTGAAAAGAAGTGACCCAGATTGTGCCGCTGGTCAGTTGTTTCTGAAGCACCACTGCCAGGTTGCTCCCCATAATTCACAGTTGTGATAAGACAGAAAAACATGTTAGACATATATTATGCATATGTTACAGCATATATACAAAGTGGTGTATATATATATCGTATATTCACAAAACCAAACTATTTACTTGGAAATCCTAGGTTGCTATCGTTGTTATGACTTTAGCAGTTTTAAAATCAGATAGAACTATCGTCCATAGTGGTTAATTAGCTAGTGACCCCTCTTAGGGTATATGATCTTCAGGAACAAAGATAACGAGGTTTTCATTGTTTTAAAATGAAACTTTAGAACAGTGGGACTTAGGGTCTAATGCAGCCTACTGATATGTCTCAGTAGTGATAACAACAGGATGTACCCGAGGGAATTGTTTATATCAATCCATTTAATGGGCTCAGAACATGGCGGGCCTATAGTATATGCTCAATAAATGATAGATATTGTTGGCTGTGGGATTTTAAGGGTGAGGGTAAGATTTTCTGCATGTCCCTCATTATGCTGTACAGGTTACTAGCATCTTTCATCTGGACATTTTACAAAGCTTGCCCTATGCCTAGATCATAATTCCCATATATTAAAAAAGGGAAAAAAACCTTCAGTGTCCTGTTATTAAGGAAACAGGAATGATCGGTGCTTGGGCAACTATGCACACCCAATGTGTAACATCAAGACATCATCATAGTTCAAGCATATACGTATCTTTGCTGCCCTGTTTTGCACCGCGGAGCAGGAATACTGACTTCTGCTCCATTTCTACAATGAGATAACTAGAGAGGAATTTATATGCTCCCTGAGTATCTCTCAGGGAGTCTGGACAGCAAATGCAATTGACTGGAGTGGTGCAGGAATTAGTCATGGCTGTCCCCACAAAAAGAACTGAGTGAAGCAATCCACTGACGTGCAGATGCTTGGCTCTGGGTACACGCTACCCTTTTCTTGTGCTTCCTTCCTGTCTTAGGGCTCCTTGTATCAGTAGATTTATTTTATTTTCCTCTCTACTGCCACATCTTCTTGGTTGTGGCTGCCTTCTTCAATGATAGCTGAATATGCAGAATTTATTTTTACTAGGTTAAATATTAAAGTTAATAGGCAGTGTTTGAGTTCTGACCCCATGGCAGGCCCTGTTCTGAGTGCTTTATTCTGTATGGCCTCATAGAACCCTGGCATCAAGAGTAAGTAGGTATTATTATCTCCATTTTATAGGTGAAGAAACTAATGCTAGAGAAGTTAAATAATTTCCCAGAGAAATCTGATATTTTGTATTGCCTTTGTGCTTATGTTTTTCTCAGGCTGAGGGTGTGTTCTATTCCTTTGCTTTGAAAAAATCACCTAATGTTGGCAGTTTTAGCTTAGTTTCTCTAACTTTGTTCTATGGGCAGACTTGAGGTCCAGAAGATGTTAATTCTTCCTGTTCTCTTTCCTGTTATAAGACCACGGTTTTAAAAATCAAGTACAAAATGGATAGGTCTGTATAAATGCTTTAATTCTCCATGTTCAGAAAAGTTGTCACCATAATGAAATCTTCTTAAGCTGGTATCTTTCTTGGCTGATGGCCTTTCTTGCTTCTAAAATATGTATCTGCTCATTAGCAGGTTGCATTGTCATCTTTGCCCTGCACTGAGAACCAGGTGTACCAAGTCTTCACATTGGCTCTGACCTTAGTCACTTTCTGATTTGCGGGAAGTTATGTAACCTTGTAAGATGACAAAGGTATAACTAGAACATCTGCAAAGTTCTTTCCAACTCTAAACTTCAATTCATCATTATTAATGCTTATGGTGCTTTTCTTAGAATGCAGGACATGAACAGAAGGTGATGGAAGTTGAAAGACCACTGAGCTTAACAGAGAAGACAAAAATTGATTGTGGAATATTCAACATAAGAAAAGTAATTACTTGAACTGTTATCTTTCAACATTAAAAACATTATGTAAATTTTGCCCTGGCTGGTGTGGCTCAGTGAATTGAGTGATGGCCTGTGAACCAAAGGGTCTCTGGTTTGATTCCCAGTCAGGGCACATGCCTGGGTTGCAGGCGGGCATCCCCAGTAGGGGGTGCAGAAGAGGCAACCACACATCAATGTTTCTCTCCCTCTCTTTCTCCTTTCTCTCCTTTTTCTCTAAAAATAAATAAATAAAATCTTTTAAAAAACATTATGTAAATTTTGTTAGTTTCCTTAATTTAATATTACTTATACATCAAAAAATACACCATATAGGACAATTCTAAATGCACAGGATAGCGTCTGTTCTAGCAGTTTTCAGTGAAGTTTATGAATTCAAATAATTAAAGTAATCGAATATTGTATTAGAATAGCACACAAAAAAGTGTAAAATCACAGGGTGATTAAAAAATTTCTGGGAATATCATGACATTCTGTTAGCCCCAAACACTGCAGAAAAACAGGTATATATCTCACACTTAGTGACCTACAAAAAGGAAAAAAGGAATAATATAGAAATACAGAAAAACAAAACTAATAATGCTGACTTTCAGTCCTAGACAGAAAACAAAGAATAGTCAGGTAACCCACTATAGTCAAATCTCCAAAGTCTTTGATAACAAAGATTGATTTTGACTTTAGAAAATATTAGTTTTTAACCACAGACTTAATATTTAAGTTATATTTGGCTTTTGCATATATTTTCATAAGATTAACATCAGAGAGCATTTCATAAGCAAATATTACCTGAGTTAAATAGTAGTCATGATGGTTTGAAGTAGGTAGTCAAAATCTAGAAGTTCTAAATTCAAGTTTATATAAAATTTATCCTCAGTGAGACAAGTGCAAGAGACAACTAGCAATGTGACGTCTTCATGACACATTTTAAAAATTTTTACAGAACAGTGGCAGAGGATACAAATGTTGTATCTGATTTCCTAACACATTTACATTTCCCAGGTCTCTTTATTTCATCCTTTCTACTCATGTGTTCTATTACTTTATTTTTAAAAGGCTTATGTCAGGCTTCTGTCCTCGCCATCCTCAAACCTATGATGGTCATTCCTAGTTGGGTACCTTTGTTTGTTCTCATTCCTCTTTTCGCCCAAAGTCCACTCATCCTTCAAAGCTCCTTGGATGCTCTTGAAAAAAAAGGTGTTAATTTCCTGCTCCCTTGATCACAATATTGAAAAATATGTGCTCCTGCCAAAGTGATGAGAGGACTTAAATAGAATTCTGAAAAGAAAATAGTAACATTCCTCTAAAAATGTAAAATAAGCAGACAGAAGACAAGGGGAAGAAAATAGACCCATCAAGGTAAGAACTCAGTCACCAAAGTGAGGAAGAGGGTGGGTGGCTTACAGCATAAGTGACCTTCAAAGTTCACCAAATTTTAATGTAAGTGGCAAATAAGAAGCTATGCATCTCTAAAAATTTGTGGTTTGGCCTCTTACTATAAATTGGTAACCACAGTTACAGTCTAATCTTAAAAAAATATGAGGAGTGTGAAAACAAGCCACGAACCAAAGCAAAAACAAATGAAACAGGGCTGAGGTGGGTCACTACTGTCAACCCACACCCTACGGCCCTGGTCTGCCACCAGCATTTGGGTAACAATCACCTGCAGGAGGCAGAGGCCTTGGGAACAATGGGTGGGGACTTCAGTGTGTAGAATCATTTGAGTTTACAAAGGCTCAAGTTTCCTTGGTTCCAGTTTAGCAGTCTCTGCTGCCCAGGTCAATAGGCTTTGAAGTTCTGTTCAAAGAATGCGGAAGAGAAATAATGCAGGAATAGGCCCAAGGCCTGGGGGAGACAGTGCTATGCTTGCATATGAAAGACTAAATGGTAATTAAGATGCTTTGCTTTCTTAAAACTGTCAATAGCATAAATGAGTTGAGACTTTTTAAGTATAAGAATCTTCCATTTTAGGGTAAAGAAAACATAGAAATGTGTTTCTGAGACACTGGAGTTGGTAGGTAATGTTTGAAAAATCATGGGAGGTGAGAGAGGAAGTAGTGAGATGCAACGGAGAAACATGCCTTTGTAACCGAAGCAGGGGAAAAGGAGACAGACTTGAGAAACTCTGGGTTTTTAAATTATGTTTACTTGGTCCCTTCACAGATTTCTTGCAATGAGATATTTTTAAAATCAGGTTTATTTAGTTTGAATGTACACATGGTAATATTTACCCTGTTTAGGTATACAGTTCACTGGATATCTACAAACTCAGAGTCATGTCATCGCCCCCATCATCCAAACAGTGTTCTTGTGCATCCTTCCAGAATTCACTTTCCCCAACCCCCACTACTGAGACTCCGTGCTCTCATTTCTATCCTTAGAGCTTGTGCTTTTCCCCATAAATGTTATCTAAACAGAATCACGAAGTCCATAGACTTTTCGGAATCCTTCTTTTCACTTTACGTAATACCTCTGAGGTTCGTCCACATTGCTATAGTTTTCAATAGATTATTTTCATCGCTGAAAGCGGTACAGTGAAGGGACTCATCAGAATTTACTCATGGAATTATTACAAATCTGAAGTGTTAACATTTAAAAACATGGAGGTGATCACTGAAAGGCTGCCTAGTTCCATAAAGAACCCAATAAAGTGACTGCACTAATTTTTTCTATGAAAAGGTTGTTACAGCAGTAACGCGCAACTTACTGTAGAATTTTAGCAATGCATCTCCCGAATTCTCCCAAAATACCATGTGATAAGTTGGGGGGTGGAGAGTGAGCTAGATGACAGTGGAGTAAGGAGGAGTCACAGCTGGCTGGACAATGAAACCTAAAGCGTGGACTTAAGGGCAGTTGTCAACCCTGAAGGACATCTCCAGTAGAGCGCTACCACGCTCTCTCATTAATTCCACTCCTCTCAACATGTTAATCGGCAATGTGGTTGAAGGCATCATGGATTTGTAACTTAATGGCTGGCATTAAAATAGAGAGGAAAATTCC
Organism: Desmodus rotundus; assembly: GCF_022682495.2. Classification (NCBI taxonomy): domain Eukaryota; kingdom Metazoa; phylum Chordata; class Mammalia; order Chiroptera; family Phyllostomidae; genus Desmodus; species Desmodus rotundus. Next base: position 15,822,459 of record NC_071397.1, on the reverse strand, counting down.
TGCACTGGATAGCAGAACCAACGTGCAGAAATACCTTAATGTGGTAAAAAGCTTAGTTGGTGGGCCAAAATCAATGAGGTGAAATTTAGGGGAGATTAAGGAAAGCGTATCCACGTGCAGTACACTGAGAGAGATCTGACTGAAGAGGAATTCTTGAGAAAATGTCTTACCAAATGAGTAAGTCTAAACTAAAAAAAGCCCAGGTCAAAATATGAGGTTTGGATCCTAGCTAGTCAGGCTTAGTAGCTGTATTTACTTTCAACCATTCTTTCTGTCTCTAACTAGATTCCAGCTCATTGATTTCATTTCCCATTACTAATTTCGCACTGAAGAACAGGAAGGTTCTGACAACTGACTGTGAGCAATATAATCACCTGCTGAGAAAATCTAGGCTGCTGTTGTTTATGGCACCTGATGTTAGAGAAAATGTAACTTATATTTAACAGTCATCTTCTTAATTTTATTCATGGTTTTAAAAACTCCTATTTGGCTAGCCCTCCCAATTAACATTCTCTAGAGCATCTTTCTGCAACATAAACCATCTCTTCAAATAGGCTGAGTTCAGGAAAGTAGTGACTGTGTGCCTGATCCAGAAGTGAGGCTCTACTTTATGACTTCTCCTGTGACTATCGGGCATGCTCCTATTGCAGCAACTGAAGGGACACCAGCGGGTAGAACACCCGTACTGGAGAGACTGTGTGTGTGCACGTGCACCTGTGGACTTACACTGTTTTCGCCTTTTTATAAGGTGGCTTTCTAACCTCTTCTTGACCAATGGACTTGACCTGAATAAGTTTTGATAAAGAATTTAACTTTTAAAAGGAAAATATGTTGCAACAGTTCAAACTGTATTTTCTATCAGTAGGGTTAAAAGGGAAGACATCGAGACTCAGAAATGAAAAAGGTAATAGAGGATGAAAGAGAAGAGACTGCTATTTGAAAGACAATACATTATAATCCTTCTTTTCTCCTGTGTAGTTTTGCTCATCAGATGTTAGTGACACTCCGTCTTTAATGCAAACAGTGTTTGTACTTGTAACCTACAGTCGTGTGCCACAAAATGATGTTTCGGTCAATGACAGACAACATGTACAACGGTCCTACACACCACCTAGGTTTCCGTAAGTACATTCCATGATGTTCACACAGTGAGGAGGTTGCCTAAGGATGCAGTTCTCAGAAAGTATCCCCATCGTGAAGGGGAACATGACTATACTTGACATTAATGATGAGGACTATCAATAAACCTCCATACAATAAAAATTTCACAAACTTTTCTTCATACCTTGTGATCTTTGGTTAAGGGCATTTTTTCTCAGGGCCAAGGCTTTATGTATTTATTTTTAAAATCTCAAAACCTTCATTATTTATTTGAAATGGAAGTTAACATAGGATTCTGAATGGAAAGTCTACCAGAGGGACAAGAACTATTTTACTTTCCTTAATCTGAGTAAATATGGTTTACCTTTCACTAGCTTTGTTCTAAGCTAAAGAAGAATTACAAAGCTGTTTCCATATTGCTGTAATAGTCCTTGAGAAATGCTTTATCATTACTGATTTGTCTAAGCTAATTTAAATTAAACCACTGAAGCAATTTTCTAAAACATAGCCTAAAGCAAACTTCTGTGGAATCATCCCCTGGATTTTTCCCATCTTGGCAAGAGTAGGGCCTGTGTTCCAGCATGTTCTTTCTACCCACTAAGCAAACACTGATTTAATACGTATTGAAAAGAAAAGGAAGGCCTCATTATTGTTCAAAAAACTAAAAATGGACTTGCCTTTTCACTCGGCAATTCCACTGCAGGGATTATACTCTAAGAATCCTGAAACACCAATTCAAAAGAACCTATGCACCCCAATGTTCATAGCAGTGCAATTTACAATAGCCAAGTGCTAGAAGCAACCTAAGTGTCCATGAGTAAATGAGTGGATTAAAAAAAACTATGGTACATTGATACAATGGAATACTATGCAACAGAAAGAAAGAAGGAACTCCTACCATTTGCAATAGCATGGGTGGAACTGGAGAGCAGTATGCTAAGTAAAATAAGCCAGGTGGTGAAAGACAAATGCCATAGGATCTCACCTATAAGTGGAATCTAATTAACAAAACAAACAAATGAGTGAGCAAAATAGAACTAGATACATGGAAATAAAGAACAAACTTATAGTGACCCGAGGGGAACAATGTGGGAACAATGGGGGAGAGAAGGGGAAGGGACAAAGAACAAGTGTAAAGGACAAATGGACAAAGACAATGGGGTGGGGTGGGGGGAGGATTGAAAATGGGAATGGGGAGGGGAGGGTGGAGGAGAGTAATGGTGGGGGGGAGGATGAGGAGAACTGTAACTGAACAATAGTTAACAAAAAAAAAAAGAAAGAAAGAAAAGAAGAAAGCCTTATCAGTATTTGCCACTGAAGACTGGGTCACTCAGTTGTGTCTGACACCATGGATGGTTCTTTTCTTGCTTTCTTTTGATACACAAAATGCTGGAAGTAATAGATACTATTATGCTACAAAGTAGAAGACTGACAATCAAGAGAAAACAGCCGACTACTATCATCATTTAGGTAATAAGAGTAAAGGCAAATTACATTTTGTCAAATTTAAACTTTCTACCTTGACAAGCAAACTTCTCTTCCTCCGTTGTTTTTGACATGTGGCAAGGTTGAAAGAGTTTGGGCTAGTAGTCCTATTAGTTTGTTATTGTTGCATTATTCCAATGGGTGTTTGCTATCGTACATTATCGTATATCTCTGATTTTCCGAATTGCATACAGATGCCACTGTCATCAACTTCAGTTCTCTTTTTTGGCCTCGGGCAGTCATGCAAGCAGCAAGATTTAAAGGGAAGACAAGTGTGTTTTCCTCCCCGGCTGGATTATTCAGCTACTGCAGGCTTAGGTCCAAATATAGCCCCAGGCTCAGTCTGTATCCCCACTATTGTTTTTGGTGAAGGCCAGAAAAGTGCCTTCCTGCGCTCATGGGAACAGCTGTGAGGGCAGGAGGCTGGGAAACAGGCCCTGGAGAACATGGGCAAAGGATTGTGGGGCTTCTTTTCAAAACCTTACTTCTTTTCAGAGCTCCGAGGGTAAGGCCCTTCATCTCTCTGAAGCAGCACAACCCCTGAATATAGGCCATGGAGAAAGACCTCTCCATGAGGGAAGTAGCTGGGTGCTATTCTCCTAGAACTTGATGACATCTCTCCTTTGTAGCCTAACTGGTTGAGGAGATAGAGGAAAAGGAAAACTGGCTGACTGTATTTATCTTCCTATATTATCCCACGGTCCCAAGTGATTTTGAAATGGAGTTTAATTAAGGTGCACATATAAGGTATGTAGTTCTTTGGTGGCTAGAAATCACTGAGGTTTACTCATTAGCAAGACCCTCACAGCCCACTCACAAATGTTCTGTGGTTCCTTCATGGTGTGGTTCTCAACTCTAAATATATATGAGAAACACCCAGGGAGCTTAATTAAGAAAATATCAATGTGTGGACCCCACCCCAAAGATCCTGCTTTAATGGGTTGGAGATGGGTCCAAATCATCAGTATTTTTAAAACAGTTTAAATGCAGCTGAGGAGTTGGGGTGTCCCTTAGGGCCTAGAAATAACACCAAACTACCGTGTCTGCTATCATTTTGGGGAAATGGAGGATGATGAAGTTCTTCAGCATTTTCCCCAAGAACTTCTATAGAACCTGAGACCTATGGAATATTAATGAGTTTTCTGAGGGGAAAAGTTTCTGTGATCCAGTTTGAAAAACATGGGACTAAGCATTCTTTCCATTCAAAAATGGCTCCATTCGAAAGGCCCTGGGAGCCTTTGACACACTCATGTGTACTGCATACTTCAAGAGTTGTGTAACCCTCAGGGTTTCTTGTTCCAAGAAATAGTGGATCATGAGACGCTTTTAAGGTGCATCTCAGGGGCCTCATGCTCCATGAAAGGCGCTGTGGAGACATGTGTTTATGAGAGCCCTGAGTCTCTGTGGGACTGGGAGATGAGTTGCCTCCTCATCCCCCAAAGGTCACATTTCTCCTGCTCTTCTCAGCCACGAACTCTGAGTTCCCAAAATGGACTCGGTCCTGGGGGCTTCATTTTACTTCGATCCAGCTCCTTAGAAAAGGAGGCTAAGGACACAGTCACTGCCCACACATTAGGAGACACCAAAGTCAATCACATCCAAGTCAACTTTTTGAAGGTAAAGACATTTTTTTTGATATTTGTATCCTACTTTTTTTTTACATTGGGCAAAGAGCTTTTAGGGATAAATAATCCATTTCTTTATATTTCTCCTTCTTAGACCACTCATATTTTCTATAGTATAGGGGAATTGAGACACTAATCTTAGGACTCTCATGTTTTTAGCTAAATTGTATTTAACTGTTAACTTTTTAAAATAAATGAGTGACTAAAACACAAGGAGAAGAAAGGAGATCATATGGAAATGTAGCATAAATAAAGGTGTAGAATGCAGCAGTATATCAACAATGGGGAAAACATCACTGGATGAGAGGAGCTTCAGAGATGGTCCAGCTTCACTGCATTGATTGACAGAGGAACGTGCAGAGGCTGGACTGGCGCAGCACCCGCTCTAAATCCACACTCCCAGCTGGTGACCAGGGGAAGACTGAGCTAGGCCCCCTGACATCTGTCCTGACTGTGTCCCACAATCTCGTGCTTTCTCCCTTTGACTGACTCCCAATCCATAGCTCAAAAACTAGAAATTATTTAAATAAAGATTTACCAAAATTCTTCCCCAATGTATGCATTCCCCCAAATCAATTATTTGCATATAATGATGGCGGGCCATGTTTGCAACTTGTTATTAAGAAACAGTTGTGCCCTGAAGGGTATGGCTCAGTGGGTTGGGCATTGCCTTAAACACTGAAAGGTCACCGGTTCAATCCCCAGTCAGGGCACATGCCTGGGTTTCAGGCCAGGTCCCCAGGTGGGGGCATGCGAAAGGCAACAAGCTGGGTCAGTGTGTTCCCATCAATGTTTCTCTCCCTTTCTTTCTCTCTCCCTTCCTCTTTCTCCAAAAATAAATAAATACAATTTTAGAAAATAAACCATTACCTCTGGTTTCTTTTATTTGAGTTACTAACCTCCTACATGCTGAACCTAAAAATCCATAAAAATGCCATCAAATGACTTGCTTCTATGTATATATCTCCTGCAGCATTTGCTATTGCGAAGTACAATGACTACTGGCAACTGATTTAATTCTTTAACTTCCTACTTACTGTTAAGTGAATGTAAGTGACTTCATGCAGGTGCATACTAGAAGTGCATCATGGTTCCATTTGTCTGTTAAGGAAGTGAAAACTGCACCCCGTTTCATTTTTAGTCGATATTGTTGCTAGTGAAAGTTTTACTTCAAGGGAGACTTTTCTTGTCTGTAAATACAGACTATCCTTGCTTACTTAACTGGCGAATAAGACCTGATGAGTATGTTTTCTTTTCTTTGTACCTGAAAATGGCACTCACTTTTGGAGTTTTAAGTTTTAAAGTTTAATTTCAACCCTACATAAAGGATCTGAAGTTTGGAAAACATAGGATTCTTTTTTTCTTCACAAGTTAGGCTCACAGTCTCCAATATTCTTAAAGAAAATGGGCTTATATGTCCCCTTGAACTGGGCAGAACATCCTGAAGGAGGCTTAATCATTTTATTTCTTAAATGCTAAGCTTACCCCTGGGTGGTGTGGCTCAGTGGATTGAGTGCCGGCCTGCGAACCAGTGTCCTGGTTCTATTCCCAGTCAGGGCACATGCCTGGGTTGCAGGCCAGGTCCCCAGTAAGGGGCGCATGACAAGCAACCACACATTGATGTTTCTCTTCCTCTCTTTCCTCCCTCCCCTTCTCTAAAAATAAATAAATAAAATCTCTTAAAAAATGCTAAGTTTAGTTGTGCAATTCATTTCAGGTGTTTTCTTTGGGGCTTGGAGATTTAATGAAAAGTTCTTCATTTCTCTTCTGGCACTGAAAAATACTTTTGCAAGGTTAAGAAATTCATCCACTCCAGATTACCTTCCCTGCCACGTACTGTCCAAAGTTGGGGGTGGGGGTGGGAGAAGTATGCACACTGTAGGCTTTCTGGAGAAGACCAAACATGCTCAGGTTTAAGTAAAAAGAAAGGACTTCTCCCCAGCATGTTGCCAAGCACACAGAACTCAGATGACGCTAGTTGAGCTGACTAGAATGCGTGACATATGTGAAACACTAAAGGAAATAGATATGAATGGCCCAGGAAGAGAAACTCAGAGAGACATGAGAGCTGTCCTTAGAAATTGGGAGGAAAACAGGATTGAACTGACTCTGTAAAGCTTCTAAGGAGGGGGACGTTAGGGGGACGGATGTTGCCTTATTGGAAAAAAAGGCATTTCTAATAGAGCTGTCAGACATAGTAGGGACACCTCGGCAAGAGCTGTCTATCACTGAAAGTTTTCAAGCCTGGAATGGGTGACAACTTGACAGCGTTGCTGAACAGAAGATCCAAATATTGAGGAACAGTGGGAAATGTAAAGGGGCTTTCAACAGTGAGAATCAATGAAAAAAATGAATTACAAGCGAAGAGTTATCTGGGAATGCCTGTACCTTTCTTATTTTCAAAGCATTATGGGTGTAGTAGGAGGATCTATTTGTAAGGTGTGATATCAGCACACTTTTTGACTCAAATAGGAGAATTAAGCCCATTGATCATTTCACTTCTCTAGCCCATGGCCTCGGGGAATGAATCAGTGGAGGTTTCATCTAAGACCTAACACAGATATCACCATAATCTACATTTATTAACATGTTTATTGGGCATATACTATGTGCTAAGTAGTGTGGATAAAAAAATGGAAGCCTTTCCTGGTTGCTCCAAGTAATTGCCTGCACTCTGCTTAATTCTCTATTAAAAAATCTGTCTCATTTAAGTCTTTGAATGTAATTATCTTCCACATTAGAATTTCCTAAAGAATGGGGCAATCCTTTAGTTATCTTTGCACCACCTGACTTTAGCACATTAAAATATTAGAAACAATAAAATTTCAGGCTCCCAAGGGAGTGCAAAGAAAGAAAAAATTTCCCATTTTTCTATTAGGCTGTTCTCTCTGAACCAAGTATTAAAGATAGTCTAACTTCCTCCGGTTGTTCTTGTTATCAGATGCTTGATGTCAAATTCAGTGTGATTCTGAGAACATAAGAGGCAAAGAAGTAAAAGTTAAGATGTCCTGAGATCTCAAAGAGGAGAATTCCTAACATTTCAGAAAATTAGGGCTCTGGGTTTCTTCTGCAGCTCAGTCTGTTCTGCGCGCGGAACCCCAGGCCTAGTTACCATCACCATTCCTGGGAATCGCACCTGCAGAGTCTCCCACAGGCTTCAGTCCACTGTCTTCCCCCTTCCAGTAGGAGTTGTGGTGTCTGCTGTGTTCTCTACAGCAAGACACTTTTTGTGTGGTAGTCAGTAAATTATAAATAGTGAATAAAGCTGCCTCCTGTCATTTTGACGGAAACAGCCGCTTTCCTGGCTGTGAATCACGAGGAGGGCCACTGCAGGCCTGGTGTTCTGCTCTGCATCCAGGGCACTCTCATACGTCAGCTACCACAGAAAATGGGAATAGTTATCCGTGCTTTCCAAAGGCAGAGCATTCCTGAGCTTTACCTGGATGTTTACAGCCTGCCGAAAGTAAGTCACAGTTGTTAAGGTGCAAGGATCAGCCACCCTGTGAGGTGTAATTCAAGTGCTCTGCATTGGGAAGGAGATGTTGACTAGGTAAAATAGTGGCACAAGTTGATGCTACTATTTAGGGCATCCTCTATGCCCATCCAATCGTGCTCTCCTTCTTTCTCAGCCAGCACTCAGCAAAAACTCTAAAATCACACTCTGTCCCTGGATTATTTTCAAAGTTAGATGTGACACGCTTCCTTTCTAACTAATTTTTCTCTTGAGCTTGAACTTCTATCAAAATTAAAGTTACCACTCTCAGTAGGAAGTTATGAAAAGGGCATTCCCTATGCTAACATTTTACCCAGATTATAAGCAGAATAAGTGATGTAGAATCTCTTTAATACATTAATGTACGAAGCTTTCCATAATTCTCAGTGTCACTTTAAAAATGAATAAAAGTTGTTTTTCTTTCCATAAAAAGGGCTAATCGCCTAGGAATATGCTAGGATCATGGTTCTTAAAGCTGCCTAACTATCAGAATCAACTTCAGATCTGCAAATAACAGGTGCCTGAGTGCAGCTGTAGAACAGTTGAATCAGATCTTCACAAAGGTACTCCAGGTCCTTAAGACTTTTAAAAAGCTCCAAGAGAGAGTCCACTATGAAGCCAGGGCTACACTTGTAAAGTGAGCAGTCTCTTTCAAGGTCAGATAACAAGCTGAATTTTATCATTCTATTAAGATGATCTATTGAGGCTACTTTTAATAAATGCACAGTAAAAAACAAAAATACACACTTTTTAATTCAGTCTACACTAGACTTCAATCTGGGTTTTAACTGGAAATGTTTAAACCATGTTTAAACCTTTTGTTTCAAAGGATATACAGCAGTCCCTTGAATAACAACAGCAGGTCCTTGAATAACACTATTTCATTATAGCATCGATGAGATGCCTTATGCCTTAACTCTTGCTTGTATCAATTAGCCTATGCTAAAATGGGTTTCATTATCCACTGTTTCACTTAAAGTTGCAGAATCTATTGGTGACATTGCGATCTTAATGTAATTGAAGACATGCAAAAGAATGAAATTGAACACATCTTATACCATATATGAAAATTAACTCAAAATGGATCAAAGACCTAAATATAAGACTTGAAACTATAATGCTCTTACAGGAAAACAGTAGGATGAAAGCTCATGACATTGGATTTAGCAAGGATTTCCTGAATATGACACAGAAGGAACAGGCAACAAAAGTAAAAATAGGCAAATCGAACTATATCAAAACTCCTGTGCATCAAAGAACACAATCAACAGAATAAAATGGCAACCTATAAATGGGAGAAAATATTTACAAATCATAGCCTAATATGGGGTTAATGTCCAGGATATATAAAGAACTCCTAAAAACAATAAAAATCAAATAAGCAGATTAAAAAATGGGCAAAGGATATGAATGGACATTTCTCCAAAGATGACACAGAAATGGCCAAGAAGCATACAAAAAGGTGCTTAACATCATTAATCACTAGGGAAATGCAAATCAAAACCATAATGGATATCTCTTTCCACTAATTAGGACAGCTAATTAAAATAAAAATAAAATAAAAAAAACAAGTAAATAACAAGTGATGGCCAGGATATGGAGGAATTAAATAAAATCCTGGACAGTGTGGGTGGGAACATGAAATGGTACAGCCACTGTGGAAAACAGTATGGCAGTTTCTCGACAGAGTTACAATATGACATGGCCATTCTGCTACTGGGTATATATCACAAAGAACTGAAAGTAGGATCTTGAAGAGATATTTGCACACCCATGTTCACAGCAACACTATGCACCATAGTCAAGAGGTGGAAGCGACCTAAGTGTCCACTGATGGAGGAATGGATAAGCAAAATGTCACATACACATCCACGGAATATTATGCAGCCTTAGAAGGAAGAAAATTTATTTAACATGTTACAACATAGCTGAACCCTGAGGACATTATGCTAAGTGAAATAAACCAGTGACAAGAAAACAGATACTGTATGATTCTACTTATATGAGACATTTAGAAAGTACTCAAGTTCATAGAGACAGAAAGTAAAATGGTCATTGCCAGGGGCTGGGGGAAGTGAGGAATGGGAAGTTGTTATTTAATTGTTTTAGTTTAGAGGGTAAAATTTTACCTTATGTGTTTTTTTTTACCATAATTTTAAAAAGGCATAATTTAGGAAATTTGCTATAAAGTGAGTTTGGTTAAGTGATGTCTATCATCATACTGCCTCCCACTGTAAAATTAAAAGATTTCATTTATATAAATAACCTGGAATGTGGTTAAAAATAAATGAAAAATCTGGCAAACATTAAAAAAAGCATAGTAAATGGGTTTCATAACCTTCTGATAACAAAATACTCAACATACAAATAACACCAAAATTTCATAGATCAAACTTTTATAAGTAGATTCACCATGTAGTGTTAACTGCTTTAAGTTATGGTTATGTGTTTCATTTTTAAAAAAGATTTTATTTACTTATTTTTAGAGAGAGGGGAAAGGAGAGAGAAAGAGAGGGAGAGAAACCTCAATATGTGGTTGCCCCTCATGTGCCCAGTACTGGGGACCTGGCCCACAACCCAGGCATGTGTCCAGACTGGGAATCGAACCAGTGACCCTTTGGTTCACAGGCTGGCACTCAATCTATTGAGCCACACCAGCTAGGGCTGGTTATGTGTTTCAAATGGTTGTGATTGAGAATCTCCAGCCACGAATAATCTTGAGAGTTTTACACCCAAGATATAATCTCTCTCTCTCTTTTTTTAAACTGAGAATTGGAGGAGCAATTTACCATATATTTTAGTCTTCTCTGGGAGACACCAGACTACTCTGTTACCATATTTTGCATGGAGATGTCAATAAGAGCGTATGAAGCCCATTTGGGAAACATTCAGCTTAAGTTAGAAGCAAAAGTTTTCTTTAAAGAGTTCTCTGGCATTAAATTGGCAAATGACTAAAGTATCAACACATTAGCAGATTGTCGCTATACTGAGCAAACAAATGATTTGACTGTTTATTTCACACTGTAGCTGATATTAGCTTTACACATTTATGCTGTATTTTATTTTGAGCTCACTGTCTGATGAAGGCTACAGTATCTATAATTGGAAATAACCTATAGACATGACATAGAGTTCCGATTCTCTTTATTTGAACAGCAAGTTCCTCCTTAGAATACATTTGTAACTTAAACTTCCTTAAATCCAGAATTGAATCTGTATAAAAATTATTAAGTTCTGACTTAAACTTCAGTAAAAATTATGGATGTTTTTAGTATGTGCACATACAAAACTATGTGTAGAGATGCGATAGTGGAGCAATCTATCCCTATTAACCTGGATCCGCAGTGGAGTAAACAATACGACATTTATAGGAATGCTTACTTTGTATCCATTTTCTCATTTCGGCTCACTACCACGCCACCTTATAATGGAGGGGTTTTTATTCCACTTACAGCTAAGGAGAGAAAGGCTTGGAAAGAGTCCATACGTTACCCTAAACAACCCGGCTCAGATGTGTAAGGGTCTAAATTTGAAGACGGTTCTATTGATTCCAAATGTCTACGTGTCTAGGCATTACATTTTCCTCCAGTTTTAAACACTGCTCTTCACTAACCCAAATGAGTCATAGGAGAAAAGTCCTGTGCACTATATACACTTCGTACATTTTTAGAAGACAAATACTAAGTTTAGTCTTTGGAGGTATGTCTGTTACATTCTGAGGAGCCTTATGATATTATAGAAACTAAAATGTTATATTTAACATCTCTGATCCTGAAGATAAAATTCCAAATTATTTAAGTACCCTTCTTTATTAGAATAGCGTATTCCCCTCAACAGCATTATGATCATTGAAAAGTATTAAACATATTTTAAAATTTAATGTTAATGTTTAAAATTTAAACATGATTCTTTTCTTAGCATTTTTAAACTAAGTGGTGCTAATTAAAAGGCAATAAATATTTTTATGTTGGTGAGAAACATCCTGTAGGCATTGAATTCTGAAGTTTTAAATTGGAATACACCTGAATAGTTATATGTTCTTTTCTACATTGTATCCAGGGCATAAGTTAACTAGGAAAAAATAGTTCTATTCTTTTCCTAATCCTCTCAAAAATAAAATTCAAAATATGGTTTTTACAATATATTCCAGGCCCTTTAAATATGTTTGTGTGGACTAACTTAAGAACCATTTGCAGTTTCTAGTTGTGTAGAAATTATACTCCTGGAAAATCAGTCTATAACATCCCATTAATTTTGTTATATCATTTATTCATTCAAAAATTAAACTAATCAAGGTTTTAAAAAACCGTTTAAAGGATTTCAGACTCCTGATCCAAAAGTGTGATTATCTGAAATAACAGTGTCTACTTTCCAAGTCATAACTTCTTAATAATCACACAAAGATATTAAATATTCTTATCCAAAATGATTCATGCATTAGCTATTTTTACAATTTTATCTTATCAGGGGTGTCAAACTCATTTTCACCAAGGGCCACATCAGCCTCGCAGTCACCTTCAAAGGGCCAAATGTAATTTCAGCTCTTTAACAGTTCAGTAGTAGTTACATTTACTCAGTCCTAAAATTATGTCAGCGCCTGTCTTAGGTGCTTGGAATTTCAAAAGCTTCAGTCAGTCACCATATATATATGTCATATCTCTAAATGGAATTGTGATAGGAAAACAAAAATGTCTGGGTTAGTAAAGACAGTTTTAACAGTATAACAAGAGAGTTTAAGCCCATGAGAAAACCAGCCTTACCTGAAATGTGTTAAGTGTCTCTGGATGTCCAGGTCTAGAATTGGAGTGGGTCTGGAGGATCCCAGTGGTGACCTATCTTGGCTCAGGAGATCTTGGAATTCTTTACAAATTTGTCTAAAATAAAAGATTCAAAGTTGGAGTTGAACTCTTGAAATGGGGCTTTAATTTCATCCCGTGGGATTTTGTTAAGGTTTGTTTTCCCATGGACAAGAGGACTAGACAAAATTTCATAAAGCAAACTGCGGAGTTCCGTCCACATCATGCAGATGAGGGGCACAGGAGCTTCTCTCTCAGCACAGCATTATCATAAACTTTTCCAGGGAGTAACAGTCCAGGGGCCTTGATAAAGCCAAGGTTAATTTTAAAATGAATATTCATAGGTTAACCTAAGGATAGGGAAAACTGGTATGAAAGGATCACAATTAATAATTATTTTTTAATTAAAATATGACATTGGATGATATCATATCTGTAAAGAAGTTTAAATCAAGTTACGGGCATCTTTCAGAGCCATGATTCAAGAACACTTTGGAAAATCCTTTTTTTCCCAATATTTCATCATAATTCAGACTCTTGTGGACTAAATTTGCATCTAAATATTTGACGTAGATGTTACTTATGTGGATGTAGTCCACCTGCCTCGCAGAAATGATTACCATGCTCCATGTAAGAGCATTGGCTGGCTGCCTTTCTTATTTTCAATGATTATGACTGCTGATCATTGGTTTCAGTTTTTACTGCCACGTTACCATGTATGCTGTAGAACCGTAAAGCCTTTGTCATACGTAATCCAAACAATATAATTCTAAAGAAGTAACCCATACAGAAACAGTTATTAAAACAACAAAACACTAGATTAACACAGTAGCTAAAGAGTGAAGTAAAGGACTCCCTAGGAATTGCTGGAAAGAGTTTATCTCCTCAAGTGATGTCACTCTATATACAAGGGATAATATGATAGTGATTAGGTTTATTTGTCTGGACTTAAAATGGGCATTCACAAAAGTGTCATGATGTAGCCCTGACTATAATTATCAATATAGCCAAGGAAAAGTATAGAAGGGTCAATGTATTCCAAGTGAACGTCACACCATGGACCCAGCCACTAATTCCTCCCCAAAGCATGTGTCATCAACAAATAACTACTGAAAGATGACAAAATGTCTTGAAGCACAAATAAAATATCGCTACGTTAAAATCAGTGGAGTCTTGTTTATTATTATGTGCCTAAAATTTACTGAATTCTTCCAAAGATCATTTGTGATTTTTTCCCCTTTTAATTATTTAATTGGGGGTGACTCTGGTTAATAAAATTATACAGATTTCAGTGCACAATTCCACAACACACCATCTGTACACTGTACTGTGTGTTCACCACCCCAAGTCAGGCCTCCCTCCATCACTATTTATCCCCCTTATACTTTCCTCCACCTCCCCCCCAACCCCCTCCCCCAAGGCAATCTCCACACTGTTGTCATTTTTTCCCTTTTTTTTACTCAATCCCTCCATACCCACCTACCCAGCCCCCCAACCTCCAACCCACCCTTGACAGATGTCAGCCTGCTCTCTATGTGAGTCTGTCTCTATTTTGCTTGTTAGTTCATTTTGTTCACTAGATTCCACATATGAGTAAAATCATATTATACTTGTCTTTGTAAATTTTTAAATGAACAATGAGCCCCAGGTTTATTGCCAGTGTTCAAATATTGCTTCATTTCACAGAATTTGCCTTATTCATTTTGAACACAGGTGAAAGAGAATCACGGGGAGAGGAAAACGAATGAACAGGGACAAGTCTGTACCTGCGCTAAAGCAAATGGAATCCTCCATATTCCCCTGCTGATGTTTGATTGAGTCTCTGAGATACAGCATCTAAACACATGCTTTTCACACGTGTGAACTTTCATTGAGAATATTTGATCTGAAGTCACTTTTTCTGTTCTGAGTTAGACTCAGTTGTCAGACTTTCAAGTATATACCCTATTTTTAATAGATAAACAGCAACTAAGCTCAGTGTTTGATGGCATCAAATGACAATTTTTGTGGGCATCATTAACTGTTGCACATTGTGTTATTTAATCGTTGGCTATATTATCTTTGCTTTTAGTAAATTTCTAACTAAGTTTTTAAATACAGATTGACATTATCACATTTCAGACTGGCAAAATGAATTATTCTCTGGAAGGCCATCAGTGTGATCCATTAGTACAAAGAAATATTAAAGTCGTTTAAAGATAACTTTAAATTTTCTATCGAATTAAAATATATTAAAAACTTAAAATGAAGGCTGAAACATTGCTTTAGTTCTTGTGTTATATTAAGGGAATTACGTGGATATTTGAGTAAACTAATTTATACGTTAGCATATCAACTTCCTTACTATATAAATAATATGACAAGTTACAATTAACTTAAAGCTGATGAAGAAATGAGGAAGAAACAAATAGTGGAAAAATTTACCTTATGCTAAAGCAATTCAACTACACACACATAAAGCTGTATCAGGAGAAGTTTCAGAATTCTCAATCTTTGATATTTGATTCTGCTGTTTAACTCACTGACTTAGGACAGCTTCTATACTTGAAAACAGATGACAAATCTGTAGAGACCCCTTAGGCAACCATCATTAATTACCATTTCATTATGACACAAAGTTATTATTTTTATGCTTAGTTTAATTCGTATTTAACATTTTATTTATGAAGCTACAATAAAGAAATATTCTTATTTCTTCAAACAAAATGTCACATTATGAATTATGTAACACAAGATGATCTTCGATGAATCATAAATTCTAATTTTATCACTTACGTCATTGTCCTTAAGGACACAATTTTTAGCTGGTGTGAATTTAAAGTTCTGTATTTCCTCAATGATGATTAACGGGAATGGTAACACTCAATTAAAACTTGGTAACTATTCTGCTTTACCTTTATGTAGATCAGATGTTAATCACATTTAGTTCTAAATTTAATGAAGATGTTTAAATATGTTTCTACAAATCAAATAAATGTTTTGTCTGGTACATTTTAGATTTTAAAAATTGCCTATCTATTCTCACAAATAACTATCTAATTACACCAAAGCATTTTGGTTAATCAACAAAGCACTAGCAATGAAGAGGAATTGCGAGGCTGACACTTAATCAAGGGACCTTCATACAATGATGTACTTGGCAATATAATGAAATATAACTGAATCTGTTATTCATAGAGATGAGAAGGAAATATGTACATCAATCTTCTGATACAGATCAGCAATTGGATCTCTTGTACAAAGAATTTTGAATGTGGTACATATTTCTGACATAATTATCACAGTCTTGTGAATCAAGGTGAGCTGTGAGAATATAATGAATATTTATGTAGGCTACTTAATTTCGACTCTGAGTATTTTAATTGAAAATAGCCAGCGCTTTACCATTGGAAAATTAGAAACCACTCAGAGTACATGTTGGATCCATTTGTGAGTTGCAGAAAAAGCATGTTATTCCTACACATCCTTAGTTTATCTACTTATATTAATGACTACTGGTATTGTGTGTTTGCTATGATGGCATAGTTTCTGGTTCTTAATTCTATTTCAAATCATTTCATAAGAAGATGGGATGAATATAAATAACCAAAACGACAAAAAATTTGTAAATACCCTCTCCTAATCTCTAGATGTTTATGGACTATATACTTCATGTAAGACGTGATCATTGAAGCTAGTGAACTCAATTTTTTACTGATATTTAATGGCCTGCAAGTGTTCAGCTATGGGCAGAAGAATCAAAGAAAATTACATGTTCTCACAATATTTTGACCTTTGATTTAACAAAATATTGTTAAATCACCTGACATAATATACTTGAGCTAGATCCCAGGTAAAAGGAAAATACGACTACCCAGTTGAATCCACTACACTAAAATAGATGTCTCAGCATAACTTTGACAAATACGGAAGTATCTCTCTTCCCTCAAGTTCTTGTAACATTTATTTCTGCGAAAACGAAACCTCAGCATCATTTTGAATACACGGACTCCCACACACTTAAACAGAGTGATGGAAGCTCCCAAGAAAATTGACTTGCGTTTGGAAAGTTAACAGAGGCTGTGGTGGTAGTGGGCAACAGTTATAAAACCATTCCTGGGGGAAGGAGGGCCCGAAGAAGGATTTCTCTGGTTTAGGGGGTGGAAGACTTAGAACATGCACAATGAAACTACAACCAAGTGATTCTGAGGTAGAAAATACGAAGTGTTTTCTCTTGGGTAACTTGTATTTTGGGATAACAGTGTCATTCAGCTACATCACATGAATGCTAACACGGGGAAATCCATAGGATCCTGGCAGCTAGAATGATATGCTTCGAGAACACCTGGGGGATGCTACCTATTTTCTAGCACTGTGGATTTCTCTTTATCTGTAACGAGTCTTTATATTCTCCTGAGATTATATTAAGGATCCCAACTAACTAACTACATGTACTTTCAGTTCCTTCTGGAGAAACTGAAGTATGACTGATATAG
Source organism: Desmodus rotundus (assembly GCF_022682495.2). Lineage (NCBI taxonomy): Eukaryota > Metazoa > Chordata > Mammalia > Chiroptera > Phyllostomidae > Desmodus > Desmodus rotundus. Next base: position 15,805,484 of record NC_071397.1, on the reverse strand, counting down.
ACCCCTTTGGGAAAGAGTAGAAGCAAGATAACAGTGGACACTCCGCCCACGTCCATAAGAGAAACAACACATAAAGTCCAGGTTTAGGTCTTCCTGTAGTAAGTGCTCAGGAGCTTCCACAGCACAAAGTTTATTCCCAGATGTTAAATCCAGATCTACACCTGACTTACAATTTTCTTTCCCTAAATCTTGGTCTTCATTCTTCCTGCTATACCTTTCCCCTTTATCTCCTTGTTTTGCTTATTCTCCTCTCCTTTACCACTTTCTTTTGTTTTCTTTCTCTTTGGGGCAAGATAAGAGAATTTCTGGTACTCTCAGAAAAGCAATGCATAAATATATGCCAAACCCATTTGGCCACAGCCATAAGCAGCACAAAACCCAAATAAAGCACTCAAGTGTCTTGGGCAAACCTGTTAGGTGGTAGGTGTCCCATATAAACCCTTACATTTGTAGGAAGACCTATGTTACATTGTAAATTGGTGGAAGAAGGAATATGTACTTCTGGTTTTATTCATTTTTAGTTGATTTAAGTCCTAGCAACATCTTGTAAAGTCGTTTTTTCATCAGTTTATATGAAGCAGTGTTTCTAACACTGTCTACCTTATGCTTTCTCTTTAAAAATTTCTCCCAAGTAAGAAACTAACTTGTAAATAATAATTTAGCCACCTGGGACTATTAGTTCTAAGTTATTAATGGTCTCTATGTAGCAATAACTTACTTTAATAAAGAGAAGACAGAAAGAATGAGCTATTACCTAAAAGATTTTTCTCTAAAAACGTGAACATGACTTGCAGCAGTACTTCTGTTCTGCTGGGTTTTCACACAGTATATGGTAGTTCTTTTATTAATTATCCAAGAACTTTCAAGTTTGAGGGAATTTAAAGTCATCTTATGCATGCTTCCCTTTCCCTACAACATTTTTCTTATTATTTTAATTCACGTTTTAATTGGATTTTTCTCCCAAGTTTCAGAAGCTTTCTCATATGTTATACCTTTTTCTTTTCAACAATGTTACCATAGGAGACGGGTTATACATGGATTATTTGCTTCATTGTATACCAGACGGGGGCCCTGATGGCCCTCCTTGGTCCCAGAGGTCTCCCTGCTGCTTTTCATGCACCCAAGTCTTCAACCTTTACACATTCTCCAAACACTCCTAGTGTTTTAAGATCTTTACCCTCACTTATTAAGGGACAATGAGTGGCTTATATCAAACTACATAGGAACCAGAGGCATATTTGCCTGGAATCTACATCTCCTAGACATGTTTTTCTCCTATGTATTCCTGCATATTCTGGAGAGGTTTTCTGAGAACTTTCAGCAGTGTGAAAGATAACCCCAGCACGAACCCCAGGCAGTTTGCAAATCTTGCTATGGGCACCAGAAGGATGTGGAGGGTCCTTCTTTAATGCATCTCACTGCTGGTATGTGAGAACTGCACCCCAACCCGCTGCTCCCTCCCCAATCCCCCCCACCGCCATTGCTTTAGAGAACTGGTGCTTTGTGACTGTTTCCCTCATCAAAGAAAAAGGAAACACTGAAGATAAAGGCACATAGAGGCTTCTCCATTTGGCTTACTTGGTGGCTAGGATCATCTTTTTTCTTGCTGTCTGTTCTTTCTGTTCCATATGTTGTCTGGCAAGATGTTCTCCTACAGCCTTGGCGGGAAACTCTGTCTCACAAGTGTAGCCAAAATCTCGAGCCAAGTGTAAAGCCTCCCCTGTTGGCAGACAATAAAAGTCAGTTCCTCAGAAATGACCACACTCAATGAGAGTAACACCTTATTTTCAGCCTCATTCCTGGCTGTGGTTAGATGGATCATTTTTGCTATTCATTCTAAACAATCCAAGGAAAGGACCTTGCAGGCAGAATTGGGTAGGGTGAGGAGAAACTGAGAAACAGAAGCTACTTACCAGGAGCGGTATGTGGAAAATCGAGGGGAAAACCCAAAGCCACAGTCTAGGAGTTTTGATGCCGCTTGAGGCTCTGGCCATTACACCAGATGGACATCTGAGATTCTACTTGTTAATGCCCTTGGAAAGATCTCCATGGGCATGCCATTTTGTTGTTGCTCAACCTACAGCCTATTCTTAGTATATCTAGAATATTCAGATATCTCTTCCATGAGACCTATCAAAATATTGGCAAAGGGTCCACATAATTTTTCAAAGAAGTTGGAACACTTCGGAAAGTGAGCTAAGGGAATTATACCAATTTCATATCATCACATTGCTAAACAGAGTATATTGCATAATTATAGTAGTAGCATTATCAGGCTTTATGGTAAGCTTCAGTACCTTTTAGCACTAGATACAATGCTTCTTAACTACATTATAAAATATATGATGCTTTGTAGGTTCAATAACTTTGTTCTTTCACAATCCTAAACCCAAGTAAAATTTTAAGAAATGGAGTAAAAATGGTTTATTGGTAAAGATTTGCTGATGGGTTTTGATCTGGAAAACAACAGTATTTTTAAAGGTCAATCAAGTCAACTCTTACTCAACCATTAAAAAATTTAAAAGACAAGCTTTTACTATATATATATAATCTCCTACTTTGTTCCAGGTACAGTGCTAAGTAGGAGCAATGGGGGATGTAAAAGGTACCAAAGATCATCCCTGTTTCCTGCTTCTAGGAAGGTGACAATCATTCCAATACTAGTAGCTGCAATAACAACAAACGCAAAGACATCTTAGTAGGACTTGTAATTTATATTGCATGATAGAAGCATTACTTATAATTGGTGTATGTTTACTGACACATGTTGACATATATAATAAAAGCTATTGTATTAGAAGAATCAAGTGAGTGTTAGAGATAAAATGTTTCACATAAGTTCAAAGGAGGAGAAGGTGTTAATCAAGAAGAGAGGACCCTACAGCCACAAGGTCAATCAAGTCTTGTCATGAAAAAATTTAAAAGTCCGGTTTGATGACTAAATCATATGGTGTTTGTTTGGGGATCAGCCAAATTAACAGTCAAAGATGTGATGGATTGGATCCTGCTTCATACTCATAGAATGACAGAGTAGTGGATGATTTAATGCCAGGAAGAAGTAAAAATGGTTAATATTACTAAAGAGGAGGAAAAGTGTATAGTTGTACAAAATAAATATACAAAATAGGCTAGTTAATATTCAGGTTGGGAAAACCACATTTATAAAAAAAGGACAAAGAAAACTACCAATAATAAAAAACATGAGAACAATTTAGGATCATATAGAGCTGGGGAACTCTAATCTTAAAAGTAATTTTATCTTAAATTATTTTTGGATACCTAGCCTTTCTTACCACTAAACATCCTAGTGGGGGATAAGAGGTAAATAAATCCATAAGAAATTTTTTCAATCATTTTAATTATAAAAAAGTTCAAACATGTAGCAAAGTTGAAAGACTTTGACAATGAATTCCCATATGTCCACCCTTCGCGTTGTACTAAATTTGCTTTATCACGTATCTGTTCAACTTTCTTTACCTCTGCGCATCCTTGAATCCATGTTATATTCGCTGTATTTCAGAGTAAACCGTATATACATCTCCCTGAAGACTTCAGCATTATGTATTTAAATAGGTTTGATATTTGCTTACAGTTTTTTTCCTTAAAAACTGTATCTCAAAGATTTTCCCTGATGTATATTAAAAAGAAGGAACAAGACTAAAAACTCTTCGATGCTGGTTTATTTGTATGATTTTCACCTACTGAGTAAATGGGAACTGGTGGGGTCCTTGCCCTTGTTTCTTTGACAGAAAAGTACATTTCTATGCAGATATTGTGTACAAATATTAAGCAAGAGTTGAAATTAGACTCTTGTATTTATGGAAGTGTGCTTCATTTTTATTTATGTTACCAATACAAACTAGTATTGTCATTCTTTTTTTTCATCCATTCACTGTGTCTTTAACAACTTTTTTTTTCATTCCTGACATGTGAGAAGTCCTGGTCTAGCCCTTGGAAGAGTGCAGTTTAATATGTAAAGGTTACAATGAGGCAAACATACTGGACCAGAGAGTGTTGGCTGAACTATCCCACCATGATGCTCCTACCCCCCATTCTGTTTCAACGCAGCTGCCGGGCTTCAGTTAAGATTTTTATATTCACGTAGTAGAAAACATCTTTGTTTTTCCTCCCTTTTAAATAGAAAGGTGACATAACTAAGTGGAAAGAGTGTCTATAATTATTCGTCTGGGGGGTGCTAGCTATTGAAGGGTCACGGTTTTGAACGAAGCTGCAACGCACAAGAAATTTTTAAAGTGCTCGATACCAGCAGTTTATCACTCTAACCAACTGGGGGGATGCATGCATATTTGGCCAAAAAAATGGCACAGATATTTTTTAAAAGGACATTGTATCATCATACAAGATGGTCTCTTGCTTGAAAAATGACAGCATGGAGGTAATTTTAAAAACTTCAAATCTGAGGTAAAAAGATCTATCAAGTAGTGGTGGCCACGGCACCTGATCAGAGGATGAGCTCACGTGGCCTCGACTCCCAGATATTTGGCAGCAAGCACAATAACGCCATTCACAGTGTCATCTTTGTACAGCAGGTCATATGTATATTGATGTATCTGCATTTTACAATATTCACACAGAACTAGATGTTTAAATAACATTTTAACTGACACCATTATATACAGGGTCCAGCAGAAGTAAGTCTTGCTTGAGGATGATTGGTAGGATAATAATATGGTTATAATAATTTATAGTTTTTAATTTGAACATTTCACCTAAAATGTCATATGGTGTGCTGGAGGGTGATATTGTTATAGTACAGAATTACATGCTTATGGTTTTGCAATAAAAGATTTTGTAATAAAACAGGGGTGTTATTTGTGCTGGACCCTGTATATATATATACACACACACACACACACACATATATATATATTTTTTTTTTTCCCCTACTGTTTGTGCAAGAGCGGACAGTGAAACAATGTGAACAGGAGGATAGTGACACGCCTCTTAACTTTGGTACTAAAACCTGATTCTCGTGGATCTGGCCCATTTCATGCACAGCTCTAACCGTGTGGTCGTTTTAAAAACAGTTTGAATGGAACAGCTGCTATTTACATTTTCGCTGACAGTCAGATCCTTCCTTCCTTAGTTCTGTTTACTGCTTTCTCCTGCATGTGATGTAACATTGTTACTGGATGTATAGCAATGCTACATCAAAAGAAGTGGCAAGTGAAGACACTCCGCTGCGTGGTTAAAATGTGTGCATTGTGCCACAAGAGCTTTGTCTGTGAGGACCCAAGAAAGAATGGAGAAATGGACCCATGCGTTAGGATACACACGGTATTCAGTAACAATGACAAACCTATAGTTAAGTCCTGTACAGCAGTTGTCTTAGAGTCAACAGGTTTAAAAAACTAAAACATCAGGATCCAAAAAGCCTATGAATACATTGGAAGGGGATTTGACTGATTTGTGAAAATAGCGTTCTGGGAGTGTCTCTGCCTGTGGTGGGTGCACATGCCCACGTGAACGACAAGCAGGTGCAGTCACCTGTGGTGAAAAGTGTGGTCCGTGCAGGGCCCTGAACATGTTCCCTTCTATTCCCACACTGCAAGTACAGCCGGGCGCCCCCCACCCCTCCTTTCTGTGTGAGGCGAGGTGGGACGCCCCGGTTCTTCTTCTTCGTTTTCTGTTTCAGAACAGGTTTAAGCGATCCCCTTATTTCGGTGCATCGTGCTGCTTGACAGACCAGTCCCCCACCCCTTCTGTTTCTGCACAACGGAGCACACGAACTTCGGCAAGTACCCCCATTGTTTCACGACATTTCAAGAATATATTGGAAGTAGGATACACAGATGTTTGGGGATAGCATTAATGCTTGGACCGGAGTGTTCTAAGTGCAAGGAGTTAGGCTCTACGTGCCAAGTGTGTTACCCTCCTCCTACTTCTGAAAAAGCGGAAACCACTAAAGGCTCTTTACTTTTTCAGTAGTAACAGCAGCACGTGATGATCGATATGCACTAACTCTCTCCAAAAGCCAGCACAAGTGAAATTATAGAATGTGGAGGAACCTGAAAAGACAGTTTGCTCCCTGGTTTCAGGGCATTCATACTTCACACTCGAAACAATTTAGGGCCCTGGCTGAGTTGCTCAGTTGGTTGGAGTGCTGCCCTATTCCTCAAGAGGTTTAGAGTTCCATCCTGGTCAGGGCACATAGGGGAGGCAACCAATCGATGTTTCTCTCTCTCTCTGTCTCTCTCTCTCTAGCCCTCTCTCCCTCCCTCCCTCTGTCTCTAAAATCAATAAGCATATCCTCAGATGAGGATTTAAAAAGAGCAATTTAGGTTTAACTTAGTATTGCTCTACCCAATGTTATTAAATAAAAGCATTCATGTGTTAAATTCCAGTCACATATCTATGATTTCAGCCTTAATTACATGTACGGTGCAAGAGCACATTTAAGTCTATCTTTGGGATTATTCCAAAAACTACCCACTAGAAAGCAAATTTAGAATATTTTCAAACCTGGATATGACATTAAGTGGATTAACCTGTTATGCGCGGCTACAATGAATCCCAGAGCTGCGGACAAAGTTAGTATATGTGTTACAGGGTTCCCAAACTACTCTGCAAGAAGTGTACTCTGCAGCACTATGTGTATATCATACAATCTGTGATAGAGACAGGCGCCTTATTTTGTGGTAGTTTCCCTTGCTTAATGATGATTTTGTCTAAATGCCAAAAACACTGGCTTTTCAAAGTGATAGTTTTGTTTCCCATTCTATACTCTGCACTTAGCACAGCACCTAATTCATAATAGGTACTCGGAAAACATTTGTTAAACAAATGTTAAATGTTAAAATACAAAATTTTCGGTAACAGTCTTGTGAGACACCCTCCCCAAAGCATACAGTGAAAATGTGGAGCAAAAGAGAATTGTTATAAAGGTCAAAATATATAGCAAACCCAGAAAAATAGAGTATATTGTTATATCAGTGGAGCCATTTCCGTTGAAGGCAGTGTTTATCAGCCCTTGCTACTCCCATACCTAAGAGTTTATTTTGAAAAGGTCTGGGTCCCCTCCCATATCAGTTAATCTCTGGAGTCAGGGCATCCGCACAGTCTGCGAGCCCTGTAGCCATCACAAGCCAGTGTTCGAGCCGCTGCTCTCAGGTGGAGGGAAAGCATTATACAGGTACTGACTACACATCTTCCCCAAATGCAATGATTCTGTGGCTGATACAAATGGATGGCAGTCACTACAGAGTTAATATTAAACTGCAAAGGCCTCTGTCTGGGCTCTTGCATGAGAAGTTTGGCCTTATCTGACTGATAGAGTATAAACTCTGGAAACGAAACCGAAAATGCGTGGCAGAAGTGCAGACAGCATTGTCGGGGAAACAAAGCCATTATTAGTCTATTGAACAAGTGTATTTCTGTAGGGAGTTCTCATGTAAGAGGAAGTTTGCTTTTTGTACTAGTAGGGAAGAGGTGGAATATTAATAGAGGGTTGAGACAACTGGATGGACATTTGGGGAAAAAATTTTAAAAATTGAATCTATAATATACATCCAACAACAAACCAAAGTCCAGATGAACCAAAGATTTAAACAAACAAACAAAAAATAGAGCCTCAAAGTAATTAGAAGATAACATGGGATAAATCTGTTATAATCTAGGAATTAAAAGAGGTCTTTTAAAGTATTCTAATAAATACTAAAAGCCATGAAGTAAAATATATGAGAAATGTGATTATATTAATATCAAAAATTCCTGCAGGAGACAGACCTGAACAAATAAGGAAACAAACCAAAAACTCTTGACAGCAAAGAGAAAAACCAAAGCCAGGACTAGAGAAATTTTGCAACTCATATCAGGGACATACGGCCAACTTTTCTGATATATAATGAGTACTTATAAATCAATAAGAAAAATATACATAATTATCCCATAAAGACAAGGTAAATGAACAAACAGAAAAGCTCATAAAATCTTCCTAAGAATTAATACAACCTCCTTCATAATGTAGGTAGCCTTTTTTTCCCAATCAAATTATCAAAGATCAAAATGTCGACAGGACCCTGCCTGCACAGGGAAGTACTATCATATCGGTGCCTTTCTCCCCCACTGCTGATGGGGTCATACATTTACAACCACTATGGAGGACAATCTTCTCACAATGTTCCCAAATCACAAATGTAAATATCCTTGCACCCTGCAACATATCTCTAAGAATTTGTGGAATAGATGTGTTTGCAATCTGTAGAATTATTTATGTTTCGGTGTGAGGTTACTCACTGTACATTACTATTTTTAATAGCTAAAGATTGAAAACACCTATATGACATTCAGTTGGGGACTGATTAAATAAATTAGAATGTAGTTGAGCAATGGAATTCCATGAGTATTTTAAAGAATGGATCATTTGTAATCACTGAAAAAAAAACACTAATATAAGTGAAAAAAACTCAACATGCAGAAAGTATATAGAATCCATAATAACCCATGCATACACACTATATCTTTGGAAGGAAATGGAGAAACCAATGACATTATTTTTTCTTCCAGGAGGGGAACTGAATGATTGAAGAATGAAGAGAAAAGGAGATATTTCACTACATGCTCTTTTGTAACATTTAATTTTTTTACCATTTGTATATATTATCTATTTAAAATTATATGAATTCAAAAGCAAAATTACACTCTGACCCCATTCTAAGGTTTAATGCTAAACTCGAATATGTGTTGTGAATTAAAAAGTGAGAAATTCCAAAACATCCACTGCCATTCAGTAGGAGTTAGATATCAACAATAATAATTACAGCCTATAATTTTATTAGAATACTTACGAATTTTGATAAATGTAAATATCAGAACAGAGCAGAACTGAGTGTTTGAAAAGCATATTAGTTGAGGCATAAAGTTTGACAGATAATAATAGAAAAAGGAAGATGAAATCACAGGTAAAATAATGTAGAGACATGCCCTGAAGTGAGCATTACGATTTACAACAGGGTGTAATGAGCAGACCCAAGCGAGCAAGGGCAGGACTGCGCCAAGGGGGCCTGGACACATTTGTTCTTCACCACAGTCACCACGGATAGAAGCAGGAATTTAAGGACACTCCAAGCACGTAGACAGAGAATCATATGCCTCATATCCTATTTCCTCTGCCTCAACCTTTCCCCCCTAAAAATGAAGGGAATCACAGATGCAGGCAATTTTAGAAAGTAAGCAAATGATTTAAGATGTCTTCTAAGAAGGTGTCTATTCGTCCACAATGTTGTATGATACAATCTCTGTTTTACTAATACCAGTTATTGAAAATTCTCATAAATACTAGGTTTAAAATATTAAATTAAAATATGTAATGGTTATCTAATTACCAATTATCAAAGCAGAGTCTCTCAGATAGAAACTATTTAATGACTTAGGATAAGATATTTACAGATGAGACAATACCTATTGGTCTGAAAAAAAAAAAAAAGCCATTTTCCGAGACCTGCAAATGAATGACCAACACAGGCTCTGTTAGCACTTACTTTATGGAGCCCAGTTCCACTGGCAACTCAATGCTGGAGCATTTGTGTGCAAAAGGGAACACCAGGGTCCCCTCCTTATTGGGCTGTTCCAGGTGATTGACTAAATAAGGACCAGAGTTATTATGACAAAGAGCCAACTTATCACCCTTTTATATCATGTACACTTTTAGAAGAAAGCTGAAAACCTTAATTCCAAGGGAAGGATGCCGTGGGAATGTGATGTCTGGATTGGCCAGTGGAAGAGTTATTTGGGGATGACAGTCCTTTCAGACTTGACATTGCCATGAGTCCCTGAAAGCTAGCCTTAGCTCCTCAGTCCATAAACCCCCACTGTGGTACCCATGTAAAGGCAATGAGACTACAAGCTTTTTCCTCAGTGCCAGGAGAAGAGTAACTGATGCTGAGCATGCCCTGTGCATGTTTTACCATAAATACTTGGCAAAAGGACGTTGGTGTTTGAATTCTACAAACCTCACGTAGTAAACAATATATCTTCCTAAAGTAAAAAGCCCTGGGTTAATCACATATCAAGCAAGTCTGATATACCTCCACTTGCTATTACCTCTCCTATAGGAAAGAATTCATTGCCAAGTTCTTTTCCCTTGTTTCCTGGAAATGCAATTGCATAGGTTCCATATTAAAGAAAAAGGGGAAGTAGCATCAAGTGATAGCATTCCTTTCTCCTACCTTTGTTTGGTTTGGTTGGTCTGGGAAGAAAAGGGATTGTAGGGTAATCTTATAATTAACTGACTGACTGACTGACTAAATGGACATCCTATCAAAAGTACAAGAGACACTATTGTTCATTATTCCAGAGAAGCAGGAAGAACCAAGATGAAATGTCATCCTAACTCTGGGTGGTGAAGTAGTGGCAGAGAGTTCATCAGGATTTTAAATAAAAACGTGTACTGGAGGATGTAAGTAAACTCAAGAAACTTGCCCAGGATTCCTAGTAGCAGGAGGGGCCAATTCACAGTGAAAAACAAGGTCACAAATTTATAACTTCTTTCTAACCCACAGTTATATCTTTTTAAAATGCGGAGTAGTTCATCTATGCAACTTTGGCATAATCCATGCCAAAAATGCAAATTCAAGTAGAATATACACGGTGATGCTTCCTACCAGAAGGCCCGGGTTCTTATCCTTGCTGCTCCCAATTTTTTTAATCCTCACCGAAGGACATGTTTATAGATTTTAGAGAGAGAGAAAGGGAGGGGAAAAGCAAGAGAAAATAACATCAATGTGAGAGAGAAGCATCAACTGTTTACCTTTTGTGCACATCTCGACTGGGGACCAAACCTGCATCTAGGCACGTGCCCTGAGTGGGAATCAAACCTGCATCCTTTCAGTTTGTGGGACGATGCTCAACCAACTGAGCCACATTGACCAGGCTCCCAATTTTATGGTCCTTTGCAGAACAGCTAATCTTATTGTATTTTAGTTTACTCATTAGAGACTAATGGTAACTAAAACTTACCAAGAAGCAAGTCAGTGCTGGGCACCATGTTAAATGCTTTACAAACATTCTGATTTTGCTCTCCCAACCACCTTATGAACAGGGTAGTATTATTACCACCACTTTATAGATGAAGACTCTGATGCTCACAGAGGTTGTATGTATTTCCCTACAGCACATAACTAGCAAGGGGTGGAAGTAAGTTCAAACAAGGTTCTTTGACTCAAGAAGCACACTCTTAACTGCTATGACCTAGGAGGCTATAGACTACTCAATTTTCGTTTCCCTCCAAAGCTGAAGTTTTATGATTCTGAGTAAATTTTGTTATTAAATAGTGTTGTTTAGAAAAAAAGAAGGTAGAAGACAGGTATGAATCTTTATTAAATGCTTCTGTGCCACGTGGTAAGGCAGAGGTAGACAGCGGACTACTGGATTGTCAAAGATTTGTCCTTTCCTTACACGCTTCAGAGTTGCTGCTGAGGAGGCTGTCCAGCTGGAGACTACGTTTTCTAGTATATCCATGTGACTAGTTCCTACGGAATGTGAACAGTAGCAATGTGGGTCACTTCCTGGCCAAGTGGGTAAGAGCTGTGCACTTTCACCATCATCTCTTCCCTTAACACAAGCTGAAGGGGTAGGGCCTAGAGGAGGGCAGAGCTCCAGATGTGACGACTGGGGTCCCTGAATGAGACTGTGAAAGGAAAGAAGGCCTCCGACGAGGGACATCACATCGGACTGGGATGAGTGGGAGATAAGCTTCTGTTGTGTTAAGAGACTGAGAATTTGGGAATGACAGCTCGCATTAACCTAACCATTACAGAGATTATAATCCTTATTACAAGCTAAGAAAAGGAAGCTCAGTCAGGATAAGTAAATAGCTCAAAGTCAGACAGAATTTCAAAAATGATATTATTGGGTTGGGGAGGGTTACTAGGCCAAGTAATAATAAATTTTGCAAGTGGTACAAGTAGCTCACATGAGGTAAGAAGTGCTGGGTAGAATCCGGGAGCTCATACTTTTGAAACTAAAGGAAGCAACACTCACAAAGGGTTTAAACTTGAAAAGAGTGAATGTGGATCATGCACAGTATTTGTAAACAGTCCCATTCTTTGGCTGATGTATTATATTTCACCCTTCACTGCTCCCTATTGTTCTTTAAAAACATATAAACAGAATTTAGCCACCTGTCATGGCAAACTGCAAGCCAAGGCATTTGTGTTTAAGGACTTAAACTGGGCTTTCAGAACTCCTGGTGATGCTTGACAATATTGTATGAGCCTTTGCAAATTCAGCAGAACTGTCCCAGGAATGCACCCCACTCTCAAGTGAATTAACCCCCACCCCAACCCCACAACACTCTTTTCAAATGAGGTGGGCAGAAATGACTTCACAATTGACTCCTTCAACTTTGCAAACATTATTCTGGAATGGAATACAGGGTGGAAGCTGCAGAACTTGCCAATCCATAAATAATAAAAATATAGCAAGAGTATTAGAACTAGAAGATTAATATTGGTCAAATTCTTTGAATGTTTTCTAGAGATAGAACTTTGTCCACTCTGAAAGAGTCTGGGGTTATCCTCAGATCTCAGGGAGGTCAGTGCATTGGGTTAAACGACTTTAACCTGCTGTATTTTCCAGGGAGTGACATCTGATGTTGCAGACACAACATCTGAATCTCTCAGGTGTTGCAAATACGAGAATGGATAAAGAATTCATAGCAATGTGACACACAAGGAGAAATGAAAAGAACTGCAGGTTTATAATAAGGTGGGGATACAAGAAACGGGATTGACCACTAGTATATATTTAAAACTTGTTAAATGAAGACATGTGGATTAAAAGAGGGTATAATTTAGTATTACATTCAGGAGACTCTAGGTTCAAATACTCATATCTAATTTCTAGGTCAAATATATCTATGTCACATGAACAAAAATATTCCCCATTCTAAGTATGGGCCTTAATTTTCAGGTGAAATAAAGGACAGTCAGTCGTAAGTTCTTCATTCCATAGGTCACCAGGTGCAATGATATTTGTAACAGAAATGTTGGGAATTATTTGAGTATATTATAAATTGATACTAAGTAGCCCTCTCTTATAAATCCCTAAAGTGACCTCTAAAATAATGATTCTAATATGTTGATTTGAGAATAATTCTAGGAGGGAGCTATTAGTTGAGTGACTCCATTTAAAAGAAGTACAGGGGTGATGAATACAGATACATACATATAATATATGATGTATTATACATAATACATCAACTGAAACCTATATCATTTTATTAGCCAATGTCACCCTAATAAATTCAATAAAAATTAAAAATTTAAATAATTCCAAATAAACCTGCAAATGACATTATTTCCTATTTTAATTTTTCCACTTACATTTAAATAAAATTGTGATTTACTCCAAACAAAAAAGAGAAAGAAATACAGGGGAAAAGAGTATTAAATAATAAAAAACAAAATGACTGAAAACCCAAGGCAAGCATGAAAATCTAGGAATATTATGATGAAATTACTGTTATGTTCATGACAGGGGTAGTTTTTGAAAAACGTGTTCATTTGCTAATTTTAATTCCTGTCATAAGGTACCTTACTGTTCCATGATCGGATCTTCACAAAGGTTAAATCTTCTCTGCATGGAGAGCGGGCGTAGTCCCCACACACTAATCTTTCTATGGGATTCCTATCAAAGTTGCAACAATGGCAAAGATGTATTCAAATCTTCTTCAGAAAAGGGCAGAGACAAGTACTATAAAGTCATAGACAGTTGACCTTCATGAGATTTATTTCTTAGTCTGGTCTCTGAGGAGAAAGCCAATCAGATAACATCTATCTTGTGCTCAATTACTGTACAGAATGAGGAGGGAAGTGTGATTAAATCCCAGCAATGTATTGGGCCGTCACAATGTTTGAGAAAGAACTAATCTAGTCATGGCTAGACTACTCTATAAAAGTTTCTTCTTTTAAAATAGATTTTATTTATTTTTTTAAAGAGAGAGGAAGGGAGGGAGAAAGAATGAGAGAAATACCAGTTGCCTCTTGCACGTCCCCATCTGAGGAACTGGCCTGCATCCCAGGCCTGTGCCCTGACTGGGAATCAAACCAGCGACCTTTCTGTTAGCAGACTGATGCTCAACCCACTGAGCCACACTAGCCAGGGCTAAAAGTTTCAATCAAAGTTTTAAGAAACACTTAAGAAAAGCTAACTGTGATTAAAATGATATGGTGATTAAAATGCATATATGAGTTAATGTAGAAAATCCAGGAGAAAGGGGGGAAATATCAGTTTTAAAATGGAAAAAATAAGTATTCTTTCCCACAAAAACATAGATTTATAAGAAAGCTGATGAACCATTTTTAATCACTAGAAATCTAGTTTTAGAATTTCCAAAACAATTTCAATCTAAAATGTTGCTGGCCTTTGCAAAAATTTTGATTAAGGAGGAAAAATATTACCCCAATACCCCTTTAATTCAGTCTTATATTCATGCCAACTGATAGACATGGTGAAGTTTTAATTTACCACCCAAACCTGTACAAGCAAAACAAACCCGAAATAACTGAATCAGACCCACGTTAGCCCAGAAAGAATCAAGGTAATAAAAGTGCTGAAGAGAAACATCGACTCTTTCAATATCCCAAGAGGCTGATAGATGAGAGTTGGGTCACCATTATTCTGTTTACATCTGGCGCCCCCTACAGGACTCTGGGGACTCTGAGCCTAATGCAACGCAAGGCATCTTGTCACCACTAACCCACCTGAAATGTGGGAATATAAATAAATGGAAGAGTCCTAAACAATGAAGCTGCTCTTCTTGTCAGCCGGGGTTAAAATGAAGGTTATTTTGATTTAGGTGGAATGTCCCTATTCTTCATATATTAAGTTCTCCTCATGTTCTAAGAAAACTCGTCATTTTTTTAAACAGTGGGTCATGACCCATGACTCAACAGAGCGTCTTGAAATAAATGTGGGTATACAATCAGCATTTAAAAAAATGTAAAAATATGGAATGGAATAAAAGTGTCAGGAAACGTAGCAGAGTCAGAAACAAAACGTGTGTGTGTGTGTAAGACAGCAAGCGTTTGAGGATCATAATGTAACATGTGGGTGGCTGAGGGATGGAAAAGATCCCTTCTTCCCTAAATCTCTTTTCCTAAGTTCTATCAAAGTGCCTGAAATTCAACCTAAAAGATATGTTTCTCTACATCACGAGTATTTTGGGGACATCAAACGCATCTGATTAAATTAAGTTGTACTTGGAAAGAATAACATCTTGAGTTCCATCAGCAAAGGCTGCTGTGACTCCTCTGTGAGCAGAGGCCAAATGAACGGAACACCAGTGAGGCACTTTGAGAGGGAGAGGCAGCCGAAAGAGTGGTTGGCGAGAGCACGGGAGCTTTCTAGGATTTCACATATTTAACCTGCATCCTCCCAGTTAGCATCGATCGATGATTCCCACACAGGATACTCCAGTGCTTTTGGCTACTATAAAAATCAATAAGAAGAATTGTGAATACATCCTTTTATGGTTTTTCAGTTTGTACTGGCCAATCCATCCACAGACACGATGGAGAAAAATCTCAAGGCCTTTACTTTTCACATCAGTGACAAATGTCCTAAGAATTCATAGTCAATCCATCCTATGTAGTGGAAAGGTCTCAAAAACCATTTAGATTCATGAGTCTTAAACCTCATTATATATCGGGATCACTGGGGGTGTCTTACATGCCTGGGCCATACCACCAGAGAACGGTTTCAGTTGGTTAAGAGATGGGACCCAGGCATTTTAAATAAACCTCTCCGTTGATTCTACTGTGGGGTTAGGTGCAAGAACCAATCAAGTCCCACCAACTATATGATTCTTAAATAACACTGATGCTTCCTGTTATACCCTGAACAAGTGTTCTGTTCTACTGTTAAATAGCTATAATTTTAATGATGTTTTCACTTGAGCAGAAATCTGTCTCCTTTTAGAACTGATTATTAGTCATTTTTTCTAGTTTGCCCTCCCTCACCCCCCCAGCCTCTCCCCACCCATTATGGATGGGTGACTAGTCTGCTCCCCCACCACACGTCTGCTCTGCATGTCAGCAAACACAGCAAACACGGCAGAGCCACAGAACATAGTAACAGTAACACCTATTGCATGTGTGTGGCCAATCATATTAACGTTGTGGTTGTTACCCTTACAGTTAGGGACCAAAGCAGAGATGACTGTAACAGCAAAATCACCAAAGCATTTTTCCAAGACAAATGCCAAGAATACACTACTTCACAAAGTTGTACAGTAAGTCCCATATACTGATAATCGGGAAAAATGAGACATGTTTGCTTACGTGTTTCATTTACTTTTCACCTCCTATAGCGCCTTGTAGACAAGTGAGTGACCAGGGCAAGTAGAGAGTCACAGACGCGTTTAAGAGAGTCTTGGCAGAAGGCCTCTTTGTTCATATTTAAAACAATAGTGTCCTGAGTTAGGGAAGAATTCGCCTTTGACATTTAAAAGCTCCCCCACAAAGTTAAAAATGAATCTTCCATAATGCTTCTTCTGAAAAGAAGATTGAGCAAGAACATGTAAAGTATAGTCCTCATAGAAGAAACAAAGGGGACAAGGTAAATGGAAAAAAGTAATGTCTGGAAATATATTTCCACCATTGTCCCTACCCCACTGGTTAACATTAGCTTTTTTGTGACTCAGGTTGTCTACCCAAAAAGCCACGGAACTTCACAGCACTTTAGATGTCTACTCGGTTAAAACAATGAGTTGTCAGGCTCAGCATCATGCCTAGACTACTGTGAACTCTTTATAAAGGGTCATTACAATAGTTATCCTGGAGATCATGTTGCACTGAATTATAGTGAGGTGAGTCAAATCTACCTGAACTCTAAAATAAACAATAAAAATGACAATTGTACAGCCGATTTTTGTTGCTGATGTTTAGGGTATACTTGTTAAAGTACCTAAATGGTCCACTGTTGTATTCTTCCCCATGATTGCTGAGATCAGTACATTAAATAATGTTATGAATTATCTGAGCTTTATACAATATTAAGTATAATTTAATAATTATTAAGGTTTATTAGAAAGTTCAACTGTAAATGTCAACTATGTTGCTTAATAGTATTGACCAGTGATTTTCAACTGGTGTGCAACAAGAATTTTTAAAACATGTAATACCTATTTTCCACTGTCTATTCACTGGCTATTGACCACTTTTCCCTTAAGTTGTCAAAGAAGAAAATAACAGCTAACTCAACAATAGCCGTCTGGTGTGAATGAAGAACAATTACACATATTTTTGTCAGATCAGCAAAAAAATATATATTTGATATGCCACAGAATTTTTAAAAGGTTTTATTTATTTATTTTTCAGAGAGAGGGGAAGGGAGGGAGAGAGGGAGAGAAACACTGATGTGAGAGAGAACATCGATCAGTTACCTCTCACACATGCCCTGACCGGGGACAAAACCTGCACCCCAGGCATGTGCCCTGACCAGGAACTGAACAAGTGACCCTTCGTTCTGTGGGACAATGCCTGACCAACTGAGCTTCGCCTGTCAGGGCTGTGCTGCAGAATTTTAGTAATTTGTTTGTGTGCCATGAGATGAAAAAGGTTGAATATTGCTGGTATAGACACAAATCAAACAGCATATTCTACCAATACTGAGTTTCACAGAATTGCTACCCCTCCATGGTTACTTTGCGGAGCTGAAAAGACATACCTTCAACTAAGGAAGTGAGGAGGGTAACATTGGCTGCTTTCCGTCTTCCTGCTGGCAAGTTCAGGCCAAGCCGATCCAGCTTCTCTCTTAGGCAGCGGCCCCCATTCTTGGACTTCGCTCTGTCCCAAAACAAATAAAAACTAGTTCACGCTCTGAGGAAAAAGATGAGAAGTCTTGACCGCTTGGGGAATTCAATGTCTGACAGAAGATGTAAGGGCTGCGGGCTGGGGAGTGTGGTATCAGTACAGTTAGGAGGCTCGCAGTGCCAGAACACAAGTTCATCTTACCTCCTCAAAATGCCTCCCAGGAGTGAAGCATTGAGGCATTCGGGTGGTGAGAGGCGCCTCTTCACCTCAGCAATGGTCACTTTGTATTTGGAAGTAGAACTGAGAAGGGACAAACGGCCAGGGACAGAGCAGAACAAGTCCGTGGGGTTGACCACACAGGTACCACCTTTGGAGGAAAAGCACATTATATATTAATCGCAGTGAGAGGAGAGAACTGCATGAAGGACAGCGAATATCGAGGCACAGGACTTGGAGATACATGGCACAGCTGTCCTTACACCTACACCAAGCGAATCATCTCAAAAAGCTGCTTTGAAGATGCCATTCCCAATAACACTCGATATTTTGTCTTTCAAATATCACAAAGGGAACGTTTACAATAGATTGTTTCCATTTTTTTGTGTGTGAAATTAGCATCTTGTGGAGTGTTGGCTAACCCATCAGTGTTAATTTTGACATCGTCCACACCAAGAAACATTCAATTCATTAAAAGCCCCAAACTCCCCCCCAGTTAACCAAGAGAAGAGTGGGTATTATTTTCCCATGGCTGTGTGTATACATGTGTGTGAACACGTGCACACACACACATGGATTTTTTTATCCGTGATTTAATATATATACAAAAATTTGTAAGGCTCTTCTGAAATGTTTGAGAGCTACCGCCACCTTTCCTGCGTACCGCTACCAACTACAGGTGCCAGAGTTGCTCCGTTACCAGGCACCAGTGAAAATCATCTGCCCACTGCCAGAAACTTCTAACCCGTGTGGGTGGATGATCGGTCAAATCCCTGTACCATATGTCGGCCCTCCGGGTCAGCGCACACTGTCAAACACAACACATGACTGAGAATATAGTAACAGCAACCCATTAAATGTTGGGGGCCAATTATCACTATTAGGGAACAACGCAAAGATAATTGATAATAGCAAAATCACCAAAGCAGTTTTGCTCCTGGAGCAGAAATGTTCTGCCTCCAAGGCCCAGAAGGTCTTCTGAGCTTCGCTGTCCTCCAGGAACAACAGGGTACATTCCCCAGCCTCGGGCAGCTGAAGTGGACTTGAGGGCCCAAGATGATCATCGTTGGGGAGAGTTCCCTGCTGCTCAGTCCTCCTTTACTGCAAGATTCCTGAGCCAATGCCCACATTACTAACATAGTGGCTGTGTAGCCCTAGGATCCAAGGCTGCTCTCAGCACCTTCCCCCCGTCCCAAGCTACTGAGCAGTCTGAGGGAAGAACTTTTGAGATTCAGTGGCAAGGTCAAATTCAAAGTTTGCTTTTCTGAGCATACATTTAGTTTCTTCGGTTTTGGGCTATCTTAAGACCCAGCTCCAGAAAAGGGCAGAGTTCTATGAGGAAAAAGAAAAGAAAAACTAGGTGGAAGAGGAAAAATGGTCAAGGGAGTGTTGTCCAAAGTCTTTTACTCAAAGGGCTATTCTCAACTGGCATCTTCTAGGAGCTTGTTAGAAATGCAGAATCTCAGGTCCAATCCCAGACATCCTGAGTCAGAATCCTCATTTTAAAGCCCCTTCGGTGGTTCATGTGTGCATTAAAGTAAGTTTGAGAAGCACTGGTCTAGAACTCACTGACCTCCCACATAACTCCTGCCCTCCTTTGCTAAGCAACTCAAATGGAATGTTATGTTGGTAGTATCTCTGGTTTTCAGATTCTGGGCACAGTGGCTAAGGAACCTGGGAGGATATTGCAAAAAGGCAAAGGGGTCCTGGACCTCGGTGGACCCCAGGCTGACCTTGACCTACTCTTAAAGTGTTTCTTTCTATCCCTGTACTTCCTGGAATTCCTCCTGGCTGTCTTTCAGTCATCTGAATTTTCCCTGAAGGTGCTGGGACCCGCATCTTTCTCTCTAAGCATTCTGACGCTAGTGATCGCTCTGCATGTCCCTGAAAGACAGAACAGAGGATATAGAGAACGTCAGAGGCACTAGCCTCTCCTGGCTAGAAAATGAGTTCTGTACACTTGGCTAAATTGCCAATGCTGGCACCCGTAAGCCTGTCCTCAGTTAAAATCTGAGAGGCCATAATCTCAATTGCGAAACTGAAATCCTTTTTTTTTTTGCTTTAAATTGTGGCAAACACTATGGGAAAGCATGCAAATGCCTTTCTCAGGAGATAGAAATACAAATGTGCCTGTCTTTCCCCACCTGGCATTCTCAGAGATGATTTTAAAACAAATAATAATACAATAGTACCCCCTTATGCACCAGGGATATGTTCCAAGACCTTCAGTGAAAGCCTGAAACCTTATACACTGAACCTTATATATACTATGGTTTTTTCCTATATATGCACACACTTACTACTTCTCCTTGGCATATTGGAATCTCCTGCATCACTACTCTGGGGCTTTGGGCTCTTATTAAGTAAAACCAGGGTTACTTGAACACAAGCACTGTGATATAGTAAGAGTTGATCTGATACTAGATGACTACTAAGTGACTAATGGGCAGATAGCCTATAGAGCTTGGGTACACTGGACAAAGGGGTGATTTACTTCCAGGGCAGAACCGAGTGGGCGGCACAAGATTTCATCACACTACTCAGAATGCAATATAATTCAAAATTTATGAATTGCTTGTTTCTGGAATTTTCCATTTAATATTTTTAGACTGCAGTAGACCTTGGGTAATTGAAAGTAAAACCTTGGATAAGGGGGGAGTATAATAATAATAATAGTTTTCCAAGATTTCTGGGCTCAAAAACATGATTATACTTTTGTTTATATATTTTGTACCTAAAGCATTTAAAAAGTAAACTTGTGACTTCTCAAAAGTTGAGATGAACAGATATGAGTGGATCTGGGTTTTAGTGTCATATTGTGAGAATCATGAACCTAATAACTTTGGAATTTAGGTCACTGTGTGGTCACCTAAAGCAAAAGTATTAAAACAAAGACACAATAATGTCTATAATCAAAATTCACACAGCCTTCTCCTAAAAATGGGCCTCCACCCATGCTCTTTATGAATCATATGCAAATATATACTCTTACATAAAGCCCCTTCTCTTGCACACTAGCCAGTGCACAACTGAGGGCACAAGGAATCTCACCCAATGGGTCTCAAGTTTACTCTGAGTGAGAGAGGGCTTGTGCACCTGTTGTTTTCCTGATTGCTAAGGGAAAGGACACAATTATAGACCTTTCCTGTCTTTACCAATCTACAGTGGGTTAGAAACTTAATTTAGAAAGATGCAGAATATTACAGTTTTTGTAAAAAGAGTGAAATCAAGCTTGCCCCAGTTGGAGGAAGCACCCTCTGGTAAAGGGAAACCCCGTGTGCTAAAACCCAGCTGCTCCCACGGAAGTCACTGGTATGCTCCCCAACTAAGTGCTGACTCTCTGGGCCCCAACTCTCTCTCTCCTGCATCAGGCTTGGGCTTCTGGCTTATGCTCCAAAGCGTTTATTAGGTGAGTTACACAGGCTGCACGTTACGAGTATGCTTTATGCACACACCGATTGCCTGGAGGATTTATTTTGTATTCATATTAGCCATCAACTCCAGAGTCTTTTATTTTTTATGTCACAGCATCTTTAAAGGGAGTGTCTGTTGCTTTGATACTTGGCATTGCGGCAGCCTTGGGGAACTCTCTTGTCCTGGCTAAAGATTTGGCAACTTGTAAAGTTTACAGCAGCATGAGGAACCTGATTTTTTCTTCCCAGTGGTTTGTTTTTTCTTTTTTCTTTTTAGGGAGGAATTAAAAAGTAAAATGTCAACATAACAAAAGTTTTGCATTTGGAATGAAGGTTCCAAGGCGGTGGGAATTCTTTTAGGAGATCCAGAATACTAATGGCAATGATGACATTTCAAAGAAGGAAAGTCACGAAAGTCAACCATGCCGAGCCATTTACAGTGTTAATTCCCAGTGTTCCTAGTAGAAATTCCTCATGGTGTCTGCTCTGTATGTCAGCCCCTACTGACATTAGCAATACTCCTTCTGAATCCAGAACTCCAGTTAGGGGAGTCTCTGGTGCCACAGCCAGGTCCTCACACAGAACTTCTCTAGAGTACATCTCTGTTCCATTCCTAGTGCACAGAAGCAATACTTCCACGTAGGTCATTATTTTTAAAATTGAAACCTGGAGATAGGGCTTTCTATTTCCAGTGATGCTGCAAACTTAGGTGGGTAGCTATAGTAACAGCATAAGAAATCAGGGACTATGTACTCAAGGTCACTTGTCTAGGACATGGCGATCATAAAAGGGATTAACTTTGCCACTGCTATAGGAAAAAGTCAGTCAAGGACTTACTGTGTGTTTGACAAAACCACGCACAGATTATATAGACACAGATTCTCCAGCTGCCAGAAGAAGCTGGGGTTTGGGGCTGCGCCCTTTTTGGCTTGGCTGGAAATTTCTGGCCCTGTGTCTAGAGGCAGGGTATGGGGGAGTGGAAAAAGGACTGGGCTGCAAGTAATAGGCTGACCAACTAGCGATTCATTCGACTCTAGGCGAGTAACTCTGGAACTCAGTCTGCTCATCTGAAAAACGGGGATGCTCACAGCTGCTCTGCTTATTTTCCTGGCTAGTGAGGAGGTGCAACAGGAAACGGATGCATGCGTGCTCAGCACCAGGAGGAAAAGCCACCCAACCCCACCATTGCTTTGATCAGTCACTGTGTGCGAGCCTCGGAGAATAACGACATCCCCACCCACCTTTTGCACTGCCACCGGAGAGAGAGCCAAGCGCTGAGGCCTGGACTCGTTCTTTACTCTTCCCATCCCAGGCAATTAGGGCCGAGGAAGCAGCCACGGCCGATCTCCAGGGAACCGCGGCTCCCCGGGCTTCCTCAAAGCTGCCTCTAAGCCGCGCGCCCCTCCGGGTGCTTCCCCAGTTGGAAGAACGGAGGAGCCCCTCGTGTTCTCCAGGTGCGATCAGCACTTCCTGGCGGGCTTCCGGGAGCGGGGCCGTGCGCGCAGCCTCTCCAAAGCCACAGCACCGCCCCGCACGCCGCCGCTTCAGTGTTGACATAATTAGACGAAATCTTGAGAGCAAAATAAATGTTCTGTTCGCCTTACAGCCAAACAGATGTTTACAATTCAAATGAAAGAAATACAAACGGCAGGGATTTTTTTTCCTCCCCTTCTTCATCTCCAGTGATCGCTCGTTTTTTTTTCTGACACATTAAAAATGTGTAAGCGATTACAGGAGTTTCCTGTCCCAGTTTGTTCTGCGGGTGCATTTCTTCGAGGTAAGAAGCGTTTAAACTGCGTGGGGTAAGAACATTCTCAGCGGCGGCTTCCCCTCTAGCTTCTTGCCCTTCTCAATCCCAATTCTTCCATGTAATCCCCTGCCCCCGTGGCAGCAGAAACTAATTCTAATCAAATAACTAAGGGATGCAGGCTTGATTGTAATCAAATAGGCCTCAGATGCCATTTGAGCAGCGAATTGCTCTGCTGGGGGGAGGATATACCAGGTATAACTGGATGACCAAGTCCGAAAGCGCTCCTCTCGGTGCAGATTCCAGGCAGAACAAAGGAAAGGGGTGTCTGCGAGTGGAGACCTGCAGGTTTAATGCAGCAGTGGGTGTGTAATAGTGTGTGTATGTGTGTGTGTTCGGGGGTGGGGGGAAATTAGTACCCACTTTCCAATGCAGAGAGTGCTTTCAAAGCAAAAAGGAAATTAGAGAGAAGGCAGGAACTATGGAAAAGCAGCTCCCCCATTCCCGCAAAACACATTTGCAACAAACCATGCATCTAGATCTTTCGGTATATGAATTTTAGACTTCATATAAAGGTGATTGAATTCTGAAGCTGCAGCACCTGTATTTGCGGACTAACGGAGCAGGTGAGGCTCCAGGTGTATTTCTGGTTTTATTTTCACAATGAATAAGCCGTAGAAGTTCGTTTTGTGTATTCAAGTAAAGAGAGATCCTAGGGTCTCTGACAAAAGAAGAGGCACACGTCTTCCCACCCTCCTCCAATCTTACTCCTTCCAGAAACTGCTGAAAGACCCAAAGGCGCTCACTAACTCTTTCCAAAGCTCGGGGGCCTGGAGAAACGCTAAGACGCGGAGGAAAGCACATCCTCCCGCCCAAGCGGCCTGTGGGCAGCCGCGAAAGCTGCGGAAGGGAAAAGCACTCAGATCCGTCCACCCTGTTATCGTCAGACCGGGAGATTGGTTCTATGGTCCGTTTCACCGGAGCATTTTTTGAAAAATTAAATCAGATCTGACAATGTTTGTACCATAGCGTAAATGCCTCCGCCTTGGCGTGCCAGTCACCTCTAAGCGATCTGACAAACTCCAGCTCTCTGAAAACGTGCAGAGTTCACATCGTATTAATTCCCCCAAAATGTTTTGATTCAAAGTAGTTTGTATTTTGTGTAGCCACGGGCAATCCGGAAAGCGCTCCAGCCTGCCCGTGGCCGGTCGGCTCCCTCTCTGCGTGGCCCAGAGGCTATGGCGGTATTTAAGCTTCTGAAATTAGCCTGGGGCTGCAAGGCAGAGTGATCACAAAGCGAAACAAGGGAGCTTCCCCTCTTCACTTTTTTCATTTTCCCCTTTCTTCCTTTTTTTTTTTTTTTGAGTTTGCCGTCCCGATTTCACAAAAAAAAAGACCAGGGCCAAAATGTCACTTTCCGCCCAAATATGGAAAACTGGTTTTCTCATTTCACCTGCATCCTGTTCTGAAGGCCACAGCTCCCTACCCAGCTGAACCCCTGCCCCTCCGATTCCAATCTGGATCCACTCATCATTAGCTTCATCATCGTCGTCCTCGTCATCAACATTGTACTCCTACTATTGTATTCTCAGAGCGCGAAATGAAAGGGGCCAGCGCCTAACAAAGGGGAGGGTGTCATAAGGGAGTCTCAGAAGATTCCTGGGGATAAGAAGAGTGGGGTTTTCCTTTCTTTCTTTCTTTTTTTTTTTTAGTGATTAAAAACACAGACGACTTCTGTAAATAGAAGCCTCATTTCTTCAAGAGATGCCTTTTGAAACCCAGTATCTGAATATTCAACGAAGGCAAAGCTCCACTCTGTACGTACAACATTAATATGATCTCTGCAGAATTTGCTACTCAGAAATATTAACATATCAAAGCCGACGCCGGAGGCGAGAGAAGCTATCGATACCCGAGCACAGGGTAAAGTAAAGATTATTGGTTCTGATGGTTGGAGTGGCGGAGCTGCAGGCAAAATCGCGCACACCATTAACCGAGAGTGAGCGCGCGGGGAGCTGCACCTCAGAGGCGGTGGCAAATATTTTATCTAGGTGGTAATTACCTCGCTGCTGCCCCCACTCTCGCTCTTTCTTTGGCTAGTGGGCCTTCATTATAAGCAAAAACAACGTAACTGCCACTTACCAAAGAGAATCAGGGAAGTGGTATTTTGATCTTTACATTTAGAAGTGGCCAAATTAAAGAAACGGGAACTCCCCCCAACACACACACACCCCACTTGCAAACTAGGACAGTCTCTCCCTGGGGAACTTATGTAGGGCATTTAGGAATCTATCTTTCTTCAGGGGTCTTTGGAAGTGAAGTCTATTTTTATTTCTCCCACACTAAATTCTGGAAATCATTAGAAATGTAAGTTTATCCAAGACCTTAGCAGAAGGAAAATGGTGAAAAGTTGTGCTTTTCAAGAAATTATGTTTCATGTGGAGAGTTACCTGTAAAGCATGGATTAGAAGACAAACATTCCCACCTAAGCTAGCACACGACGTGGTGATACTACAGAGAGCTCGAGTTCACGTCTTCACGATTTTTGCAGAACAAAGGTAACTAGAGCCATAGATAGCAGGAATCCTATGCACCACTGGGACAATAGAGAGAAGAGGCTTCCTTAGCTTCTCAAAAACTGGGAGTCCTGAGATGAGGGGCTGGGCGTCCTCTGGCAGGATATACACCACCTTTTAATGCAAGACTTCCTCGATACCCTTGCTATCCATTTGTAAATCGTCATGGATATTGATCGGTTCAGAGTAAACAAGTCAGCACACCCAGATCTCCGGGGCTATTACCAAGTTAATTGGCTCATCTTTAAGACTCACAAAAAAGAAATAAACTCAGCAGTTATAATCTGAATTCCTTCACAGGGTGGGGTTCACTCGAACAATACAGACAAAACCCCCAAGTTACCTCCCCTTTCTCTTTAGAACTACGATGGTGACAAGATCAATATTTGATTTAAAACAACAGATTCGGCGCAGAATTTTATATATATATACATATATATATATTTATTTATTTAGTGAAGTGAGTTGGCACCGAATCCTACAAGAACAATAAAACTTCACCTAAGGAAAACCATTTCTGGCTCTGATAAGACTTCTTGTAGTCACCCAAGAGCTGGCGTTTGAAGAATGGCATGGGGGGGGGCGTTCCTTAGGATCTCCTCGAAAATTCAACTGATTACACAGCCACCTCACATTCAGCTCCCACCTTTGTCCTCTAATAATTCCCACCCTCTGTCAGCTATTGTACGATATGACGCAATTTACACGCAATTGAGAAGGTGATCAAGTGAGGGGCTGAACTCAAACACCGCAGTAGCGCCAGTGGGACTCTGGGAGGAGCCGGCTCCCGGCGCTAATTACTGGCGCTGTCCTTCAGCACCACCGACACCTTCCTGCATTCAGAGTGCTTGGCCTCACCTTCAGTGTGACCACCCCAAACGACCCGGACCAGCACCTCTTATTTGACCCCCATTTTACTCTGTAATTTTAACCCCTCCCCCAAACTGGATGTATATTTTATTTTAATTTTCGCTAGTCTTGGGCCTATTTCATGTCATGACAATATGGCTGAGTATTGGCCTGGCTGACAAGCTTAATATTGCTCATTAAAAAACAAATATTTGTGGAGCAACACTGGCGTTTTTCTTAAAGAAAATAGTCTTCAAATATCCATGGGGTAAAACAACAGAATTAAATATCTATTTTTTCATTTAATGGAAGTTTCAAGTATTCACTATGATAATAGTCAACTTTCACAAGGAAAGCACTCTTTGTTTTATTTTCCCCTCAATTTACATGGAGTTTCACAATGGACATAGGGTTGCAAAACCTGGAGTTTAAACATGAAAGAGTCCAATGCTCTCTATCAATGCATTTCTTTCTTTGGAATCTTTACAAGAGCTATGAAAGAGTTGGAGAGGGACTGAAGCACATTTATTTGGTGCCATCAGAAGACTCAGTCTTTAGTGGCTCAGTTACTAAAGACAACTACAGCCCTGGAGCTGGAATTAGGCCTGGTGAATAGGCCACATCTTATTAATTCGTATGAAGTTGGGATAACAGCTGGTCCCCTTTGCCTTGTGTGCTCCTCGGGTTACTCAGCTTGCTAGGAAAATATGCTTCAGAGGCTCTGGGTACAGTTAAGTGGGAAACAAGCAAAATCTGCACTGCCTTGAGGCCCTTAAAATGTCATAGTTCAAAACCTTTTGTCAAAATGGAACATCTGAGACACAGCTCCCTTCAGTGTCTGAGCCAAAATCAACAGCTCTCTACTCTTGCCACCCCCCACCACCTTCCAATTCCATGGCTAACTCTGGATTCAGATGTTTTCTTCAACAGATGGGAACAAGAAAGCTTTATCCAGTACAGTTAACACCACCTCCCCCTACCACCCTCCCTCAAAGAAAGAAATGTTCAGGACACTTAGAAAAATAAGGGCAGCTACAATGTTGGTGTTTCATTAGCCTTCTCTGCAGCCTCAATGAATCTAGCCTTTCACAAAATCCTTCAAAGCCTTAAGCTAACACCATCACCTCAAATACCCAGGCTGTGGCTGGCACATTTAGGACTAAAAAAGACCAGAAATTCTGCTCCATGATGAGGAAAGAGACTGTGAGAAAGATTTTCTTTTTGTCTTGAACTTCGATTCTGTCACTGTTCTCTGAGAAACTGCCAATCTCTTCTATCATAGGTCTTCTGGGCACAGGCTAAGTTCAAGCCTTGGTGCAGAAAAGGAGGCTTTTAAATGAGGGTATGCTTGTGTGAGACAAGAGTAATTGATCAAGAGTGACTGTTTTCTTAATCACTAGACAAGATGTCTGATGTTTCAAAGCACCACCTGATCTTCAAAACGAAGTAATAGATAAGAAAAGAATGTTTAGTTTTAACAGGTTGTTACTTACCTCTTCTTATCACTCCACCTTGGCCATTGAGAACCAGCCCACACTGGGCTTCCACAGAGCCCTTAATAAAAGAAAAATAAATAAATCACTCAAATTGATAGTAATAGGTATGCCCACAGAAGTTAAGTCTTTCAATCTGTCCCATCCCTGAACCTTATATCCACAAAGCCCCATAGGAGACACTTGAAAGCAACCATTGACCTGAAGCAAGTTTGGCAACAAGCGTGGTTTTAAGGGGGAAAATGGCCAGAAAACCACAATCTAAAAGTTGTATAAATGTTAAAGTATGCATTTTACAATACCATAAAATATTACACTTCAAAGGCCTTAGTGCCTTTCATCTTGGCATAAGTGAATGAGAAACCCTTTGAGTTCCCATCAAGGCACCTAGCACATATACAGTTTCCACAGCAGTTTTTGCATGAAACAAATTACACCAAAGATGTCAAGTTTGTCACTGCTGGTTTCTTGGGAGCTCAGAGGTGCCATTTCAAGTGGACGATTCAAGTTATCTCATGAATGTTCTGCTTTACCCCAGTTGAAGGAGCATCCTGTAATGCTACCCAAAACGGGTCCTGCAGAGGAAAGACCTTTAGGTTCACGCCCTCTAGATCTTTAGGCTCCTAACGGATTGAGAGATCATTTGAACTGGGAAGGAGGTAAGGGTTTGCTGATTTTTGATTAAGAAAAATAAAATTTTCTCTCTCTGTGTCTTTTTTTTTTCTGAGTCCAAATGTGTTAAAGGCTCATTTTCCTTTACAAACAAACGAGGTATTGGACATGAAAGAGGCCTTGAAGGGTGTTAACCTACCCAACAGCCCGTGAAGAGTTAAGTAAATGCGGAGAGAGTCGGTGCATAATAAAAACCCACTTTACAAAACAACCTTTACAGCCCTGGCTCCCTCTCGCTTCCCCATTTTCACCATATTGAGGCAGGCCTGTAAGAGCCCCCTTTTCAACTGACTCACGAGCTCTTTCTTATTTTAACTGTTCTGCCTTAAAGTGATTATCAAATCAATATGAAAAAAAAAACTTGGAGACTGAGCATAAATTAAAGCAGTGATGGGAAAAGGTGTGACAGGTTCCTTTGTTGGCCATAGCAAATCTTTTTAGGGGACTCAAAGATGGAACTGAAGCCACAAGACTGTTTGCATCTGTTAGGCAGACTTAGACCGCCCTCCAAACCATTGGACTTTCACTTAAAATTCTGTGCAGGGAAAAGTATATTTACATTTGTTGCATTTGAAATGAGGCATATGCTGATGAATGTTTTAAAAAGGAAGAAATAAAAGGAGAGAGACGGGTTTCTCCCACACATCCCCCTCCCAGTTCTTGTTTTAAAAGTACCTATGACTTTTCTCTTTCTTTTTCATTCTGCTGCCCAAGTCCAGGAGGAGTGAAAGAAAATAACTCTCCAGATTTATAACTTCCTTCATATGTACACATATATAAAATGATATATATATATATAGAGAGAGAGATATGCCTATAGACATAGATACATAAATAGATAGTATACAATACTCCTCAGTTTCTTCTAGTATCTTGGAGTGTTACTCTCATCATGAATATTCCCTTAGTGTGAGTAATAGATAGGAACAAAAAAGATAGAAACATAAAAAAAACACATAGACTGGAAAAAACGCTTCAAAATATCTGAAATGTAGAAGGCAAAAGGCCACAAAGCTCTCCGATGGAATGAACCCTTTCCTGTCCATTCTCTGGCGCATCGTTAGGATATTTATTTTTGTAGAAAAAAAACAAATCTTGGACTCTTCACTTAACAAACTTTCCCCCCTTGTAAGTAAAACATGTTGTTTGGTCGGATGACATTGCATAAATGACCAGTTGAATGGCACTAAGTCGAAAATTGGATAAACTACGGTGTTCTTTTGCATGGGATTCGCTCTTTGTCTGGTGCTTGCAAATGTTCTAATCCCCTCTTTTGAAAAATGCCCGGCTTTGTGCCTAGCACAGAAAAAAAATTTGTACAGATACAAAAAAATCAGCAGCAGACGCGGCTATTAAAAGGAGTAAATAGGTTTTAGTTGAGCTAAGCATTGAATGGCAGATTTTTTCCCCCCTTGAGCCATAAGGGGATCCTTGTGAAAAATGTAAAAATGCCCTGAGCATAGAAAATTATTTTGTGAATATAAACGTAGAAAGTCAAGGTTTATGGAGCCAAATCTTTTTTCTTGTGGGCCGATCTTGCGGCTATGGCTCTTTGTTGTGACTGTAAGGGCTTTCACTTCAATTTTAAAATGATCCCTTGCTTGGAGGTAAATGAGGGGGAAAGATTTTCTGTGCGCAACAAGGGATCTCTAGCGTCTCCAACTTGTGCTCTCCAAGTATCTCGCCTTTCCTTGTGGCGACTGTGGAGGTGGCCAGCTTTGTGCCAACTGAAAAATAGGGACTCGCAGGTAGAACTAGTTGCACTTTCAGCCAAACGAAGTTGCAAATTCATGTCTTTATGTTTGGGACATTTGTATGAAATGAAGCTGTGACAATATGCTTACATAATTATAAATTCTATTGTTGCAAATAATATGCAAAAATGCATTAAGAAAGTAGGAGAGAGATACCAAACTGAGTGGTGACGTCCACAGTATCTAAATTCCTTCCTTCCTTCCTTCTTTCCTTTCTTCCATCCTCCCTCCCTCTTTTTCCTTTTTGTTTTTTCTCTTTCTTTACTCCTTTCTCTCTATTTATTTTCTCCCCCCCTCGTCTTTATTTCTTCATTTCCTTCTTGTTAAGGAGTTGAATCTTACACAAAAGTTAATGGGTTGAAGAAGAAAAAATAAAGTTTTAAATCAACTGGGTGGTGAGATTGGACGCTCTCAGGCACAGAGAATTAGGCTCAACGCTAGTGAGATAGATGGCTTGTGCAGATCCTTTCACGGGAGGGGGGGGCACTTTTGAGATTTCATGTACGATTCTCTGCTCTCCACATCAGTCTAGTATCTTCGGTGGAACTTATGCTAGAGCTCAGGGTCCCAACCATGTCCCCCAAACAAACCAGCCCTCCCAACTCATAATAGCCTCCCTACAGCTCAGCCTGGGACAAACGCCTGAGACAGGCGGGCAGACCCGGCAAAGCGCCAGACTGAGGGTGCGATTGGTCATCAACTTATCGGGTCTTACTCTGAGTCCAGTTGTCTCAACCCCAACCTCCTTGATCTCCCCCACCCTACCGCTTCCTAGACGGAAATGTGGATTCACCAAAGACTTCCTTGCAGACCCACCCAAAGTGGGAAACCGCAGCTAGCCGGACTTCGGAGCGTCCAGGTGAAATGTCTTGATCCAATGAGAGGGACTGAATGGCACACGCCTCCTCTAATTGTTTTGATAACTTCCCATAAGTGGTGTGTGTGTGTGTGTGTGTGTGTGTGTGTGAGAGAGAGAGAGAGAGAGAGAGAGAGAGAGAGAGAGAGAGAGAGAGGGAGAGAGAGAGACTTGGAGAGTCGGCTTACACTCAGAGAATTAACGGAGCGGGAGGGGGAGGGCGAATAGGGGAGGGCTCCGACAAATTCACTGCATGCTTATTTACCTGCAAGTCGTCTGCTCCCGCGGCGGCCAGCCCCAGGCTGGGCCCTGGCAGGAGTCTTTGATCTGGGTGCATTCCATACTGAGAGCCATGACTCATGAGGGACAGGTCGTGGCGGCGGTAGGCATCGAGGCAGCCCAGTTCCCGCCTCTGCTCGTCCAGGCAGGACGACTTGAGCGCCCGCGCATTGTGCAGGTTAATAAAGTCGGTGGGCTCCCCGTGGTGGATCTGCTGGTAGTACTGTTGCGAGTGGTGGAGCGAGTTCAGAGAGTAGGCGTCAGGGGTGACGGCCGGGTGGCTGTGCTGAAACTCGTAATGGAAGGACTGGTGGTGGAGCGGGGTGTACTGGTGGTTAGTGGAGAAGTAGGGGGACGCGAACTCGGTGCCGGTGGTGGAGTAAGTTAAAGGAGAGGAGGAGGAATAGGCGACAGTGGAATTGGCTACGGACTCCAGACAGCCAAGCTGCATCAAACGGTAGCTGTTTGATCCGTCGTGACGTATCTGGAAGGAAGAGGGGGAAAAGGGAGAGCAGAAAAACTTGAGGTTTGTCATTGTGCAGCCCAGACGCTGCTCTCCCGGAGCCAGGGGCTTTCTCTGGCTCTCCAAGGAGAGTGAGCGCGCAGGGCTCGGGCCGAGCCGCAGCCGGGGCTCAGCGCCCTTGCCAGACAGCCTTTGCGAGCAGGCGGACAGGGGGTGGGCGGCCTCGTCCTTACAGTCGACAGCGGAAAAAAAAAAATCCCCCACCCTATATAGGTGCGGGTGACACCACACACACGCAGACACACACACACACACGCACACACACTCACAGCTCCTGCCCAACTTGCTCAGGGAGCTGGGCGTTGGGAGCCAGGCTTGCGACTGTCTCCGGGGCCGCGGGGAGCAGAAGGCGAGAGTCCACACGCGCAGGGCGCCCCGCCACTCCTGCCAGATACCAACCCAGACATCCGCTGCTGTCCAGGCCGAAATGTTTTGCCAGAGCTGTTCAAAATCATTGTCCATATATTTTCAAAATCCAGTCTGTGCAAATCATTCAACTTGTTCATTTCCTTAACCATTTGGGGCAAGGAATCCGACCCCCACTTTCTGCTTCACTTTCCTAGAATAAGTCCATTCCAAAAGGGGTGCGTGGTTCCCCACCCCCCTTGTCCACCTACCGCCCCCCCAATCAATCTCTTTACTTTGCCTTTCTGAGTATCCTTTTTCTATCTCTCTCTTTCTCCTCATCACCTCCTCCCTTTCTTTTTTCTTAGGATTGTTTCCCCCTCATTATGGCAAATGTTTCTTAACGTGGCAGAGTTGCCCTTCCTGGCGACAGATGTCATAACGAACTTTTCCCCCTTTCCTTCCTTAACTTCTCCCGAAAGCCAGATTATAATTAAACGTAACGGTCCAATATAGATTAGAGACAGGGGAAGCTGCCACCGCCGCCGCTGCCACCGCCGCTGCCGCCACACACTCACACACACACACACACACACACACGCGCGCGCTCAAAAAAAAAAAAAAAAGTAATAATACCTCGGCATCGTGGACTAGTCCCGGAAAGGTAGTTGACATGTTGGGTTTCTCCGAAAGCTTACGATGCAGTTTCCCCCTCCAAAAAAAGAATCGGGAAAAAAAAAATCCAAACTTCTTGTATTTTCCAATTTTTTTTTAAGGAAAAAAATAGTCTATAGATAGAGATCTAAATTGCAATGGCTTTGCCCGGATCAGCTAGCTCCTTGCCTCTACCCACTTAAAAACCTGTAGGAACAAAATTTTCCCTCTGCACAAAAGCAGCTCCCTGGAACAGATTTTGTACTTGCTGAGTATTTCTTTGGCTGATGTCGTAGGTCCCTTGGTAATATAGAAGTTTTGAAAATTAAGCATCAGCACTGAGAACTGGGAGGACAATAGGCAGAAGAGATTTATCCCAGGAGACAAGGAATAAATATTGTATCTTCGCCTAATAAGGAACTGGAGGTTCTTTCAACATTTTTATCCATTTTTTCCAACCTTTATCATGCTTTTCTATACCGACTGAGGTGGGGACTCATCTCTGCAGAGAGGATTTGCACACATTTTATTGTGAAGATAAAGAGCTAACCCCAATATGTGTATATTAGATATAGAAATATATATTAATTAAAGCTTACTTTTACATAAGTAAGTGTTCATTCCTATTGGTTCCAATCCCTGAATGCTGAAAGCTGCTTTTTGCAACAAGCACCCAAATCAATTTCCTCCAGTTTGGGGTGTCTGCCTTTGCCCAACTGGAAACAATACTGCTTCTTCCATATTTACATCAAATTTGGGTTCTTTTCCCTCTTTTGGGAGGCAACACCCGGCGGTGACTTACACTTTCTGCAGCTTTTAAAATAAATAACCATGATGGATAATCCCAAGTTTCCATCATAAAGAAACGGTGTAACTGGCAATACATTTAAGAAAAAAACACAAGAGAATAAAGACGCGTGACAAGATTCTACATTTAGGTAAAACGTTGTCTTTCAATCCCCAACTCAACCCACTTTCCCAGTCTTTTGTGTTTCCCTTCCCTTTTGGAAACCGTGCTGGATGGGGGGTGGGGTGGACCATTTAGCAGTGGTACCAGGTGTCTCAACACCATTACCCTCAAATAGCCCTTAAATGTTTGAAAGTTACATTTTACAAAGAGGGCAGGAAGGAAGGAGCGCACACCTTTCTCTAGTTCTTCTGTGGTAGAACTTTCAAGCAGTATTCCGGCTTTACTTAATTCAAAATTTGGCTTTCCCGCACCAAGTGGTCTAGCACCTGGAGAGGGTATCAGTGGCTACATGCCGGCAATACTGAGGCTCTGAAAGGTCCTCTTTCCAAGCCTGTCAGTCTCTCAAGAACTGTCTGGCCCTGCAGAGTCATCTCAAAGATAGAAGGGCAATTTAGTCTTAATTGCCATTTCATTTGGTTAGCTTTTAAGTGTTTAAGCTGAGAAGGTATCTTAATAATAAGCCGCAGGCAAACAGGCATGTGGCTATTTTTTTTTCTTTTTTTGGTTGGGGTTTGGGAGGGTTTATTAGGATCTGCTCATGCAGGCTAACTGGGGCTGTCACTCAGTACTCTTTGCTTTATATAAATGGACAAAGGCGCGCGACAAGAATTGAAATGCACTGTCTGAGATGGAGATCCATGATGCTTCAGCCTTGCACAGGGGTCAGCAGCCAACACTTGCTCCCTTTTCCAAGGTGTGCAAGCCCCCCCACCCCAACTTCCTGAAATTCCTAATTTTGGTCTAATGAAGTCAGAAGACTGAGAGCCCAATGAAAATGAAAAGAAAAAGTGCCCAATTTGATATTTAAGTAGGAGGGGTAAGATGAGTGCTGTTGGCACTAAGGGCTGAATCCCAAACTGCTTGCGGCGAAAGTCTTTTGTTTGCCAGGACTGGGTGAGCTCTCTCTATTCTATCCGCAGACGAAATAAATAATCCTCCGTGGGAGCCCCCATGACCTTACCCTAGGAACCCCCACCCTGCAAAGAAACAGCCTTCCCCCCAGAATAATGTGTAAGGCCCTCAGGTTATCTTGGGAATTGCCAGGCATGCTTTTTTGGGGGGATGATATTCCCAGTTAGTCCAACTCAAATAGAAAAGGATGGTTCCTTCTTAGACAAGCTGCCAACCCCTCCCCCAACTCCCCCACTGTCAGGTACATCTTCATTGAAGGCGAAGGGACCGTCTTTCCTGGGCTTAGGTCCAGGAGGCAGGCGAAAATCCTCTCCCCTGGGAACAACCAGGAGACTCAGGAAGTCGTGGCCGCCTGCTCTGCCTGCTGTCCCGGCGCGTTTGCCCCGTGTGTTTGTCCCTGCCCAGGGGAAGATCCACACACAGCCCCGAGCTTCTGATACTCTCGGTAATGAGCTCTGGCTGGAGCTGAGTACAGCCTCGGAATGACCTCTGGTTGTCTCATCTGTCTGAATACTTCAGGACATCACCAAAGAACCATTCTACTCTCTAGCTCCCCCCACCCCCAGCTTTCTGAGTGACTTCTCGGTACCAAGATAAAAGGCACCCAGGGCTTCATTTACTGTGCTTCTTGAACCCCTGTGGAATTAGAGAAAATTAAATGTAATGCAGAATGAGAAAAACACTTGTTTTCAGAGAAGATGAAGCAGAAAGGGTAAAGGGTGTCTCTTTAAATGTAGGGATCTACTTTGTCAGGGCGCCACGTCTCCTTTTGGGAAAGCTCTTCTGCTCCCACCCTGGTGTCCTGGCTTCCCACACCAGCGTCTGAACTGTAAGGAAACTCCATTTGGCCAACTGCTTCCTCTCACCTCACCCCCTCCAACCCCCCCCCAAAAGCTGCTTGTCCCTGAAAGGAAAGTTGGGGAAATCATCCGCACCATATGCACAGAACGGTCAGCGCTCCCTTCCATCTGCTCTAGGGTTGCTTAGTGCGCCCCTTCTCTAAAGAAATGCATCCAGGCAGGTGTATGGCTTGGTGTCTGTGTGTGTGTGATGTGCGCACACGCGGGATTTGTCTGACAGTCCCCCCACCGCCTTCCCTTCCCATCTAATTAATAGTTCTGAGCAATTAATAAGTGACATCCTGCTTGACCCAAAAGCTAATTTCTCTTTTCTGCTTTGCCCCTTTCCCGGAGAGCAATTGGCCACATTCTCCAGCGGGTGCGTAATTGAATTAACTGGCCTTGGCTAGTTGGAGACTGGTGACAATCGCCTGGGGCTCCCTCCCTCCGGAAACCATAGTGAGCATCCCAGCCTAAGCCCCAGGCCGGTCTGACTCCCGCCCGTTCCACAGAGCTCATAAAAGCGAGGGAGCGATACTGCCAACTCTACACCCTAGAAGCTGGAGAGGGTCTCCCTTAGACCCCAGAGCTTCGCTTCTGCCTTCTCATTCCATACTCCACACTCCAGGAGGTATTGTTCTACCCCAGTTGCTTTAGAAATCTTCAGAGCAATACTTGTATGTATCATTATTGTTTTGGTTAGGGTCCAGAGCTAGAGAAGAGAGTTTCTGAACTGTTTTCTACAGTTCAGATGCTGGTGTGGGAAGTTCAGGTGTCTTCTTGAGCTTCTAGGCTGGTATCATACAAACCATAGTTTTTATCCAATTGAATCTTCAATGAAAGGGTTTGTCACCCCTTGCGTGTTTGAGTTTGGGGGACAATCACCAGCAAACAAGTACCGATCTCTAGTTTTGTATTTCTCTTCCTTCTCCTTATTCCTGCTTGGAATTTCATTTGCTTCCTAAAATGAATTTATTTGTTTTATGTAGCCTGAAAAGACATTGCCTACAAACCTGCTTGCATAAGGCTAAGTGAAGTAATTAAGGATTGTACTTATTTGGGCATTTTCAACCAAAAATATTTCCTTAAGACATATTCACATACATGAATCAACCAGAATGCCCTCCTTCCTTCTTCTCTCTTTCTGTCCTTCCTCCTTCCCTCCCTCCCATTTTTCCTTCCCATCTTCCTTCCCTTTTAGAGGAAGATAGAGATGAGCTTGAATCCAATAAACTTATGCCTTAAGAGAGCATGCGTGTAGATTGTCTAGGAGGAAAATGTAGTGTGCTCTGCTTCAGTGAGGCATGCCGTTTCCTAACCCAGACAAGAGTTTGCACAGTAGGAGATAAGCTTCATGGGTGCTTGGAGGGGAGAACAGTGGAATTCTGAAGATCCAAAATGGTCTGCAGATGTTCTTTCCACAAAGCAAAACAAGAAGTATAGATCTGAATATCAGTACTTATCCTTAAAGCTCCCAAGCCTCTGTCCTCCCACCGCTTATTTGGGATGCAAGGAGAGAACAAAGGTACCTTTAGAGAATTCCAAGAAAGCCAATGGCTGATGTTTCCTCTCTTAATGGTGTTCTGGTTCTATCTACCCCCTGGCACCCTTCCACCACTTTGTGGATCTACTGGCCTCTGAGGCCTCCCCAAGAGCCAACCACACAAAGAACTCTCAAGGTCCTCTCCCAAGGGGACAGAATCTCTCAGTCACTCAGGATTTTAATGACCTGGGAAGATCCTTTTATCTAAGAACTTACTCTGGTGTGCTTCGTCTAACCTCTTCCAGTTACTGTTGCTTAGGGTAGGTGGGTAGGGACCATCCTTCAGGCAGTGGAAAGGCAAATATGTTGGGTCCATGACACAGCATCCCAATCCCTGGTTCATTCATTTTTACTCATTAGGCAAGGTGGTGAGAGAAGAGAGCTTGAAATACCAGGAACATTCTGAGTGGGAGCCAGGAATCTAAAATTGACCCAGTTAAAAGAACCACATTTGAAGAGAAAAGGCATGGCAGCCTAGGTATTCATGCGCAGGCACTCGAGGTCAGATCCCCACTATTCCCAAATGAATTGCTTGCCTTTCTAACTTCTATTAGCTCAAGCTGATGCTGACTCTAAGTGTCTTTCTAAAGGTCCCTCACCCTCTCATTTCCAGTTGTGATTTGGATAATTCTTCTATCTGCCTTCCTCTGGGCAATCCACCCCCACCCCCCCAGCCCCATTTCACCTTCAGCAACCCAAGGGCCACTTGGCTTAAAACGTTACCTAATTGCAAACGAAAAGTGGCAAACCATTTAAAAAAAGAGCTTTGGGATATTTAAGGGAAATTAACATTTCTGACGGACTCTCCAGTTATTTCACTTTAAGGGTTGCCATTGATTTTTTAAACTTCTTTATCTTTCCCCCTCCTCCCTCCTTCTCTGTTAAACCTCCTCCAGCACGACCCTACCCCGCCCTCTGGGCTGTTTGTCGAAAGCCTAACACGGATCTGTATTCCGCCTTAGCCTTGCTGCCGACAGGCAACACGGATTCCATAATCGTACAGAGAAATGCATTTGCAAGCAATTAAAAAGCCTTGTGAACGCATTAGTGGAAATTTAAATGGAAGAACTCTCTCGTCTGATGTCTTCTCTTTGATAACAGTGGAAATTGGAGCTGAGGCCCTCATCTGAGAGGACAGGCTCCTTGCCTGTCCGCAACAGCTGCGGAGTTGGACTCAGTCAGGCTTGGCGCGGACTCGCCCACCCTCTCCCCGCAGCCCCGACGCAAGCTGAGCCGCCTAGCCAGCCCTCTGGCGTCGGAGGGCGCTCACCACCGAGCCCTGGAGGGCGCGGCACCCTGATGTCCCCGCAGCTGGCTGTGCTCTCAGTGGCAGGAAGCCGACTCTTGGGCCAAGGGCTTGCTGTCCCAAGGGAAACTTGCCCCATTTAACCAAGAAACGCATGCACTCCGAAAGGGCCGCCCCCTGTCCTCTTCGCCTTCCTCCAGTTGTCTGTAAGCGCACTAGAGGTTTTTGAAAATTCACTCGCCAGCATCCCGGTCGTACATGGAGCCGAGGTTTACTAAGCACTTTTACAAGTATTGGCCCATTTGCTCCGGACAACGCTCCTCCCCACAACTTAAGTAGGAGGACATGTGTGTGTAATCATTACCCTTTTTATAGGTGCAAGATAACCGCAAAGTCACAGCAACACCTAGCGTTTATTGCCCGTTTATTTACACGAGTCAGGTCCTGTTCCAGGCTCTTTACGGGCATTATATCATTTACCTTTACAACAACCCTACGAGGCCTGGAGTACCTGGCAGGTGCAGTACGTATTAGCACTGGTGTGAGGTATTAGTGCAAACGAGGACGCTGAAGCACCCGCGAAAGTGAGGCGCAAAGAAGTGTGAGTAAATGCCAAGGTCACGCGGGCCTTGAAATCAGTGACGTGGGCTTCAAATTCATTAAATTTGTTTCTATCACATCTCCTGGCCTCTGTCGCTGCATAAAACGTTTCCTCCTTTTATCCAAGGCCTCCAAGCCTCTCCAGACGTCTAACAGAAAATGCAAACAGCAAGGCCCAGCCCAGGTTTCTTTTGTTGTAAGGGACTTTGCCTTGGGCGGAAGTTTGCCGGAGTCCCGCGGCAGAAAACTCGGCCTTCCTGATCTTATTCCTCTCTTTTCTGGTGATGGACTGTGTGCGGGGGCGGGGTGGGGGGCGGTGTTCCAGATCTTATCTCCTCCCCACTGGCTGGTCAGTCTCTGGCTTCATCCTCGGGAGTCAGTGGCTCCAGCTGGCGGCTCTTAGATCCTCGGAGGCTGCAGCACGCACCTGGAGCCGGGCATCAGGGGCGACCAGCGGTGCCCTCCAGTTTCCTGCACCCGCTCGCCAGCCTGGTGGCGCCTGTCGCTTTCTAGATCCAGCGCTGGTCTCTGGGACTCCGTCTAGCCACGGTTGCTAACTGTTCTGCAATAGGGACGCTGGATCTGGAACCCCAGGGCCTGGGCTTCAGTCCTGATTCTACTGGAGAGAGTTAATTTTCTCACTTGTGAAATGGGAAAAATAAAATAATACTAACAGCTCCTTTGGCTGTTGTGAGGCTTAAGAGATTGTATATATGTACACATACATTAGCCTGGCCCAGAGGGAGGTGTTTAATAAATGTTGAGTGTTTTTATTAGCAGGGCATCCTTGCTTCCCTAGGGTCCATTCTCCCAGCCCTTGAACAGATGGCACCAAAGCAAATAGGGCTGGGAGAGACGTCAGAGGCCATAAGATCTTACCCTTTGCTGAAGTGTAAGGTACAAAATCACAGGACTAAGCAGGAGACAAGGCCAGGGCTGGAGCTACAACTCTGGTGCTTGCATCCACTGGGTTCAAGGCCTCTCGTTTAGAGCCCAGGGAACGGACGGCTCAGTTTCCTCCCTGCACGCAAGTTCCATTTCCTATATGGCTAATGAGTACTTGTTCCTGGCTTAATTAACATTTTGGTCTTCTAAATTTTTGAATTTCATTTTTTCCTCTCTATTTTCCCTCCCTCTCTTGCTTCCTCTGTCTCTGTCCTCCTTTTCCTCTTTCTCTGCCCCCACTATTGCCTAGATCCCCACCCCCTCCCAAGTCAGGTATACCTTCCTGAGATTCTGTTCTGATTTAGTTCCCTCCCTTTTCCTGTCTAAAGATTTATCTCACTTTCACCTCAATATCCTGGGCATCCTCTCAGTGGCATGGGGGTTGGGGAAGGGATGGGGGTGGGAGAAATGCTTCGTCAATTGCAATACTTCAAGTTCTGGTCACCCTGGTACATGTCTCCTCCTTTACCTTCAGATCAACCCCTGTGGATCTGTACTGTTGCCAACCCCAAGCCCCTTTCGAGCTTTGTGGCAACCAAGTCCTCCAGTTACTTTTTTGTTTGTTTTATCTAAAAGAGCTTCGTCTGCTCTACTGTCAATTACCTGAGCAGCCTCTCAGAGGTTCCATTTATTTTTCCATTGACCTTTTCTTCCTTATGTACCAGAACAATGCCTTATAATTTCATTTATCTTAATCTCTGGTGCAATCTCCTTTTCTTCTTCAACTTGGCTGTGCTAGTGTTTGCGTTTACACTTCCTTGACTTCATTATGTGATCTTGCCGATTCTCCTTACTCTGTGCATGTTTAGACCTCACATCTGTCTTTTACTTACCCTTGAATAGTTTTGTTTTCAAGCTAGTGGTCCATCCATATTTACCCTATTCCTTTGTTTCCTTAATCTGTCTGCTGTCTGGAGTGCCCAGGGACACTGTCCAGGAATTTGTATAAATTCTGCTTTACTACACGTCTTATACAACAGGGCATTCCATTAAAATTTGTTTTCCTGCCATTTTTGGCAATCCCTTTTCCCCGAATTAGTCCTGGTTATAAGCCCCAGATGTGTACCAGAGAATTGCTAAGATGAATTTCTCACTTTTAACTTCTCTTTGATGGTGCAGACTGCACCTATTCTGCCACCGATTGGCTTTGTGACTTCAGACAAGTCACTTAACCACTCTGTTCTCGCACAGCCAGGTTGAATTAAATGGGGGTAAATATTATGAAATAACTTGTAATTGATAATGTGTTTTAAAATGGCTAGGTATGATGTATTTCTGTAAGTTACCTTCCTGCTGGTGGGCCAAGCCTCCTCACTGGGTTTGTAACCCTAACAGTCACGAGAAGTATTGCTTCTCTTCCATGACCTATCCTTTCCCACACTAAGTCCTGGCCTGTCCGGCTTTACCGTAGACATCTCTATTGATTTCCACATCAGAGGACTGTGTCCCAGAAGTCTGGATTCAGAAGGGGACACCTTGTGCAGGGCTTCTTCATTCCGGTGTCACGAGACCCTCCAGGCACCCCCTGAACCCCCTTCGTCTCTCAATGATCTGTGCAAAAGATGGAGGTTGCAGCCTATCACCTCTCCTGCCTTTAGGTAATCCTCTCTCCAACAATCTCCTCTCCTGCTCTCAACCTCTTTCTCTGTCTGCACACAGACAGTCTTTCCTGAAGAAATAACCACAGAAAAGAAGACAACCCACTCTGTTAACTCTTGGATTCTCTTTCCCTTAGGTGTATCCTGACAACTTGGCTGGTAGTAGGTCATGCCATAGAAATGTCCATTTTAAGAAGTTGTCTAAAGTGGGGCAGAATGAGTATATGCTTTGGTATCTTCATGTGTAAAAATGACACCTCTCAAGACCCCCTTTTTAGAGACTGATTCTAGCATTGAGACTTCTCTCTAGTACAAGGCATTTAAATATATATAGACTGTGATGTATTAAATATGCACCATATATTAGAAATATTTGTAATGAATGCAGACATTCTGATAAATAATACAGTGTCAGGTTCTCTGTATGATTGAACACTATCTACTTCTCATATATTTATGCACCAGCAGTTAAAGAGAACAGGTTCCCTTTGCTAATCAAATACATTGAAACAGCATTAGTCTTTTAGGAGTGTGTTCTAACCTGAATGTTGAAATTTAGAGGGTGCAAAACTAAGCACATGGAGGTGTTCTGCCCTGGTACATTCAGTTTTGACATACAGAAGGAAGCTCTTCCATTAGTTGCCTGGACTCTTTCAGTGGAGGAGGAATAATAATGCAGAATGTTAAGAGGCATCATTTAAGTATACTTTTCATTGACAAAGTCAAGTATGTCTCAGATACAGTCAAAAGCAAAATTCAAAATTTCTAAGACATAGAAATTGTATATCTTGATATTGTGCTTATTTATCATTGCGGTAAATGATAAGATTACGGTAGCCAAAATAATCCAAGATTTAAAGAGCTCTTGGATTTCAAATTCTTCACTCTAATGTTTTTCTTTCTTTCCAAAATCAGCAAACTAAAATCACTCCAAAACCTGTGTTTCCCCCCCCCCCCCAGAGAACATGGAACCTACTCATACTTCCAGAGTTAAATAAGACCACCGGCCTGTTAAGAAATAAGTAGAGAAAGTTTTTTGTATTCCTCTCCAAGACAGTACATATAACATGAGATAGAGGTTATGTTACAACTCTTACTAGGTTGGGAAGGGTGGCAGTTAGGTGGCTTGGAGTGACAGAGTTAATGTTCTTATGATACCATAAAGCATAATGCTAAGAAATGACTCATTGACTGGACATTAAAAAATGCTAAAGGGCACAGAGGTGTTTCACTTACTATGTTGAACCGCTTAGCAACTCCACCCCAGTGCAGAAAATTGGGCAAAGGGTTCTAATGACAGCACTCTCTACTGTGCAATCAGTGCATCACCGACAGGAAGAGGAGATAATGAAAAGAGACACCAAAGAAACTCCAGAGCTCCTTCACCAGCAGTGAACCTCACAACATCTTTTTCATTTCACTGAGAAATGTCTCCACTCAATGTGAGTCTCTAGCAAATAGATACAATCAATTTCAGATGGTCTATAATTGTTCTGTCCTGTACGAAAATGTAGGTATTGAGCACTGTTGTGGACTGAGTTTGTTTCCTCAAAATTTTTTTATTGAAGGCTTAACCCCCAATGTAACTATATTTGGAGATGAGGCCTTTAAGGAGGTAATTAAGGTTACTTGAGGTCAAAAGTGTGGGGCCCTAATCTAACAGGATGCTTGGCCTTACTCTGTTTTTTGGTCTTTTTTTTTTTAACTTCAGAGAGAGAGGAAGGGGTGGGGGGAGGGTAGACAAAGAGAAACATCGATTGGTTGCCTCCCGTACCGGCTTTGAACAGGGGGCTGAATATACAACCTAGGCATGTGCTCTGACCAGGTATTGAACCTGTTACCTTTCGGTTTATGGGATAATGCTCCAACCAACTGACCCTCACCAGCTAGGGTGGTGTATGTCCTTATGAGAAGAGAAAGAGGCATTAGCAAAGTGTACCGCAGAAGAAAAACCATGTGAGGACACATCAGGAAGGTGGCCATCTGCAGGCCAAGAAGAGAGGCCTTTGGAGAAACCAAACCTGCTGACACCTCCAGCCTCAACAACTGTAAGAAAATAAACTTCTGTTGTTTAAGCTCCAGTGTGTGATGTTCTGTTATTGCAGCTCTAGCAGACTAATATAAGCAAAAACAAAGCAAACGACAAATTGGCCTGTGTCATCCAGATTTGGACTTGTGTTATCAGCTAGGCCACGGTGTTGCTACAGAGCGGCCTGACACTCACAGTCAGGTCTTGGTTCTGCTGCCAACCCCCTCACAGAACTGTCACAGTGCCACTCTGAGCATGACGGATCAAGATGAAAATAAGACTACAGCATACTCATGTCTGGACACAGACAAAACGTGAACATTGTCCAAACCCCAAAATACCAAGACATACTCCTCCCCTGTCTCTCTACTAATCACAGCTTTAGCTTTAGTCTTCCCTCCCTATAAAAAGCTTACTGAGATACCCAATCAAAAACTTCTCCTTTTTTCGGAGAGCACTCAATCCAGCATGAACCTGTGCTTCTTGTACCGTCCTTGAAATCACCCAACTGAAGTCCAAATCCTATCACTAGACCTTCCTAACATCCCCATTTATTGAAATGTTCCATGGCTTCCCATGATGGATGTCCTTCATTGCTGCAAGTTATGAATCCAATTTCTTCAACTATGGGTATGCATTTGGTGGTCTTTGGCTAAAAGACATTAACAATTTGAAATGAAGCTTCTTGCCCTGGCTGGTGTGGCTCCATAGACTGAGCACCACCTGTGAACCAAAGGGCTGGGGGTTTGATTCCCAGTCAGGGCACATGCCTGTGTTGTGAGCCAGGTCCCCAGTGGGGGACATTTGAGAAGCAACCACACATTGATGAGTCCCTCCCTTCCTCTGTCTAAAAATAAAATCTTAAAAAGAAAATGAAATGAAGCTTCTTCAAACTGAGATGTGTTGTAAGTATAAAATATATACCTAATTTTCAAATACTCAG
This sequence comes from Desmodus rotundus, assembly GCF_022682495.2. Taxonomy (NCBI): domain Eukaryota; kingdom Metazoa; phylum Chordata; class Mammalia; order Chiroptera; family Phyllostomidae; genus Desmodus; species Desmodus rotundus. Next base: position 15,760,708 of record NC_071397.1, on the reverse strand, counting down.
TATGAAAAAATAATGTATTTCATAATTTTTATTGATTATAACATTTTACATATGTTGATCAATATATTACTAGATATAAAATTATATGTTTTTTAAAATACTGATATTAGAAAATTTGAAATTACTTATGTGGCTTTGGTTTTATTTCTGTTGAACCACATAGGTTTATAATGCCCCACGACAATTCTGACCATGAGTAGCTTACTCTCTTTTTCTTCTAAAGGAGTTTATTGGTCAGACTAGGACATACTGCACTATGGTAACAATCAATTCAAAAATCTCTGTGACTTAACAACAAATGTTTATTTCTATCAAGCACCCATCCACCGCGGGTTTGGACAACTCCTCAGGCCCACTATCCTCTGTTCAGAGCCTCAGGGATTTGTTGAGATCTTTATCTCTGCATTAGCAGAAGATGAAGGTTGGGGAGGGGGCTGGAGGGTCTTGCACAAGTAAATAAGTCTTTTGTTTCAGAAACACGTTAGCCAGATCCAGTTGCATTTCTGCTAAACTACAGGGCAAGGAGAGAGTGTAATCTTCCCATATGCTCAGGAGAAAGGGAGAATGAAACATGAAGAACAATAATAATATTTACCATAAGGGGAGAAATGTAAATACAAATGCATATTCTAGGTCTCAGTTTAACACAAATGTATGGCATTTGATATAAAAAGATTCTTACATTATCCAATTTAGTTTCCATGATATTTTCAAATGAAAGCAATGTGTGATTACCAATAGTTCACAGTTTCTTACCTCTTTTTCTTATACCAAGGTGAACTTTAAAACAAAGTTCAAACTTTGTTTCATACTAGTATGTAATGATTAAATAGAAAAGGAACTTTTCAAGATCACTGATATTTTTAAGTTGGTTGATCAGGGTCTATATAGCTATATCTACATCTATTTCCATCTCTATACACACATATGCACATATATATTACTTTATTCAACACGGTTTTGTAACATAAATAGCAAATGTGATGCTGGAGATGTCATTAATTTGAATCTTAACATCTGCAGGAGGGACTCCTAAAATGCCAGCGAGCTTGCCTTTCTTATCTTCAAAGTTCTCCCCTTAACATCGGAGAAGTTTTTCGTAGTAAGCCCAGGGGAGGGAGGAGGGCCTGACAAGCTTTCTCCTCCCCTCTTGTGGCTGAACTGAGAAAGCCTCCAGTATGCCTAAGATTACCCACGTAGATCAGTAGGTTAATTTTTGGAGCAGGCAATCCTATGACTGCGTGGGGTACAAGGAACAGGGGGGAGTCAGCACTCGATCTCACTCTGGCACCCCCTCTTTCTCTTCTCTCTTTCTAGGATCTGTACTGCCCCTTAGACAGCGAGCCTCAGCACACAGCCTAAGAGAAGGGAGCTGTCCCTTCAGTACCAGGACCACGTGCAACCTGCCCGCCAAAACACAAAGAACTGAAATATTAATTAAAAAAAAGCCAATCTGCTCAATCCTCCGCCCGCAGGCAGGCTCTAACGGAAAACCGCATCTGCTTTCCCTTTCTCCTCAATAAATCTTCATGTGGGCATTAAAATACCTAAAAGGATTAGTCATTAAATGCTTGTACATTTGGCTTTAATTCACAAGAAACTGTATGTCACAGGGTTCCATCAGAACTGCAGTTTAATCTAATTTGTAGTATTTGTGTAAATGCTTTATTTCTTTTGCTGGTTGTTCCAGAGGATAATATTAATATCCCAAGTGTCCAGAGGGAGAAGGTTAACACATCAGCACAGAAATGAGCTGGATGCTGACTGATGTATTAAAAAAAAAAAAAATCAAAGCTTCTTTTAAGGTAAAACACAAAAAAGAATAAATGGAAGGGTGGCTTTTCCTTCTCAAGCTGCATTTATTATTATTATTATTTATTTGATCTTAAGGTAGTAAGGAAAATGTGTTTTGTGAAAAGGATTTTTGCACTTCAGTTGGGTATGCTCTCCTAAATATCACATTCAAAAGCTGTCTATGTGGAAAGAGTGAAACTAGTTTTCAAAGGATTTAATCGCAGAATCATTCTTATTTTCTTAAGAGTAGTGTCTGTTGTCGGGTCAACATCCAGTCCAGTTACATGAGCCATTCCTTCCCCCGCCCGCCTTGCCAAGCCCTTTGCCTTCTACTGAACTACTGGAGCATGTATTGTCTGAATTACTCATTTACATCTGGCTCCGATGGCTTGCTTTTTGGTACTCCAACTTATTTTTGTACAAGGTTTTTATAACTTTACTGGGTAGCAGGTCCCCAGGCTAAAAGGGATAAAAGTCTCAAAGCTTTAGATAAAATGATTTTATTCATTAAACACATATTTATTGATTACCTGTTCTGTGTGATAGGTAATCAATAAATTACCTACTGCTGATTTTTACTCATAGTATATTTTATGAAATTATTTTTGATTACATATTTTGGACACAACTTAAATTAATGAAAGAAATGCTTAATTTGGATTAATTCTTGCTTTCTTTAGCCAGAATACAAGCTAATGCATTTATTTCAAATGCATTTTAAAAAAAATCAAAGTTTGTGTAAATTTTAGTAGACTTAGTTTTTAACAATACAATGAGATATTTGAATATGAAGTCAGTACTTGATTACTTAAACTTATCTATTGGTGAAAAGTAGCCTCGGACTGGTAGAGTCCATTTCAATCAAGGATTTTCCTCTGTTCATTCCATATTGTGTGACATAGAGCGATGTTCCCTCTACCAAGTAGGAATGTTAACAGTTTACAATCTATTGACACATTGTTCAGGTGGTGAAAAAGATGGTCAATGGACCGTTTGAGGCATTAGATGGAAAGTTTTCTAAAGGGGATTTAAAGTAACAGCATTTACAATGAGCCAGAGTGCATCATCATGCATGATAAAGGGGGGAATGTCTGTGTTTGTGGTTAAAGGGCACACACGGAAAGTTAGATAGGTTTATTTTCTCTTCCTGGTTTAGTCACTAATTTCACACTCATAGCAAATCTCTGGGGCCCCGGGGCCTTTTTCTTACCTTAGGCAGATATACTAGGTAGGGATCTTCAAGATTTCTCCATGCTCCAGTCTTCTGTGAGTTTAAATGAATGTCCTCAGCTTCTGAAGTCTTCCACATTTTATCATGATATTCCTGTGTAAAGTAAAAGTTTTCTTTGAGTCATGCCTTTCATTTGTTTTTAATACAGAGATGAATAATATGGACATTTCAGTTAGCAATCAAAGCTGAAATCATCAGAATTATTTTGGCTTTTATTAATTTTTTCTGATAATTTAAACTTTATCTATTATTTTTACTCCTCTCTCCTTTATTTCATACTGTTGCTGAATACCTAATCTCTGTCAAAAAATAAATGTTATTATTGGTTTTTTAAAACTTCAAAATAATAAATGATGACTATTAGATATTTTTTAAATCTTGAGGATATGTTTTTATTGATTTCAGAGAGAGAGACTTGACCACTTGCCTGCATGCTGTCAGGAATTGAGGTATGTGCCATGACCAGAACCACAGTCTTTTGGTTATGGGCCAGCGTTCAAACTAACTGGACCACCTGGCCAGGGCTGATTATTATTGCTTTTGACTGGGCCATGACTTGATTTATTTATCACTGAAGTTTTGTTTTAAATGGAAGAGACTAGTTATACAAAATTAAAATGATTCTGATACTCAGTGCTAGCTTTTACCTTCTTTAGATGTAAGTTGAACAGGTTAATTCTCAATAATTTATTTAAATTCAAACTAAACAATTCAATAATTAGTAAGCCCCTATTATATTTATGTCCAATGTTTTATTAGATAATGAGGAAGGCATTAGGAAGTGACTCAAACATGATTTTCAGTATCTGGAGGAACTTACAACCCTGTGGGGAAGCAGTACCCACATATACAAAAAGTTAGTTAACAATAAAACCAATTGTAATGAATGTCAACAAGTGGGAACAGCGTGCAACATCATGGAGTGTGGCAGAGAGTATAGTAAGGCATCTTTTGGCCTTAGTGAAGAGGAATGTTCTACAGCACAGTCACAGCCGAGGCACTGATATGTGGCATTGGCCATCAAGGTCTCTGCGTCATAACACTTACTCACATTTTAACCTCTAACTCTTCCTTACAGATAATTGTATTTTCCCACTTTTATGTCGGAACAGGGCTATCATTTTGTCCTTCATATAACGCTTTTTCTTTCCAGGAAACTCTCATGTTTTCTTTGCTCCACAGAAGGAGATGATACTCTCATTCAAAGCATAAACCTGAACTTCCCACAGGGTGGTAACTGGATATGAGAATTACGTTAAGGCAGAAGTGTGGGTCATATTATATCAAACAAAAGACATGGGTCTAGAGTCAAGTTTGGTAAATTTTGTTTGACTTTAGTCATTTTCAGTCTAGCTTTATAAGTTAAAGGCTTCCCTAAATAAGGATAATATTCTTATACTGAACAGTAACTTGAGTTTCTTTTGAAGTAATAAACTTGCACATAAACTACCCACAGACTCAGAAATTAGACCTGGTGGAACAAATTGAGGTGAATAAATTAAAATACTGACAATTAAAATATGTGAACCATAGAATTGATTATACAAGATTTAGGCTTAAGGATTCTGTTTTTTAACAAACACATCATTTCTAATGCATGGTAATTCTAGGGAGAGAAATTTAGGGGGAGGACATGGTCTACAAAACTATTTAATATCATCTGTTGTCTACAAAAATGCATAACATTTACATCTAATTTGTATTTTTAACAATATTTTGAGAAAGTTCTTGCTATAACAAATGTTTTCTTGCTAATATATTCTGTCTGTTACATTTGATATATATTTACAAACTGAAAAAAGAACGTAGGGTAAAGGACAAATAATAATTTAAAAATACTTATTATGTGATATATAATAGTTTTTTATTTTTTTTTAAGATTTTATTTATTTATTTTTAGAGAGAGAGGAAGGGAGGGAGAAAGAGGAGAGAAACATCAATGTATGGTTGCCTCTTGCACGCCTCTACTGGAGACCTGGCCTGCAATTCAGGCATGTGCTTTGACTGGAAATTGAACCAGCAACCCTTTGGATCGCAGACTAGCACTCAATCCACTGAGCCACACTAGCCAGGGCTACAATAGTTTTTTAAAAAATAACATTTAAGCTGCAGTCTTAGATATCAAAATATGTGACGTGTTCCCAGACTCAGTATACATATATACAAACTTAGGACCTGGCTCCAAAAATACAATAATACATCATGTGATGTTCTTAAAATTTGTCCATGGAATCTTTTACATGCTTTCCATCAAGAAGTGTGTGTGTGTTGCTTATTCTATTTTTTATTTTATTGAATTTATTGGGGTGATATTGGTTAATAAAATTACCCAGGTTTCAGGTGTACATTCTATGACACATCATGTGCGTATTGTATTGTGTGTTAACCACCACAAGTCAAGTCTCCTTCCATCACTATTTATCCCCCTTTACCCTCTTTACCTCCTCCTCCCCCCTTTGTGTTACTTATCCTTGACCCGGAGGACTTCAGTGATTCTTTTTGACTCCTAGAATACTGTGAGAGTGAGTGTGCATGACTTTCCAAACTGGAAAAGCTTCTGTCCTGTAGGCTAAGACACTGGCTTTGGAGCTTTTTATTTTTCTCGTTCATCCCAAGAATTTCTACGGTGTTCTAAAATCACTTAAAGTTGGGAAGAAGCAATAAGTGATTGCTAGAGTTTTGCCGTATTCTCTATGCAAGCTTTTAAAGTAGTTTAAGGAGGTCATTACTCTTTTGTTTCTTCTTATTTTTGTGCATTTGTGTCTCTGTCTTTCTTCTGATGCTCCCCACTTGCGATTTTAAAGTCCCTACGTCATCCTCCATCCGGGTGAAGGTGAACAAAAGAATATGGCTATCTTCATGAAGTTTGATACGACCACTGCTACTTCTAAGCTACTCGGTCCACAGCTGATCACAGTGGTGCCTACCATGGTGTTTGACTCCAACCTGCCTTTCTTGGAAAATACACACCTATCTTTGCCTTACTTGGTTCCCACAGAAATGCAGTTCTTAATAATAATAATTGATTTTGGCACATCCTATATTCCATATATTGTCTTAACTCTTATATATGTTGCGTTTTTTATTTATCACAAAAATTCTATGAAATAGTCATTATTGTTGTCCATAATTCATAGATTAAAACAGTCTTGTAGAGATTGTCACCGGCTCAAGTGAATATATAGTAAGGGCAGGAGCCAGGATTTAAACCTAACTGTCTTACTCCAGAGTCTGTGATTGTCTGTGCTTCATTTCCTCTGTCTTGTTGAGCAACACGCATACAAATGCACACATGCATTGCCACAGCAGTTATGGAAACCACTATGGAGATTCCTCAGAAAAGTAAAAGTAAAACTACTATATGATCCAGAAGTTTTATTTCTGTGTATATGTCCAAAGGAAATAAAATTACTCTCTCAAAGAGGTATCTGTAGTTCCATGTTCACTGCAGCATTATTCATAATAGCCAAGGTATGGAAGCAACCTAAATATTCATCACTGCATGAATGAGTAGAGAAAATGCGGTGTATGTACACAACGAAATATCACTCAGTCTTCACAGGGAAGGGAATTCCGCCATTGGGGACATCACGGATAAACCTGGAGGACTTTATGATTAGTGAAATGAACCAGACACAGCAAGACGGATACTGTATAATCTCACTTACATGTGCAATCTTAAAAATGAAAAAGAAAGATAAAAAAAAAAGCTGAGCTCGTAGTTACAAAGAGTAGAAGAGTGGTTGCCAGAGACGAGGGGGGAGGAGATATGGGGAGTTATGGTTTAATGGGTACGGAGTTTCAGTTTTGCAAGATGAAAAGTGTTCTGGAAAAGGATGATGGTTTTGGTTGAACAACAATATGACTGTACTTAATACCAGTGAACTGTACACTTAAAATGGTTAAGATACTAAATTTTATGTTATGTGTATTTTACCACAATAAAAATATTAGAAAAAAATTAAAGAAAATTATGTGTTGCAGTGTATTTGCTTTCTTATTCCTGTGGTAGTTATCACTCAGTTTCAACCAAGCAAAATATAATATCCCAGATGTGGAAGAAGAACAAGACAGCAAGAACATGGGCTGTTGAATGACCACACTGAACATACCTGCTCCACTGGTGTGAGCCACTTTTTATATTCGTCACTATGTGTGAGAGAAGTAAACTACTCCCTCATCGAAGCCATTGTGTTTTTAAATTTCTTTGGTGCCACAGTTTGGCCTCTAAAACAATCAAGCCAGTCTCCAAAGGTCAGCTCTAATAGCAAAAGAATGAAGCCTAGAGAAATTAAATAATTACTATAAGATACGAAGATCTGCCAGTCTTCATGTTCCGTGATTGCTCTAGGGCACCACACTAGTTCAGACACAGTGGGAACGGTCCTATAAGCTACAGCGAAATAGACTGGGAGCTCCTTGAAAACCAGACATCTGCCCTGGCTGGTGTGGCTGATTGGATTGAGTACCGGCCCATGAATCAAATGGTCACCAGTTCAATTCCCAGTCAGGGCACATGCCTGGGTTGCAGGCCAGGTCCCCAGTAGGGGGTGCATGAGAGGCAACCACACATTGATGTTTCTCTCCCTCTCTTTCTCCTTCCCTTCCCCTCTCTCTAAAAATAAATAAATAAAATATAAAAAAAGAAAGGAAAAGAAAACCAGACATCTATAGTTCAAGGGTGGAAGCTGTCTGAGAGCTTTTCCTTTACTCTAAGTTTAGACCCAACAATATATTCTGTGAACTTTTTGTGTGCTAGGTGCTTTGTTAATCCCTGGGATTAAAAGATGGGTAAGATCCAGCCTCTGTCCTTGAACTACCATATCAGTCAGTGTTATTATGGCAGGAAAGAGAGTTCAGCTTAGATGACACACATGTTGAGACTTTCATGAAGGGACTATTTACAGAGACGTGGCTAGGGTTAAAAGAAAGAAGGATGTTAAGTTACCCAGGTAACGCCAATTGTAAGAGGCCATAGAAAAGACAACAGTAGGAGACCACTGCCAGGACTGAAGAGGAAAAATCAAAGAAACAGTGTAATTCAAGACTGGTAATAACCGAGTCATATCATAGAAGGGGACTTTGAGAAGGACCTGAGGTCAAGGTGAGACATATCTTCTGCCAAACATATTGCATTGTTATTGCCATCTATTGACAACTCCAAATGGTAAAATAAAAGGCTAAGGAGTCCAAATGATAGTCTACAAGATAAGCCTACTGGGTGGGACATAGAGAAGGGAACAGAAGGGTGGAGAATATTCATTTTGATCCCAGAGGAAGCTAGTTGAGAATAACCAGCATGAGAATTTTACAGTCTATTTGGGAGGTGGTATTGGGGCAGTGACCACATGTATGGATAGACAACACAATTTTAAGAATGTATTTAAAGTCTATAAAATCTATACCCATAATCTAAAATCTACACTCATTACTGAATAGAAGAGGTAGGCAGGCTCCAGGTTGCCTATTGGTTCAATAGGTGGAAGTCATGGAGAAAGTAGCCTTTCAAGGGAGAGCTGTTCATTACTTATTTAGTTTAATTTTAGAGTGACCAGCTATTACTATTTCATTAAGGCAATTCTGACTAGGAGACTGGATGCCATGTTTCCTTCGAAGGTTGCCACACACCACCACTAGCATAGTTCACAAGTTGCTATCTTACCTGCAAAGACCTACATTTCCATCATTCATGGAATCGTGCACTAATCAGGATTCATTGTTACAAGCAGCTGCTGATTTTACCTGATTATACATTCTGAGTGTCTTAGTGAGTTGCCAGAAGATTAGAGAACAGGCAAGGTGAAGAAGTGTAAACCTCTGGCATAAGTGATGCCTTAGAACCAGTCTGGTAAGAGCAAGTCTGCTTCTATGCTTGTTGAGCACTAGAGGCTGTCCTAAACACTGTTACTTTGTCGGGCATAGATCCTCCACCACTCCTGAGTTGTTTTTTTAAAAACCCTCACACAAGGCTATGATTACTGATTTTAGAAAGAGAGGAAGGGAGGGAGGGGGCGAGTGAGAGAGAGAGAGAGAGAGAGAGAGAGAGAGAGAATTGGTTGCTTCCCATAGGTGCCCTGACTGGAAATCAAACCCGAAACCTAGGTGTATGCCCTGACCAAGAATAGACCCCACAACCATTTTGGTGTAAGGGGTGAGCTTCAACCACTGAGCAACCCAGCCAGGGCTTGAATTTTGTTTTGCTGGCTCCAGGAATCAAACCTGGAGCAGCTATCTCTGCCAAGTCCTAGTTTGTATGTGCTACTTAGCTGTGAGAGGCCCCAAAACCCTCTTCCCCCTGGGCCGCAGACCTACCAAGACCTAAAAGTGAGGAGCTTTTAAAATATAGAAATGAGCCGCGGCCTGTGTGGCTCAATTGGTTGGAGTGTATCCCGTGACCTCAGGGTTGCAGGTTCTGTTTCTGGTCCCTGTGGTGCCACTGCGTATCGGAGGCAACCAATCTGTATTTTCCTTCCTCCCTTCTTCTTTCTAAAAAGTAATGAAAATTTGTCCTTGGGTGAGGATAAAAATTATACATAACATGGATTATATTTATATATGTATGTATAATATGTATTATTACAATTTATATTATTAAATATATAATATAAATATATAAATTTAATCATATACATAATTAAAGTACTGGGAGTCACACATTTTCACTTCACGTGGTATACATTTTACATCTGTACCCTATATATAATATATAATGTATATAAACATGCATATATACCTATTATATATATTTATATATATTATATATGACAAAATAGTGTATATTAGAGGTAAAAGACAATGGCAATTATGAACTGATGTTCTGGCAGCTCTAAACATAATATTGACATGTCAATGATGAGACTGATCTTTTTAAAAGATTAAAAAATTAGTACTGATATAGAGTAAATAAAATCATTTAGCACTCACGTAAGTGTCTGCTACGTCTAACCAAAGAGAGAAATACAAGTTACGGCATCCCAAGTGTTTCTTCGAAGGTTCACACGTGGTTAATAAGGTCTTGTAAATTTCACCTTAAGTCTTTGAATCATGGACTCAACCAATTGTCTAGGTTTAGTTTTAGACCATACCTATTATGTATTTTGTACTGCTTAAGGCACATTTTAACAGCTATGACTCTTAAAAGGGCTTAATTATCAATACACCAGCAAAATTTGAATTATTTTCCAACTCAAATTAACTTATGAAGCTGTAGATTTTCTCATGTTGTCTTGGGATCTGGGACTAAAATGAGTACCTAGACTCTACGCTAGTGGTCCTGTCCCTCGTGGTCTGCTTGAGGGGAAATTGCTAGGACTATTGTTTTCTTTGTGAAGAAAACAGTTCTTGAGTTATAGGCCTCGACCCCTTGTATTGTTGGCTATAATCACACAACAGTAAGAAAATATCATTTCTTTTGAATAGGGTAGACAATGCTAAGGCATTTAAATTTCATTTTGAGCTGACACAGAAGTAGTCAGAGAGTAGCTTAAATGCACACATAATATGTTGGAAAAATTCATGTTTAAATTTTATGTGAAATAACACGGATATCTGTTTTGAATAATGATTCAGGAGTGATTTGCTGGTTAGGAGATAATATACTTCAAACTTATGTTATGCAGGATTGGAACAATTTTCAGAGGCCAGTCTTAAATTATTTCTGAGAATGTCCAGTGTAAGGAAAGTGAATTAGGAAGGATCTGATGAGGAAAATTCATTTGCATCCCATGTACAGCAGCAAACCTACTGAATGACATTTAAAAGAAGATTAAAGCTAATTTCGTATGAGCTCTAGGATAATCAGATTTCTAAGCTGAAACAGAATTAGGATTTCCGACTCATTTACAAAGTAACTGATGTGTTGACCAGCGCCCTCTCAAAGAATTTGCTTCTGGACATATGATCCCTCTATCTTTTTTTTTTAAATCCTCACACGAAGATGGGTTTATTGATTGTAGAGAGAGAGAGAGGGAAGGAGAGAGCAAAAGAAACAGAGAGAGAGAGAGAGAGAGAGAGAGAGAAGCATCGGTCGGTTGCCTCTTGTGTGAGCCCTGAGTAGAGATCGAACCTGTAACCGTTTGGTACACATGACGACACCCCAGCCAACTGAGCCACCCAGGCAGCACTGACCCCTCGTCTTTCTATCTCCTTCAGGACTTTGCTTCTTTCCAGTAGTTTTTAATGAGAGGGGCCAAGGATGTGTTGTTGTTTTGTGTTGTTGCTGTTACTGATACGCAAACTGTATAATGGTATCTTATTTACGTATATACTTTTATCTTCACTGAGGATACGTTTATTGATTTTATTTTATTTTTAAGTTTTTATTTATTTAATTTTAGAGAGAGGGGGAGGGAGGGAGAAAGAGAGGGAAGAGAAACACTGATGGGTTGCCTCTTGCTTGCCCACAACCAGGGGTCTGGCCCACAGCCCAGGCATGTGCCCTGACTGGGAATTGAATCAGTGAACTTTAGGTTTGCAGTATGATGCCCAATCTACTAAGCCACACCAGTCAGGGCTGTTTGTTGATTTGAGAGAGAGAGAGAGAGAGAGAGAGAGAGAGAGAGAGAGAGAGAGAGAGAGAGAAGAGAGAGAGAGAGAGAGAGAGAGAGAGAGAGAGAGAGAGAGAGAGAGAGAGAGAGAGAGATATCGATGTGGAAGAGAAACATCACTCAGCTGCCCCGGAATGCACCCTGACCAGGGATAGAAACTGCAACCTAGATTTGTGCCCTGATTGGGAAATTGGGAATCAAACTCCAGACTTCAGACTTCTGGTGTATGGGACGATGCTCCAACCAACTGAGCAACCTGGCCAGGGCTAGAATGACATTTTATAGGCAAGACAAGTTAGGCCATGACATGGTTCCAGAGGTTCTATTTACCTGGACAGCATAGATCCTCGCTTTAATACATATTGAAGACGAAAGCACACTATTGAATGGAGCCTATTCCTTGAGTGAGTAACGAGGTGGCCATTGTCATATGCCGATGCAACACATGCTTTTGAGGTCAGGCCAGTCCCCTTTTGGAAGCTAGGTGCTGAAGTCTAGTTCATCTCCTTGGGAATAGTCTGATGTTCCCACTATATTCTCTCTCCGTAGTTGTCAAATTTGACTCTGTTCATTTTAAAGTTAAAGAAATGAATCTTAAGTATAATTTTTGGCTATCTTCTTTACAATGAGAATCTTTACCCACATTTGTTCTTTACAAAAAATCGAGACACAATTAGCATTGGATACAAATCTAACGTGTGTCAGCAAGTTGCTTTGATACATTTGCATATTGCAGTATGATTACTGTCTGAGCATTAGCTAACAGTTCTAAAGTGTAATTATCATTCCCATTTTTTTGTGGTGAGAAAAATTAAAAGCTAGTCTCTTAGCAACTTGGAAGTTTGTAATACTGTATTTTTGACTATAATCACTGTTACTGTGCATTAGATCTCCAGAACTTATTTATCTACTAGGCACAGCCTTGTAGCCTTCCACAACATCTTGCCAACGTCCCCACCCCTCAGACTCTGGGAACTACCATTGTATTCTGTTTTTATGTGTTTGGCTCTCTTCGATTCCATGTATAAGTGATATCATCCAGTATTTATCTTTGTCTGACGTATCTCATTTCGGGAAATGCCCTCAAGAGTCATCCGTGTTGTCTCAAATGGCACGATTTCTTTCCCATACCCTTCCTTCTTTTAAACTTCTCACCTTCAGTGTAAGTTGGTGTGATAGGCTAGTTGTTCAATACATATCCACTCCCTTTTCTCTCTGAGGGTAGAGTGCATTTTACTGTCCCATTTAATGTTGCCTTTGGTCATGTGACTTGCTTTGGCCTATGGAATGTTATAGAAGTCTCTAATCTGCTTTCACAGCCTTGCTGTGCTCTTGTGCTTCTGCTATTACTATGATAATGCGTCCTGGTGGCTGCTGCCCCTTCATCTGCACCCCAGGGTGAAACCGATAGAATAGGCCCGAGCAGCCACGCTTACCTGAGTCTGCTTGAGATCAGCAAAACTTCAACTCCATGAACAAGAAAAGTAGGTATTTGTTGATTCAAGTCACTGAAATGATGAGATTGTTCATTATGCAACACTATGGTGGCACTAACTGATTTTATAAATGGATAAAGTCATTGATCTATGTTTCATGATAGATACATCAAGACAAGGAAAAATGATTCCCAGAGTGTAATTCGGTCATTAAGAAGACACTGGGACGGATTGGTAGTTACAGAATAGGCACGGGGATGTAAGGCAAAGCACAGGGAATATAGTTAACAGTGTTGTAATAACTATGTGTGGAGCCAGGTGGACACTTGAATTATTGAAGGGAATAATTTGTAACCTATATGAACGTCTATCCACTGTGCTGTACACCTGAAACTAATATGAGATAGTGTTAAACACAAAACGTTAATCAAGAAGTAAAATTTAGCTCTGGCTGGTGTGGCTCAGTGGATTGGGTGCCGGCCTGCAAACCGAAAGTTTGCCCATTCAATTTCCGGTCAAGGCACATTCCTGGGTTGCAGGCCAGGTCCCTGGCTGGGGGCGTGTGAGAGGCAGCCAATTGATGTATCTCTGGCACACTGATGTTTCTTGCTTTCTCCCTCCCTTCTCCTCTCTCTGAAGGTAAATGAATAAAATCTTGTTTAAAAAAAAGAAATAAAATTAAAAAAATAAAAAATAAAGGCATAAAGAAAAAAAAACTATAGAACATAAAAAAAGAAGACACTGGACCTATCACTTTGTTATCTTGAGAATAAATTGCTTTACATTATTATGGATAATATTATTATGGATGATACATAAAACCAATTGATACTGAAAACTGTATTCTAAACAATGCTAAATGCTTTACATGGAGTACCTTATTTAATCTTCATAACTCTGAGAGGTAAACCAAGTTATCACCAAATTAGAGCTAAGAAAATGAAGGCATAGAGAGGTTAAAATGTAACTTGGCCACAATGATTTAGTCATTGTAACTAAGTCATTGTAACTTGGCCACAATGACTTAGCTGGTGGTATGTGATGGATCCAGCATTCAAACATGGGTAGCCCATACTCTTGACATTAATATAATAAAGAAACGTATGTTTGGGTGAGATAAAAGTCCATCGTGCTCAGTTTGACATACTGACAGAAATGTAAAATAGTATCTTGTATGAAAATAACATTGTCTTTATTTAGTTTGACTTTTTTTTAAGGTTTCATTTATTTAATTTTAGAGAGAGGGGGAGGGAGGGAGAAAGAGAGGGAGAGAAACATCAGTGTGTGGTTGCCTCTCATGTGGCCCCCACTGGGGACCTGGCCCACAACCCAGGCATGTGCCCTGACTGGGAATTGAACCGGCAACCCTTTTGTTCGCAGTCCACACTCAATCCACTGAACTACACCAGCCAGGGCTATTTAGTTTCACTTAAAAACACTCAGAAATATATATTCAGATTTCCTTTCTCTAGCTAAAGGTTTGTCATTTCAATGTCTTTTCAATGTATAATCAGTACTTCTAGTTTATGCCACTCAATGTAATCTGTATGATGAGTTTACCACTCACCTACGTGATTTGTTGATCCTAAAAATATCACCTTTAAAATTCACGGTTTCGGTCTGGTTGTGAAATTTTTGAACTTGGTGAAAAGTCTAATTGCCCTTATTCATAACTTTTTATATAAATCACAAACCTTGATACCTTCTTAAATTTTATTCTTTTAACATTCTCCCATCTCTCTAATTACTTTAGTTATTGTTTTGTTGAATTTCCTCCAAACCCTCTCTTCAGGGAGTAGTCCTAATTTTGCACCGGAGTTAGGTACTCCTTTCACTTTGGTTTCCAACTGTCTGTTTGGAAAATCGCCACAACTCTCCTGAAACTTCAGGCCTTCGCCTTATCATCTTCAGGGAGGCGCATTCTTTAAAAGAACTTTCGTTGACCTTTTGAAATATGCAGCAGCACTAAGGCCACATTTCATCAATGATACTTCACTGTTCCTAAAATAAGTTGCCTATCAAATTACTGTGAGTCACTTGAGGTTCGCTCTCTGGTAAGGATACCCAGAGCACAACAAGGTTTGGTTGGCTTGATAGTGCAAATACATACTGAGGAAGTATCTCTAAATATTACAGGTACTTTTGAAATACCCCTGACAAATGTCACGTAATAAGAGGATTGTAAGGAGGCCCTTGCCAGAGTGTGTGTTTGGTGGTGGTGGTGGTGAGTCGTCAGGCAAAAGCGTGTTGTGTTTCTGCTTGGCTACAATCACCTTGCAGCCACGAGAGAAACAAGAGAGGCCATGTAAACATGATGACAGTAGGCAGGCAGCATTCGTGTTTAGTTGGGCCAATTAAAACAATTACATGAAGTCTAAAGCAGCAAAATCTAATCTATAGATTGGGGCTGGGATTTCATTTGGCATAGGTTTTGTTAATTATGATTTATCTGACTTCCATTCCTTCAGTGGGAATGTGTTGGATAGTTTGCATAGTGATAAAGTAGCCCTTCCGAAATGTGTGAGCACAAATTAGCACGATATATATATACAGCCTCCCCACCCCCTGCCCCCACAAACACCCCTGGCCTGTGTTCCCTGCCAACTGGACTACTTATGTATATGCAGCTTACTCCCTTCGGCCAAGTTTTCACAAGCTTGTGATTGGGGGTTGAGGGCTCCAGACCAGTCATATGGTAATAGCATCACTGCAGATAGATTTTATTTTCATCCCCTTTCTTGGTTTATCATAAATACAAACAGAACAGACTGATAAGTCTGGAAAACCCATTTTCATGCATCCTGAGGGCAAATATAACTTTAACGTTTAATATTTTATATTCTTAAGAAAGGCTTACAGACTTCTATGAAAATACATGGGACGTGACAGTCATTGTGTGGCAGTTTGTCATGGAATGGAGGCGGGCACATGTTCAAGGCTTTCCCCTCATTCACCAGAGGAAATGCACAGAAACATAACCAAAAGAAAGAAAGGAGAAATTATATTTCTTCTATCCAGAAAAGGGAGTACTGGAGAAGTTGGAGAAACGATTCTCAGCATGATTTTTATAATTGTTCCACTTTAATTGTAATTGGTTTTGGGGGTAGCTAGAGGTTATACACATGTAACGATGGTTTTTGTGCAAGGTTGGGTAAATTGTTCTTACACTGATTTCTTTTTCTAGGAGCAGCAGGGGCCTTGGATCATCTTTTCCCTGTCAATCAGGTTTATAACTAACTGGAGAGGAAGACTCTGTAGGAACTAAAGGGACATTCTTCCCCCTTTCCCATCTCTCCAGAGAGACCTTCAAAGAATAGAAAGTCAAAACCACTGGATATCTACGATTTATTTTCATAACTGTAGCTAATTTCTGCCTGTGACCAGCGACCTTATATCCTTCCTTTCATCTCCCAGTACGCACCCCTGGACAATACTCTGAAAAGAAAGAGGGAGGGTGCTTTGATGGGTCAATGAAAAACCATCTACTAAACAATAGATTCAGCAGCATCTTTGAAAGAAAGTAATATAATGTCCTGAGGAAGAGTAAATCACTAGAACAAACAAAAGTAGCAAGTCACTTTCTGCTTCCTTCAGTTTTCAATCAGCAGCCCTCATTTTGAGCAGCTCAGCGGCAGTTCGAGTTCATTTGAAAGTGGGAGAGTTTGGCCCTCTGGATTACAAACTAATTTCATAGTTCTTTATTTTTTTTTTAAATCCTCTTTCTTTGTTTTCCCAAATCTCTCCAGACTTTGCTTAACTTCAGTTCTCCACTGTCAGTCCAGCAGCTTATGTTCCGAAGCTTCCCTCCAGGCTAAGAAATCATCAGAAGGTGGCCCAACATCTTCCTCCCTCAAAAAAGTAATGATTGCGTTGCTTTTCGCTTAAGGTTTACTTCCATTGTATGATAAGACACTGCGATCCAAGTCGCCACCCTCTCACCCTTTAGTATCCAGGAAGCAGTTTAAAATCGAAATTCAACTGTTCTATTTTTCAGACCCTTCCAAATTTAAAATGCTAAACATCTGCAACAGTAATTAAATAAGATGATTCATGAAGGCAATGCCAAAGTAGCAAATCTTCTTTCTTAAAAAACAGTAAAACATGTAAAAAATGAAGTTGTAAGATTTATTCTACCTAGAAATCAAATCCCTCTCTTACAAAAAATTACATAATTGGGATAAGCATTTTAAGTTGCTTAGGGAAATGCTTTGATTATGGTATGGCAAATGGCTTGGCCAAGAAATAGTAAAAATACTTTACAAAATAATAATAATAATTAATAATAATAATAATAATAACAACATACTAGAAAAAAGTACCTTCCATTTACTATTCTTACTGTGCTATATGTTTCGGTGTGTTATCTAATTTTCTTTTCTTTAGTTGGTGAAGATCAAATTCAAATTATATTTTAATTGCTGCTTCTTTTTCGTAGGTCTTCATAGAGAAAAGAAGAATTCTAGCTCAAATCTATAGCAAGGATGAATAATCATTATTTCTGCAGAATTTTCACCTATTGATATTTTTCATTCTCAAGGAATAATTCTTCAAACTATTTTACGTATGTTGTTAGCATCCAATTGTTTCAAAAAAGTTTATAGGATAATTATAAATAACTTATGTATTAATTATAGAAAGATTTTAGAGGTCTCTCTTAAGCTATGCCATAGAAATCTGTTTCAGACATTTGAAAATAAGTTTCATTTCTAAAAAATTATCTCTAGTTCAAACTTGGTGTTATTGTTACTCCCTTTCTTTCATTTATTAAATATGTATTTACCAAGATCTTACTATGTTCCAGAATAGGACAGAAAAGGGGATTAGAGACTGCTGGGGTTTAGAGGAGAGAGATGAAAATTTTAGATAGGAAGGACAGGGAAGACCTCTTTGAGTTGACCTTTAAGTAAAAACCTGAAGGAAGCAAGGAGGGAGCAAGTCACCTGGAAGAAGGTTGTAGAAAGAGGAAGCAGCAGATGCAAAGGCCTAACTAGGAACCTATCTGAAGTGCTCAGCTAGCAGGTCACTGAGGCTGCAGAGCACGTAGCTAAGGGGAATGTAGGTCAGAGAAGTTATGAGGGACCCGATAATTTTGATGAGGCCTTTTTTTTTCCTGTGATTTAACTTTGAGTGAGATAAAAAATATAGAGAGAGAACTCAAACCTAATTTGACATAATAGGATCATTCTGGTTGCTGTGCTGAGGATATTCTCAAGGCAAGCATAGGCAAAAGAAGTTAGCTATTGCAGTAATTCAGGTGAGAGATGATGCTGAGAGATGATTCTGGGCCAGAATGGTAAAGGTAAAGGTGGTTGAAAGTGGCTGAGCTCTGGATATATTTTAAAGATACAGCTGATAGGGTTTTGTTACAGATAGGGATGTGAGGGAAAGAAATCAAGAATAGCTCCACAGTGTTTGGCTTGAGTAACTGGAATTGCTGAGTTATAATTATTCATGATACAAAAGCTTGAGAAAAGAACAGATTGAAGAAGAAGTAGTTTATGACTTTGATATGAAGATGTACTGAGTTTGAGACCTATCAGATTTCAAAGTGGAGATGTTAAGGAGGCAATTAGATGTACAAGTTTGGATATTAGGAGATAGGCTAGCTTTTAAGGTATGCATTTGGTATAAAATTTTGAAATTATCAGCATTTTGCTGATTTTAAAACCAATGGGACTGGTTCAGATAAAGAACAGAGATAGAGCAATAGAAGTCCAATGCCTAGGACCCTGGAGCCCACCACTGTTTACAGCTCAGGAAGATGAGAGATCAGCAAAGGAGGACAAGGAGGAATGCAATGAGGTAGAAGAGCCAGCAGACAGTGCCTTGGGGGATAAATAAGAAAGGTGTTTTTAGGAGGAAGGGGGGATCAACCAAACACTTTGCTGCAGACAGATCAGGTAGGATGAGGACTGAGAATTGGCAGCTGTAATTTAGGAGGTGGAGGTCATTGGGGACTTTGACAAGAGTGGATCCAGTAGAAAAGGGGCAGGTCTGATTGAAGTAGGTTCAAAATATGAAATCAAGCAGTGGGATCAAGAGAAAGTTTTCTTTTTAAGATGAGAAAAATAATAATGTTTGTACACTGAACAAAAGATCCACTAGAGAGGGGGAACATGATGTTTCAGTACAGAGCAAGGAATAACTGAAAGACTTGTTATGGAAGGAACAATTGTTTTTGTGTTGGTGTGAGAGGATGACACCTATTGTACAAGTGGAGAGGTTGACTTGCCCAGGGGCATAAACAGTTTGTCCTTAATAGGAAGATGTATTGTGTGGGTTTAGGTGCTGATAGGAATGCAGATGGGAGCTTGTGGATGCTCCCTTTTGAAGCAAGCCTGGGATAGAAGCCACTGGAGGGCTGAAGGTAGAAAATGAAGTCTGAAGTAGACATTTACTAGTGTTGCCTGAATGAGGCAGGGAAATATGGTATGATTTCCAGAAAACACCGAGGGCCCTCTTGAGGTCTGTGGTCATGCCTTGGAAGTGAGATTAGTCAGCATTCTTTTCTTCCACATGCTCTTCTCTAGCCTGCATAAACTGTTCAGGTTAATTATTTAAATTGCTTAATTTTTTCATGCTAAATGTCTTGCACTGGGGGACACCAAAATGACTAAGAAATAGCATCTGTCTCCAAGGAGTTCATGGGCTATTGAATCTGGAGGACATGTAAACCGATCATTTGTAAAGTATTGTGACAATTTCTATAGTAGTTGTACAAAGTGTGTTCATGACTTACTTTACACTGAATGAAACTCAGTCAATTTATCATAGCAAAGAAAAAAATACCTTCAGAAAATGCTTATTTACTTTGATATTCGGCATGTCTGTGTGAAATGTATCTGCAGTATTTGTAATGATTGCAAAGTACATGCTTTAGGGAAATCGTTAAAATTACAGAAAAATCAGAGCTGGAATGAAACATAATTTGACAAATGAAGAAGCTGAGTCTCAGAGAGGGAAGGCAAATTGCTTAAAAGGACATGACTGGTTGCTGTCAATCCAAGGCTCCGTGGTAATTCTTACTTGTTACCATTTTAACTGGCCCCGGCACAGGCCTTCTCGGCTTCACGTGACTTTCCAGCCTTCTGGGGTCTGAGAACAGAATGCCCTGGGTTACTAACGCAGGAAAGAACTAAAGCAACCCAGAAGTGAAAAAGGGACAAAAGCAAAAGGAAAGTAGGGATCTCTTTAGGATAGAGTCATGAAGGGGATTAAAGTTTTCTCAGAATTTCTGCCTGTTCTTAAAAAATCACACATGATTAGTAGAGCTTTATTATTTATTGTCAGGCATCATGTAGCACATAGAAAAATACAGAAGGTCCTCACCTTTGAGAAAATTAAAATCTATGGACTAAGTGAAAAACTCACTTATCCCTCTATTCTGCCCTTCTTGCTTTTGTAGTCTTCTCCATTCATATTCCAGACTAATAGAAGCTCATATGGGGAAAGGAAGCATTAAATGCAATGAACTCAGTCAGTAACTTCCACCTTAAATCTCTGAAAATATCAGCTGAGTTTGGGGAAACAATATATAATGGAAAAGAAGGAAGACGTTTTTTTATCTCCCTAAAGAACATAGTAAAGACGCATAGTCTAATCCGTCCAATTATTCAATTGGTTAACAATTAAACAATTAGATCAACATTATTAAATTAACATTTCAGTGCATGTTATATACTCTGTACTATTTTACAAGCTAAAATATATGTCTCAATTATTCATGAATAATATATAACATGAAATTGATGGTTGGTAATGAGTTTAGGTAAATAAAGAATATTTCTTAAATAATTTTTTCTGTTTATACACTTGAATAAGAATCTTCAATTTCTATTTTTTGTCATATACTTGTTAATGAAATTAACACAAGTTGGACACATAATTATATATATATATTATATATAATATGCACACATATGGTAAGGAATGATATGATGATATATTTGATGACTTAGCTTGGTGTTTGGGAATGGAGGCTGCTGAGAATTAGAGAAGCCAAGGCCTGCAGGGACTGCACAAAAATCCTTCTTAGTGTTCATAAAAAAATAGCTGGATGGGATTATTATTATTATTACTGTTATTACTAATTTTTGGCTCGTGTTTTCCTATTAACAGACACAACACAAAAACTGAAAAACCATATCCATCTTGCACCATTAATGTTGCTTTTGCCTACTGGTGAGCAAACTTGCCTAGTTCTCCTTTCCTTTAATTGGTCCTTGGAGAGTCCTCTCAAACCTTTACAGTGACATTCAGTGAGCATTTCTGAGTGGAGCCAAGCCAGAATCTCTGTGATAGCTCACAAATTATAGATTGAACTAAAGCTGTATTACTTCCTTTACGATGTTTAATGCATGAGTTTTCTTATTTGGTATGGCTAAGCTGATGACATAAAATCTTTTTTTCTCCTTGGAGCTTCAAGAATTTCTGTGAAAACGATTTAAAATATGTTCTTTAAAAACGATTACATGGCAAAGCTTTCTTTCTATTGTTTCCTCTGCACATGGTTTGAAGCCAAATGATTACGCATGAATGCTATATTTCTGAAAACATAGAAATAGTCGGCAGAGATGAATTTAAGACACTTAAAAGTCACTGATTCTGCTTTGACAGTTTCACACAAAGAAAAGTGACTTTTGGAATATTTGCAGATCTCTTCAACATCTCATAAATGAAATAAAAGGCATATTTTGTTGCATATATTACATCAGCTTCAAAATATTGACTGGATAGGTTTTAGATGTAGGGGAAAACTTCACCAACTTTTTTGATAAAGAGAAAGGAAATACATTTCAAAAGTTCTTCATGATGATTATGATTTTCTGTGTTTCTCTATATTTCAAAATTATTGAGTGTATTCTGTATAAAAGTCCAATAAATGTGATTTTAAAAACATTTATTGACATTAAATAATGCACTTCTATTTCCCTTACACTTCTGTCTTTTTTATTTTTTTCATCATTTATCATTCTTGGACATATTTCCTATACTTTGGATTTTATGTTTACTGTCCTCCTCTAAGGACCAGAATGAGAGCTCCAAGAAACCAGGGACTTGGTTGATTTTGCTGACTGCTGTATCCCCAGTTCCTAGGGAAGAGGTGAGGTTGGCCCTATCCAAACAATATATAATAGAGTCTCGATTGGGAAAGGTATATTTTTTAAGGAATTAAGAGCTGCTAGGCAGATAAAACAACAGTCTACTATATTTGACGTATTGGTTTCTTGGGCCCTCGAGCGGGGACACATATAGTTAGTTGCACAGGGGTGCTCTTCCCCATATATGATTTTAAAGAACTACCCAGTTGCAACTCAAAATGCCTCACTGCTCCCTAGTGGGAGACACACCTTGTTACTTCTAGCTACTGCATCTACTCCCAATTCCAGATATGTTTTCCTTGACTTCGAGTCCAGGTGTGGCTCCACATGGTTTAACAAGGAACTGATTACAAATTTAACTGTTCCTAACACTGTCCTGGGCAGGAAGAATGAAAAATCTTTGCCTTGGCAGGGGAGATGGCTTCTTGGTGAGCTCAACAGAAGATTCTGCCTTGTTCATGGTTTTCCGTGACCACAGCTGAAGCAGATGGAGAGGAATTCCTCTTTTAGAAGCTGAGCCATTTTAGCCTTTCTCCTCTGTCAGTGTGACTTGCAGGGGGCAACACACAGAGAATTGATTGCTAGGCCCAGGCAATGAACAATGAGAAGCCTTTGTTTACCAAACCTGGCCATTTTTTTCCCCTGGCAATGCAAATCCTGTAAAAGTCTAATCAATTGCTATTTTATCAAATTCTTTTGTCACACTGTCAGCTATCCATCACTCTCGGTGTTCCTATCTAGTCACAGTCCTGGTCCTTGAATATCCACTTCATCCAAATTTTCACCCTTGCTTCCTTTTGCAGTTTCTGTTCCCTGGAAACTGGATTTAGAACTCTGCCCATTTCCCTAATCCTGCTAACATTGGCTTTAGTCTTTGTTCCTTAGACCATCAGGAAAATGTGGGGTGGTAGGACCTGTCCCTAAGCTTGTTCTCTGTGGGTGGTGCCTATGCTGTAGATACTCATTACTTTTCTCAGGCTGCAGTATGGTGCAAGAAGGATTTTGGAGAGACCTGTCAGATCATGCTCATCTATTTCTCTGACTCTCTCCATAGCGACTTAATTTTCCCCAAGTCCTCCCCTCCCACACTTACTTTTTCTTATACTTTATTTGGCTTGATGCCTTATTAGGCTTTCGTAAATTCTGAAAAATGCATGATTAATATGACCTTTAGTATTCTTGAGTTTCTTGCTCAGGGTAAATAATATTTCTTATAACAAAAATTCTTGCTCTTACCTTCCCTTTTTTCAAGTGATATATCAGTTTAAAGAGTCTTCTTTTGACAACATGTATTGAAGTAGCACAATCTAACGTTATAATATTTTTCTACCACATTTCTTAAGTTTCCAATCCAGGTACAAGTATGTGTTGAAAGCTACAAAATTCTACAAAATATGTAAATATGAGATCATTCCAAAACTAACTACTTTTTCTGAGCATAGTAACAGAAGGAAAACTTCAGCATTCTTTTAATGAAACACGAATAAATTGATATAAACATGTGACAAAAATTATACCAAAAAGAAAACTATAGCTTATCAATGCCAAATTTATAAAGCAGATATTAGCAAACAGATTCTAAGACCACTTAAAAAAACACATCACGAGAGAACTCTTGGTCCAGATGGAGGCATAAGTAGACATGCTTTGTCTCCTTGTGCAACCACAGAGAGAATTCCAACTAAACCTCAAAATAAGTAACACCCAGAACTGTCAGAAAATGGAGATTTATAGAAGCCTGACAACCAAGGATTCAAAGGAGCCACATTCATCCAGATGGGTAGGAGGGGCAGTGAGGTGGAGATGGGCAGAGAGGTGAGGAGATGCAGAATGGTGTAGAGAGGTGACTGCGGCGGCAGAACAGGTGGCCCCATGTTCACATGTGGTAGATAAAAATTGAGAGGTATACATTGGGACTGAGCCATCCCGGCCCCAGACCAGACCACAGAGCTCAGGGTTCCAGTGCTGGGAAGGTAAATCCCCATAACTTCTGGCTGTAAAAACCAGAGGGGATTGGGGCAACAGAAGAAACCGCCAGGGTTTTAGGAGATTCCACTGAAAGGGCCCGCACAGTCTTAGAACAAATGCAAACACACACGCTCTGGGATTCAGCACCAGGGCAACACCAGGAAGGGTGCCAGTTGCATGCTGGGAGTGGGGTGAAGTGACTGGAAATGGGGTGAGTGCTGGGCAAACCTCCAGAAGCCAGGCAGCAGCACTGTCCCTTCTCTAAGCCTGCACCTCGCACAGAACCACAAAGTGAAGTAGGTTGCCCCAACCTGGTGACTACCTAAGGCTCCACCCCATACAATTTATAGGTGCTTTTCTACAATAGGCTACACTACTAAGACAGGGAATCAAAGCAGCTCTACCTAGTACACAAAAACAAACACAGGGAGGCTAACAAATTAGGAGAAAAAGAAATACAGACCAAATGAAAGAATAGAACAAAACTAAAAAAAAAGGACTAAACAAAATGCAGATAACCAACCTATCAGGTGCAGAGTTTAAAACACTGGTGATCAAGATGCTCAAATAACTCATTGAGCCCTGGCTGACGTGACTCAGTGGTTGAGTGCCAGCCTGCAAATCAAAGGGTTGCCGGTTCGATTCCCAGTCTAGGGCACATGCCTGGGTTGCTGGCCAGGTCCCCGGGGGGGGTGCACGAGAGACAACCACACATTGATGTTTCTCTCTCTTTCCCTCTTCCTTCCTCTCTCTAAAAAATAAAGTAAATAAAATCTTTTTTTAAAAAAGGAGTCATTGAGTACGGCAACAACATAAGGGAAGAAATGAAGGTTACACTAAATGAAATAGAGAAAATCCCACAGGAAACCAACAGTGAAGGGGAGGAAGCCAGGATTCAAATCAACAATTTGGAACACAAAGAAGTAAGAGTTCAACTGGAACAGTAAGAAGGAACAAGAACTCAAAAAAAAAAAAAAAAGATAAAGATAAAAGAAAATAAGGATAGTGTAAGCAGCCTCTGGGATATCTCCAAATGCACAACCTCTGAATCATAGGGATGCCAGAAAGAGGAGAGGAAGAGCAAGAAATTGAAAACTTATTTGAAAAAATAATGAAAAAAAACTTTCTTAACGTGGCAAAGGAAATAGACATAGAAGTCCAGGAAACACAGAGAGTCCCAAACAAGTTGGACCCAAAGAGGACCACACCAAGACACATCATAATTAAAATGCCAAAGGTTAAAGATAAAGAGAGAATCTTAAAGGTAGTAGGAGAAAAGCAGTTACCTACAAAGGAGTTCCCATAAGACTATCAGCTGATTTCTCAAAGGAAATTTTGCAGGCAAGAAGGGACTGGCAAGAAGTACTCAAAGTGATAAAAAGCAAGGACATATAAGTTAGATGGCTGTATCCAGCAAAGCCATTATTTAAAATTGAAAGGCAGACAAAGTGCTTCCTTCACAGACAAAATAAAGCTAAAGGAGTTCATTATTACCAAGCCATTATTACATGAAATGTTAAAAGGACTTATTTAAGAAAAAGAAGAAAAAACTATGAACATTAAAATGGCAAGAAATTCACAATTATCAGCAATTTAATCTAAAAAAACAAACTAAGCAAACAAGCAGAACAGGAACAGAATCATAGATATGGAGATCATTTGTAGGGTTATCAGCAGGGATGGGGGAGGGGGAGAGTGGAGGGAAAGGTGCAGGGATTAAGAAGCATAAACGGTCGGAACGAAATAGACACAGGGAGGTTAAGAACAGTATAGGAAATGGAAAGGCCAAACTTATATGCATGACACATGGACATGAACTAAGGGGGGATTGCTGGAGGGAAGAGGGATACTGGGTGGAAGGGGCAAAGGGGGAAAATTGGGACAATTGTAATAGCAAAAACAATAAAATATATTTAAAAAATACATCATGACCAAGTGGAGTTTATTGTAGGAATGCAAGGGCAGTTCAAAAGGAGTATAATTAATATAATTTAACATATTAATAGAGCTAAGGAGAAAAATATTATTTGACAAGAAAAAAACATTTGACAATATCAAGTTATTAATGTAAAAAATACATAATCACTTTAAATTTGATAATAATTTCCTTAACCTGATTATATATTCATCTACATATACACACAAATTTAAGTCCAGAAGAGTCAACATTTTACTTAATGGGAAAACACTAGAGGCTTTTCTTCTCTGCTGAAGCCTGGAAAAAACCAAGAATGTCCTCTATCTACTCTTTAGTACAGTATAAGTCAATAAACTTAGATAGTGAAAGCAAATAGGAACATAAAAATGTGACAGAAAGAAATAAAACTTTTTGCATAAATGTGATTATCTAGAAAAACAAGAAATAATTGGTGGAAGCACTACTATGAATAGTAAAGAAATTTAATAAAATTAAATTGCAAAATATTACTCAGTAATCACTAGCCTGGGCCTGTCTGGTGTGGCTCAGTTGTTCGGAGCATCGTCCCATAAACCAAGAGGTCACAGGTTTGATTCTTGGTCAGGGCACATACCTAGGTTACAGGTTCAGTCTCTGGTCAGGGTGAGTACAGGAGGCAACTAATTGATGTTTCTCTCTCACATCGATGTTTCTATCCCTCTCTCTAAAATCAATAAGCATGTCCTTGGGTGAGGATTAAAAGTAATCAATAGTCTGGCTATATTGAAATAATAACCAGTTGGAAGAAATAGTGGAAAATAGACTCTTGTTACGATGACAGAAATAAAATATCCAGCCACAAACTTAATAAGAAATAGGTAAAAGCTATTATAGAAAGCAATAAAAAATTCCCAGAAGACCTAAAAAGTACAAAATTACATATGTATTAATCTCAAGAAATTACTTCTTAAGACTTATCCCATAGATACACTGCCGAAACAAAACCAAAGGAAAGAAATCATGTATGTACATGACTATTCATTGCCACACCATTTGTAATAACCAAAGACTGGAAATAACCCATGTCCATTAATAGTGGACTGATTTTAAAAAAGGACATTCACACAAAAGAGTACTCTGAAGCTGTAAAAAGGGATGGGAAAGATCTCTCTATCCATTTATGGAGTGAGTGACAGAAGACATAGTAAGTGAAAGAAAGCACTATGATAATAGTGTGTATAGAGTGCTTCCTCTGTGTAAGACGTGGATGGCATATGTGATGGAGAGACGCTAAGATGACCCCCAGTGATCTGTGCCTCCTGGTATCCATGCCCTTGTATAATGCCCTTGAGTGTTGGTGGACACTGTGATTTGTTTGCAAGCGATAGAATATGACAAATATGATGGGATGTCACTTCTATGATTGTGTTATTTTTCTCTGCCCTATTAGTATGCAGGGGTTCTTTATAGTTTCTGGATTATGCAGGGGTGGGCAAAAGTAGGTTTGTAGTTGTTTGTATGGGAAAAGATATGGAGGTTATGATTATTACAATAGCTTTATTAACTCTGTGTTTCCCATTCTCACAACTATAATCCTGATTTTTCTCACCCCTGTACATACATATACTTTTCCCTTTCTTATTTTTTGCTATTTGATAAATAGATGTTCTTCATTTTAAGGATGTTAAATTTTAATGATGTTAATACTTTCTTTTATGCTTAGCTTTTTTGTGTATTCCTTTTAAGAACCCTTTGACTATCTGAAGGTTATGAATATATTCTCTTACATTCTCGAAGATTTTATCTTTAGCTTTCACATTTAGGTTTATTGGCTTTCTCAAACTAAGTTTCTCTTTGATACGAATTAGAGATCAATAATCACTTTCTTTCCATGTAGAGACCCATGTCCCAGAGCCATGTATTGAAAACATCATCCTCTGCCTACGGAATTGAAACAGTCTCCTAACTGGTCTAGGAGAGGGTTTTTTTGCCTCCAGTTTTGCCTCTTCTAGAGTCGCTTCTCCATGTAGCAACCAGGATGGTTTTTAAAAATTGTGCATTGCACGATATTATCTTAATGCTCAAACTTTCCAATAACTCTCCATCACAGTCTAAATAAAATGAAAGAATCCCATGACCCACTAGAATCTATGTTATCAGGTTCCTACATAACTTGATTCCATGTTTGACCTCCTGTTCTGCCACTCTTTCCATCGCTCATTCTGCAGTAGCCACATTGGCCCCTTGCTAATCCCTGACCTCTCCAGTGTGTTCTGCCTCAGGGCCTTTAAACTAGTGTTTCCCTCTATTTGCATAACTCACTAAACTACAGCACCTGCAATGTCATTTCCCTAAAGAGGCCTCCTCTGAACAGTTGTTCTCGATGGTCTGTAACAGCGCCATTTCTCTATTTCCACACTGTTATTTTTCTTCATGGCACATTTCACAGCTTGTCATCACACTTGTTTGATTACTGCCAGTCTGACCCCACATTAGAATGTAAGCTCCACAGGGGCAAGCGTGTTGCTGTATTTACCTCTGTCCCCCAACACTAGGATATCACCAGATATATAGCAGGTACCCACTCAATACTTACTAAATGAATTACTGAATAAACAGAAAAATAAAAATTAATGTTGTGTTGTAGAAAGACATGAAAGGTAGTAGAGAGAAGAGGAGGGTTGAAAATGTTCCTCTCTTTTGTCTTTGAGCTTTTAATTATATTTTGATGGTGCTGCTTCCTACATGTGCTTTGCTGTTGCATGTACACCAAAGTGCAGAAAGATTTGGGTTCAAATCTTGATTCCATGATGGACCAGTTCAGTGATCTTTGAAATTGCCTGAGCCTCAAATTTCCTATCAAATTCTCACTTGATAAGTGAGAATTAAAAATACCTGCCTTGCTGTGTCATTATTTTTAGTATTATAAATAACTTATGTAAAACATTTACCCAGAGGTATTTATGTAAGATTGAAAAAATTATAACTGTTTTTATTATTATATCATTTCTTATTTATAAATTAAATGAGAATATCATTTATTTTTAAAAAAAACTCCCTTTACATCTTCCACAGTTGCTAGTAGATTTTTTTTCACATATTAAGAACACAATAAATGTTTGTTGAATATGTGAAAAGATGCAGACAGGCTCATAAGAAGTGGAATTGAAACAGAAATCTGTTTTCTTCTTTCTCTCTGTGTCTTACATTGATTTATTGATTAATAATGGAATTAACCTATCTTTGGGCTAATCAGAAAAATCTTTGGATTAAAAAAATTCCCCATTTTGCAAAGTCTCTCCTTACAAAATATTGTTGACTTCATTTTTCTTCTTTTACTTTAGAACTAGAGCATTTTGATTCTCCACAATGCACAGCTGCATATTTCAATGATTTTTTTCAATAGGCAAAATGCATTACTCTCTTCCCTTTTCACTTCTAAAACCTCACAAGCTGTTAAAATGTCCATCCCTTCTGCTCCATTTCCTCACGAAAATCCTATCACATAACATATGAATTTTTAACCCTAACACCTGTCTACCCACATGGTTCCAGAGGGGTAAATTAAAAACCAACAACAATAAAGCCAGCACATTTCCCTATGCAACTATCCCACAAAGCCTGTAAAACACAGTTTTCAACACTGACCGCCTCTCAGATACATAACCCCAGTGACCGGAAGAACACAAATTATATGTGGAAAGATTGTTGCTTTTTCACTTTCTTTGGTTCCTGGGCAATGATTTTGTGGTTCTTCAATCTGTATAGCCTCAAAAACCTGAATTTGTTGTTTTTGCCTTCTTATCCAGGTGCCAAACAATCCTTTAGGCCACAGAACAGGCTGTTCTGTGAGGTTTGCTTCCCCCTTAGGGTGTGGTGTATGGCGGTAAAGAATTTTAATTTGATTCATTAATTAAATAAATGCTTAATATTATAGTTTTCTTTTTCTTATATTGGAACTGGGTAGGGAAACCCTTAAAGAAAGCTTCTGTATGAAGCCCTAGCTCTGTGAATATTTGAATTTCCATATACTGGAAATCAGTTACTGCCTCTGTAGGAGAGTTCCTGGAATGATTGACAAGCTTCTCTTCCAAGCATCCTTTATTATCTCGTACATGTTTACATTAACCTAATTTGTGTTTTCATTCTGATGAGCCAGTTGGGAATCAAGGGGAAATGATGATGTGTGGGAGTGACCCACTCAGGTGGGAAGAATATTGCTGACATTGTTTAGAATTGCTGGTACACAGTGATTTAAAAAAAACAAAACAAACCCAAAATGACCAACTTTTAGTTAGTTTTATCATCATTTAAAATTTTTCTATAGGCATTGTTATTGCTGGCTCTCAGGGCACACCACTAACAACCCCACCCCTGTCCACCCACCGCACACACAGGCTCTCTATTGTCATGCTACTGTTAGTTTGCCACCATTGATGTCTTGAGAGATATTGAAGTTTATCATTGGGAGTTCGGTTCAGCACTAAGAGGATGACTATTTTGATGGGTGGAAGAGAAAGAGTTATCTTAATCTTTCTCTATTTTAGGTATTTTATTTAGGGAATTATGTTTAGCTGGGTTTTCTCTTTTCTTGGCTAATTCTCTTGTTTTGAAAAATTTCATGCTTTAGAAGCTCGCTAGTTAGTCAAAGGAGTCAACTTATTAATAATTTCGGTCTCCTGGTCTACACTTTTCTTCCTGCTCAAAAGGTCACCAAGAAAGAATAAAATAAAAACAATAAATTGGGTAGAGAAGCTTTGTGGGAAGCAATGCTTTATTATTACTGTTAATATAATTCTCATGAGGCCAAGTTTAAGAATCCTAATTCAGTCCTTTTCTTAGCTATGTTTCCCAACCACAGAGTACAGTCCAATTCTAATCTTGATTATGTACCTTGAGAAAACATGTCCTCTTTCAGAAGGTGTTCAGGGTTATAACGGACACAGGTACCATGGACTCTTATTAACATTTTGGAAAAACAACTCAAAAGAATATCTTGTCCAGTGACACCATATTTGAAGCAGAGTGCAGCCAAGAGGAGGGCCCCAAGAAGGGATTTGTAATGGGGTCCAGAGCTCGGGGTGTCCAGGAAATACTAGAAAAATGTGTGTAGGATGTCCTTACCCCCACAGGCCTGAGCCAGGGGGGATGGGACACATGGAACAGGGCCATTCAAAGCTGTTTTGGGTAGCAAGAGCTTTGCAGCTAACCCCTGTCATGGTCATTTAACATATCTATAACCTTTAACTGGTTTCATGGATATGTTAAATAGCTGTGGCCAAGCTTTGAGTCAGGCGGATGGGAGTGACTTCCATCCAAGATGGGAGTGGGAAGCAACTCCCTCTGGTTACAGGGCCTGCATGAGAGCTTGGAGATGATTGGCTCCACGCCATGGGGCCACACCTGCCCAGACTTACTATGGCAGCCCAGTAAAGCTGGAAGAATACGGGGATGCTGGCAGGTGTGCTGACTGTAGGAGGAGTCGGAAATGGGGCTGCAAAGGAAGATGGGTGCTGGGATTTAAACCTAGGCCCGGCAGCCATAGAAGGGGAGGACCACAAGGTTTTGGGGGAGAAAAGAGTAGACCACGCGGCTCTGAAGTAAATAGGGGGCCACACAGTTCTGGAGTGAATAGAAGAGAACCACGAGGTTCTGAGGGGAAAGGAAGAGGACAACGCGGTTCTGAAATGGGGAAAAGGACCACACAGTTCTGAAGAAGAGTAAAAAGGACCATGTGGTTTTGGAGTGCTTCTTTTTGCCACGCGGCTTAGGCAACAGGAGAGACTTTGCTGGGAAGAAAGGGGAGAAAGGACTCTTGCTGGTGGGCGGTGAGAAGGTGCCACATGGCTTTGGATTAACTGGAGATCGCAGCAGCCACACAGCTGATGGTGCCGGGAGCCTGAATCACCGACTTCTACTTCTTTCCCTGAGACACGGTACCCGGACTGGGCACAGGGAGAGGATAGGACTGTGCATCTGTGGGCATTCTAGAGGACTTTAGTATCTTATTGAAGACATTAAGTCATTACTCTTAAGTTTGTGTGACTTTTAAATAAACAATTCCTTTCCTTTTCACCAGTCTCTGGCATTGAGAGACGTCTTTCCTCTGGCGGGGGGCATTGCGAACCTAGCAGGTGGGCGTGGCGGGGGAGGAACCTCCATAGACAGAACGGGGGGAATCCTTTCTGTAATAATTTATCGTGAGCCCCACCTTGCTCTGCAACATATTTACCACATCTCGAATGCCTTTGAGTATAAGATGCACTGTCACGATGCCAATTATGTATGATACAATGCTCTCTTATTGCTTCAATTTTACATTTTTATGTATTGAAAACAGGTTTTGATATCACACTTGGACATGTATATAAAAACATAAATAAAATGAATTATTTGAGATATTTTTAGTTTTTTCACACTCACAGTTTAATTTATTTGGGATCACTTTAAAACTTGGGGTTGTCAATGTCTGCATTTTCCCAGACAATGCTGTCCTCTATGTCACTGAGAGTTTTGGTGGTTTAGATAAAACACTGACTTCTGTTTTTCTGACATTTCTTTTTCCCTCTGACTCTTTTTGTATGTGTGTTTTAATTGAAGAAGAGGGTCACCTGGCAAGGTGATGCGGATCCCGGCCCGCAGGATCCTGTGTTGTGGCAGCAATAGACAAATACACATGGACTACAGAAATCCTGTGGAGAAAAAGGGGCTGTGCGGCCACTCTCTAAATCAGAGAGAGGGCCCCGAGACCCAAGACCCCTGTCTGGACTGGCTTTTATTGTTTTTCTAGGCACCTTACATCAAGGATGGTCCTTATTTACTATGCATAGGCTTGTTTTGGGTGGTTATCTTTTACAGACAACGAAGGAGAGGATGTCGCTAATTACATCAAAGAAGAATATTTGCAATGTAAAGGGAAAAGTGGTTGAACTGGTCACACTGGTCCTTGGAAGGTTTAGCACAGATTTTAGGAAGTTACTTTAAAGATATGCAGTAAACATTTGCTGCCTCAATTCAGGGTGAGGGAGTTTTAGGAAGAGCAAGCCTCATAGTGCTCTAGGTACAATGCAGGCCTGATTCCCCACGGGAGAACCTATCTGTGGGTATGGGTCCTGCCCACTCAGCCTCGCTCCCCACTGACTTTTCTGAGTGGGGGCTGGGCCACATTTCCCACGTTTGGAACAGTTCCCCATAGCAAGGGATGGGAGGAGGTCCCTGATCAACAGCCAAGGAGTCCAATAGCTCTCAGGGAACTGAATCCTGTCAACAGCTGCTGAATGAGCTTTGCTCTGTTCTGAATGTTTATGTCTCCCTCAAATTCCTGTGTTAATGTCGTAACCGGCAAAGGTGGTGGTACTAATAGGTGAGGCCTTTGGAAGGTGATTAGGTTGTGAGGGTAGAGCCCTTTCAAATGAGATCAGCACTTTAGTAAAAGAGACTCCACAGAGGAGCTCAGCCCTCTTTACAGCACGAGGACCCAGGAGACGTCTGCGAGTCAGAAGAGAACCCTTCCTGACTGACCATGCTGACTTCACGGTCTTGGACTTGCAGCCTTCAGAACTAGGAGAAATAAATGTCTGTTCTTTGTAAGCCGCCCAGGCTGTGCTATTTTGTTCTAGAAGCCAGACTGAGTTTGGAAGCTGATACTACCCCACTTGAACCCCGAGATCCCTGCAGCCCTGGCAGACACCTTAATTGTAACGTTTTAAGAGAGCTTAATCCAGAGGACCCACATAAGCCATGCTCAGATTCCTGAGACACTGAGATAATCAATGTGTGTTGTTTTAAGCTCTTAAATCTGAGAGTAATGTGTTACATAATAGACAACTAATACAAACCTAAAGGCTGAGTAGGCACTTGGTCTGCATCCCACATTATTACAGATGACAGTTTTGCCAAATGTTTGCCACTTCATAACATGGATCTCATTGAACGTCTGATATAAATGTCCTTGCCAACTACCACCCAAATACTGATCTGCTGCAAAATAGCTTAAGGTATTTGTATGGAAGCCTTCTGTGTTCTGGACCAATTTCCATACTAAATACGGCAAAACTATTTTCTGTAATAAATGTCCTCAAATTTTAGGGTCTCAACATAGTAGAAATGTATTTCCCCTTCACGGAGAGGTGGGGAGAGATACCTCTTTATGATTCTTTGGGATCTGAAGATTTTTATACTTTGTTGCTCTCATTTCCCTTAGGTACCAAGAGACTTTTCAGTGCAGGGAGTGTGGCTACTTCTTAACAACTTTGGCTAAAGTGACACACCTCAGTTTTTCTCACATTCCATTGATGAAAATCTGTCCTGTGTCCACACCTGATGCAAGGGTGGCTGGGCAGTGTAATCTCTGCCTGGACAACCATCTCAGTGGCAATTCCACACCCTGGCAGCGGGAGCACAAGTGTCCAGTGGGTAGGTAAGCATTTCTTCCAAGGCAGGAAGATACAATACAATTCAAGCTTCATTGTTTTTATTAATGTAATCTTCATTGTATTTTTCCCGTCACATTTAGCCTCCTTATTCTCCCTCTCCCCAGCAATCACCACACTGTTGTCCATGTCCATGAGTCTTTTTTTCTTTTTGCTCAATCCCTCCACCCCCTAACTTCTACCCCACTAGTTGTTGTCCTGCTTTCTGTCTATGATCCTGCCCTCATTTTCCTTGTTAGTTCAGTTTGTTCATTAGATTCCATACACGAGTGAAATCATATAGTATTTGTCTTCCTCTGAATGCCTTATTTCACTTAGCATAATGTTCTCCAGGTCCATCCATACTGTTACAGAGGGTAAATTTTTTTTTTTTATCAGATATAGCTCCCCAGGCAAGGGAATAATAAATGGGACCACATCAAACTAAAAAGTTCTGCACAGCAAAGGAAATCATCAACAAAATAAAAAGACAACCTATAGAATGGGAGAACGTATTTGCCAATATATCTGATAAGGGGTTAATATCCAAAATTTATAAAGAACTTACAAAACTCAATACCAAAAAACAAACAACCCAATTAAAAAATGGACAAAGGACCTGAATAAACACTTCACCAAAAAGGACATGCAGATGGCCAATAGCATGTGAAAAGATGCTCAATATCACTAATCATCAGAGAAATGCAAATTAAAACCATAGTAAGATACCATCCCACACCTGTCAGAATGGCTGTCATCAATAAATCAGCAAACAAGTGCTGGTGAGGATGTGGAGAAAGGGGAACTCTTTTGCAGTGCTGGTGGGAATGCAGATTGGTCCAGCCATGTGAAAAGCAGTATAGGGAGACCTGAAAAAATTAAAAATGGATCTGCCTTTCAACCTACCTATCCCACTTCAGGTAATATATCCAAAGGAACCTAAAACACTAATTTGAAAGAACATAAGCACCCCTATGTTCACTGCAGCATTATTTACAATCCCCAAGATATGGAAGCAGCCCAAGTGTCCATCAGCAGATGAGTGAATAAAACAACCATGGGATATTTACACAATGGAGTACTATTTTGCTATAAAAAATCAAGCTTCATTGTTGATGTGTCTGACTTGCTGTTTGCTGACTTTCTGGTTGGACAGACTTAAGGCAGGTCTCTCTGCTGAAGATCTTTGGTGCCCAAGGCTGAGTGGCACTTGGACAGGTCAAAACCAACAGTCAGTGGCTCTCAGAATGAGGTACACACTCTTTATCTTGTCATTCACAGTCTATTATACACTAAAGTAAAGATTTCTGTATAGCTGTTAAGTCTCATCACTCTCTTTCATGTGTCATAAATTGTGGCTAAACAACATTACTGACCAGACCAGTCTCTATACTTTGGATAATGCTGTGTTGTTCTTCTAGAAGTATTTGTCCTTAAAAATCCTTTCTTTTAATGCTTAGCTCAAATGCTACCTTCTTCATAAAGCAACAATCTCTCCCTTTTAATCTTTTATTTTTACCTGTTTTGAACCTTCATGTCTCCCACATATAGAAGGTAGTGTTTCCAAGACACAAGGAACAATGGTTCTTTTCCCCTTAAAATATATTTTCAAAAAGATAGGAAAACAATGCATTTATTAACTGTTTTGTATTTTTTCCCTTAATTTTCCTTTAAGAATTGGATCACACAAAGTAATTACTAGAAGTTTCCAGAGTGACAACCTGAAAAACCTGCATCACAGAGATACACAGGCGTGAATTCCCAGCCACCCAGGGTGTAACCACTTGTCTCTGTGATGGGCAGTGCTTTGAGCTGTGCAACCTGTTTGATCCCTTCGATCTACGTGTCATCCTTACTAACAGTTCTAGTTTCTCCAATTTGTTATTTGTTGTGATATAAAGCTATACAATTGATTGCCTTTTGCTACTTTCTTTTTGGTGTTGTTGTTGTCTACGGTCACTTTGACTATCACCAAAATTTAAGCATGCATTAGTTTGAATGCGTTCCTGTCAAATCAGTATAATCTTAAAACTGGTCAGGGGTCAAAATATATTTGAAAAATTCTATGTAATGAAACTTATTCCACCTTGCATTATAGACATTTGTACACTTGTTTTATGTCCTTTATTAGGTTTTAATTTTTTGGGGTGATAGTCATTGTGACATACTCATCTCTGAATCCCCAGTGGTGCCCAACACAATGCTTTTCATTAAAAATAACTTGTTGGATTTGAAAGGCAGTTTAGAGCTCATTTACTCCAGTGATTATGAAACTATGCCTAGTGAAAACTTAGAAGTTCTTATGCTTTGGGCCCCAACCCTGCTGTAATCAAGGTGCCTCTACTACTTTATACAAGAATTCAAAAAAATGAGGAGAGGCTTAGGAACCTCCAGGACAACTTTAAACATTTCAACATCTGAATCATAGGGATGCCAGCAGAAGAAGAGGAAGAGCAAGATATTGAGATCTTCTCTGAACAAATAATGAAGGAAAACTTCCTCAATCTGGTGAAGGAAATAGACTTCCAGAATGTCCAGGAAGCTCAGAGACTCCCAAAGAAATTGGACTCAAGGAGGAACACACCAAGATACATCATACTTAAAAGTTACCCAAGATTACAGGTAAGAAGAGAATCTGAAAAGCAGCAAGAGGAAAGGAGAGTTCCCAAAAGACTGTCAGCTGATTTTTCAAAAGAAACCTTGCAGGCAAGAAGGGGCTGAAAGAAGTATTCAAAGTCATGAAAGGCAAGAACCTACATCCAAGATTACTCTATCCTGCAAAGCTATCATTTAGAATGGAAAGGAAAATAAAGTGCTTCCCAGATAAAGTCAAGTTAAAGGAGTTCATCATCACCAAGCCTTTATTATATGAAACATTAAAGGGATTTATCTAAGAAATAGAAGATCAAAAATTATGAACAGTAAAATGACAACAAACTCACAGCTGTCAACAATTGAACCTAAAAAACAAAAGCAAAAACTAAGTAAACAAGGAACAGGAACAGAATCACAGAAATGGAGATCACATGGAGGGTTATCAGTGGGGATGGGGAGCAGAGAATGGAGGGGAAAGGTACAGGGAATAAGAGGCATAAATGGTAGGTAGAAAATAGACCGGGGCCAGTTAAGAATAATAGAGGAAATGGAGAAACCAAAGAACTTATATGTACGACCCATGGACATGAACTAATGGGAGGGGGAATGCTTGGAGGGTCGGGGAGAGCAGTGCAGGGAGGAGGGGGATAAAGGGGAGAAAAAAATTGGGACAACTGTAATAATATAATCAATAAAATATACTTACAAATTTTTAAAAATCACAGTAAATTATACAATAGAAGTTAAGTGTTGCTCATATAACAAATCATGGACAGTGCTTTGGAGGTGGCCTTTCCTGAAATGATTCAGAGTCCCAACTCCTTCCATTTTGAAACTCCACCATCCGGTAGAGCTGTGCCATTCAACACTGTCATCACTAGCCTGCGTGTGGCTATCGGGCATTTGGAAATGTGAGGTACTGAAAAACTAAGATGTACTGGAAGTGTGAAACACATTGACTTTGAAGACTTAGTGTGATGAAATGAATGTAGAATATTGAATTAATAATTTTTAATTGGTTTTGTGGGCAAGTGACAATATGTTCTATATAATAGGTTAAGAAAAATGCATTCTTAAAATTAATTTCACATGAAATAAAATTTTTGTAGCTACCAGAAAATTTTAGATTTTACATGCAACCATATTGTATTTCCATTAGATTGAATTGCCCCAGAGTTCTCTTGGACCTTATTTGGAGCCCCTGTAGCTGGCAGGAGGTACGGGAAGGGAAAGACTGCAGGTGATTGTAAGCTTTTATGGGTCAGGCCTGAAAGAGACTATATCACTTCTGTTCAACTCCCTCGGCCAGAATGCAGACATATGGCCTCCCTTTCCTGAAAGAAGGCTGAGACATAAAAAAGAAAAAGTATGTGCTGAGGAGAAATAGAAAATAGATTTTAGTGACCACATAAGCTGTTTTTTCTGCATGCATTTGTGTTTCTGTGTGTGAATAAATGTCTTGCTACTCGTGTTAGAGACTTAGTTACTTCTCTAATGTCTTAATGTTAGCTCTTAACATTTTGGAATCCTTTTCTACTGAGGCTAAGTAAATACATTCCGACTGATTTGAATGTCAGCGAAAACAAGGAGGCAGCGATCAGTATATCTGAATTGGAAGACACTGAAGATACTGACCTTACTAAAACGTGGGAATGCATTTGAATGTGCTTAGGTTGGGAGATGGTGGGAATGAGGAGGTGAAGTGTCATTGAAGAGTAATTGAAAATTTGACAGAGGAAAAAGTTTATGGAGAGCAATGAGTACCAGATAGAGGACTATAGACTTGATGCAGGAGAATATGGAGTGACTTAACGACTGAAGTGCAGGGAATCTGGTGAGACCATCCTTTAAGAAAACTGAAGATGTGGGCCTGACACAAGTGTCGGAGTGGGGAAAACTTTGGATCATTGAGTCTTGGGAAAATGTTGTTGATAATATACTGAGGTAAAGTCAGGTTCATTTAAAATACAGAAGTGGGCAGCTCTGGCCAGTGAGGCTCAGTTGGTCGGGCGTCGTTCTGCAAGATGAAAGGTTGCTGGTTTGATTCTCGGTCAGGGCATGTGCCTGGGTTAAGGGTTCGGTCCCAGTTTGGGGTGTGTATGAGAGGCAACTGATCAGTGTTGCTCTCTCACTTCAACATTTCTCTCCCTCTCTTTCTCCCTTTCTCTAAAAATAAATAAATAAATAAAATCTTCTTTAAAAAAATCTTAAAAAAAAATATAGGGCTTGGCAAAAGTAGCTTTACAGTTGTTTGTGTGCAGATTATGATGACTACATTAACTTTATTAAGTGAAAAGAATGTCACAATGCAATTGTAAACCTACTTTCGCCCACCCCATATGTATTAGGAGGCAGAAAGAAAAAGGTGCTGTGTTATTAACCTGCTCAACTTTACTGCTTCCCCTTTCTAAACAAAGACAACTCTTTTTATTTTTTTGACATGGTATGCTGCAAGACTTCTGTTTGTTTATTTTTCACATGCAAATTGTCTCCTGTTTTCCAGCCAGTCTGCTCATTTCAAAGTCGAAACAAGCAAGGTGTGAGGCTTATGGCTTTGTAGCCCCAAATAACAAGGAAATGCTAAAGTTTCTTTATTTTTAGAAAAATCCCATGTGGCGTGCCATGAAATCAAGCTGTGACTGTTTCGTGTTAGTCTCTTTTGTCATACCAATTGTCTCAAAACCTTTTTCCCACTAAAGAGGGTAGTAGAAGTTCACACATCTGAGAAAGGGGCCAGTTTGGGGTCAGGAGGTGTCCTGTGGGTTGGTGGCAGCGCCATGACGGTCACAGGTACTGGAGTGCTAGTCCATCTGCATTACTTCAAACAGAGATGCTACCTTTTATTTTTTGTGGCGTTTAGATTGTAGACAATGAAAAAGTCTGCACTGACTTAGCATGGCATCCATGAGTATACGTGTGTGCAGGGGGGTTGCATACATGTGTGCGTGCCCATGTGCTTGTGTGTGTGCATTTATAAAGGTTTTCTGCATTCCACAGTGGTTATGGATGAAGGGTGAGTAGGGCAAAGTGCTGTAGACTAAATGTCTAACTATTCTTTACAGTATTGTAGTCAGATAATCCTATATCAAAGCATCCAAATAAATTTTGTGTTTTATGTTTTTTGCTATTTTAACATATCTTTTTAAATAGCATTTTCTACTGTTATAAACATTGTGGCATCTATCATGTCACTTGATCTTTGCTGCAACTCTGAGGTAAGGAAAATATAATTATTCCATTTCACAGGCTAAGAAAACCAGGACCCAACAGGAAAAGTCGTTTACTGTGGTTTATATAATGTGGTAATAGGTGGTGGGGATGAGACGGTGGATATGTAGAACCTTGCCTCATCTCTAGAGGCCGGGGAGAGGTAGGTGTAATCAAGTCTTCATGGGAATGTGATCCAGTTCATTGGAATGTGGATGGTTTGCTTCAAAACCATCTGGGATTGTTAAAAATTCAGATTTGTGAGCCCAAGAAAGATCTACTGCATCGCAATGCCCAGAAACAGTGCCTGAGAATCTCTATGTGTAGGAACTATTCCAGGGGATGTAGTACACACCTAAGGTTGAGAACCATTGTAAAGCAGAGCGCAGCTAGGCCTTGGAGGTTAACAGTTCTAGGTTTAACACAGCTGTTTTGTTCTACGGAGCTTTCTGACACTGAGCTGCAGTGTTCTTGTATTTGAAATGTGTATGATACGTGCAACTATGAAAAAAGTTTCCTCAATGTATAAGAATTGCAGTAAAGAACTGTTTTCTGAAAAATGGTGAGTACAGCTTTATGCCAAGTGTGGGTTTGCTCTGTTGCTGAGGGGCACATGCACATTCTAATTTTTGTATGTTATCCATAGGAAACTAAACAAAGAAAAAAATTAGGAAAAATAACTTACAGAATAAAATTAACTTGACTATAAGTCTAGCGAACTTATTTGGTTAATTTAGGGACCAATCTGAAAACCACAGGCTCCAAGTTTTGAAGGAAACATAAAACTTCTGAACTTCAGAGATCCAGTTGTCTTTGGGACACACAACCGATCGCTGCTTAGTTAAATTTCTTTAATCCAATTCTCTTGGCAACCCTAGAAACAGGACATGAATAACTTTCAAAAGAAAAAAAAAACTTTGTTG
Organism: Desmodus rotundus; assembly: GCF_022682495.2. NCBI lineage: Eukaryota > Metazoa > Chordata > Mammalia > Chiroptera > Phyllostomidae > Desmodus > Desmodus rotundus. The sequence goes on along the minus strand of NC_071397.1, from coordinate 15,719,599 downwards.
TTTGAATAAGGCAGATTTCCATTCAGTTGGAAAAAATTACAAAAATTTCCCTTGAAAAGCAGTGATTGAAATGTTCTGAAAAAATTCAAAGAACTTTTTTTTGAAAATATCAGCTTCAAAACAAAATTTCTCAAGGTTTTTATAAAACCCGAACACCAAAACCCTGATGGGTGCTCTCTCATCTCTGGTCCATATGTTGTCAGCTAATGTGATGCTCTGAATATTTGGGGGAAAGGAATTTTATGTATCATGGACCCAGATTTTCCCAGTGCTTCAGCTTCATGCTGGGAATGGGCCAAACACTAATGGAAACTTATTTATTTCTGCCAGGCAGAGAAGTTAATAAGAATAATAAACGCTCTTGAACCAGAGTTTGAGCCAGACACTGCACCAAGCACTTGGAAAATGTGAAATGAATAAAACAAGATTTCTATCATGTGCTGCTAAGATTTCAAGCACCACAATTTTCATATTTGGAGTCTACAAAAAGGAAATTGAGGCTGGTGAATCTATATCAGCATCTATCATTACTTTAGTATCCTTTCGGTGCTCAAAGCAAGGAACTGTCAACTTGATTTTGGGTATCATTCGAAAAGAAAATTTTCCTGTAATAGTCATTATACAAACAAATGTTTGGTGGGTGGCTTAGATTTGGTCACCTGGGGAAGGAAGAATTTAGGATGCTTTTTTTTACTGCTCATCTGAGGATGTGTACTGATTTTAGAGAGAGAGATAAGAGGTGGAGAGAGAGAGAGAGAGATAGAGAGAGAGAGAGAGAGAGAAACATTGATGTGAGGAACATCGATCAGTTGCCTCCTGTCTGTGTTCTGAGTGGGGATCAAACCTGCAACCTGATTGGTCTGTGCCCTGATTGGGAATGACTCCCACAACTTTTTGGTGTATGAGACAACACTACAATCCACTGAACCACTTGGCCAGGGCAGGATTCTCTTTTTAATGTTTATGTAAATTATTTTTTATTTTCCAGTTTTGTGAGCCCAAGAAAGATCTACTACAGTTGACGTACAATATTGTATTAGTTTCAGGGATACAATCCAATTATTAGACATTCTATAACTTACTAAGTGATCATTCTAAAAAATCTTGTACTCATCTGACACTGTACATAGTTAGAATATTATTGACTATATCCTCTATACAGTACTTTACATCACCATAACTGTTCTGTAACAACCAATTTGTACATCTTAATCCCCGTCACCTTTTTCATCCATCCTCCCCGCTTCCCCTCCCATCTGGCAACCATCAAAATATTCTCTGTATCTATGAGTCTGTTTCTTTTCTCTTTGTTTGTTTGTTTGTTTTGTTCTTTATATTCAATTGTTGATAGATATGTATTTATTGCCATTTATTATTAATATTTATTTTCCCCTTCTTTTTAAAGAAGATCCTTTAATATTTCATGTAATACTGGTTTGGTGGTGATGACCTCTTTTGGCTTTTTCTTGTCTGGGAAGCTTTGATATGACTTCAGATTTTAAATAATAGCTTTGCTGTGTAGAATAATCTTGGGTGTAGATCCTTGCTTTTCATCACTTTGAATATTTCTTGCCAGTCCTTTCTGGATTGCAAAGTTTCTGCTGAGAAATCAGCTGAGTCTTATAGGAACTCCCTTGTAAGTCACTAACTGCTTTTCTCTTGCTGCTTTTAATTCTCTTTTTGTATTTAACCTTTGACATTTTAATTATGATGTGTCTTGATGCATGCCTCTTTAGGTTCATCTTGTTTGGAACTCTTGGCCCTTCCTGGACTTGGATGTCTATTTCTTTCACCAGGGTAGGGAAGTTTTCTGCCATTATTTTTTCCCATGTGTTTTCAATTTCTTGCTCTCATCAGCTTCTGGCACCTCCATGATGCAAATGTTGGTGTGTTTGAAGTTGTCCCAGAGGCTTCTTGTACTATCTTCAGTTTTTGGTTTCTTTCTTTCTTTTTGCTCTTCTGATTTGGTGTTTTTTGCTTCTTTATCTTTGAAATCTCTTTGATCCTCTGCTTCATCTACTGTTGATTACTGGTAATGTATTGTTCATTTCAGTTAATATATTCTTCATTTCTGACTGGTTCTTTTTTTATGTTTACTACCTCTGTTTTTATGTTTTCTATTTCTACTCTTCCCCCAAGTTGATTCATCTGCTCTTTCCCTAAATTCATTGGACATCCTTACAACTGTTGTTTTGAACTCTGCTTCTGGTAGATTGCTTGTCTACATTTTATTTAGTTCCTTTTCTGGAGTTTCATTCTGTTCTTTCATTTGGGACATGTTTCTTTTTCTCCTAATTTTGGCAGCCTCCCTGTGCTGGGTTCTATGTATTAGATAGAGCTGCTGTGTCTCATTGGCTTGGTAGAGTGGCCTTATGTAGTGTGTGTCCTGTAGGGTCCAGTGGCACAATCTCCTCAATCACCCACGCTGGGCACTTCAGGTACACCCCCCCTCCCCATGTGGACTATGTACACCCTCTTGTTGTAGTTGAGCCTTGATTATTGGCATGTCAATGGGAGAATTTACTCCCTGGATTATAGGCTATGAGGACTCCCTGTGATCACCTTGGAGGATCAGCTGTGTAAGGGTCTACCCCACAAAGCAGTACTTTCTTTAGTGAGGCTCTGGTGCCCACTGAGTGTCCCTTTAATGCATCTCTTGTGAAGGTGGTTGGGTGCTGTTTCTACATGGGCTGAAGCTGTCTACCTGGTGCCCTGGATCTGGGGCCTTCTCGGAGGTGCAGGCCAAGGTAAGCTGACAACTGTGTCCTGCCTGGTGACATTGGAAAGAGCTACAAAGCAATGTACACATGACTGCTACTTGTGCTGGGTTTGGAGGTACCCAGGAGAGGCCACTCTGTGAACTGAGGCTGAATGCCACTAGTGCCAGGCCTAGGGCCACTTAGTGAGAGGTATAGGCATGCCAAGGCTAGATGCTTCTTATTTGAGAGGTTTTAGAAAAGTCTGAAGCATGAGCCAAGACAGGCCATTCATATGGAAAAGCCACTGGAAATGGCTTGGGTGAGCCCACAAGTTGGGTGAGGCTGGTTCTCTTGGAATCAGCAGAGTGGGGCCAACGATTAGCCTGGTTGATGAGAATCAGATATGGTGCCTGTCTACTGGCTCTGTGAGGGAAAGGCCTAGAGAAGGAACAATAGGCTCTGCCTGCACTTCTGTCTGGGAGAAAACTGCCTTTCCAGCTCTCACCCTGATGCCAGATAATTCAGTTCCTCTCCTTATATCTGCGGTGTCTTTTGACACCACAGCTGCTGCCCCAGGGTTGGAGCTTAGAGCAAGTGAGTCTAGGTAAGCCCATGTGCTGGTCCTTTAAGAGGAGCATCTGAGGCTCCACAAGCCCTTTGTCTCACTCAGCCCCAATCCCCACTCGTTTTTACAGCCAGAAGTCAAGGGGATTTCTCTTTCTGGCACTGGAACCCTACACTGGGGGGCCTGGTGTGGGGATGTGACCCCTCACTCCTCAGGGGGAACTGCCACAGCCAAAATATCCCTCCTAATTTTCAATCACCACATGTGCATGTAGGAGCAGCCTGGTCCATGTCTCTGCCCCCCTGCCAGTCTCACCACAGCTTCTTCTTCATATCCTTAGTTGTAAGACTTCTATTCAACCAGATTTCAGGCAGTTCTGAATGAGTTTGTTCTGTAGTTTAGTTGTAATTTTGATGCGGTTGTAGGAGCATTCAAGTTCTGCATTTACCTATGTCACCATCTTGACCTGAACCCTTGACTTGGATGATTTCTCAAGGCCACTTTTATTTTGTGAAATTTGCAAGCACAGATTTCACAGATTTAAAATAAGCACAGATTTTATTATCTAATATTTGCTAAGCATTTTTACTCCTTCTATTGGTTAGATGGATTAAAACTATAAACATTTTTTGGCCATTGGTCATATAGTAACCGTGAACTCTGGGATATTCTAGAACTCGAGATATCTGGGAAGTCCATTATTTAGATACTATTAGGGTAGGAGTTATGAACCTGAACAAAACACACAAGTGAGGGAAAAACATCTGGCAGAGTTAAGAAATTGCCAGAATACAGTAAAATTTTCAAGGGTAGGAATCACGTCTTATTGAACTTTGCCTTTTGAGAACCTCATACTACATGTGGCACCTAATAGGTGTTGAGTAAATATTTGTCTAATTGAGTGTTTGCAGAACTAATAAAAACAAAGCTTGAGATCTAGACTTGGGAGCCTATAGTCACAACAATTAAGTGGAACAGTTATGAAGTCTGTCAGAAGTGGTATCGCTAACTCTTCTGAAGATGAAGACGTTTGTGAGGGTAGATTTGGGCATTTGTATCTTGCTGCACTTTGATCTACAGTAGCTCTGCTGTGGGAGTCTGAAGAATTTTAAGCTCTGAGATTGTGAATTTGGACTCTAAGAAAAAAAAAAGGTAGTCTTTGGTCTTTAGGAAATCACTTTTTAAAACAGACCAAATGGTTGCCGAGAAAGGTGACCTAGCTTTGAGAAAACCCAATACATAAACATCAGAACCGCCAAAAGAGATCAATGTTACTGTCACGAAACTGTTTCAAATTTCCATCCCAAACCTCATTTAAAAATAGTCTTATTTTTAAATGTTCTCTTTTTTAGGGAGAATATAAACTCTTTCAGGGAATAGCTCTATGAGCTCTGTACTAAGACAGGTTGGGAACTCAAGTTATTACTAGAATGTTTCTGAAAGAAGATCTATTGGACATACAATTCAAGGTCACCTGTCTATTAATTCTAGTAAAAGAAAAGCATAGCTAGTACTTGTAAAGTTTCCTTTTAATAAGGAAAAAAAGGGAAATGTTTTCCTTAAAAGTTCTACTGTTAGATGTTAAAAGTAAGCAGAGAGGCTCATGGGCAAAGAGGGGGCTAGGATTGGAAAAGAAGAGTCTCTTTAATTGATTCATGTAGTAAGTGGGACAAAAGAGAATTCACCTTTAAATTGACCTGGAAAGAGGCTAGAGATTTGCCCCAGCAGTAGGGCTGAGCATCTCAAGAAAATATTGATACTTTAAGCAATATTGATTCCAGCCCACCCAAAGTTTGAAGACTTGGAACTTTAATGACTTTTAAACTCGATGTAGGAAATTTGCCTCAAGTTAGAATTCAGGATAAATGATAAAGGAAAGTTAAGAATCAATAAAAAAGGTAATAGTTATGGGGATATCCTTTAAATTTCTTAAAATGTGATATTGCAATGCATTAATTGAACTAATAGTTGTTGAATACCCAGATACTGTGCTTGGGGTTGTGGGAGATTAAAATAGAGAATTAATGTTTAAAAGCCACAACTTAAAGTGGTGTATAGAAGCTACTCTTGTGCTAAAAATTGAGTACTACCTGGCTGCGGGGGGGTGGGAGGATCACTTCCTACCGGGATAATGGTGGAAGAGATGACATTGAAATTGAGCTCTCAGTAAAGGATTTTTGTAGCTAGGTAGAGGAAGGGGTGTAGCATTTTAGATAAAAGGAATGAATGAACAAAAGCTTATGGTAAGCATTTACTTAGCCCTCCCTATATATCAGGCACTACACTCTGGCACCAGTTTAAAAAGACATAATACAGAAGTTTAATGAGAAAACACATATGTGAGAAATAGCGAACAGATCTGGTTTGATATAGCAAATGTTCCCTATACAAGAGAAGTGTGAAAGATGAACTTCTGAAGAAAATTTGGGACTGATAATAGAGATCCTTTAATGCCAGGTTAAATCTGATTATTGAAATAGCTAAATATAAAGAGCATAAATGTTATATTTCAGTGAGTTCAGAGGAAAGTCACTATTATAATTTGAATTTTAAAGCACATATTTGAAGGACTACCACCTGCTGGCAGAGCACTTACATTGCATCATCTGTTACTGAAAGATAAATAAACATTTTAGAGTTTCGAATTGTGGACCTTTATTTATAAAATGATAAATAACAACATGATAAAAATGAGTTGATTATTCATTGTATAAAAGCGTTCTTCATCAGATTCCTTTCTGAATAGAGAAACCCCTGAGAGCATCGAAAATGAATTTTTCCCTACAAATCTTGATATATTTTAAATAGAAAAATGGTAAAAATATTCATTTATTTATTTATCCAAAGTACTTTGTAATGAACAATTATAATTCCAAAAAAACTGTATAATTACAACATTAGAGAAGATATTTAACAATTTCATTTTTTGGATATTTTATTTTATTTTCATTTGTAAAAAGATTTTATTTATTTACTTTTAGAGAGAATGGAAGGGAAGAAGAAAGAAGTAGAGAAACTTCAGTGTGTGGTTGCCTCTCACGTGCCCCCCACTGGAGACCTGGCCCACAACCCAGGCATGTGTCCTGGCTGGGAATCAAACCAGTGACCTTTCGGTTCTCAGGCTGGCACCCTGTCCACTGAGCCACACCAGCCAGGACCATTTTTGGAATATTTTTGGAACACATATATCTGTATTCTGAACCAATGCTGGCCTTTAGAAAGCCTTTGATTGCCTTAGGCTTTGAAAGCCTTAGATATCTTTGATTGTATCCTTTAGTTGTATCTTGATTTGGTGACAGTAACACATGTGATGAAATTGCATAGAACTACACATATATATATACACACACATAAAACTGGTGAAACTGAATTGTCTGAAACATGTAAAATCTGAATAAAGTCTGTGGGTTGTAGCAACATCAATTCTTAGTTTTAATGTTGTGTTTTACTTATGTAGGATGTTACCATTGGGAAATACTGGGTGAGTGTACATGGGATTTCTCTCTACTCTTTTTATGTAACTTTCTGTGAATCTGTAATTATTTAAAAATAAAAAGTTAATTGTAAATATCATTTAGCTCAACATCTACAAAATTCAGCTTCAATAATTAAATATAAAAAGGTTTAGTATCTAATGAACATTTGGAACTAGATATAAACTCCATCAAATAAATACACTTAAGAAATTAAAGAACATAAGGTATGATATTATATTCATTTTCTTTCTTAATTAAAAATTATGTTCATCTAGATTGATACAATTCGTTCTCACTTATTATTTATAGATTTCTTTTTCTCTTTGAAGTATGTACATTGAGTGACATATCAATATTGTAAAAAAAATCATAGTAAAAAGAGGTAAATAAAATTATCATCACTCATATCCAGAGAAATGGAGTAGTTTTCCCATCTATCCATCCACCTATCTACCCATCATCTATCCTTTCATTAAACATTTATAAGCAAGTCTCTGCTCTGGATGCTCTTTGATAACATAGATTAGTAAATGGTCCAGCCCGTGGTGCATTTTGTAACTGCACAAAGGCTTTCTAACGGCCAGCATTGGCTCAGAACAGATACATGTGTACAAGGAATTCACATTAGCAAGCACTCAAAATATTCTATTAAATAAGTTTTCTATATGGCACACAATTACTAGTAATGGAGGTGTTGGCTGCTATTATTACTATTTTATTAAATTTGTTGGGGTGACATTGGTTAATAAAATTACATAGGGTTCAAGTGTACAATTCTATGATACATCATCTGTGTATTGCACTGTGTGTTCACCACTCAAAGTCAAGTCTCCTTCATCGCCATATATTTGACCCCCTTTACCCTTTATTGTACCCTCACCACCCTTTCCCTCTGTGTTTATGAGTTTTTATTCATTATTATTCTTATTTTTATTATTTAAATTTTTATTGAATTTATTGGGGTTACATTGGTTAATAAAAGTATATAGGTTTCAAAGTTACAATTCTATAATACATTAACTCTCTATTGTATTGTGTGTTCATTATTATAGTTAAACTACTAGAATTTGGCATAAGTATTTTACCAAAAGGAAAATGGCATGATCAGCTAACCAGAAAATGTAGAATCACAGAACTTTGTTTTTCATTCAACAAATAATTTTGAATGCTTGTGACATGCCAGGCACCGGTCTTGGCAATGGGACTAGGAGAAAAGGCAGGCATTCTTTTCCACCCTTGCCATCATATAGCTTACATTTATGAGGTTTTTTTTTAAATCACCAAGATTAATTAAAATTTTTTGAATGGTTTAAATTTAAGTACTTGTGCTAAATGGCAAATGAGAGGATGATAGATAAAACATATTAAAAAGTTTAAGACAATCTCTAGTCTCAAGAGTCTATGGCAGGGGTGTCAAACTCATTTTCACCGGGGGCCACATCAGCCTCGTGTTTGCCTTCTATGGTGTTCATAAAGGAGACCTACGTTCATAAAGAAACATCAAGCCAAAATGATAAAGTACCAAAATACATGCTACAATAAAAGTTTACAGTGGCAAGTAATTGTTGAGGGCTGTGGTAACCAAGCAACTTTTCCTGGGACCAGGAGAAACTGATTCGGGGCTTAATGAATTTAAAGATTTGTATTCTGCTCTGAAGTGACTTTCTGGATACATCTTTGTATGGCAGAAACTGGTTAGCAGTTCCTCAAATTAGATTTCTCTTCCCTTTGGAAACACAGCCAACAGTTAAACATTACACTTCTAGGACTGGTCTATGGAAACTCCATTCGATGCTCCATTTGCTTTTCCTCCAAATGCTGGTTGGATGGTGATACTCAGGGCAACAATGGAAGCCACATGTTGAAGTCAGCAGAGGCCCCATGATGAGCCTGCACCCCTGAACGACTACATGGAGTGGAACTTTCCTCTTCCTTCCCACCCCCACCCCCATTCCACACCAACTAACAGTCTTTACAAGTGGAACCTAAACTACTCACCTGTTTATAGGTTTTCCTGTTATAGCAACTAGATTTCATACCCTATGTAACACAACAAGATTGACTCTGATTTATCTTTTTTAGCACTTTTGACACTGTATCAGTCAATGGAATACAACATGCAAAACTGTATCAGCTGACACTGTACAATCTACAGCAAGCCTGCTGTGGGTTCTCCTGTATAATCATCGACGAATTTCCATAAATTCAGAACTGAAGATTATGTGCATGAATCTTGCTTTGCCGATAGAGATACAATGGGAGAAAAGGAGATGTTGAATGACCTGCCAAGTCTCTTAACCCTGAGGAGGTTGTGGCTGATCTGAGAGATTCAAACTCTTTTCTTAAATGTTGTTACATCGATTGGGCATGTAGTAGGTTCAAGGTCATGATTAGCTGCATGTTTGTATGTGACTAATGTTAAGCCATAACATTTAAGCCATCTTCTATTTGACAGAAAATTGAATCTGAGAGATACTGTGAGGTAGTTGTTTTTTCACAAGCTTCAAAGTCAGTGTTGTGTTTTATTCTTTTTTTTCATTTAATATTGAAAATGGCTGGAAAAATAGATTGATTTGATAATTCAATAATTTTTTTAGCAATACCCATGTTTCTGTTATTTAAAAAGAAAAAAATTTAATTTTTTATGTTTCTGTTTAATAATTCCTAGATTGTAATGGAAAATAAATTTAAAAATCAGTTATTTTATTATATAAGTATAATAAATGCAAATTTGCAGTGTTTTGGATTATTTTTCACATTTCAGCACATACTAGTAATGAATGTATCTCTTGGATACACATGACCTACTCTGTAATTTTTTTCTGACCTTGACCTCCACAGGGTTAACTGGGTATGTATGTGAGGGTGTCTGTGAGGAGGCACAAGAGCATGTGTGACTCCTGGCATCTACACTGGTTCACTTTCCATTATTTTAAATAATTGTTTGGTCTAAATTCTCTTTTCAATCATTTACCTGCAATAAATATTTAAAAAGCAGTTTGGTCAACATCTTTTAAAAATGACTATACTTGGCCTTGGTTGGTGAGGCTCAGTTGGTTGGAGCATCGTCCCATAAACTGAAAGATTCTTCATTCGGTCCCTGGTCAGGGCGTGTATGAGAGACAACTGATGGATGTTTCTCTCTCACATCAATGTTTCTCTGATTCTCTTTTGCTTCTTCCCTCCTCTCTAAAATCAATAAGCATGTCCTTGGGTGAGGTTAAAAAAAAAAACCACAACTATACTTAGAACATAGTTGTCACTTCTACTTTACCTTCTCTGGCTGAAATCCCAGGTCCATTAAGTTTTGCGATGACATTTGCTAAATAAAGCTTACCAGCTAATAATTACAAATGGTCACAAGTTTTCCTTTTCATGTGAGTCTAGCTGTATCATTGACTTTATGGACCTTAGGCAGTCGTGTGAATGTTTTTTTACACATCGTGGCTGATCCACATGCAGGGGCTATGCAGTTGCTAAGGAATCATCCTGGGCATGTTGTCACAGCTGGAGCATAAGGGGCCGGATAAGAACAATGGTAACATAAGCCTAGACTTAGGACTTTAAATTATGACCCCTTATAATCCTCATTGCCTAGTATTGATACTTACTCTTGACCTTTGGGAGACACTGAGCCTGTGCAGAGGGAAAAATACTTTGAATTTTGGGTAGAGAAATGCGGGGTGGAAAAGAGGCAAATTTCAGTGCACATCTGAGTCGTTCGGCCCACCTTATATAATTGACACACTTCCCCCTTTTTGTTTGGAGATGCTTCTTTGTTTAGACATAGGCCCCTGTTTTCTGTTTTAAAATGACTCTGCCAAGGATCGCCCTCCAAAAACTAACCCCTTTCACTTGGATATGAAAAAAAGTAAGGAGAGATTCTAATTTCCTGAGTCCTTGTCAACATCTTTGGAAACAGCTGAGAGGTCTCTCGAATAATTAAAGAAACTGTGATGGAAACTTTCTTTAGAGATTATTTGCAAGTACAGATTCTAGCTAAGAAGATTTAGTTCTGAGTTCTGTTAAGAATACATTGCAAAGTAATATGACTTCAGGCTATAGAAGTATTTGTGTTTTGGGGTATCAGAAGGGTATCAAAGACTCTTGCTGTCTTTGAGTGTGTGATGTAGGGAGTTGCCAGACAGACAGGTACACCATGTTCCTCATGTTTTTGTTCTGAGAAAAAGTACTTCCAAACCACGTCCTATTACAATGCTGCATCTGAGAAGATGCCTGGAACTTCGGCATTAATTACGAAACGCCCTTTTCAGTGGCCAGACCCCCACTTGCTGTGATCATGCTGTCAGATCCAACCAAGAGTCTAGCCAGGTGGACCACGAAGGAGGGATGTTCTTTTTTTCACCCAAGTGGAAAGGATGCCTGTGCTGAGTTCCTCCACGTTAGAGATTCACACTTGCATATCTTATGTCTCTCAGTGACACCTCCAAGGATTTCATTCCTTTAGACTTTAAGAGATCTTTGAGGAGCTAAAGAGTGCGGATTATCAGGCAGTCACTTAAAGAACAACACACAGAGGCAGAGGCATCAGAAGTACACCAGGGCCTGCGCACATCAATGCCTTTGTTGTGATAGCAGATCATGTTAATTTTCCAATGTTGTCATTTGGCAAATTGGATCTTCAAACAGGTGAGGAAGTTCACATTAAAAAAATAGTGCTTTCACACAGAGACTGATTGCTCTTTTTTGTACATCCTCCTCTCTGAGTGTTTATGTGTGTTTAACGCTCTACCCTTTGTTTTCCCAGCCCCCTAGGAAGGGTGCTACTCTCTGCTGGTCCTATGATAGCTTTGCTCACTGATGCAGAGCAGCCCCTGGAACTGTTCAATACATCTGACTGGCAGCTATCCTCAGTGCAGCAGGAAGACCTCGGGAACACACTCCCTGCCCCCCGTTTCTAACACACAACTGGAGTTAATAAAAATTTACTAACCTTCACCTGTTTAAATTGTGTATCATCAGAGATAGTCACACTTTTTTTTAAAAAACATGGAATGGTTTTTCTTCCTTTTTTAGTGAAATTAAATAACTAAATTAGGAATAATTTATTTGCTAAATGCTTCTAAGATTTTCACCTTTGCCTTTTAAATAAAAGATTACACAGTGCTTTATTTTTGAGACAAAGGAAATGCCATATTAATTATCACAAATTATAAAAAAATATAATGCTAGGACTGTGGTGACTGGCTTACCATAATAAAGCTGATCTGTGTAATTTATTGAAAAGGAATGAAATGTTATAGCTAATGATTAACCAAAGATAATCTAAAATTATCTTTTGTGATATCAAAAATGTAATAACAAAAATCCTATATATATCTAATCAATAAGGCATTGTTAATACTGATGATTAAGCAGCTTGCTATTGTTGGGTTTGAATAAAAGTGAAAAAGATTTAGCAACTGTGAGGAGTAGTAAGTGATTGAGATTACCACTAGGGCCAGTCTCCAATCAGCTCAAAGAGGATTGACACGCAATTTGCCAAACCTTCTATTTTTATTTTCAATAGTCAACACCAAATGGGTAAGATGCCCGAGCTTCTCGTGTTGCCACACTATTATTCCCATAATGCTCTATCTTCCTTGTTCCTTCTTTCTTACTTTCAGTCCTCAAACCTAAATATTGTGCCATCTATAATTATCACTCCATACCTAACCACTCGCTTATATACTCAACTTCATCCCCCAAAGCTTTTTTCTTATTTTTGCTTCAGCTGAACTCCCTTTTGAGGTACCTCATCCTCTGTAGTCCTTCCAAGCAGGACATTCTATTAAGAGCTGATGTGTTTGGTGTCCATGGATCCCCACTGTCTCTCCACCGTCTTATACTTGGTCTCTTAAGGTATCTGTCACTGCACCATGCTCTCCCCCTGCTCACCAGAGTCACTCTACTTTATTTGTTGAAGACTCTAGAATCCAACTGCAGCCCACTCTCACTAAGTCTCTGGCTATCATCCTGGGGGTTCAATGTCCTGTGGATGGTTTATCCAATACCATGGCCTTTCAATTCCTCAAGTTCCTTATCGCCAATGACCTTCACTACTTCTCTATCTCAAAACTTGGACTTTATCAACAGCCATAAATTCTCCTTTTTCAAAATTACTTTTTTACTTCTCTGATCCTAATATTTTCCCATTTAGCTTGCTTGTTTAGTTGTTCACACTATTCCATACTTGTATCTCATCAGGACCCATAATCTACTCGTCTTTCTATTTCCTCCCTATCTATACATTCTCCTGTTTTTGTCATTTCCCTCAGTTTTCATTTTATATTCATGGTTTGTCATATCAAAAACCCTCTAATTAATGCCATATAATTACTTGGCCCTCTCTCTTTTTGTTTTATTCTTCTGGCAAAGTTGCAGCCCTAATCTTGGAAAATTCTGTATTCTTACATTTAAAAGCTAAGAGCTATTGAACTATAATGGTTTTACTTAAGCTCATAATTGATGTCAAGTGGATTGTCAACACTGACCAATAGTACTGCTGAACTCTCCCTCTTACGTCATGGCTATTTCAAGCCTCTTCTGGGCTCCTGAAACCTGTGACTGGTCTTCACCCCCCTCCCTTCAACTCCCTCTAGTTTTATTGACAAAATTGTCACCATATGTTGGAAATTTCCTCATATTCCCCATAAAAAGAACCAAGGTCCATTCTCATCTTCCATTACTGTATTCTCTTCATTTCTATTACATGAGAGGATTCTTTCTCTTCTTGAGGTTAATATGTCCTTGGTTTTGAGTCCTTCCCGTCCTCTGAACCTACTGTTTTATCCTTGTTAAAGTTTCAACCTCTCTTTCCAGTGGATCTTTCCTGTTGTCTCTCTTTTGAAGAGATTTTATTTGTTCATTTTTAGAGAGATGAAATGGGCTAGAGAAAGAGAAGGGGAGAAATATCAATGTGAGAGAGAAACATCATTGGTTGCCTCTTGTATGCCCCTGACTGGGGACTGGATGGAGAACTGAACCCTCAACCCAGGCATGTGCCCTCACTGGGAATCGAACTGTCAACCTTTCACTTTGTGGTCAAGTTCAACTAACTGAGCCACACTGGTGAGGCCATTCCTGTTGCCTTTTAAAAATCTACATATCCCCCATGAAAAATAAGTTACTGAATACTTCATTTTTTTTCTTTAGCAGCCAAACTAGCTTTTTCTCTTCAAATACAAACTTCACAAAGTATTGTCTACATTGCCTCTTTTTTAATGAACCCATTCATCCAACAAACATTTATTTAGTAGCTATTATATACCACGTACTATTCTAAAACTGAATTGAGATTTATGATCATCAAGACAGAACAAAGAATTCCAAATATTTTTTGAGATGAAACTTCATTCAAGTTTCTCCATGAAAATTATTACAACTCATAACATAACAATAATGACTGTGAAGAGGACTTTTCCCTGACTCTCATCTTGGCACATTTCTACATTTTATTTTACTGTGTCCATCGACCCATGTGTATTATGACAGCCAACTCAATCTATGTCTGTGTCCACATTATACTTCATTGTTTTTCACTTATGTTACATAATCTAAGTCCCTTGAACCACACGGCAGATAACTGAGACATCTTGCTCTTTTGGGGAAGTAGAGTTGCATGGGCTGTGAAGAATATGCCTCCCTCATTTTTGCAGGGAGAGTAGTTCTCTGTGAAGTGTCTAGATGATATCACCAAAGAGTTACTTACAATTGTGCATGTATGTGGGTTGGAAATATGCCTTCTCGCTCATTGTCATGAACCTTCTGTCTCCCTGGAAGTACGACTGGCCCAACACGGTGAAAATATGGACAGAAATGTTCTATAGTGAGATCAGACAAGGATCTCCGAAGCCCTGGAATAAGATAGAAATAATAGAAATACCATGTAGTGTAATACTTACAGACATGATAAAATTAACTATGAGAAATATCAATAAAGCAAAAATATATTTCCAGGAAAGAAAATAAAACCTTTTATTTTCTTGAACAAGCTCATATTATAAGTTACAAAGAATTATAGGTGATTGTGATTTTGGTCTGTTTTGTGTTACTAGTGACAGTTAATACTCTTGAAAGGATTTGTTAATTTCTCTTAAAAAATAAGTTTTCATGGGCTGACTCTCAGTGGTGCTATTAAAATTGCAACATAGTACAACCAGATGGAGTTCAATAGGGAAAATAACTGCCATGGATTCAGTCATAATTAGACCCCTCATTAGTCTAAGGCTGCTCAGCATTGCTTGTTGGTGCCACCCCATTGTTCTTACACATAAAATTTAATGTTATAGTTCTCAGAGAGTGTATCAATAAGTAATATTAGGAGCCACTAAGTGAATTGTTGCAATCATAGGTATGCTCATAAAGAATTTGCAGAGAATAATTAATGAATACAAAATTACTAGATAGAAATTAATTTTGTAAGTTACTCCTTTCCCTGGCAAAATGTCAGTTATGTTTTACAAGTGATGCTGGCAGAAATTACAACGTAATTTCTGAGGATATAATGGATTTTGAGCTCTTTTCATTGTTGGAAATGTTTGGCTGCATCCTACTCTCTCCCCTTCTCTCAATGAAGTATAAAATCTTGTCAGCCCTTATTAGTTCCTTACTTTATCTGGTGTTAACCCCGTACCTTAGAGCAGGTTACCAGGCAACGACTAGCTATCTCTGAGAGTGTCTGCAGAAACGGTACCTCCTGATACCTCTTGTCACAATGCCTCCTGTTAAGTTGTCAAGATTGGGGCACTGGCATGGTTGCCATAGTCACTCTTAGCAGTGGCCTATGCCTGCTGGACTGAGTTCCCAAGTTAATTAATGAAATAGTAATGAAACAGGCTATTCTGGCTGTCATTGTTTTTTGAACTAAACAAATTTCATGAGTATGAAGAGACTAACACCATTAAAGTATTTGTGAATATTGAGGTAATACTAGCTTAAATATTTGAGGTGGATGAAGTATTCTGTCTATAATATAACATTTGCAAGTGTGGCGTTTCAGTGCCAATGACGTATCCTGCAAAGTAAGTCACATTAGTAATCATTATTGCTACTTTACAGATATTAGAAAGAAACCCTTTAAAGAACCAGAATTTTGGCTTTTTAAATTGTTTTTACATGGTGAGTGGCTTCATCTTCATTTAGTAAGGCCTGTAAACATGTGTAGTGACTAGTGGTACTTAGTCAGCATGAGTGTTGCTAATGGAAATAATAGCAGCGGTTTGTACCATTTCTCAGTTGTGTGCAATATCTGAGAGCCTGTGCTAATGTCATCAATTCTTTATCCAGTCTCTACTTGACAGAAACGTGGGCTGTCAGCTTACCTTTTTAGAAAATGCAGAATTACTTTCCAAAGTGATTGTTTCATGTTGTATCTTTTCTAATATGAGATTGTCTTGTTTTCCCTGCTACAATATGTGTGTGGTGGTAATATCCCATTGTGGTTTAAATTTTCATTTCCCTATGACTAATTTTGTTGGCCTCTTTGCATGTACTGATTTATATTCCATATAAGTTTTTTTTTGTAAAGTATCTGTTTAAATCTTTTGCCCACTTTTTAAAAAAAATGGGGTTGTTTCCTTACTATTGGGTTTTGAGAGAACTGTGTATATCCTAGATAAAAGTCCTTTACCAGGACTGTTATTTGCAAAAAATTCATTCCAATCCATGGCTTATTTTTCAATTTTCTTTTACAAAATCTTTCATGGGGTAGCACTTAATATTGTTGAAGTTAAATTATTGATAAAAATGGATGGTATTTTTTGGCCTTACATCTAACAAAACTTTTCCTAACCCGAAGTCACAAGCATTTTCCTCTATGTCTTAAAGTCTTATAGTTTACAAGTAGTCCTATAATTCATTGTGAGTTACTGTATTTTTCGGACCATAAGGTGCACCTAGGTTTTATAGGAGGAAAATACAAAAAAAAATTTTGAAGCAAAAGTTGTGGTAAAATATTTAATAACATAAATAACGTAATATTTCACCAATGTAAATGTAAGCTACATTCAGATATAAGACACACCCCTATTTCCTCCCAAATTTGTGGGGGTGCGTCTTATACTCTGAAAAATATGGTAGTTATTTTGTATTATGCGTGATTAATTTTACATTTTTGGGGGGATGTGGCATATGGATATTCACTTTTTCCAGAACCATTTATTGATAAGACTATTAATTCTCCATTGTTTTCCACTGGCTGTTTATATATGGATCAATTTTTGGACTCTGCTCATTTACATGGGTCTGTAAGCCTATCCCTTCTCCAATGTCACACTCTCCTTATAATCTAGCTTTATAGTAAGTAAATGAGGTCTTGCAAGTCTTTCAATTTTGTTCTTATTTTTTCAGAAAAATGTGGCTCTCATAGATTCTTTGCATTTCTATACAAATTTTAGAATCAGCTAATTGACTTTGACCAAAAAAATCCCACCGAGATATACGATTACAATTTTACTTCATCAATAAATAATTTGGGAAAAATTGACATCTTTACTAACTCATCCATTCTATGAATATTCTATGTTTATGTACTATTTTAATTTTTAAGTTTTTTTCAGCAGTTTTTGTTTTAGCATAGCAACACTACACTAAACCTCAATATTTTTATTTTGACCTATTATAATGAATGGAAATTTAAAGAAAATAATTTGTGACAAAATTACATGAAATTCAAGTTTCAGTGCTATAAATAAATTTTATTGAAATAAAAAAGAAATGTAGTTGATTTTTGTATAGTGACCTTATTAAATCCATTTATTAGTTTTAATAGATTTGTATATTCCATAGATTCCTCTGTGTAGATGAGAATGTCTCCTGAGGATAAAGAGAGTTTTGTTTTTTATTTTTTATTTTCTAAACTGTAGCCTTTTAATTTTTTTTGTACCTACTTGCCTTATCTAGGATATCCAGTACAGTGATGAATATGGGTGGTGAGAATGCAGATCCTTCCCTTGCTTCTGGTCTTTAGGGAAAAGTGTTCAGATTTTAACCATTAAATAGAATGTTAGCTACAGGTCCTATACAGATTATCTTTAGCAGATTGAAGGATTTCCTTTCTCATTTTAGTTTGCTAAAGGTTTTCATTAGGAATAGATATTGGATTTTGTTAAATGTTTTCTGCATCTGTGGAGGTGATTATGTAGTTTTTCATCATTAGCCTGGTGGCAGGTAATTTACACTGATAGATTTAAAAAAATGGTGAACCTGCTTTGATGAACCCTGCTTTTTCTTAGAAGAACACCTGCTTGGCCAGGATATGTAATTAAAAAAAAAAAACTATTGAAATCAGTTTGCCAGTATGTCACTGAGGGTTTTGTGTCTGTGTTTATTGATCTGTAGTGTTTTTTTTGTTGTTGTTGTTATAATGTTTTTGTCTGCTTTGGTATAGGGGGAATACTTGCTTCATAAAATGAGTTGCAGTGTGTCCTCTTCGCTTGTATTAGAAAAAGCTTGTGCGGAGTTGGTATTATGTGTTTCTCATGTGTTTGGTAGAATATGTCATTAAAGTTATCTGGGCTTGAAATTTTCTTTCCAAATTGTTTTAAACTATAAACTCTGTTTCTAATAAATATAGGAGTATCCAGGTTATCTATTTACTCATCATAGATCTTTAGCACCTTCTATCTTAAGGAATTTATCCCTTTATCTAAGTCGTCAAATTTATGGGCATATAATATTTATAATATTCACCTGTGGGAAGCCTCCCCTGTGAAAATGCAGTAATAAGCATTGTTCTCATGGTTATGTTATATTACATAACAAAAGGGATTTTGCAGATAAAATTAAGGTCATTAATAAGTTGATCTGAAGATAGGGAGATTACCTGGGTGGATCAGTCTTATTAGGTGCACCCTTTAAAATAAGGACATTTTCCACTGGCTGGTAGCAGAAGACAAAGTCAGAGATATTTGAAGCATGGGAAGGACTCTGAATTACAGTAACCAAACCCAGGTCTGGCTACCTGCCACAATAAAAGCCAAACCCATAAGACAGGTGCTGGTGAGAAGGAAAGTGGTTTATTCAGGTGCTGTTCACGTGAGAAGATGTGTAACTCATGTCCCAAAGCCCATTTAACATCTCAATGCAGGCAGAAGTTTTTATACGGAGGGAGAGGGAAAACAGAACAAAGAGATCAAGGAGAGGGGCTTGGAAAGCTTTCTGTGTGCAGACGGGCACAGTCCATTCTCTCAAAACTGGGTTTCATCATCCTGGTTTTACAGTTGACGGTCAACAATTCTCTCAAAGCTGGGATGGCTGAAGGTCGAAGTCTGTATTTTTTGAAGTTAGTTCCTAGGGTTCTTATAAAAACATGCTCTTTACCTACAAGCTGCGTATTAGTCAGAGTCAGCATTTACAGAAAAAATGTCAAAAGAATGGTGGGGCGGGTTACAATTCCCCACTGTTACATTATCGCTGGCTTGATGATGTTCTAGGCTCATGTGAGAAAAAATGTGGGTGGTCTCCAGGAGCTGTGAGAAACCCCAATGATAGTCAGCAAAGAAACAGAGACCTCAGTCCTATAATCTCAAGGAACTGAATTCTGGCAGCTATGAGCTTGGTAGGAGGTTCTTCCCCAGAGCTTCCAGATAAGAAGCAGCCGAGTCAACATCTTGAATTCAGTCTTGTGGAACTCTAAGGAGAAAACTCATTTGAGCCCATCTGAATTTCTGACCTACGGAACTGGGAGATAATAAATGAGTCTTGTTTAAGTCACTAAATTTGTGATGAGTAGTTACTCCAGTGACTGACAACTAGAACACCTTTATTAACCATAAAATATATGCAGGGTCTTCAGTGATGTTCCTTCATTCATATCTGATTTTGGTAGTTTGGGTCTTCCCTGTTTCATTCTTTAGAAATCAGACTGGAAGTTAATAAGGTTATCTCCCTAGCTACAAGTTAAGATTTTATAGATCTTCTCAAAGATCTAGCTTTTTGTGTCATTAATTTTCTCTATTATTTATCTGCTCTCATTTTTTCTCTATTATTTTCTTCCTTTGTGCTTGCTTTGCACTTAATTTTCTCTTTATTTGTAGCTTATTAAAGTGGAAGTGCAGATAATTCATTTGAGACCTCTTATTTTTAATATAAGCATTTAATGCTGTAAATTTTTCTCTAAGCACTGTTTTAATGCATCCCACACATTTTGGTATGCAGTGTTTTCATTTTTATTTAATTCAAAATATACTCTAACATCTTATGTGTTCTCATTTAACCTATGAGACATTTAAAAATGTGTTGTTTGCTTTCCAAATATATGGGGATTTTCTAGTTATATTTCTGCTTTTTGATTCATCTGTAAACCATGGCCAGAAAGAACGTATTCTTTGTGTGATTTTAATACTTTTAAATTTGTGGAAGGTTTTTTTTTCAGCTTACAATATTCTTGATCTTGGAGAATGTCGCCTGTGTTTTGAAGAAAATGCGTATTCTGCTGCTGTTGAATAGGTTGTTCTGTAAGTGACAACTAGGCTGCGTTTTGTTGATAGAAGTAATTCGGTTCTCTCTATATTGCTAGGGATTGCACTGAATCTGTAGGTCACTTGGGTGTATGGATGTTTTAACAGCATGATGTTTTTCAATTCATGAACATGAAATATCTTTCCGTTTATTTGTCTTCTTCAATTTTTTCATCAGTGTTTTATCATTTCAAGTGCAGAGATCTTTCACCTTCTTGGTTAAATTCATTCCTAAGCATTTTATTGGTCTTGATGTTATTGTAAAGGAGACTGTTTTCTTATATTTTTAAAAAATATTTTGTAGCTAGTGTTTGGAAATGCAACTTATTTTTGTATGTTGATATTGCATCCTGAAACTTTAGTGAATTTGTTTATTAGTTCTAACAGTTTGTGTGTGTGTGTGTGTGTGTATGTGGAGTTGTTAAGGTTTTCTCTATATAAGATCTTGTCATCTACAATCAGAGACAATTTAACTTCTTCCTTCCCAATTTGAATGCCTTTAACCTCTTTTTTGCCAAATTATTCTGGCTAAGACTTCCTTGCCTACTTGTAAGGCTATGTGAATAAATATAAGAATTCCATTTTGAGCACTGGCTGGTGTGGCTCAGTGGATTGAGTGCTGGCCTGTGAACCAAAGGGTTGCTGGTTCAATTCCCAGTGAGGGCACATGCCTGGGTTGCGGACCAGGTCCCCAGTAGGGGACATGTGAGAGGCAATTACACACCGATGTTTCTCTCCCTCTCTCTCTCCCTTCCTCTCTTTCTCAAAATAAATAAAATCTTTTTAAAATAAGAGTTCCATTTTGATGCATCTATTCTGTTTTTGACTATCTCTGTGTGACTTTATAGTGATTGTACAAGTATCACATGAAGTACACCCCACTTACCCCAGACTACTGTGTCATAGTTTTACCAGTTCCACGGAAGTGTAAAACGTTTATCTCCCTTTATATCCCCTCTCCCTCTCTCACTCACAACTGTTTTCAGTATTTTCTCTTTGTTATCACATTTAGAATAACATTAGTGCTACAGTTTATCTTCAACCCTCAAACATAATTTAGAAAACTCAGTAGACGAAGGCAAGTTTATTGTGTTCACCCACATTTCTTGTATGTCTTTCTACCTTCCTGATTTTCCAAGATTCCCCATTTTCTATTTTCCTTTTGGTTAGAGAACTTTACTTAGTCATTCTTTTAGAGTAGATATGCTTGAGATAATTTTTTGAAAGTTTTATTTGAGAATATTTTGATTTCCTTTTATGGCAAATGAATATTTTCGCTCAGGGTAGAATTCTGGATTGACAGTTCTTTTCTTTCCACACTAGGAAATCTTGTTCCTCTTTCTTCTGGGCTCGATGGCTTCTCATGAGAAGTCTGCTACCATTCAAATGGTCTTTCCCTTTAAGACTTTTTTCTCTTTAGTGTTCGGAATTTGACTGTGATGTGTTCTGGTGTAGATATTGTTGAGTTTATTCTGTTTGAGATTTATTAGGAATTTGAGTCTGCAGATTTATTTCTTTTGCTATATTTAGAAGTTTTCAGCCGTTCTTTTTTTTTTTTTTTGAATTTTACCTTTTTTTCTACTTTCCTTAGAGGACTCCAAGGACACAGTTGAATATTTTGTTATAATCTCACTGTTCCCTGAGGCACCGTTCACCTTTTTCTAGTTTATTTTCTCTCTGTTGTTCAGATTGGGTAATTTCTACTGTTTTTTTTTTTTCTTCCAGTTAACTTATTCCTTTCTTGTTTCCCTTCATACTACTATTGAGGCCATCACTGATTTAAAAAATATATATGTTAATTGATTTTAGAGAGAGAGTTAGTGAGAGAGTGAAAGAAACATTGATGTGAGAGAAATATCGATTGGTTGCCTCCCATACGTGCTCCAACCAGGGATTGAACCCGCAACCTAAGAATGTGCCCTGACTGGAAATTGAACCCCCAACCTCTCGGTTATGGGACAATGCTAAAATCAACTGAATCACACTGGCCAAGGCTCCATTGAGATTTTAAGTTCCTTCTCTTTTGGTTATTTTTAGTTGTAGAATTTCCATTTGATTTTTCCCCCTGAGAATTTGTGTTTTTTCCTTTGTTTCAACCATGTTCATAATTGCTTGTGAAGCATTTTCATGATGGCAGCTTTAAACTCCTTGTCAAGCAATTCCAACATTTCTGTCATCTTGGTATGGTGTCTATTGATTGTCCTTTTAAAATTCAAGATAGTAAGATATTTCTGGCTCTTTGTATGACAAGTCATTTTCTATTAAAATCTGTACAATTGGGTATTATGTTATGAGGTTCTTGTCTTATGTAAGTCTTTGGCTTTAGCTATGTTCTCCTAACACTGCTCTGGAGAGCCCCACCTCACTACGCCAGGTGTTTGCATGCCGCTGACACCTGAGCAAGAGAGAACTGTACTGCTGCTGTTGAGCAAGGGGTATGAATTCCGGCTCCGCAGTAGTAACATCTCACTTGTTGACAGGGTTAGGAGTACCTTATTACTCTTTCCCACATTGCTGGTGACATCATAAGTAAAAGATGTTACCACCTGTGGTGGTTAAAGTCCTGACCTTCCAATAGGCTCCTCAGACATCATTCTCCGAGGAAGGAGAAGTGCACCTCAGTACTGCTGAGTGTGGGTAGAAGTCTGAACTCTCTGTGTGGTTTCGGCAGATGTTGAGGGGTTGAGGTGCATGAAGGAGACTCTGTCAAGGAAAAAATTTCCTGGCTCCCTACTTGCTCTTCTTTGATGCCACCCTGGTGGTGGCAGAGGAGGGGTGCATGGGAATGTAAAGTTTTATGTTATTGCCTAGGAAGTATAGGCTCCCAGCTTAGCCTTTCTTCACCTGTGTGGGGTGGTGCTACACTTATTTTTTCCCTGTGGCATTTGGCTGGAGCAATGATCACCTAAGAGTTTTCTGTCTTGTTAGGCTGCTGTTTTTCTTGGTCCCTTGGACAGAGAAAGAGAGTTTTGAAAAAAATTATTAGAGTTTATTTCATCTGTGGCTTTTGGCATTTCTGGGTTGCTGGCTGCTTCCACTCCAAGTTTGGGATGTGAGGCAAAAAAGAAAATCCAGGAAAGTCACTATCATGTATTCCTTGAAATCTGAGATGCCTAGCTGGTCTACCTTCTTTCCCCCACCTGCGTCCAGCAGGAAAAGTACATCTACTTCATCTTCCCATAAAGATGGATTTAAAAATGTATTTTTCCAAATTGTTCTATGGCAAAGCAAAAAATGCATGGGGCAGAGTTAAGCAGTCAAGGAAGAAATCATTCAAGGCTACTGCAGTGAGGGAGAGAGGCCAGAAGTTAGTGAGAGCTCCATTCTGCTGCAGAGCTTTTAAAAGCTGGGGTGGGGAAAATAGTAGGACATCTGTGCTTGCTCATTGGCACAATCCAAGCAAAAGAAAAGGTTCTGGTATCTTTATAACAGGAAGTTATTTGATAGCTTGGAGCAAGGAAACCACTGAAGTTTTAGCATTCTATCCTCCCATAGAAACTGAAAGATAAGAGTACTATCTTCCTAGATGATTGCATTTCAAAGAGATGGCTCTCAGGTCTTTTAGAAAACACTCCTGGGTTGTACAGCTGTCAAGAAACTTTGTAAAAGTTTTACATCTCAAGGAGCACATGCAGAATTTATCAGTACACATTTTCTAAAGTAAGTGTTCTAAGAAAAGGGAGGTAGAGGCCTATAGTCAGGAAGTCTATGTACAGTTCAGTCCACCGAGGTCACCTGTAGGAGCCAAGTGTCAGCCATCCCCTTATCATAGGGTAGTGGTTCCCCTTCTTTTGTCTCCTATATGCACATTTCACTGATAATGTGCACAAATATCATTATCACACATTGTTCTTTCTCCATCCATTTGATTGCATCTCAGTTCTGTGCCTCTCATATGCACATGAGAAGAAACCTGTTAAATACTAAAGGTAGGTGAATAAAAGATAGTTACAACACCTGTACGAAAATATTTATCAGAGTCATTTCATTGATCCTCTTAAGATTCCTTGAGCTTTCTGACTGGCACATTTAAATGTGTTTCTGCCTTTTCTTGAATGCTCTTCTATTGCTGATTCTGCTACTTGACTCACCTATCACAAGGACTATGATTTTTGGTTGAACACCCCCATTAGTGAAGTATATCTCTAAATACGGTCTTTGACAAGACTTCTCTTGTGGCACGAGGCACCGACACAGTAATGACTACCACCATACCCACTTTATGCTCAAGTTTAGGGAAGGAGTGTGAAGGCAGGTGGCCGGAGACTACTGAAATCCTATCGTTTGCTTATAACATCTCTGTACACATCTCATATTCTAGCAGCCAAGTTTCTTTTGAATGGGAGAATGGAATTTAGTAAGCAATGATACAAAAAAGAAGAAAAGAACCAGAATATGTATTTGTACCTTTTATTGAACTTACTGTTCAAATGGATATTGGCAGCCTTAAAAAACAAACATCACACATATCTCAGAGGCCACATTCATCTTTTAGATGCTACAAAGAATGCATTGTTTTTAAATATAGAGTTGAGTTGTATCAAAAGTTGTTTAGATCTCCCTTTCTTGGACTGGCTCAAGAAATAAACGATGCGTAGAAAGGGCTTCTTCTTCCACAAAGGAAGTTTTCATAAACTTATGAGCTCAAAAGCCAACAGTGTAAAGCAATACACTTCTGCGTTTCAAATGGCTCTTATATAGTAATTATAAAGACAGAGAAATCTTTATTATGCTTGGAGGTTACAGTATATATTACAGTATTTAAAAGTAGCCTGATAACTGCTTTATTCTCTCCTTCCAAAGGACCCCCACTGGGGATATGTAACTTAAAGGTGATAACTTAAAAGGCCATAGTGTAGTGTTGCAGAAATTGTGCAAAAGATAAGGAAAAGGCATCTGCCTCTTAGTCTAGTTTTGGTGCAACTTAGGAAAAAAGTCCTTTTACTTTTTTAAACTTGATTCATTATATTTGGAAAATATTGCAGAGAACATTTATTAAGCTAGTATTAAGGAAAATGACAGACACTCAGTCTGCATTTTAATTAAGCTAAAAGGACTTTTTATACATGTTACATCTTCAATCATGATATGATGCCTGATATATTTAAATCTAGAATAAAAACTAATCTTATTAAAATGGCATTTGGTTAATACCTCATCTCATTAGAGAGCAGTATGACAGGTTTAGACCATCTCTGTAAAAATGTTCTGGATGCAAAATGTCCTAGATGAAATGGAGAAAGGTGATATCTAAATTTAAGGTGTTCTTTAGAACATCGTATGATTTTTAAATATTAGAACATAAATCATTAGGAACATCCAGAAAATATTTGGCTATTATTACCCCAAAGGTCATTTAGTTAGTGAGTGGAAGAACCAGGATTTGCAACCCAATTTTCTGGCCACAGAGCCCGAGCACCTTGCCGTCACACGTGATGTACTCAGCCTGGGTGTAGGTTTTGAGTGCAAAGGTAGATGAGATCTGTTCTCAGCACCAAAGTAATATTAAAGTAAAACAGGCAATATGTCCTAGACCAAGCTGAATCTTCATTGCTACCTTGTGTATGGTTTGTGATTTACAACTATCTGGTTGAAATTTTTTTTAAAAAATTGCCTTTTTGTTAGGTATTCCAAGATTTTCACGTGTACCAATCTTATGCCTCTATAACACAGACTTAGGGAATGAAGCAGTGCTATTGATTGATGTACTTTCCTCCTGACTTTGGTTTTCTTATCTGTAAATGGAAGAAGCTGGAATAAATGTGTACTACATTTTGTTCTTTCCATTTGAAATCATCTTGATTCTATAACTTTAAAGTGCAGGGAATATTCCGTTCCCCTGGAACTTGAAATTCCAACTGCTGAAAGCAGTTCCTACCTCTATGTCATGAGTGATAGAGAGAAATGAAGACTTTCAACAATTCCTACAGGAACAGAGTTGTGTGGGTTGAGTGTATGCTCATTTCCATTAAACTTAGGATTCATCGTAAGGAAGAGAAATGCCCAAGTAAGTTGAGTTCCTGGTATACTAGCAGACTTTTGCTCTGGTTCTGCTCTATATTTCAATCAGATGTAGATTGCAATATTCCTTGTCATGGCATTCTTGGGGAAATGCTCAAATGGAGTCTGAGAACCTGGTATCTTCTTACACCAATCTTCTCCCAGGAATGGATGTGGGTAGTAGATGATGGCCATTGTTCTTAAGCAGAGCATGCCATATGCCCCTTGCTCCTTTCTAGAAGCATCACCATGTAATCACAGGGAGGGAACATGAATGACATTTTGAAATATTTTGCTTAAACACAATTATTTAGGAATCCTGATTTCTTTCTCTTTTTAATATTATACCTTCATAGATAAATTAGAAGAAAGTGAGCCCTTTGTATTCCAAATAAGGTAAAAGGAAATCATTGAATTCTAAACAAAGGCCACAATTTTTGCTCTTGAAAAAAATATGTTAAATATATTAGTATTATTTAAAGAGTAGTTTGCCTCCTCCATTTGTTCAAACCTCCATTTGTTAGGGGTAGGGCTAGAAGCTGGGGCAGACTCAGGTCATCAGAGTCAATCACTGGGGAAAGTCTGCTCCTAAATTTGGGAATGTTTGTGTCTTAAAGGAATCATCTATCTGGGCAGAGAACTGGAGAAAGTAATGAATATCCTAATAACTAGACGTTCTTTGATACTGCATGCATTTGATATATAATACAGGGCTTGTGAATGCTTTGACCAGCAGCCTTTGGGTTTTAAAGACTAATTTTTGCTTTAATGTCACTGAAAGTTTTGAGACTGGATAGGCTTAGGGAAAAGAACTATCCCTAAATTTGGCAGGTCCTAGAGAAAAAACATGGAGAACCAGTTGCACTCCTGACCAAGACTTTTCATACTTCAATCATTTTTAGATCTTCCTGCTTCTTCTATAGTTATATTTTATTTTTCCCTTTTTGCTTAGTAATTTTCTATTCCTTACAAACTAGCCAATAATGTTATTTAATATCTCTGAGACTTTTTTCCATTTGCAAATTAAAGATGATAGTATCCGCCTTACCTAATTTAAAGGGAGAGATATGAGTAACAAAAAGGAAAATATTTTAAAAAGTGCCTTTAAATAGAGAAATAATTATAGGAATGGTAGTAATAATAGTAGTAGTTGTAGTCATATCTGTGGGAATAATATTAATAGTAGTCGGAGTTATCGTTAAACCACATGGTGGGTTAGTAGTGGTGTGAAAGAGCGACAATACACAAAATACTATATCTGGAGATATATTCGTAGTATTGTGTATTTGCTTTAGTTCTTGGTATAATCAGCTGACACCATTAAATGCTCTCAGGGTCAAAACTCTAGTGTGTTTTGACTTAATTAAAGGTTAGCCAGGAAAATTATTATATTACAAACATGTGAAAATATTTTATTTAATGCTAATAATGTAATATTAAGTTAGAAGAGAGATTTCCTCTTGTATTTCACCTAATATGGTCTTAATTTACTAAATCTTAATGCAAATTTCTCCAAGACTTTTAACTTTTTTTGTAAAAATGGTGCTGTTCATCAAATTCTGGAACTTGGGAAGGTAATTGAAAGTTGATTTTTTGCTCACCTCCAGCTTGTTCAAATTCAACAAAATGTTCTTTCATTGTTAATTTAACATCCTTTGTACTTTAGGTTCACTTGCTGCTTGTATGGTTTTTCTTTGGACTGGCTGAGCAGTACAATTAAGTCCTTAATTTTATGCATCTTCCGCTTGCCTATATTGACTGAAAAGGGCTTGGTTTAACTGTCTCTTCCAAGTGATTTGAAAATAGCTTTAACACACTGTTAATTTTTAGGCCTGTTAAATAGATTTATTATAGTTGCAAATTGGATTTTTTAAATATTGGAATAATATCAAGTGGATGAGCTTTGGTTGTGCATAGGTCCCATTAAATGCACTCAAGACAGGGTTTTCTATTAGTGTTTCTTTTTAAAAATTATATTTTATTAATTATGCTATTACAGTTGTCCTGATTTTTCCCCTTTTGCCCCTCACCATCAGCACCCCACACTCCCTCAGGCAATCCCCTCACCATTGTTCATGTCCATGGGTCATGTGTACAAGTTCTTTGGCTACTCCATTTCCTATACTGTACTTTATATCCCCATGGCTATTCTGTGACTACCTATTTGTACTTCTTAATCCCCTCACCTCTTCACCCATTCACCAAATTAAGGAAATTTTCTTTCACTATTTTTTCAAATAGATTTCCAATTTCTTGCTCTTTCTCTTCTTCTGGTCCCACTATGATGATGCTCATGTTGGACCTCTTCAAGTTTTCCCAGAAGTTGCTTATATTATCCTCATTTTTTTTTTTTGGATTCTTTTTTCTTCTTGTTGTTCTGATTGGTTGCTTTTTGCTTCCTTATGTCCCAAATCATTGATTTGATTCTTGGCTTCATCTACTGTACTGTTGTTTCCCTGTAAATTGTTCTTTATTTCAATGAGTATACCCTTAGTTTCTGACTGGATCTTTTTTATGCTGTTGAGATCCTCCCTAAGTTCCTTGCACATCCTTATAACCAGTGTTTTGAACTCGGCATCTGATAGATGGCTTATCTCCATTTCATTTAGCTCTTTTTCCAGAGTTTTGATCTGTTGTTTCATTTGGGCCATGTTTCTATGTGTCCTCATTTTGGCAGGCTCTCTGTGTTTGTTTCTATGTATTAGGTAGAGCTGCTTTGACTCCGTAGTGTATGGCCTAATATAGTAGGTGTCCTGTAGGGTCCAGTGGTAGAGCCTCCCCAATCACCCAAGCTGGGTACTTGAGGTGAACCCTTTGTGTGAGCTGAGTACACCCCCCTCTTGTAGTTGAGCCTTGGTTGCTATTGGCAGATCAATGGGAGGGATTTACCCAGGCCAGTCAGCTGCCAGGACTGGCTGTGACCACTGACCACCAACCTCCGCCCTCTGTGGAGGATCAGTTGTGCGAGGGCAGGATGGTGGTGTTCTGATGTGGTCTGTAGCTATCCACTGGGTATGCTGGCCCTGGGGTTTCCCAGGCGGTGCAGACCAAAGTCAGCCCCCACGTGTGTTTTGCCTAGGGCAACGTGCCTGAGCTGCAAAGCAATCTGAGATGGTTGCTACTTATGCCGGCCTTGGAGATTCCCAGGTGAAGCCAAGCTGTAAATCTAAGCTGGCTGCTGCTAGTTCTGGGACTGGGGCTCACTGAAGACAACTGTTACTTGTTTAATAAGATGTAGGAAGTTGTGAAGGAGGAGCCAAGACTAGCCATTCATATGGAAAAGCAGCTTGGGTAGGCCAGAAAGTTGGGTGGGACAGAGTCTCTGCGGACCTCCAAGGCAGGTCAAACAATGTTAGCCGGGTTGATGGAGTCTCAGATACGGTACCAGCTTGCTGGCTCCGTGGAGGGAGGGTTTGGAAAAGAGACAATGGTCTCTGCTCACCTTTATGGCAGATACTTCAGTTTTTCCTTGTGTACCGTTGATGCCTCTCAAGCTGCTACCCCAGTGCTGGAGCTCAGAGGGAGTGAGTCCGAGTAGGTGAGTCCCTGTGTGCATTCTTTAAGAGGAACTCCTGGGGTGGGGTAGAGGGATGGGGAGAAAAGGCATACAACTGTAATTGCATAACAATAAAAAAAAATATATATATAAAAAAAAAAAAAAAAAAAAAAAAAAAAAAAGAGGAACTGCTTAGGGTTGCAGCAATTTCTTCCACTGACTCAATCCCTCATGGTTTCTGCAGCTAGAAGTTGTGGGGACTTATCTTCCTGGCACTGGAACCCTGGGCTGGGGTGCCTGGTGTGGAGCTGGGACTCCTTACTTCTGAGATATCCCTCTTGGATTTTTATCCACCACAAGTGGGAGTGGAACCAGCCCATTCTGTGTCTGCGCCCCTCTGACCAGTGTGGATGGATGTGGTTTCTT
The DNA here is from genome assembly GCF_022682495.2 of Desmodus rotundus. NCBI lineage: Eukaryota > Metazoa > Chordata > Mammalia > Chiroptera > Phyllostomidae > Desmodus > Desmodus rotundus. The sequence goes on along the minus strand of NC_071397.1, from coordinate 15,689,477 downwards.
TAATTCCGTAGTTTCAGACTTCCATTCAACTCGATTTGTGATGGTTTTGAGTGATGGTTGTTCTATATTTTAGTTGTAATTTTGATGTGGTTGTGTGAAGAAGCTAGCCATGCCCGCCTACACTGCCATCTTGACTGGGGGTCCCTCTATTAGTGTTTCTTAAAGTTAGACAATTTCCTTCAGAATCCCCTGGAGTACTGGGCTGAAGACCTCCCTAGTCAGAATCTGCATTTTTAGCAAGCTCTCCCTGTGGTTTTTGTGCGCAAAGTAAAATTTGATAAACATTGTCAGTGTTGGAATCATCAAAGAATTATGCTTATTTCTAAAACAGCAACAAGCATTTTGTATGTGATTAATATATTAAATCATACTAGAATGTGAGCTCTTCTGGAAGACATAGCTTATTTATTTGTGTCCAAAGTAGGTGCTCAATAAATATTTTAGACATGGATATTAAACCGAATGTGCCAAGGATTACCTCGGGCAACCCAGTGATCCACCTTTGTCACATAGGAGACTAAGTGGTTGGAAAGCACATGAATCTGGCCTGCCATCTTCTGTTGCAATGACCCTGGAGCTAAGAAAATAATTATGAAATATTAGAGGTAGATCAGAAACTGGAATCATCCTTTCATTTTACTGATGAGGAAACTTATAGCTACGATTGTTGAGACTTAGTCAAGCTATCAAAGCCAGTGAGCCCAGGAGCAGAATTTACGACTTCAAACTCCTAGATTATTCCTTTTTTACTATACCTTCTCAGAGATCTTTCATTTTTTGATGCTCAATGGAAGGATACTTACACAAGCCTTGTTAAACTAGTGTTTTTTTTGTAAGTGCCAGTGTGACTAGTCCATTATTTTGTTCATGCTTATGGTGCATGCTTATGAAAAATAAGTCATGCCAACTTTGTATAGCTGTGTTTAATATTTTAAAGAAAGGTTGATGCCTGTAAATGGTATCTGATCAGTAAATCCAAGATGAAGGTAAATGAATGATTGTCCGTATGACCTTTCAGTCTGTCCTCAAAGCCTATTCTTGCCAATTGTAGGGCCAACGGCTCCCTCAGCTGAGGTTTCTCTTCCTGGTTGCAGACCCCTCATCCTCCCGTGGCATCGATAGAGAAGCAAGCATCCAGAGTATGCTCGCCCCGCATGCATGCTTTTATATCCTGCTTCTGACACTTTCTGGTTCTGTGCTTTTTACTTCTTTGTACATCAATTTCCTCAATGCTCAAAAGGGGGTGATAATAGTGCCAGCCTCGTAGGGCTGTTGTGAGAAATAAATGAGCTCATAATATAAAGCACTTAAAACAGAACCAGAAACATGTCAGTCATTTAATAAATATTGACTGATTTTCTGCCCTTACATCCCTCTGCCATTGTCACTCTCCTCCACAAGTTAAAATAATGGAAAGTTAAAATCGAAAGGGCCTGTGACTCTTCAAAGGGAACTTTTACACATAGAGAAACTGAAGCCTAGCTTTGCTGTTAGAGACAGAAATGGCATTAGAAGCTAATTCCCTTGCAGAACATGAGGTTTCAATGGGTGGGTGGGGAAGCCTGGAGCAAGGGGCACCTTCCTTCTGTCTCCTTCCTTCCCTCCTGTAGGGGGAACCTTGCAACTCCCCCCATCCAGTAACTTGTATGGTGCTTTAGGGTCCTGGTCAGCTTTGCAACAGCTATTGACGCTCCTCTTAACATCGTTGGTTGATTTTAAATAATCTGTTTTGGCAGGCATAAAAAATGCCCAGTTTTGTGAATTAGGTGAACTACATAATTCTTTATGTAATACCATCTTCAAACACAGGGGGTATTGTTTTTTTCAATTGCATGTAGACAATACAAAAAAGTTAGAAGATAAATGGAAAGTTAACACTAAGTGAGTCTTTGCAGCTTCAAAATTCTCTGCAGGACTTAATTCTAACATTAGTGATTTCTCGCTTGGTGTTTGAAGGAGGTGATAACAATAGAGCACTAGCAATTGCTACTGCTTTGTAACAGTTCTTGTTACTAAAAAAAAAAAATCTCTTCCTCTGTGATTCCTAGGCAACATTTCAAGGATCTAGAAGGCAGCAGAGTTGCGATACTTGCAAAATGAACTTTAGACCCTCTGTCAAAGCATCAAGAAATGTGATGGTTTTACTCAACAAAAGGGGAAATCAATACCTAGGTGAGATCATGTCTCATAATAGCATCTAATAAACGATATTATAACATGGCATTCTCATCTGAACACTGCCTAAGTGGGAGAGAGAGTGCGCGTAAAGTATACACACTTAAGTTGGCAATTCACAATAAATGTGGAGGTTACAGCTTGAGACATGGGCTTCTAGAAGAAAAAATAAGGCAAGCCAGACTGCTATGTGAGGATAATTGTATCACGTCATTTGCATGCAAATATATTTAAACTAAAGAGGTAACTCTCTGTTACTCATAGCATAAGGTTGACTTTGCATTGCCACTATTCCCTACATAAAATATATGCTGTAAATCATACTTTTAATGTAGAGGAGAGTAACTGAGGTACAAATATAGTTTTCCCCAGATGTACAGAACACAATTGAATATGCCATGTTAAGAGAGGTAATTCTCAATTACAGCATGTTGGAATTACTTGATATTCCATTATATAAGTGTTTAAACACAATGCGTCTCTTTACAACAAATTAACTTTTCTTCAAAGGGTGTATTTCTCCTCTTTGTGTAAGGTAATAACTATTTATTTATAAACTAACACATACAACACTGTTATGCCTACAGCACTCAGAAATTACTAGGCTACATACTCATTAAAGAGAAGTAATTACTTTCTAGATATCTTGTCTACAATCTTTTATTGACCTCATAATACAAGTGCTATGCTTAATAGATGGATGCAGCTGCTTGTGCAATTCTTTTCACAACATGTGAGCTTGCTACCCAAGTGCAGTAATCATTCAAACAGGCCCACTGCTTAATAAGCTTACCAGTCAGGGAGAGGGAGCCCGCTGTCCATAGGAAGACATCCGATGAGAGCCTCAAAGGATGTGGAAGAGGAGGGCAAAAGTGATAAAGTGTTTTTATGGTGATGGATTTGTAATTGTTACTGCCCACACTTGGTCTCCTTGGGAAATAACAATTTTTGAGCATAGTCACTAAAATTATTTGAATTCTGATTTGAAGAAGATATGTATAGAGTTGGAGTTCATTTTCCTAAAGATACCACAGAAATATTCATAGATCACCATGGACATGAAAATACAGGAATAGTAACATCAACCATAATACAGAAATGATGTCTCCTTCCTTGGGGGGCTGTTTGCTATGCATGTGTCTTTTATTCTGTCACACATTTTTCATCTGATATTTTTCTGACAAGAAAAAGAAGATAATGGTATGAAATAAAAGTGTAGAGGCAAACTTCACTGGAATAGCAAGCAAAATTGAAGAGAAAGTATGTGATATGTGTATTTAAGGATAAGAGTTTGGAATGGTGACTTTCTATTAACTTTGCAAATTGTCAGAGTTACTAAAAAGAAACATCTGTATGAACGTATGTGTTTATGTACATGCACATGTGGTCATACCTACATATATTATCTGAGCATTTCAGGCAAGCAGGATAAAAAATTACAAGGAAATGCCTTTTAAACTATGTTTTCAGGTTAAAATGCTATATAAATTTTCAATTTACTATATACTGTATCACAGTCCACTATTTGTTTAGAAATATTATTGTAATCTGTTTATAATTTTACTGCTTATAACTTTACTTTTGATAAAGAACATATTCTGAGATAGGAAATTGTGTTATTCTGAGAAAAACTTCTTTGATATAAGCGATCTTCATTTTTAGGAACTCTTAACGAAGGCAAAAAGCTAGGTATTCATCTTTTGTTTTGGTTTTCCTGGTTAACAAAGGTCAACTGAAGCGATATTTTAGAAGAATATTTATTAAGATGATGAGGTCAGTAAATCTAAAAGACTAGTGTTCAACCACTTTAAAATTAGACTGTGACTTTGGTCTGGAAAATTCTAATCAGGGTTCTCTGCTCAGTATTAGTATCATATGGTAGTATCATTTTTTATTAACATAATACAAATATCCTGTGCACTGCTACACCTTCTATTGCTTGCGGCTTCGGAGTCAAAATGTCACAGCCAATTTTACTTTCACTAATAGATTGAGACTTGTTCATTACATTAGTAAAAGTGAACAGTGGTGTGGTATTATACCCAAATGGCAAAGGCTGGCACATACGACAATGTCCTAAAATACAGCTTGGTCCTCCTTTATCCCGAAACAATGGCAAAAGGATGAGAACTTTAGGTAGATAATTTATTACATGTTTGGAAAAGAAGTCCACCTTTCTGCACCTTTTCTACATGCATTGTCAAAATATCACATTATACAATTCCCTGGAAGTGAACTTACTTGCTAAATACCCATTAGGTTCCCAGGAGGTGCCTTACATTAATTGTTTAGTGAAAGCCCCCTTAGGCCATCACCGGGGAAGCACATTAAATGCATAAAAAGAGAAGTTGACAGAGATCCCTGCAGAACAAGATGCATCTACCAAGCTCAAGACTTCTCCAGGAAGAATCCTATGAAGCCTTGTTGAGGATGGTCTTTTGGGGAGGGGGTAGTTTTCCTCCTTTTCACCCCCTACTGGTACAAACATAAAATTATCCAAGAAAAAAATGGTGCAAGAAAATGATTAGAAAAAGACTGCTCAGGAGTTGTAAACAAATGAGCTCATCTGTCTTGATTCTGAGGAATCAATGCAATTTACAGACAGAAAAAGGGCTGAAGAGTTAGAGACAAAGGGTACTTATTGTCTGCATAATGATGATATAAAAGAGGAATGATGTCAAATAATAGGGAGGGGAAAGACAAATTTTGAAGTAAATGAGAAGAAAGTGACTGGTAGCCAAGTTATAGGCTCTTGGCCAAATAGGTTGATGCACGGAAAAAAGTGGAGTCACCAAATGAGTGACAAGGAATTCTGGCAAAACATGTTTTTGTGTCTGTCTGTCACATTGAGTCTGAAATCGTTTTGTGTTCTGAACGCAGCACAGATTTTTATCACTGCCTTGCTTAATTACAATTGCTGGCTAAACTATTGTATGTCTATCCTGCACTATCATGTTTGTTTATTTCACATCATTTTGTTTAGAATGTTTCTAAAAAGGAAATGTAAAAACCAAACAAAATATGTGCTTGGTGTCATAAATCCCCCCCACCTCATGTTTGGGGGGCCTGCATTATCCAAAAAATTCCACTAGAGGGGGCACTGGTAAAACAAGAAGCAAGCTTAAACAAGACTAACTTTTTCTGTCTTTTAGAGGTGAAAAAAGACTTAGAGGTGAAAAAGACTCACCGTTTTCCTTTTCTCATTCCTGGACAGAAATATTTTGAGGAGGTTACAGGGAAGCATTAAATATGCCATATGGAACAATCTTTAGGTCTTTACAATACTTCCATTAACTTCAGTTTCTTATTTTAATGTTAATGTGCTGCAGTTAAGTTTCAGCCAAAAGAGCAAAAATTTGTGGTGAAGTATAGATAGGATTTCATATGGTTTTATCATGACTGCTGAAATCTGAAGTCAAGAGGAGATGTTTCACGCATGTGACTTTTCTTTAGTGACTCTTATCATTTCATAAGCAACTGAGAGACGAGGTTTATTCTGTAGTTGTCAGATTGAATTTACCCAAGGCACAGGCATGGTCTTAACTTGAGGTCATCAGAGTAAAAAAATTTTTAAGGGGAATAGAAAAATGTGTCATTTATATATAATTAATCTTTATGAAGAAAATGAGAATAGAGCCAACATTTTCCAAGCATCATAAGCTTTAATATAACTATTGATTTAATGCTGCATGTTATTACATTTATTTCTCTTAGTAAGTCACATTCATTTATGAAGCTTCCCTAACAGCTACCACTGCCCACATGACAGGGGGAGTGTTTGCTACGGGACGATGTCAAATCTTGGGTGTGTTGGTTCATATCAACTAGGAAAAGCTTGCCCAGAAAGAGTCTAAATCGACCGCTCTTTTTAAACTTCTACACTTCCTAAATTTATAGCATGGCAAAAATACAACTTTTCAGTTTAATTCTCAAAAAGTTAGTAAAATACCTTGTGGTGTTGGATTAAATAGAAGCAATATATCCTGAATTCTTACCATGACGTCCAGCACAGTATGTGTACTCAGCAAAGGTTAGTAGATTAAAAAAGTTTTTTTTTTTAAATCCACACCCAAGGACATTTTTTTCCATTGATTTTTAGAGAGAGAGAGGAAGGAGGAGGGAGAAACTTCCATGTGTTTCCTCCCACATGCACCCGGACCAGGGATCGAACAGGCATTTGCCCCGACAGCGAGTTGAACCCAAAACTGCCCACCCCCCAAACTGCCCCGCTGAGGTGACACTCCAACCCGCTGAGCCACACTGGCCAGGGAGGTTAGCAGCTTGTATTTGTCATTATTATTCATTCAAAATATTCATTTCTCATCCGTTGGAATATGTAGTTTAGCTGAGTTTTCATGATATATTACCATCTTTAGAATTTGTAGCCATTCTTTTTTCTGACTTCACCTAACACAGATTTTCTGAAGGAAACTGGCTGCTCCTTTCTTGAAGATCTGCTTTCTACTCCGACACAGTAAGATGTTGCTGACTGGTACTTCTTTGGCCTTGGTTTTGGTAGGTTGTCAGTGTCTCTTATTAATGTCAGAATAGTTAAGAAAATTAATATTTAAATTCCATGGCAATGTAAATTTTGTCATCACTTAAAAATAGCTCTGAAGAGAACAACCATCGTGTGCCATCTATCAGAGTCATTGATGTATTCAATTTGGAATGTGGGCTTAGAAATCATTTAGCACGAATGCCTCAGACAAGTGGGACCTGCGGACCAGAGGGGTTAGGTTTCTGGCCAAGGTCTCAAGGCTCCTTGTGAACAGAACCATTCATGTCTCTGTCCTCCTCTCCTCAGAATTAATTTAAAACTCACATTGTGGAATGGACCATTTTCTTGTTGATTTAGAAAATCAAAATAAATTTCTGCATAGAAAGAAGGTGGCGAAATGCCCCAGACTGAATGTACATTTCCATAGCACTTAGGAATTTATGAAATTCATTTCCGAACATGGTTGCTTTTAATGGTGTCTTGGTATGTGATGGAATTTTTATGTTCACTTATAGTGCAAGAAAACTTTTCTCATATCTTTTAACAACTTTTCCATTCTATTTTTATGAATTCCAATACTCAGTGAAGTAAGGGCTGCTGCTGCTGTTACGCAAACCATTGAACTTAGATGGATGAGCAGTAACTGCTTTGGGAACGGCGTTTAGGGCACTTGGCTCACTGGTAATGAATGACAGATTTTTTCCTCTGTTCTGCTGTGCTGTGACCTCAGTTTTGTAAGGGACAGAGTGGTGCTGGCACTCAGTGCCTGGGGCAGTGCCACCAACATGGATTGCTGCCAGGGTCGCCTTACTCTCTTTATTCCTTTCTTCCCATTGAAAGAAGAGACAGGAAGAGGAGGGTAGAGACTTCTTTGATCTCTAATTTCCTATGGCCACGTGCTTTTCTCTGATCTCTATTTCAGAACATACTGAAGGACCCCCTCCGGGTGAGTTTGGTGAAACTGAAATTTCAGAATGAGAAAAAACTGTAGAGACTTTATGCTCAACTCTCCCATTTTATGGACACACAGTGATTAAAATGAGTGACCAAGGGCATCCACCCACTTATTTACTTGTTTGTTAAACATGGTATTTAAAAAAATATTTTCTATTGAAAGGGTGGCAAAGGTGGGACTAAAACCTAGTTTTCTTGAGTCAAAGTCTAGTGTTTTCTCTTAGCCACAAGGCTTCCCATAAAACTACCGACTATGTTGTTGTCAATATTAAACCAATCTGAGTCTTTGGCTTGACTTGTTTTTTAATGTAGGTTGAAATGCATTTTGGGGGGAGCTGGTCTTCAATGTTCAGGTGAAATTCCTGATTAACAGTCACAAAACATGTTCAGAGGAAACCTTTTAGTTTGGAGGCCAAACTAAAGTTTGTAATTCCCTTAGAAATAACAGAGTTGGTTTTTCCATATTACAAATTCACTCAAAAACAGTTTTTCTTAGATATATTACACTCTCCCTTCCTCTCATTTAAATCTATAACTGTTTTACTTTTTGTCAATCAGTAGAGATTTTATTATTTCAAAAATAATGTGTGCATTCAACTTGGAAGCCTTTACACATGGCCAGCTCTGCACAGCAGGGGAAGGCAAATGGTACATAATGCAAGTCCAGTAATATTTCCAAATAACTGCCCTGTCTAATTAGTCTCCAGCTAGTTTATGTTGGGATTTCCCATTATTTCACAATTCCTTAGCTAAGGTTGGGATGTGTATATAGACAAGGGGCAACCCAATCATTAGGAAACGCATTTAAAAATATTTTGTAATCCAATTAAGTCATTGTGACTGATTGTTACAGAAGCTTTGGTTGGCTGGGAGAGCACATTTTGACAGAGGGAGAGAGGTAAGAGTTGAAAATAATATCTAAGGAGAGGTGGACTATTGCATCGTGGTCCTCCAGGGGGCTTTGTGGAGCTAGTAGGCACGGCGGGGCGGGAGGGGGCGGGGGACAGGGAAATAGGAGAATCAAAAGGGATTAGGAAGACAATAACTCAGAAAAGAAGAGGCCTATAGATTTAAAAAAAAAAAAGAAAAAAACAAACTGAACCCCATTCACTTTTTTCTTTATTCAGAGATTTCTAGTCCCCTACTATGTACAAAATATTATGTTAGTCCTTTAAAACAGAGGTTGGTTTGTATTTTCATCCCTAGTATAACGAGTGAGTTGGCTATGAAATCAAACATCTAAATGTCGGTGTATATTCTGAACTTGAAGGCAAAATCCACACTATTTGCACCTTTGCCTCAGTCTGTCCCTCTTTCCTTCCCTGGCTGTGTTAGGATGAAAGATCAGAAGTGTGGATGTGGGAATGGTGAACTGTTTCCACCCACAGAATTGTCAACAGGTATGCACACAGCATCTGTGACTCCAGCAGAGCTGACAGGCTGGAAGCCACCTGTGGCTTACATTTGAAAATAATAATAATACCCACTTAGGGGTATGGAATTATTTATCACTACTGGTGGAATTTTTTTGCCAAAGGCAAAATATGAAAATAACCGATGAAAAATGTCCTCAGTCCACAGCCCATGATACTCATGCACCATAGAAACTGATTAACTCTGTGACCAGGAATAAATAGGACTATAGTTATTACTGTTATTATTTTGCTTTTGAGAGATGTTGGGAATTGAGGAATCAGAGCAAACATAGCCATCGACAGGGTTTGTGTGGACGACGTGTGAGACGGAGCTCGCATGCATGACTGATGTCTCCGGGGGGAGCTTCTTTCCTTTTTTCTTTTTTCTTTCTTTTATTTTTCTATTTCTTTCTCATTCTTTTCCTACCCACAGTCATTCTGGCACCCAAGACAGGGATGTGAAGATGGGGGATGGTAGGATAGAGACTTACTGGCAGTTTTTTTTCATGAAACCTGCAAGAGGGCACTCTTTCTAGCTATGTTTCTCTGCCGAAGGTGTATTAATACATATTAGTATGTGGGAGCTACTGTTATGTTCCTTATCTCCGGTTGTCTTTTTTACTTATTATTACCCCGATGTACTGTGCATGTGCTGTAAACCCCTGCAGAACATAAGTATATATGTGACTGGGTTCTTGCCAGGTCTGGTGTGCATCTGGCTTTTTAACTGGATAAAGGCCCAATGCCTTGCTGCCAGGCTAGGTGTATCTGTGAACCTGGGCAACTGGACTTCTTTCTCCGTAAGAAAAGACCACAACTGATGTGGTATTCAGCTGATGTGGATTGTGTTCATGCTTTATTTCAACTCTGTTTTTTTTTAAATTTAATTTATTTATTTTTAGAGGGGAAAGGAGGGAGAAAGAGAGAGAGAGAAACATCAGTGCATGGTTGCCTCTCATGCACCCCCTTCCACGGACCTGGCCAGCAACCCAGGCATGTTGCCTGACTGGGAATTGAACCAGTGACCCTTTGCTTTGCAGGCCGGCACTCAATCCACTGAGCCGCACCAGCCAGGGCTTGACTCTGGTTCTTATTTGAGACTCTGGCTTTAGGTTCTCAAGCTGGGTCTAAAAGCCTCTCATTTGACCCCAGCTACCTCTCAGTCCACATTGCCCTCAGGGTGACCCTGCTCTGTGTTCTCAGCACCTGGCCTGCTTTATTAGTGTGACTTGTTTTGCAAATATCTGCTCTAGGCCCTATTTTATATCACGTATCTGGGAATTGCCTCCAACCCTATTTCTTTGGAGCCCATTTCTGAGTATTCCTGAGTTTTGCAATCCAGTTTGTCCAGGTAAGATTCCTATTCTTGACCTCTGAAGAGTTAGGGTTCAGGTGCCAAAGCACCACTGTCTCAATGAGAAATCAGGCTGTCTTTTTTGCTTTTTCCTTCTTTCTTTAATCCTTTTTCCCCCCTTCTCTTCTTTCTCTCTTTACATTTCTTTTTCTCTTTCCCTTCAGTTCAGATGTGTATGTTAAAAATTCCAGAATGTAATATTTGGGACTTCTTAATTATCAGGGTATATATGGTATTATGGATGAGAATTCTAATCATCTAACTTAAATTTAACCAATAAAAGCCCCCTCTTTTCTATTAATCTTTTAAGGAAAATGTAATCCTACTGAAACAAATCTAGTACCTAAAGTTAGCCTAAGGTGCAGAGACTGGATTTGGGGAAAGTTCTGGGTTAAGAATAGAAAATTTACTCTCTTAAGACAAAAGCTATAGATGAAACCAAATAAATTAGAAAAATAGTTTCTCAAACTCAATACTTAGTGTACTTTTTAGTGCTCATGGACACTAAAATATGGATGCTTTTGGCTTCACATTTTATTCTATAAGAAATATTTAATAATATGTATGAAGCTTCTGGTTATATGTATAATCTTAAAATAATTATAGAAACATAGAAAATATTTATTTGAAATGTTGTAAATAGAGACATGATGTGGTGAGTCTTAAATCACTAAATCCCGTAAGTAATATTTTTTAAAAAATGAAATAGTATTTTACTGACAACAGCTTATAGAATTTTAGAATTCTTTTGTTCACTTTTTAAATAACTAACTCTTAAAAATGGTAAACAATTTCTAAATACATGTTCCTATTTCCTTGTCTTCACCCTGAAATCCAGAAACCCTAAGTTTTAAAAAATTAATTTGGCATCAAATAATTGACCTGAACAGAGAAGGCTATTTATGGCCTTTATACATCCTAGTTATTATGAATATTCATATATTTCACTACAGAAATGTTAATGTGTTCAATGATGATCCAGCCTTAGGCTCTGCTGAGGGTTTTACAGTGTATAATCTTTTAAATTTTATGAAATTCTAAATTATAAAATCCATCTGGCCACATGTTTGGGACAAGGAATTATGTACTTGTATGTGAATTATTAAAGTAGATTGTAGTTCTTATTTGAATCTAAAGGGGACAAATCACATTAAAAAAGGGAAATTGTGGGTTGGTCACTGAGAAATATTTTAAAATGGAGTTTATTTTCCTGCCATATACATTAAATAAACCATTGTGACCTGTTAGCACATTGTAGCATTGTTGTAGCCAAGTTGAAAATTAGATGAATTACCTTCAGTGTATATCCTAGTAAATACCTTAAAAAAGAAAGAAAAGAAAAGGCAAAGCAAACATTATAAGAAACTTTGCTATCTGATATATTTTAAAAATTGTATTACATATACAAGGCAGGCAAAAGTAGGTTTACAGTTGTTCATATAGAAAATAATATAATAATTAGTAAGTAATAATATAAGAATAAACTCTGTGTTTTGCATCCTTGCAACTGTAAACCTCCTTTGCTACATTGTGTATTTACTCTTGTCAAAGTGCTCTTATTAAGCACGTCTTTGAAACTCCCTGGGAGGCATGTATTGCTCTGATTGTCCTGGCTTACTTCTTCAGCTGTTTGCTAAGACTATAGGAATCTTCACATGATTAATCAAGGGCCTCTCTTTACAAAATCCAATTATGAAAACCTCTGACTGCTGCTCATCTGGGCAAAAAAGCGGGGTTTGATCTCCATGTGCTCTGCTGAGCTTAATACTTTGCTACAGATACATATCAATTCTCTGTCTATACCTCCCTTCATATACATCTGAAGAAACCCAGGCAAGAAGAGTTTTCATGGCCCTAAAAATCACTGTCCTTAGCTTTGGGATACTCAGTACCACATAGTTATACATATGAGATACCAGTGCCTGTAGAAATATATCATTTTCAAGACCATATTTTTAATTTAAAAACATATTGTTGATCCTCATGAAAGTTCTGCACACTATTCACGATTAAGAATCTCTCTCTTTTTGGTTTTAATTCTACATTCTCTAATTAATATTCATTTAATATTTGATTTTCATTTAATGTTTTTAAATATAACAATTATTTTGAACACTCTAAAACAAAACATTAATGAGAATCTTTATTTGTCCAGATATCTTAATAAACATGAAAAATGATTTATGTGGGTGATATCTAGTTGATACACTTGAATAGATGTATACATAGTTAGTGTACACATATAAGTATGTGGATCTATGGGTATGTGAGTCTCTCTCTCTCTCTCTCTCTCTATATATATATATATATATATATATATATAGACACACACACACACACACACACGTATAAATATTATCCATGCCAATAAAGAAATTACCATCAAGTGCAATCAGTTTTGTGAATTATATCCTTTCTCACTTCCTTCTTTTTTCAAAAAGGTCTTTTGAGATGTTTCTGGCCAAAGATAGATAGCGCTCTCATATATACACAATAAAAAATGAACGAAGCAAGCTGGAGAGTAAGGGGCTTTCAGTGAAGATGGTAGGGGATGCAGTGGTTTCCGTTAATCACCTGTTGGTCTCGTTTTGCCTCCCTTCTCCTCATTACCTCTCTTTTTAAAAAACAAACATTCTTTATTGATTTGAGGGAGAGAGAGAGAGAGAACATCACTATATTGTTCCATTCATTGGTTGATTCTTGTATGTGCTCTGACTGGGGATCGAACCTATAACCTTGGTGTGTTGGGGCAACACTCTAACCAACTGAGCTACCTGGCCAGGGCTCCTCACTACCTCTTATAATTTCCTCAGGTTTAATTTTCTTGCCATGGATTTTCCAATGTAGACAGGCTGGTCCTCCCATTTCTCTCTACCCTGTCCCCGATGCTTTGTTTTCCTCTCTTTGCCTTAGTGTACCATGTTGTACATCTGGATCCTTATGGTTGGCTCTTCTCTCTCTTCCAATCCTCCTGCAGCACTGCATTTAGCTTCGGTAAGGACACCTAGGATTGCAGAAAGAAACGTTAGCTGAAGTGGGAATAGATGGTCTCCCTAAGGCTCCATTGTTGCCACCATCTGCATGTAAGAAAGAGAACAGAATTCTTTGTATTTAAATAACAGGAATTTGTTTCCAAAAGGGAAAAGATTTTTTCCACCTTTTTTATTTTTACCGTTTGACTCTTTAAGAGAAGATTTTACAGACTCAATATGGCTAGGGTGGTTTTCCTTTAGGAGAACAGAACTTTGTTCTTTTCACCAATAGGCTGGGCTGTATGTTTTCTTTTCAATTGGAAAAATCAGTGTGGCACTGCACATAACCACCCTACCAACAAAACTCCAAGGCCATACACTAAGGTAAGAAAGGTACAGAGAGCCATATATAGGAAATACTCAACTTAAGAAACTCTTCCAATGGGACCTGGCTGGTGTAGCTCAGTGGATTGAGCATGGGCTGCAAACCAAAGGGTCTCTGGTTCGATTCCCAGTCAGGGCACATGCCTGGGTTGTGGGCCAGGTCCCCAGTGGGGACCACATGAGAGGCAACCACACATTGATATTTCTCTCCCTCCCTTCCCCTTTCTCTAAATATAAATATATAAAGTCTTTTAAAAAAGAAACCCTTCCAATGGTCTATACATTACTACAAGCACCATCACCACCACTACCATTGCTGCTACTACTGCAGGAAAAAAGGCTTCTTTCTCTTAGTTAGGAATTTGGTTTTGAATGTCACCAAATCACTTTCAGGTACTGAGTGGAGTTTCCCCTAAACCTTGAGCAGTGGGGCCAGGAGGAAGTTCTTTCCCTTTAGAAGGATGATACATTACCAATTCCTTCTTAAAGTGGAGGACTAGGCACAGAAAAGGACTCATTAAGCCAGACACTCAGTCTCTGGAGAGGCGATGGTTTTGCACAGGACTTCACAGCGTGCCGGGGGGATCGCACAGCCGAGCCCAGGAGCCTCTGCTCTTCAGTTGTTTTGTTTGCTTGTTTATTTTACTTATTTACTTAGTTGTTTATCTGAGTCACTAAGAAGCCAGATTGCTGCATCTTCACAAAGCTAAGGCAGCTCCTCTGCCCAATTGAATCTGAGCAACACAGCAGATCCCTCATTTAAAGAATACCAAGTTACAGCCACCAATGTGAAGAAGTTTGTCCACTTACGATCATCGTGATTCTGGGAATTCAGTAAACAGTCACTGAGTGATTATTTGCTATGCTGCTGATGCCACAAAATGCCCAAAGTTACCAATATGAAGTAAAAAAATGTAAAAATATTTCAGATGAACAAAACATTTTAAATTAACAAAATATTTCAGAAAATTGACTTGCTATATGTTGGTTAAATTTATTTGAATGTGCTATAAAACAGGTACTACCTTACATTCTCTATGTGGAGACATCCTAGTACCTTTTTTTCTAATGTGAAAACTCAAAGAGAGGTAAGTGACTTGTCCAGTATCCAGAGTGGGTCTAGGGAACGGTCCTCTAAGTTCTAGAATTCATCCTCGGTGCCTTACATGTTATCCTGAGAATGAACCTCATTTCTTTTTTCTTTTTTAAAAGATTTTATTTATTTATTTTTAGAGAGAGGGGAAGGTAGAAAGACAGGGAGACAAACATCAGTGTGTGGCTGCCACTCTCACACCCCCTACTGGGGACCTGGCCTGCAACCCAGGCATGTGCCCTAACTGGGAATCGAACCAGCGACCCTGTGGTTCACAGGCCGGTGCTCAATCCACTGAGCCAAACCAGCCAGATGGACCTCATTTCTTAATACCGTGATACTTGGAATTTATTTAGTGCCTTTGGTAGATGACTCCCATCTCTCTGCAAATTTCATCAGGTAGTGGCACTTGATTAGCTATTTTAATGAAATATCATGTTTCTATAACTCCACTCAACTCCATTTGAGAATTTACATGTTCTGTGTAGAAGTGAAAATACTGCCAACCTTGAAAATCTCTAATCTTAATCATCCTTCAGTCATTGGTTGTAGTGTGGTAAAGGTTACAAACTGTTCTGGGCAGGTCAATCATCAAAAATACATAATGTGCCCAATAACTTCTCAGAATAAACTGGGTATATTTCTTGTTAGCTAGGAAAGTCGAGTGATTCCTTAGGAAAGAAATCTCAAAATTCATCCAACCTAAAGTTCTGCAAAGCCTAGAAAAGAAGTCAAGTATTCCACGCTTCCAGAGCAGACTCTGCAAAATATCTTGATTGCTAGAGAATCCTTGGGCACATCATATATTAGAAAATATATTCCAATGCAATGCTGTTTCCTGAGGAGGGTGAGCCACCGGGACTCTCAAATCCTGAAAATAGGACACTCTCCTGGCACTACCCCCTGAAAAAAGAGCTACTTGTTGGAGGAGGGAAAAATAGCCCTGCAATTATCCAACACTAGACCTCTTCAATCCAGCTCACCTAAGCTTTTTTTTCCCCTACTCTGAGAGCAAAATGAATGCTGCAGTGAGAGGACTAATGGTCTTCCCCCCCCCCCCCCCCCCACACACACACATTGTTTCCCTTCCTCCCCCCTGCAACCTGAAGCAAGGGACTGGAGAGACTTCAGGAGCCTCTTCACGCTACCACTTCACAGGCTAGAAGGTGACAGCTCCGCCAGGGACTAATGCAGTCCGACATAATTGAATGTGGCCTGGAGCAAAGCAGCTGCCTGCAGCCACTCTTGATTGTAGCTGTCATCAGGTAGCGCCTGCTGCCCGAAAGTACTTTCCGGCGGAGCGCGTCCCCCCACTCAGCTCCATGGTGATAGCTTATTTACCCTTGCGCTGCGACCACAGTTTTGTAGTTAATAATTGTCGCTCGGCATCACACTGCTGAGTGAGTGCAGACGCTGGGCCTTTGAATTATCGGAATCATTTTAGTGATCGCTCTTCCCTTTTTCTCTCTTGCTCTCTTTCCTCTGGAATTGAATCGTACCCCAGACTTATGTTTATTCGCCAGAATTTGACCTCATTTAAAAGTACTACTCCGTCCGTTTTCTATTTTGTTTCGTTTAATGAATTGGTATTTCTTTACATACCAAACAACAGAACTCCCCCCCCCCCCAACCAAAACAAACCTAAAGTAAAAATGCCCTTACTTCTGTGTATTGCAACATCTCACAACACTTTGTCATATTAAATCTTGTAAGTAGAGTAAAAAGTATTTGACAGTTTTGGATTTCTTTTTATATGTGATTACCAAAACTCATTAATTGCAAATGAATAATGCTTCAAAGTATTTTATATGTTTCCTGCCAACTAGGTAGATACAGATTATTTTAGGGGGTCAGATTAAATTTTATGCAAATAATTTAACTTCCAAGTAAGCACTTGATATGCAAATAAAATAATGCACAATAAAATAAACATATAGCTATATAGAATTTTTACACTCACCTATGAAAAAGCGGGCTGTCATTCTATAAACTGAGGTATGAGTGAATTGAAGATGGAAAAAAATAGTATAATTTGGATTTTGCAAATTATTTTATTTTTTAATTTTCTACTCTTAATAATTTAGTGTTTTAAAATCATATAAATATTTCTGACTTATTGGTACCCATTTGACTTTGTGATACAAATAAAATTCCTTTGCTTCTAATTAAATCCTAATATCAGGTTGTGGTGCGAGCTTTATATTACAGGCAGGCAAATGCTGAGTGTTCCCAAGACTGAAACCAGTGTACAGATGTCAGATGTTAATGCTAAAAAAGGAGATCTGAATTCTTGAAACCAATTTAAGATCTCCTCTTTTCTTGCAAAGTTCTCTTGTTTCCTCACTCTCACACCCCACTCAAATACCTAGTTTCTCTGATTAAATCTTGTCTATATCCACCTCCTGTGGTATCAGTGGGACCCCCTGATTCCGCTGGGGGGAAAATGAGTTCGTAGGAATTTGACAGAAATGTTTCAAACCTGTGGCTAAGGTGGTATCTACATGGCCAGATTCAAATGCAGCCGATTTTCATTGCATTGGACCACGAGGACCAATATTTATGTTCTTTGCTGTAAAGCTAAGTCATGGCTAAACCCGCTACTATTTGCTGTTCAGCCCCATATATCCATGTCTTTAAACTCAACCAGAGGTGCAGAAAGTTGCACTGTTATCTGCTGAATTCTAACAGCAAGATAGACAATAAAGGTGGATTTTTCCAATTCTAAGATAACCCCTGTGAGGTCCATATAATTGAGATAGACTACCCATATTGCTTGAATTGCTTGAGACAGCTACTCATCTCTCTAGTAGATAGAAGCAAATTTAGAAGACCTTAGATTATTTGGTATGTATATTTTTCTCTATTAAGAGTAAAAAGAAGAGAGAGGTAGTATTTGTTAATTGTGTGTGTCTCAGAGATTTTCACGTTTTATTTTTTATCTTTATTTTCAGATGCTCTCAACAGCCCTTCAATGTCATTTATGCTGCTTGGCAGTATCTCCTTAGAAGGTAGGTAGGGTTAGGTCCTCAGTTCCAAGCCCAGGGATTCCCCATGTTTCCTAGCAGAGCAATAGTATCTGTAGGCTGACATATTTAAAAAAACAGATTCCACAGCAGAAAAAAAAAATTACTGGAAAAGTAAATTTCTGCAAACAAGTGTATTGTAATATTTTGTATATATTTCTTTCCTGGAATGATTTTTCTGCTTTCCTTTCTCTGTAGATGTTAAACTATGGATATTGCTATTGTTTAATATTTAAGGCAATTGCTTCAACAATTAATTATCTGGAATTCTAGTATGGAGATGTACAGAGGAGCAGATGTCGAGATTTAAGTGCTGAGGTATAATTTTAGATAAAAGTAACATCCAAAGTAGACAGGTTGTTCTCAGCATAGGAGGTAGAAATATTGAGATCTGATGGGTGTTCACAGAGCTGAAAGCTGATATCTTAAGAGTTAAAACCCAGTTCTGATTCATAAGTGGTAAATCACCAATATGTCCTGTCTTGCTCACTCCGGAAACAAAAAAGATAATGCTATGAGCCTCCACTGAAATTCTTCTATTAACCTCATCATTTAGAACCAATAGAGTGTTGACACTGAAGTTCCATCTGTCTCCAGAGGCTGAATGTCATGAGCTGTTGTTCACCAGCCTACTTACTTTGCCTGAAAAAATAGAATTCATATCTGATTGCCTCTTAGATATTAATATGTATCCACTTAAGTATATAAATGTAACAATAATACATATACATATATATATACAAAAAACTTCTGAAAGAAAGGCTAACAAATTAATTTGAATAGTAAAGGAATCTAAATTGTATTAAGAAGAGCTAGCGGTGGTTAGCATTTGATTTGGAAACATTTTGACACGAAGAAATGTCTCTTCATGTAGTTTCTACACAGATAGGAGAAGGCGTGGTCCCCAAACATTCTAGGACCCAAACATTTTTTTTTATTATTGAGAACATTGGATTAGTCTTAGGTGTATGACATACTGGTTTGATATACATGTCGATATTGTAAAGTGGTTACTGTTCATCCATTTAGTGAATATCCAGCATCACACATACATACGATTTTTTTTACTCGTGAGAACTTTCACAACCGACTTTCTTGGCTATGACACATCACCACTGCCGTGCAATGTCTAACACACTGTTTCATAGATGCTCTCTTTGCTAGGTATGCTCATTTCAAATCACAGTCAAAAATCATTTGCTAGTGGTTCTTCTATTTTAGTTTTTAAAATATACTTTTTGTATTCTTTCACATGTGCTAGTCAAGAGTAGTCTTTTTTTTTTTTTTTAATTCAAATGAGGACTCTGTATTTTTGCCTGGTCCGGTAGTTGTAGGCAATCTATATTCTTCCTCTATTTTGCTTTAAAATTAATTGCATTACCCCTGCCAGCGATCAGTCATTTTACCATTAACCAAGATAACAGACAGCAGCAGCAGCTGTGGCATTTTTTCAAAAACTTATCTCACGTTGGGTAGTCACGTCAAACACATTTGGCAATGGAGATACACAGAAGTCCTTTCAGGGAGTTAACTAGAGGGTCCACTGCAAAAGAGCAAAATAGTTACAAGCCATAAGCAGAACTTACCAACATCGTACACCACTTAACAAGAACTTTTCAAGTAATGTCAGGACTTGAAAACGGGGTGAGGGGCAAAAGGCATCAGACAAAACAAAACTTCTTTCCATCTTTTAAAATACTTCTGTGGGGTGAAGCTGTGCTGGTGAGGAGGGGAAGGTAAGCCTTTTGCCCCCCCCCCCCCCCCACCCCGAGCTTGCAACCTGGCTGAGGACAAGGATGCTGTTCTCGGAAGAGGATACCAGGATGCAGCACGGCAGTGAGGCACAAGTTTGCTCTATTTCCATGAACATGAAAAAGTGTATTTTTAGGAGTCAGCCAACTATGACTAGTCTCCTGTCGGATTGTATTTAGATTTGGGGAAGGCTGTGAGAGAACTGAAACCACTTGTTTCTCTCTTTCTTTTTCTCTACTTGTCACTGCAATAAAGTTGACTCTGGCTCCAGGGAGCCCTTGGTAAAGTACAATGCCCAGGGCTATGGGAGATGGAGGCCTCAATAACTGATATGAAAGGTCCTTAATTAAGCACTTAGCATTTCAAGGCAGTCATCACTGCTCGCCCACAGCCCGAGCTGGCAGTCCGTCACCGCCGATAGGCCACCGAGAAGACTAACGTGAGTTGAGTCCAGTCTTTTGTACTTGAGGCGAGCCGCCCCGAGGCACAGGCTGATCCGGTGACCCTCCCAGATACACTTTCTCTGCCGGAAGGAACAGGATATCGGATGTGACAACACCGCAGCTTGGGAAAGGATTCCCCCCTCCTCCACGTCCACCCCACACCCTCCGGAAGATCAGGGATTTGAGGAGAAAGTTAGAATGACAGTGGCACTTTATTGTCTCAGCAGATTGGTATTAGTACAGCAGAACCCAGTGAATGAATAATGATGAATGTATTATGAAGCAAAAGGGAAAACCCCCCTCATTGCAAAATGTCAATTATTTTGCAATTACCCAGGGCCCCGAAAAAAGTTAAATAGGAAGGAAACATTTCCTTCCCCCCCCCCCTCCTCTATCCCAGCACATAATTCTCTGGGCAAGAAAAGCCAGCATAAACATAAATGTTTGGGGAAGTTTATCTTTATATTAAGGAGCTGGGGGGACTTGGCAGCATTAAAATGGAAAGAGTTAATGGAATGAACTATAGATTAAATTGTAAAGCAATCAAAGAAAACCAAACAGTTTATAGCAGACAACCATCTTCTGGTGTTTGGGTCTGTGTCAAGCCATGGATGTGGAAAATTAAAGCCATACTGAGAAGGGAAATGAACCATGTCTAATACATCCCCAGCAATAAAATGTTTTCACTAGGACTGTAAAACTGTGGCTTACATTAGGAAAAAGAAAATCAAACTATATGTCAATTCCACATCATGGGACATGAAGTGTCCACAAAAATTTATATTACTATTTAGAAGTGTTTCATTCTGGTGTTTTATTGTGATTGGATGCGCCCTCCTCAGTATCTTTTGACTGGTATGAAAATGATTTGAACTACTTTTTTAGCATTTATTTTACATCTATTACCTGTTCTATTACTTTTTATTATTTTATTGTGCTTGTGTAGAGGATTTTACACAGTTTTCATTATAATGTAACATTAAGTCAATTTATTTGTGTATTACATGCTGTATAATTGCACCTTTTTCTAGAACAATTTGGATTTCATTATCTAACAAATCAGCACTGTTACATTTCTAAAAGCTCTTGTTAGCAATCAAGTGCATTTTCAAAGTAGGACAACAGAGGTCAAGTTTGCACCAAAAAGATTCTTCAATAATGCTAGAACTATTTGAACATCAGGTGAAGGTCATATTGAAAAGCAGGAAAGACTTGTTTCTTTGAGAAAATATTTAATTATTCACTATTGTACTAGGTTAAGATCAATAAGGATCAATACTGCAAGAAAAGAAATCTTGTAGAACAAAGGATTCTGACATGGAACAGATAAGAATGAGATACAGATCATGGACTCTACAAATTAATCCAGGAAAAATGTCAATTGTAACTGTATTTGGTTTATTATTATAACGGTTATCAACACACCATTTGGATGCTTAGTTTACAAAGGCTATAAATTATAAAACTACCAGGCATGATCAAGTGTACATATGTTTTTACAGAGCTATTTTCATAAACTGATCCATGCCTAACACAGAGGTGGCATAAATGATTTCAGCAGTCACATAGGTAACAAGCAAAACACACACAACCCCCCCCAAAAAACATAAAAGCCTGCAATAACTAAGAAGTTGATTAAATTGTCAGTCCTTAACAGAATATGGATTGAGATTTTATAGCATAATTATATTTTACATTTTAATAAGTTAGGATGTAAAGATGATAAGATCTTTGAGACTACGTTTTCTAGACTGCATACTTGGTATTTATCCCATATTATTTTGGGTTGTTTGTTCACTTCCTGTGAGTGTTTGCCTTTTTGTTCTCATCGGACTCTTAGTGGCCAGGAGAGTTACCATCTGATACTTATGTTCTAGTATCCCGTATCTGTGGTTTCAGTTACCTGTGACCCCAACCACGGTCCAAAAATATTAAATGGAAAATTCCAGGAATTTCTAAGATTTTAGGTTGCGTGCTGTGCTGATGAAACCTCTCACTGCCCTGCTCTGTCTCACCCGGGATGTGTACCACCCCTACTTGTCCAGTGGTTCCATGCTATACGCACAGTACAATGAGATAGTTTGAGAGAGGCCATGTTCACATAATTTTTATTACCCTATACTGTTAAAAATGTTCTATTAGTTATTGTTGTTAATCTCTCACTGTGCCTAATTTATAAATTAAGCTTTAGTATAGTTGTATATGAGGGGGGACTCAAAAAAACTATAATTATCTCCTGGAGAGTAGGCCCCTTGTAGTGCAGACTTCCCCCACTAGGTAAGTGTTCTAGGAACCCACCTGTATCAGTGTACCAGCTGGCATTGTTGTAAGAGGCTGCCTTCTGCTTCGGTGAATTTTTTTTGAATACTCTTTCAATGCACTAGCCCATTTCACAATGGATGATTTATGAACACACCTGCCCACATGATGCCATGTATTCAGCAGTTTTTGACCAAAAATGACATGACCCCCCATACCCCACCTTCCCTATTCACCTGATCTCCCCACCCTGACCAACCTTTGTTTTCCTCAGCTGAAAAAAGACTTCAAAGGGAAATGTTTTGCTGATGTGCAAAAGGTAAAACAAAAAATGGCAGAAGCAGTAAAAGGCATCAAAATCGATGATTTCAGAAACTGTTTTGAGCGGTGGGAAAAAAGTCTTAATAGGTACATTGCATTGAATCAAATGGAGAGGTCTTTGAAGATGACTTGAGTTTAAACATGAAAGAATAAATACAAAATTTTTTAATAAGTAAGTTCTGGGTTTTTATGGGTCGCTCCTCATAGTTTAAAAAAGATAAAATTGGGTGAAAAACAAAAGTGATTATCACCCAAAATAAAATAAATTAATTTTACAATTAAAAAGAAGAACTATTACCAAAGCAGATAATCAGCAATCAAGGTTTTAATATCATTACAAGTTGAGTTGAATTTAAAAGCATAAACTGTAGGAAAAAACACAATCGCTTTAGAAGTAATGATAAAAGGTATGATCAAAAGTAATTATACAAAGTATAATGAATTTATAGCTCCAAATTACACAGCAGAGATTGGTATTTTAGAATAATTCTGTTTAATTTATGTGGCAATATTAATATCTATTTGAGATATGTTTATTTTTGAGAAACATCTATGGCATTCTTTTCAAAATAGGATTTAGAGCATCTATTAGATTTTAAACAAAAATAAAAGGTCAGTAAAAAAAATTCCACAGCTTAGAAATATTTGAAACTATATTCTGATATTTTAAGAAGAATTGAATGTACAATGATAATAATGGTAATATTATCATACTTCTTAATCTAGAACACAAATTATAGATGATGACATAAGCACCTTAAATAATTTAATCAATAAAATTAATGTCATTAATCTAATAAGCATATTAAAATTATATGAAAGAGAACACATTTTTACATGCCATTTAAAAATAATAACCATATATTAAGCCACAAAGGGAAACTTAATAAAAGCAGAAATGTTGAAAAACACATTTATCTGTATAAAGGGTGGGACAAAAGAAGGTTTACAGTTGTGAGCATGCAAAATAGAGTTTACTTGTATATTATTATTTATTATTGTATTATTTTCCATATGAACAACTGTAAATGATTTTTTGTGCCCCAACACAAGGACATATAAGTATGTAATTTGGAAGCAATTGAAAACCTCTCAACCATGTGGAGGCCCCCATCTTTGTTCACTCAACTGTTCTGAACAATCTTTTGTCAAGCTTCAGTTTATCTAGGACAGTCCTCCTCAATGTATTCAAAGACAATTTTATTAGAATAAATGTGGGAGTATTTATTAAAACATGAATATTCTTATTACCTAATGTATTCATTCCAAATCATAATTTTTTAGGGTGCTACCTGGGAATTTGGGTTAGACATTTACATTATTTTTGACTAAGAGGGATCTAGAAAATTAGTGATAAAATTAGCTCTAAACTGTATGTTTGAAGAAGAAAACCAGAAGCTTCTGTTTGAAAATGGGAGGTGTTTATCTCCACTCCTCTAAAGACTCCTCTGAAATACTGTAAAAGGAATAGACACATATAAATCCATAGAAGTAGATAATAGATAAACACGGATAATAGTAGATAAAAGTTGAAGAACAAGAGAGTGTGCTTCAGGCATCAAGAGGTCTCAGTAATTCCAGAAGATGAAAAGCAGATGCAAGCATGATAATTCACGTAGTAGGACAAAGAAAGACAAAACTTTGATATTCATAAAGGAGAATATGGGCAAGGGAATTAATTTGCTGCTTAAAATCTTACAAAGGCTTATATTTAGGAGAAACCAGAGTGCAAGGTGAGAAATGTGTATGTATAAAGACAGGAGGAGTTGTTGAAAATGTATGTATGGAATAGTTCACTCACTGCCCCTCCCTCATCCCAAATATATGATGATACAGTCATCTGTTTACTCCCTCCAGCCCCCAAACATTACAGGCAAGAGATTGGAGGCTTTTTCTGGGGAGAAAGTAAGTGGAGGTTTATTCTGCAGAGAAAAGAACTCCACATTCTGTATTTTTGTGCTGTCTAAGCAACTTGACCGGCATTCTGATGAACCTAAAACCAAGGGCTAAATCAGTAATTCAGAGACAGAAAGCTCCTAATCAACTGTTTAGTGTATTGTAATAGCGACTATTCAATCAAGGATTATCAAACATTTGAGGGATTCTTCAATATGAAAGAGGAAAGATGGAGACCTAAGGGGAAGAACAATAGTAGTAGAGAAGCAAGGCATAATGAAGTTCTAGTAAAAGACACGTGTAAGCCTACTGAATCATAATTTTAAAACGATCAAGAAGTTGAGGCAAGGAAAATATTCAAAGAACAATTTCTGAAATACAAATTCAAATAAGTGGTAATATATAGTAGAAGAAATCTATTTATATGTAGAACAGAAAGCCAGACAACAAACAGGAGAAGAAATAAAAATACACAAAAGATTGTCTTTAAAGTTCAATACCTTGAAAACAGGAATTCTCAAAGGAGGGAAGAGAGAAACCTAGGGAAAGAAATCACCAAAGAAGTAATAGAAGAAAAGTTCCCAGCCCCGAAGGCCAGGAGGCTGTGGGTCTGTGCTGTCTGGTGAAGCAGCCACCCGCTGCAGACAGCCACACACACATACCCAAAACAGAATCCAAATGTGTTATCAATAAAGCAACATGAATTACACAGGCACAGACTTTCCAAAATAAAACAGGAAGCTACAAGTTAATGAAATGAAACCTTCAAAATTCTAAGGAAAATCATTTTTAACCTTAAAATCTAAATCAGATAAATGCTGTATCAGACCATTTTTAAGGTATTCTCTGACCCACAATAGTCAGAAAATTTACTCCCCAACTGCCGTTATAGGTAGCTACTTGTGGATATGTTCTAGCAAATTCTAGGAGTAAATCAAAGAATAGGAGGATGTAGGAAATAAAAAAATGTGGGTTTAGCCCATAACATCAGTTAAGCAAAATTGCAATGTAAATTTTCCCTTTAACCTCCCTAATGTGGATTATACAAAAAATTCATATATCTCTGTTCACATGGTTTTCATTCTATTTCTTGCAAATTGGATTATGATATTAAAAGCATCTTACTGTCATTCTGCCTTGGGTTACTTTGCCAAGCATTTCTTACTTTAGAACCAGGCCTCAATTTTTTGGCCTTAATGTGTATTTTTTCCCCACTACTAGGCCAGGAGGTAGAAAAGTTTATCCCGATATATATTCCATTGGATCTGTGCAGAAATTGTTAATGCTGGGTGTTGGAATTTTGGGAGAATTTATTTTTCTCTCTATACCACCCTGTATTGACTGAGTTTGTTTTTGTGTGCGTATATCCTTTGCAAACAGAATTTTTTATAAATTCACAGGAATAGAGGAATATAGAAATAACATAAATGACAATAAGTGGGGATCTGGTTAAATAAATTATGGTATATTGACACAATGGAATACTATATAGCCATAAAATGAGCAAGATTTTAAATGCTGATACTTTGTTAAGTAAAAAAAGGCAGCACAAACCTCTTGATGTTGTGCTATTTGTGTAAAAAAACCAAGAAGTATAATATGTGTATGTATTTGTTTATGCACAAATATCTCCGATAGGATGCATAGAAACAGGAAAGAGTAGTCTTCAAGGGGAAAGGCATGTTCTTCTATGACTTTTGAGTTTAGAACAATATGCATGTATTACTTATTTGAAAGTAATATTTAAAAACTGTAACTATATATTTCAATGCTCAAAATGCTTCTTTCCCAATTCTCAGGCTACAAAATTCATAATTACAAGACTCAGTAAAAGAGTGAAAGATTATTTTGATTACCATTTCTCCCTTTCAGAAGGCAAAGTTAACATTCCTTCTCCATTCTGCCAGTGTCCTGTGTATGTCCTGTGTAGTCCTTAGAACTACATGTAGTTCATAGATGTAATCCATCACACCCTTTCAAGTTATCCTGTCTCAAAGAACAGCATCTCTATCTATCCAAGTCACCCTAGTCTGCCTAGTTGTCCTTAATTACCTCTCCTATGCCTTATATCTCACCTGTTGTCAAGTGCTGTGAATTCAACATGTTAAAAGGAATCTTTATTTTCTCTTACAGTTCTGCCACCAAGTAGTTCCAATAACTGATCAATTATTACCTGTGTTACTGTAATCAGTTCCTGTCTCCCCCACATCCAAGTCAGGGCCCTATTGATGGTATGATCTTTCTAAAACACAAATAGATTACCTAGAGTTTAATGATCCTCTAAAAATTGGTGACTGAAGCAAACTTTTAAGAGATAATTTATGTGAGAGGTGCAAACCCAGAGTGGGAAGAAGGAGAAAAGGGAAGTGAGCAGGAGAAAATATGAAGCATCAAAATGATACATTACAAAATTACCAGCTATATGAGATATGCAAATTGTTCTGTGGTTGGTTCATTGGAAGAGAGAAAAAGGGAAATTTTAACTGCCCAGCATTCTTGTCTCCAACTGTTCAAAGTTCCATCCATGAAAAGCCAACTCCCCTGCACTTAATATTGTTTTCATTCAGAAACTTTGTGATCACTACAGTTGCCATATTCCATGCCTGCAATGTCTTGTTCGCATCCACGTGAGGAAGTGGCAGAAAGTGCTAGAAACTGCTCATGTAGTATTCCCAGGACAAGTGTCCAGTCCTTCCTTGTTGGAGATCCTATCCAGCAGTCAGTCAACACCTTCCATAGGAAATAGTTACAAGATATGTGTGTCTGATACAGCTGTCGCACTAAAATCCTTCAGTGGCTCCCACACTTCTCAGTCAAGCTTCTCAGCAGGCCCCAGCTCATGGCCACATTCTTTCCTCCGTCTCACCCTTTTCTTGAGTCCGTGCTGAACTCCCTACCCCTTCTGTATGCCGTACTCCCTCAGGCTTCTGGTCTATTCACATTTCCTTTTCTGGGTGCTCTGTTATCTCCTTCTTTAGCTGTTTCACTCTAAGTCATTCTTCGAAACTAAATCTGTTTAAGAGATGATCCAACGTGCTTAATTAACCTCTGTATTTCCTTAGCTCTTGGCATTCGTCATAATTTCCCTCATGAGAAGATGAGTCCCTCTAAAACAGGTTTTTGTCTGCATCCCTCATGTTAAGGTGGGGCTGGTTCTTTCAGTCGGGACTCTTGTGTGCAGGGACCAGAAACCTACTCAGGCTCGATCAGGTGATGTGGGCCTTATTGCAAGGATGAAGGTAGTTCGCAGATACCAGAAATGAAGCACACCCAGACCTTACAGAAAATGGAGTTGGAAATGAAACACACTCTCTCTTTCTCTTTCTCACAGTCTGAATTACTTTTCATCTCTTACTAATTTCCAAGTGACACGTGAACATGATTTTTTTATCTTTGCATTCTCTCTCCTTTTTCTCTAGACAAAAAATAGAGGAATCTGCATTTTTTGTTTTTTGTTTTTAACACAAACCTCTTCTCTTTAGTAATGGAGCCCCTCCCCTTTTGGTAATTCTTTTTCCCAGCTGAAAATAGTCAGTATCCCCCAGCACCAGACAAGGGGTTGGCATGTGGTTCAAACAAGGACATAATTTTCTATTTCCCAGGAATTTGAACTTTTTTATTATCCTTGCCCAAAGACATGCTTATTGATTTTAGAGAGAGGAGAAGGGAGGGAGAGAGAGAAGAGACGGAGAACCATTGATGCAAGAGAGAAACATCAGTTGGTTGCCTCTTGTAAACACCCCGACTGGGGACCAATCCTACAACCTAGGCACATGCCCTGACCAGGAATTGAACCCATGACTCTTCAGTTGTTTGGATGAGCTCCAAACAACTGAAGCACACCAACCAGGGCACCAGGAATTTGAATTTCGAGAAGAATGAAACAAAATATGATTAAAGTTGATAAACTCCTTGGCAATAACATTACAGAGAGACTGAGTCCTTATTTAGAGAGTATACCTGGGTCTTTGTAATGAGACTCCAGAGCCTATCGCCTTACAACTAATTCTCTTTCTGACATTTAATTTAGTCAGTCTCTGTTGCTAACAACCACAGAACACTTACTAATATTCCAGTTTTCTGTGCTTGCCCTTGGCCAACAGTCTGAGCTCATGACCTTACATATCCCTTCATTCAAACTCCAAAAAGATCATCTGGCTGCTGGTCATTTACATGCTGGCTGCCATTAGTTTAGGTGTGCCTACCAGTTCCTATCAACTGTGGTCAGATGTAGTGACTGCCCTTATAGAGATGCGGCTTCCTAGGGCTCTTCCTGAAACTAGGGCAGTGGACAAGAGAAGATAGCGTGGGCAAGATGAATACTGAGACATGTGTACTCCTTCGGCACATAGACCTGCTGAGTCCCATATCCTGCATTCTCCTTCCACAAGTTGAAGGCCACTGGAAATTTAGATAAGGTGCATGAATGAATAGTTTATTTATTTATGTTCTGGAGCCAGAATACCAAAGTTTGAATCCCAGCTCTACCACTCATTAGTTGTGTGATCTTTGGAAAATTACTTAACTCCTTTGTTAACTCCTTCATCTCTAAAATGAAGAACGATAAAATTATCTGTTGGATTGTTTTGAGGATCAAATAAGTTCATCAATGTAAATGTTTAAAACGGTGCCTGATGAATAATAATGTCTAGTGAATTTTAGCTAATATTACCAATTATTTTTTATAATATTAATATTATGGTCAGGATGATACCATTGGGCAGAACATCAGGAGTAAACTATGTGTGGTTTTGAGAGAAATCTGGATGGGTTTCCATAGCATACTTAATTTGCATGCGGCTTTCCCCATTTTAATGTCACAGCATGTCATAGTATAACTGCAATCTTGTACCCTGTGACCAGTACCAACTCATTTCCCACCTCCCACTCTGCCCCCAGTAGTTACCATTCTACCCTTTGCTTTTATAGTTCAACTTCTTCTTTTTTTTTGGATTCTACATGTAAGTGAGATCACACAGAATTTGTCTTTGTTTTGCTCATTTCACTTACCGTAACGCCTTCTAGGTTTATCCAAGTTACGGAAAATGGCA
This sequence comes from Desmodus rotundus, assembly GCF_022682495.2. Lineage (NCBI taxonomy): Eukaryota > Metazoa > Chordata > Mammalia > Chiroptera > Phyllostomidae > Desmodus > Desmodus rotundus. Next base: position 15,659,884 of record NC_071397.1, on the reverse strand, counting down.
GGATTTCTTCTTTCTCATGGAGTACATTCTACTGTGCATATATGTACCGCATCTTCTGTACCTATTTATCCGCCTGCGGACACTCGGGCTGTTTCCATAACTTGGCTATTATGAGTAATGCTGCAATGAATGTGGGAGTTCAGGTATCTCTTAGAGATACTGATTTAACTTCCTTTGGCTATATAACCAGAAGTGGAATTGCTAGACCATATGGTAGCTCTATTTTTAATGTTTTGAGGCATCTCCATATTGTTTTCCATGATTTTCATTCCCACCAACAGTGTACAAGGATATACAATTCTTTTTTTTTATTAATGCTACTCATTGTGATATTTAGCTGAGGCTTACAAGAAAGAATTAATTTTGGCTTTCTCATCATGCTGCTCCCCTCCCTGCTCCAATTACATTAAACTTCTTGTACCGGCCAAGTCATCGTGCTTGTCTATACCTTTCTACCTTACACGTTGTGTTTCTTCCTTTGGGAATGCCATATTCCCACTCACTTCCTGTCTGGCCCTCTCATGTTTATTCTTTACAACTAGAATCCAAAGCCATTTCTCCGGGAATGTTAAAAATTACTCTTTAGAGGCAACATTGGCACTTTTGTCATGAATTTGGTGATGTTTCAGTCACACTAAATGATCAAGGTCATTTGCGAGGTATGTTGCTTCAACTGTTGTGTAAAATACTAAAATTTGTGTGTGGCTTATTTTTAAGCATGAAGAAGAATGAAGTCAAGATTTGTACTACCATCTAATTCTCACCCATTTACATTGCCATATTTTGTCTTAAATGGGAGGGAAAGGCTTGGTGCCATGAATATATTGGCGGTGGCCATGATGAAGAGGTTAGTTATAATTTTTTAAGAGTTCTATAGTTTTGGGGATTATAAATTATTTTAGTGTTAGACCTTACCAGAAAAATGGTTCCCGTGAAATTCTATTACAATCATGGGAGCTGGTGATAAACATGAGCAAACTCCACCACCTGTGTCACGCTGGAACACGGGTGAGAACACCTGACTGGATCACCAATGACCAGAGGGAGTTGCACCTCTCCATGGGACGGGAGGCCCTGGAGTGGATAGATTGGGTGAGGTTGCCTGAAGATCCATGCCTTTGGCCTTCATACAGCCACTGTTTACTCTCTGTGCCAAACCCAGCAGCAGAGAACATGAATTGTTACCAGGATTGGCTCAGAGGGAAACCTCTTTCATGTCCATTCAGTCTGTGAAAGTCACCGAAGAGCAAGATAAACCAGTCATGTTCTCTAAGTAATTATCTTTTTGCATGGAGAAGGTAGCCTTGATACTACTGAAAAGTGACAGGGAAAAAGCCTCATTCAAGCTCTGGTATCACATATCAGTTATGCAGGATGGTAGTAGAATAAGAGTCTCTCCTCTGGAATAATCTACTGAATTTGTTCCCGTAGGACGACACATACATTTTCTAAAAATTCTTATAATTTTTTTTTACGTTTTGATTGTTAAGTAATATATGCTTAGTGTAAAAAAATGGAAACACACTACAGAAAACGATGAAACAACACTTTTGGCATCCCACAATCCATAATTTATCATTTTTAATGTTTTGATTTATTTCTTTTTAGAATTTTTGCTATTTTTATACGGATGTCCTCTTTTATATAATCAGGATTTACATTGTAATGAGAAAGTGACAACTGATTCTGCTGACAACCAAAGAATGTGAAAGCTTTGGTAAAAACAAACAAACAAACAAAAAAAAACCACACAAGACTTTTACAATGAAACAAATGTTTTGCACAAGATATAGATGTTCATAACAAGACAGAGACCAGGGCACATTGTGCCCAAAAAAATGACTATCATTACTATTTTGAGGGATCGTGGCTTCCTTGCAAATGACAAATCCAGCTACATTTTAGTCTTCCCACTTCCTGGGTGGAAATTAAGATACCCGCTCACCAAATTGTTCACATTACTTGACAGCATTCTATTCAGAACTGGCCTTGGCTTCTATCATTTTTTTTTTAATCTTACACAGAAATGCACATTGGAAAATCGATCTACTTCGATGTTGGACAACAGAATGAGGACATTTATGAAGATGCTCCCTACAGTAGTTTGCCTGATAGTTGTACAAAAATTTGAGTGGAAATAAAAACAGTGAAGATGTTTTTATTTTTTTATTGTGGATACTATTACAGATGTCCCCATTTTCCGCCCATGCCTCCCTCCGCCCAGGCTGCGCCCTCGCCCCTGGCCTTCACCACATTGTTGTCTGTCTCCATGGGCTGTGCATTCATACATATCTGTTCTTGGCCAATCCCTTCACCTTCTTTCATCCAGTCCCTCTTTCTCTCCCTCCTCTCCTCTCTGACAGCTGTCAGTCTGTTCCATGTATCCATGTCCCTGTTTCTATTTTGTTCATCAGTTTATTTTGTTCATTAGATTCCACATATAAGTGAGATCATATGGTACAATAGTTGTTTGTCTCTGACTTATTTCACTTAGCAAAATAATCTCTTGGTCTCTCCATGCTGTTGCAAAAGGGAGGACTTCTTCTTTTTTAGGAGTATTGACCATACGTTTGAAGATCTTTATGCATACCATGTGGTTTCCATGAATTCATGGTTTTACTTCTGTTGTTTCCTTTACTTGCAATGACATTGTAACTCTTTTCTCTCTTTTCTGCCCCTGCAAACTCATCCTTTGAGGTTCATCTCTGCCATCTGCACAAGAATACTAGCCCTACATACTGTGGTCCAGGTTTCACTATATGCGATTTTTTGTACTATTTATCACTTTGGCATATTCTAACTATTAATATCATAAAGTTACAAAAGTAAGAATTTTACTTTATAAAGTTTAGTGTCTTCCACTGAAGGAAGTGGAGGTGATAACGTAAGAGCAGGAAGTCTGAAGCGGATGAACAGTGCAGAGATGGTGAACAGACACGTGGCCTTGGAGAGAAGCGTATGCACGCGTGTACACGTTTCCCGGTGAAGCTGCGAATCAGGAATGCACACTTGTACCTATATGCCTTCTCTTCAGGGGAGAAAAATGGAAGCTGACATCTCAGGGCAATTCTTTGTCAGGAATATACATCTGCATGAAGAGAAGACAGTTAAAAATTTAATCTGCAAAGCTATTTGGAGAGTGGATAGTCCTTGACAGGCCTCCCAAATGTATTACAAGAACAAGAAGAGTGGAGTTATGAAAAAAAAAAAAAAGCTGTTGCAGCAAACAGAATGAAACTAAGCTTTCTTGACAGAATCAGTTTGCCAAAGGACTTAAAATCACACTATCTTGTCCTTTTTTTCCCCTTAAATATAATCTAATTTAAATGTCTAAGGGAAACTTTTAAATTTCTATGGAGCCTTTGAAGAACTCTAAAGATACAACAATAACATATATAGTGTTATTTGGGAAAAGGGTGTGTGAAACAAAATTAAAACCTGTCAAACCACTAACCAGTCACAAAAAAGTAACGACGACAGTTCTGGAGACATCTATGATAATCTGACTGATAATTTGCCAACTATCACCCTATGTCTGAAATATTGCTTGACATGAATTGCTAGAATAAATCATTGACAATCAAATTTTTAAAAAGATGACAGTTTGATGTCACTTTGCACTCTATGTTCATTTGCATTTTACCAATTACTTTAGAAAGTTTACCCTTACATCACAGCCCCCATTTTATCACTGTTGTAGGAAAAAGTGCTCTTCTAACTTGTTTTTCTAGTTAGTATTAAATTTCTTTGTCTTTTTAGTTCATATTTATTTTCCTGAATGCTAAAGTAAGCAAATATGCAATTTTTGTTTTATAGGTGGTACTTCGAATAGGTAGATTGCCATTATCAAATAGTTAAGAAAATAGAGGAAAAAAATCATATGACATTTTCCAGATATATAGACTATAAACATTTGTGTGATCAAATTAAACATTTATTGAATGATTTTAATGTTTCAACAAAGTTCTGGATTCCACTGCTATTTTTATAGCTCTAATTTTTTATCTGACCAGGCCTCAGCTTGGGAAAAAGCACACTATTTTCTCTAGCAATATCTTTTCCATTAATATTGTAGAAATTTTTTTCCATTAAAGTCTTAACAACTACTGAAGCATAACTTTTAAGTCCTAAGATGCAAGTCTATCTTAAAATGGTTCTTTAAATCTTTAATATCTAGGGCCTAACTATGGATTCCTGATTTCCCTTTAAAAGATCCACTTGTTAAGTGCAAGTACTGATCTTCTGGCTCCCAAACCCAACATATGTACCTTTCTTAAGCTACCATGTTCCTTGTTAGTGGGGTCTGGGCTAGCCTGCACTCCCCTCGGGGATAGCCAAGGTAATCTAATGCCTATTTGCATTCATTCCCTATTTCCATCTGTAGTCCTGGCCAACCACTCACTAATCCACTCTCCCTCTTTGCAGGCCTTTTCTGGACATTTGATATAAATGAAGCACATAATATGTGGTATTACTATGCCTGGCATCTTTGCTTTGGCATCATGTTTTCAAGGTTCTTCCACACTGCAGAATGTGTCAGTTCTTCTTTCCTTTTTATTGCAGAATAATATTGCATTGTGGATATATCCCGTTCTGTTTATCCATTCACCAGTTGATTGGCATTTGGGTGGTTTCTGGTTTGTGGCTGTTGTAAACAATGTGGCTCTGACCATTTAAATACTTGTATTTATGTGGATTCGTATTTATTTCTCTCGGCTAGACACCTAGGAGTTGAATTGGTGGTGGTCTGGTAAATTTAACGTTTTAAGAAATTGCTAACCACTTTTCCATAGTGAACGAAGCACCAGTGGCTCAACTGAACAGCACTATTAACTTAATAGACCCATAACTTAAAGGTCCTTCTAGACGATCACGTGGAAATGTATTCAGGAAGTAAATCAGAATACTGCTTCTCTTCTCTCTCCTCTCTCTGCCACACACGCTCACACACACACTCACACTTTTCATGCAAAGTGAACACCAGTATGTTCTGACTGGTTTTTGATTACCAGTGGAATAGCCTTTAAACTCCCCATTTGTTCCTGAGCATCCCATTTGTTGAATCTCTGTGTGGGAACTAATCGCCAAAGGGGCTGAGGTCTCTCTTGGGATAAAGTGTAGCATGAAAAGTTAGGTGACATTGTTTTTCTTGATTCCTATTTAGAAACTCCAATTATCAGTGCTGCTTTAACTGTTTAAAACTCACATGTCTTTCTTGATTATATTTTCATCACGTGCATATATTACTGTTCCTAAAACAACAAAAAATACAGTATTTAATAGTATACAAATATATATGGCTTAAGTTTCTTACAAGTCATTTAAGAAAAAATTCCACTTATTGTGTATTCTTATTTTATCTTTTGCTCCATTGTTTCTTTTCATTTATGTTAACTGAAGGTATTTGCTACAAATAAATATCTTAAATATTCACAAATAGGTATATGTATCCCTGAATCAAAGATCAAACCTAAAGCTGAGACCTAAATTGTAGTACTTTCTATGTAATACTGATACGTGGCCAGCAGAAGAGAAAATCTCTTGTTTCTGTAGCTTTGCCTTTTCTGAACATTTCATATGAATGAAATAATATAATACGTGGTCTCAAAAGACCACATATTATTTGGTACTGACACCTATTATCTTGGTTTCTTTTATTTAGCATCATGTGTTCAAGGTAGTGTGTATCAGTACTTTTTTTTCTTTTTATGGTTGAATAATATTCTATTGTGTGGATATACATTTTGTTATTTATCAGGTGTTGGATTGTTTCTACCTTTTGGCTATCATAAGTAATTCTTCCATAAACATTTTTTTCTGTGAATATATGTTTTAATTTCTTTTAGTTAGATACCTAAGACTGGAATTGTTGGATTTTACGTAACTCTATGCTTAATCATTTGAGCAACTTCTGGACTATTTTCCAAAGCAGCTTCACCATTTTAAAATTTGTACTAGTAGTGTACAAGGGTCTTGATTTCTCCACATTTACTGGTAGAGTCCTATTTTCTTAAAAATGAAATGATCTTAATTTAAGTCTACAAAAACTTTACAAGGACTTAAATTGGTAGAAGATATAGTTAGTTCTCAGAATTTTAAGGTAAACTACATAAGGGTAAAGATGAAGCACCCAAATTACACTTGTACTTTGGAAAATTTGGTGTCCACAGTCATTTAACATGCTATATATTATGAGATGAGCATATAATTTAGTGTTCTAACTACAACCCAATAGAGAGTGGAAGGGGCTCTATAGTGACTCTGCACACCAAGAGTAAGTTGAGGCTGTCTCAGGTACACTGGGACATGGGGTCATCCCATGCATAGTGGAAGTCCTTATTATAGACTTACACCCATTTGGAAATATATTTTACTTATTTTTGTTCTTTACAGAGGTGATATATGTGTATTCATCTCACAATTGTAAGCAAGGGTACATGGATACACATGTTGGATGAAATTAGGGGTTGGGTCAATTCCCTCAAAACAGAGCCAAAATAACTGATGTACTTAGGAAATGAATCTTAGCTTTTAAAGTAAGCCGTGTTTTGTTCCCCGCTTACTGGTGAGATGCATTAAGGGTGTTACATTTTATACAATGTCTACATTTTAAAGATTTTGTAGATGCTATATCACTTTTTGTATCATGATACCTCCCAGTCCAAAAGTGGCTAATACAGTGTTATATACTTGCAAATGTTGTCCCCAAAACATGTATATTCAAAAAAATAATCCATGTCAGAGTGCTTAGTGTTGTGGAAATGTGCAAAGGGACTAGTTAGCATTTTAGGGATTGAGGTTGCTAAATCAGACTCCCCCATGCAAATATTTTTCTCCTAATCTCCCCCTTTTTTCTCATTTTCTTTCATTATAGTTCCCTACTAACCAACCAAACAAATAAACACTCCCCTACAGCTTTAATAGTATTATCTCTTTAAAAATGTGCTATTGATTGGAATTCTGATTTCAGTGAACATCCAGGGTCAATTTGACAAGTTATAAAGCTTGTCTGTGGCAGAGTACCACCACGGAAATGACACAGAGGCACCTGAGTGCCCTGGGAGGAATATGCTGAATGCCACAGTCTTGCCCTAATTTACCTTCCCAAGGAGCTACCTTTGTAGCAGCGCAAATTGAGTCACAGACATGAAGGAACGAACAACTGTGAGAGAAAGACAAGCTGAGAGGAAAACAGTGTTGTCCACCTTGAATACCCAGGAGGCCTTCTTCAAGGGCACTCCCACTGCAGAGAAGGTTGAACCTCAAATGGTGGCCTAGGTCAGGAGGACCAGAGGGGATCCCTGGGGTAAGGCCCAGTGGTCAGGTAAGTTAAAGCCACCTTCAGGGCACTTTCAATTTAGCACATTTTTCTCAATACTAAGGATACAACAGCACTGTGTTTGAATTCAGCTTTCTCCTTCACTTTATTTTGTCTTGCTTCCTTTGTTTCTGTGGGTCCAGTATGTCCAAAAGTGACTCCTTTTTTTTAAATAATTTTTTTTTATTGTGGTTCGAATACAGTTGTCTCCATTGACTTCTAATGGCTGGGGAATTTATTTATACGGCTATTGCCTCCTGGTCTGACCATGGACTAATTTTTAGCAATCCTAGTTCATTTTCTAAGTTTCAGGCATGACTCTGCAGAAGTTTGAAAAGACATTTTTGTTTCCAGCCCTCTAAGTTCTAAGTCCCTTTTCTCCATGAATTCTCCAAACCTTTTCTCAGCACCAGGTTATAGGTAGGGGGAGTTGTTTCTTATTACAATTCCACTTCTCAGTTCTCACCTCACTCTATATCTAGTTTATCTCATATGTCCCTGAAACTGCCTTATATTTCTTTGTGCTGATCTGACTCCTACCTTGAGAAATTCAGGATATGGTTTTTTTTTTTTCCAGACAGAAATTATTTTCATTAACTGTCAAAGTAGGATATTTATGGAAATAATCTTTCTAGTACATATGTATTAGTCTCATGTTCCCATCAGTAAAGAAAAATGAAAAAAATACTCTAGTTTTACTTATACTACAATTAGCAAGATTAATCAGAACATTGCTTTGAGCACAATTTGGTAATCTTATTCTAATAACCAGACTCTTTGCTGTATTTGAAACTAATGAATCACTTTTTTCTCGAAATTCTCCAGTTTTGGGCTTTATGACACTGACATTTACTGATTCTTCTTGCAGTTCTCTGGCTATTTTTCTTTAGTCTCTGGAGGCTTCTCTTTCTCAATGCAGTTCACAGTTTTGTCCTTGGAACCCTGTGTTTCTCACTCTCTGCAATGGAGTGACATTCAGCAGCATTCAGACAAAAACTGCTCTGCAGTCAAAGTTACCCATGAAAATCTCTGAAGAAGTTGACATATGGGAGACCAACACAGCATATCTCACTAAGTCTTAATTATCTTTTTCTTCATTATTTAAGCTCCAATTACTACTGAGGCCTAGATGAACTAGTGGCTTGCTCTTGGGCCATGTTGCAGAAGAAGCGAAAGCGTTAAAGGTGAGAATCATTTTTAATAAGGTAAAATGTTTATCATAGGATAAGAATAGGGAAACTGAGACTGAAGGAGAGTATATTTCCTTTGGAATGGCAAGTCGAGTTACTGCATTTATTAAGTGGTGATTTCTCTGCCTCATCATCTCCCCACCCCCCTTCACAAAGCATGTAAAGTTGAATTTGAAGTAATAACGGGCGTGTGCGATCAGGGTTTGTAGCTCTCATAGGGTAACCCTGTCTGTGTTCATTTCACTTACATCTCTTTTTTTTTTTTCCAGGTCATTCTCGGATTTATTTACTTACTTATATAATGGAAAGTTTTAAAATCTAGCATACATTGTCATTAGAGTGATATTACAATGTAAAGCCATCTGGACCGGGGCTTCTGAGCATCGGTAGTTTTCGATGACTGCTTCAATTTCGCTAGTAGTTATTGGCCTGTTCAGGTTTTCTGCTGCTTCCTGATTCAGTGCAGGTTTGGACCCATAACCTAAACCGCTAAGAAGTGTTAGGTGAGGTTTCTTGGAAAGGCTTCCTCTCTCTCCTAAGGGAGCTAAGGGAGGTGATTCTTTGACGGAGTAGGAATACCTGAGCACTGGAATTGGTGCAACCATTTTGCTTGTATAAGAGGCTCATGGGACTCACCCTGTAGAACCAATGATGGGGCTCAGGTTACAAAAAGACTGAGCAGAGAAGTGGTATCATTGTGATAGTGTTTGAGTTTCATTCTCCCTTCCAAATATGTTCGCTAATGTGGCTGAGAACTAATATCCTACTGGTATTTCGTGAGAGTGCCACGAGACAATAAGACACTTTAATATTTAATAACTTTAACTAGTCTATCTACTAATTTAAACATAGCATGTCCATAATTATCAGATCACTCAAGATTCTGAATATCAAAGGATTATTAGAAAGCCATCTTAATATTATAATCAAGGTAAATCATGGGTGTGCTGTTATAGGAAATTTGATAATGTTTTAGTTTATTAGTGGGAGGGAGAGTCAATGTGTATATGTCTTTGAGTCTATAAACAAAGTCCAGGAACCTTGAAAGCTGATGTGTTCTGCTTTAACAAATTTTGTGCTTAATTCCACAATTTCTCCAATTGTTAAGACTTGGAAATGAAGCAAGAAAAGGTGAGTGTTATCACTTTTTATAAAGTCTATTTTTTTCTTATAAGAACAAAGTGAATATTATAATTAATTATGTAGTCTTAAGAGAACTCAGGTGGGTGTCAAGAGTAACAGATCTTTGTAGCACATTCGATGAGTATTCGATCTCTTTGTCCTCTGTAATTTGTTCATAAAGTGAGTGTGAGGTTTTCCCCAAGTTGCAAGGCTACTGTGACTCACTTCTGGGATGTCAGAGACATCTCTGCAATTAGCCTATTGGGTGACTCTGTTGGGCACCTCTGCTGGGCCATGTGTTTGGGTCATAGAAACAGTAGAATATGTGACAATATCAGAAGGGGAAATAAAAAACAAGATTTTAAGAAACAAACCATTGACCATCTATCATGTACCAGGCACCAAAGACACAAAGTCAATGCCAAAAGTACGTACATATGAAAACTGCTCAGGCCTATTCCACCAGAATAGTGACTCTTCCTCTATCAAACCAACCTCTCCTTTTTGTAATTCATGTTTTGTAATCTTTTCTTTACTATTCTTGAATGAAAATCATAGAAGATGTAACTTAACTCTACATGTAATTAAAAATATAATCATCTAACTGCAATAACTCAAAAAATTTCAAACCAAAGTCTAATCTTATACTATCCACCCTCTAAGTGCCAGTAGCGCCCCTTAATCACCGTGACCACTCCAAACCCCGACCAATTTCCAAAACTACCCACAGATCACTGTAATGTTCCCTTTGAAAACCAGTGTTCTAGATGGTCATAGTTAGCCAAACCATAAATCATGGCAAAGTGTGAAACTATAACTGTGCTACGCACAAGGCCAAATTGTGATTAAAAATGAAGATTTTGCTTGGATAGTTTACATACATATAATTCCTATCCACATAACCTACCTTTTCAATTATTTCTATGTAAACATATACCTATTTTTAAAAGTTTTTTTCTCCTCCAAATTAAAAGAAACCAATGAGAAGTAAATAGTACTTAGGTTCATACTTGGCACTTCAAAACAAAATTCTACTTTAAAACTGCAGTGTTTCTTCACATTTTAATATTTGATGTAGAGTCCAAAGTATGTGTGGATTCAAACATGCAAATCCAGGAATGGCTTTTATTTTGGAATTGGGTTGTGCAGACGCTGTTCCTGCATGTGTGGTACGCGAGCCTGATCAATAGCCTGATGAGGCATGTGTGGCCTGCACTGCCCAGCCCCACCATTTTCAACCTAATTAGCAGCTGCTCAAAGATGGGAAACAGGTGCAGATCCAGGGCCAGACCAGGGAAGTCTGCCTGTAATTAACAAGGAAAAAAGGGTCAGATATTGGGAAGAATATCAAATCGGCCCACTGGGGTTAGCATGCTGCCCTCAAAGGCATAGTCACCTGAGATCTTAAGTATGCTAATGTAAATTATGCAAGCTTTCAAACAACGTGGCTGCATAATCAGTTGGCAAAGAGGAAAATGATTTTTTTGGAATAGAGTAGGGAAAAAGGGCATCTATAAAACTTATTTTTTCTAATTATGTTGTGGACTTCATGAAGGAAATATGTAGAAGAAATAATAACCTCAGGTGCTTACACAATTTATTTCTCACTCACAGGGCATGTCTTGGGGATTGATTGTGGCTTCATATGGTCTTCATCACAAACTCTAAGCTGAGAGAATTGTCTCTCTCTGGGACATTGCCTGTCTTGTGACAAAGAGAATACAACATGGCAGAAGCTTGGAAGTGGTCTTCATCCCTTACACTTATACGCAACCTGATGTCCCACAACATCAGTGCTGTGAAATTTATGATCCTTTCTTGAGGAGGGGAGGTGAATACTTTGAATAATAATAAAATGAACAGCAGTGACTTGGGCTGAATCTCTATACATTTTTAATGAGCCAGTCCTTACTGTAATGTGAGTACAAGTACCAATTTGTCAAAAAGAATGGATATATTTTTTAAAAGAGTCAAATGAAATAGTATTAGCTGCCTTGTTTCGATTTTCAAATACTGACCCTGTGCCAGACATTTTATAATTTTCTTTTTCACCCTCATAACAATCTTGAAGCTTTGGGGTTATCACCCCCACTTCATCAGAACTGTGGCTTAGAAGCTTTCAGTGACTGGCTCAAATCTGCCCAGCTAAAACATGGTAGTACCCACGTTTCGACTCAACGCTGTTTTATAGCTCACCCTTCTGAATGCACTGCACTGCCTCAGAGGACGTGGCAGGTCTGGCAGGCACCTGATCCCAGGGGCTCTTAACACAATCTGTTGCATCTGTCACAGTCTGATTCTGAGGTGACTGGGGAGATGAGATGTCTGTGCTGCCCCGGGAGGATCAGTCGGTGACTCGGGGCTCGATGCAGTGTGTTTGAGTACAGAGCAAGGACTCACAGTTCAGGACTGAAGGGAGGGTGATTACATCTTTACAGGCTTCCTTTACTTCAATATCTTTATATTAGGGCTCCTCAATATTGCCACTCTTGATATTTTGCTGTGAATAATTCTTTGCTCTGTGTGTGTATGTACAAAAACACCCCCAGTTAAGAACTACAGCTTGACATCCAAATGATAAAATTGGTGCAAATTAAAAATAATATTACTGCATATATAAACTCTAATTTATCCTCTTGTGTTGTATGATGATCATCCATTCTTTAAACAACATTAATTGATTACCTACTCTATGCTGGGCACTTTGTTAGCTTGGATAGGGGAGGAGTACTAAGAAGATGAGTAAAACTATCTGAGAGCTTCATTAGATGATGTGGTTTGTAATTCTGCTTTCAGAATACCAAAAAGTGAGAGCTGAAGGTCTTTATGTGGACAAGAAAAAACTGAGGGTTTTAAAATATACCCAAATACAGCCAAAAAAAAAAAAAAGCAGGATTTGGTACTGAAAAGAAAATAATGCAGTAAAGTGTTTATTCTCCTTTCCCTGGGATCAACTCTGAGCATCTTTATTCAGAGATGTCTCAGAGGCTAAAATATCTTCAAATAAACCTCCCTGGTCTCACAGATTCAAAAATCAATGATGCTAAATCTAGGAAGAAGCTTAGACATGTCTAAACCTTGAAACTGGGATCTGCCGGGAAAGTGGTAAGGTGAATTGAAAAGTCTCTTCTACTCTTAGAAAGATGATAACGAAGATAAGAAGGCGGAGAAGGAGAGCAAGGAAGGATGTTGGAAGAAGAGGAAAAGGCAGAACTGGGAGGGAGCCTCAGTCAGTGTGATGCAGCGGAAAGCTTAGCACATTTGAAAGAGCTGAGGTTCAAGCCATGAGACCTCAGGCCAATTGTGTATCAAATCCTACATTATCTCTAGAATGTGGGAAAGAATTATTGCCTCCAACATGGGTCATTGTAAGAATTAAATAATGCATACGCCATGTCTTCTCTTAACATCTTAACAATTTTAAATCAATATATACATTTGATATGCTTTTTATTAGTCTCCTTCCAATTATTCTACCTGTTATTAACATGAGAGGCCAGAGGGAAACTAGATTTTTTGACTTAAAATTTGACATTTATCTAAGTGTTACATACCTGTTTGGAGGTGAGGTCAGGAATGTTAGGGTAGTAAGAAGGTAAGGTGGATACCTATTAGGACTATGTTGGCTTAATGATGGAATGGATGATTAGTAGATATTCTAATAGCATCTGAAGATATTCTGAAGAGATCAATTAGCAGGGTGTAAATAAACGAACAGAAGAAAAGCCATTATTCATAATTAGAGCCATTTAGCTTTAGGGGAGGAACGTCAGATTTCTGCTTGCGACAAAGACAAGATGGGGACGATTCCTTTTGGGTGCCCTCCATTTCTCTTACTAGACTTCATATGGTGAGCATTAGAACTTTACTCTTATGTACACCTTCTCTTTCTTGTTGAATTCCATTAGAAGTGTTATTTCTGCTGATGTTATAAAGGACTTGGTAGGACTTGGGTCTCTTACCTAGGTTTTCATTATTTGCTTATGACACTAATTGTGTTTTAAATAGGAATGCTCTGGAACTTGTTTTAATTGGAGACTAAGGCCCATGGAAAGTTAAGTACCATGTTTGATTGCAGTACCTTGAATGTAGTACCTTGAACTCCTTAATAAATATTGGTTGATTGAGTGACTACTCCTACAAACTTGAAGCCCCATACATGGTAAAAACTTCTCTTTAAGTCTAAATTTCATTGTGATGCTTATTTTTGTTTAAGTATAAGGAATTATTTTTCATTACAAGCTATTCAAATTTAATAGTTGGCTGAGCAAGGAAATAAGCTGTTTCACTTCTACTTACCAGATGAAAAAAGTCAAATCTAGATAGTACAGGCATACCTCAGAGATATTGTGGTGTTTTTTTCCAGACCCCCACAATAAACACTGCAATAGAGTCATTAGAAATAAAAAATAATAAATAAAATAAAATAAAAAGAATATTGTGTCTTGTCCCAGTAGCTCAGTTGGTTGGAGTATTATCTTGGTACACCAATGTTGCGGGTTCCATCTCTGCTCAGGGCACACACAAGAAGCACCTAATAAGTGCATGAATAAGTAGAACAACAAATCATGGTTTCTCTCCCCCACCCCTCTCTAAAATCAATTAAAAAAACAGATCGTTGCAATAAAGTGAGTTGCAGTCCTTTTGTTCTCAGAGTGTCTTTATCTTAAGTTTGTAAGAAAATGCAACATCTATGAAATGCAATAAATCAAAGGACAATAAAGTGTGATATGCCTGTACAATGTTTTATTTAAGGTCACATGGTAAGTATATTTAAGCTGGGACTCTGTTTCTAGGAAATCATGTATTACCCAACTACAACACTTTCTTGGCCGTATATCTCCCCCCCCCCCAGAAAAATACCGAAACATGTTTCCTATAGGAAAATGGTTTCATAGGTGCTCTACATGACAGAACATATAATTAATACCATGGAAAAATGGTTATATCTTATAAATCAGAAGTAAATAGAGTAGCACCATTAGATATTTCAGTCAAGTTCAACAGCTGTCCTCAATTCTCCTTTTAAAATGCAGTGACTCAAAATAGACAGGCTAAGATTTATAAAAATAGATTTGTCTGTCACTTCTAATTTTACATTTTGCAAGCAAGTTGTGCTTCAATGAGAATTTGCAGCTAGATGAGCATCTGGCAATAGGAAGATTGTCATGAATTCTGTGGTTTGGGTTCAGACTACAAAAGATAATTGGTAAAGATAATCTTTTGTTTGAATGGCCTAAATGATTTTGCCTCACTAACCCTGCTGACAGATGGTGAGTATAGCTATTATCAACTCATTTTTATGAAAAAGAAGACTGAAAAACCAAAACATCGAACCCCTCCTCACTGCTGAAGCAATGTACCCTTGTGGGATGAGTTCCAGCCTAGGTTCGCAAGCTCGTCTTTGTCCCTAACTGGCTTTGTGATCCTGGATAAATTTCTGAGTCTCTGGAGTTTCATTTACTCAGATGTAAGAGGACAGAGTAGATTTGACCCATCCTACTCAAAGTGTGGGCCATGGACCAGCAGCATCAGCATCACTCTTATGCTTGTTAGAGTTTCAGACTTTCAAGCTTCACGTGGACCTATGAATTCAGAATGTGTTTTTGAAGTAGATCCCAGATGATTCCTATGAATGTTGCAGTTCAAGAATTTCTGGATTTCAGGTGCTAAGGCTTCCTTCTGTTTGAAACACTCCATCATTTTGAGCACAGGAATGGTGGTTTTGGCCCTACAAACCCTAGTGGAATACTTGATATGATATACAGTGCTTTTTGGGGGAGTAAACAAAGAATAAATTGTCCTCATCAAGTCAAACTTGAAAGATAATTCATTGTGACCACCAGGACCTTGAAATCTCAGAAAACTCCCTTTGCAAGTCATGCTGGTGGTTTCCATGTGATGCCTGTATTCTCATATCCATTCCTTCCTTTTCAACAAAATCTTATTTTCACATTAAAAAAATAGTTGCTTCCAACCTTGCTCTGCATTTACTGATTCTAAGTGGTACAAACACCAAACCAATCTGTTCTTTTTCTTGCAGCTGCTTCCTGTCCCCTTTCTCAGCCACCTGCTCAAGCCTCACATTACTGCCAGGCCATCTGCACCATCTGCCCATTAACTGTAAGTTGATGGGAGGACGGAGGACACCTGGTGACCACGAAGTTGGCCTAGTACACTGAAGGAAATCAGCAAAGTGGTGAAAAGACATGAAATAAAACAGACCTTGGGAATCCAGAGATTTGAGTTTCAGAGAAAGGAGGGTCAAACGAGGCAGGCTGAGCTTCTGAGGCCCTGGGCAGCCTTTAAATTTCCTGACCTTTTCCCTGTGAGCGTGCCCTGCAATGGGAGAGAGATTCCTAAGGAAGCAAAGGTGCATATATTTTCTGCTGAACAGCTGATTCCAGCAAAGCAAATGGTACATGGTGAGCCTGCGCTGGGTACCTGTTGGAGTGAAGATAGTTAACATTTCTGAAAGGGCACCTGTGTGTCCAACTTGCTAGCTACGTCACTGCTTCGAATTCTGCAAAGCATCCACAGTCAACTCCTTGTCATTTCTGAAAGCAGATTCAGACCAAGTTATAATAGGCAGATTATAATAGGCAGATTCAGACTAGTTATAATAGGCAGATCTATGGCCAGAGGGCTACTCTCTGAAAGGCTGGGCCTCAGAGAATCACATGAAGGGCCACCAACCAAAGTTAGGACATACAGTCCTAAACATACTCCAAGGAGCTCAACAGTCAGTCATATGTCTCCTCAGCTGAGAGTTACTTAAAACAAACTGTCACTCGTTTAGGTCATGGTTTCCATTCTTAACAGAAAGCAACTGCTTTCTTTTACCTCCGCTGGCAATATGCAGGTTCATTAAGAATACTAGTGGTGGTGTGAGGATATTTCCACCTCTGAACCTCAACAGAATCACTTCAGAGTTTATTGTAGTTAATTAGAGCTATTTTGTACGGAGGGCGAATGCAGTGATTAAGAGCATAGCTCTGGGGTAGAATCCTGACCTCATAACTTATTTGTTGTGTGAGTAGGGGCAAATTAATGGGGTTTTATTTTGCATTAGTTTTCTTATGTATAAAAGGAAATTATGATAACCTACGTTACAAGTGATATATATATATGTATATATATATATATATATATATATTTCATGTGTGTGTGTGTGTGTATGGGTATATAGATAGATGATAGATTGCTAGGCTGTCCAGAAAGCATCTAGCCATGTAATATTAAAGATAGAGACACTTATTGAAGAAGATACACGATATAAGAACCATTGTACATAGGACGATGGCACCTCAGTCCCCTTCAAAGTAGGCACCTTGGGACCTCACACAGATCTCTCAGTTGCCATCAGCTTTTCCTGAATATTTTCCTGAATTTCATAGATAGTCAGAAATCTCTTCCTTTTTAAAAGTGATTTTAGTCTTGGGGAAAAGCCAGAAGTCACAGGGCACCACATCTGGACTGTAACAGGGGCCGAGTCACCTGGGTGATTTGATGTTTCGCCAAAAAACTCAGCATAAGATGTGATGCACTAGCGGGTGCATTGTTGTGAAGAAGCTGCCAATCGCCAGTTGCCCATAGCTGTGCCTTCTGAATCATCCTAATAGTTTCTGTAGAGGAATGTTCAAGCTTAATGCAAAATTTGATGCAGATTCATTGTTCTATTCCCTCAGTCATTTTGAATGTAATGGCCACAAAACATATGCTCACTCAATGGCGTCTACCGCCCCCACGGACTAGTACAGTGAAGTGGTCATTGTTCCTGCATGTGCATTCCAGTCCACTCTCCTTGGCTGCCAGGTGACATTGATGTCAGGCAAACCGTCTCGTTATATTAACAATAACTGGACTTTTTCTGGACAGACCTTGTATATTTTGCCAGTTTAAAATGGAGTCAGAGCTGCCAGCCCAGAGGAGTTGCTACCACAAAGCTTTGAAATGTTAAAATTAGGCAAAATAACTTTTGCACAGGGCCTCAAGCAGCATTGCATCAGAAACAACTGTTTGGACAACTGTTGGCAAAGATAATACAAAATTAGATACTGTCATTATTGGAGTAATGGTCATGGAATTGAAAATTTAAAACATTCTTTACAATTAGCATCACTGTGTTTGCTTAGAGACACCTATAGAAATTCCTTCTATTTGTGTAGTTGTCCCCCTTCCCTTTCTCGTGATCACCCTTTGCCTTCATCTCCTAACTGGAACATTTTCTGGGCTTCTGCCAGAATCAATGCTTCTGAATAGTTATTCTTTTTGATCTCAAATAAATGCTTGTTACCTCTCACTTTGGCCTTTTATTTTTAGGTTAACATAGAGTTGTTGTAAGGACTACAGGTACTGTTATAAAGAAATGGAGCCTGGCATATAGTTAACTGCTACATAAGGGTTTGCTAATATTATTGAAGTAGGATCTTTCTGAAACTTGTTTTCTCTCTTTACTCACAAAAGATAGAAGCTAATTAAATAAACTTATGATCAGCATTCCGCATGGATTCCAGGAAGGTGATAAACCTCTTCCATCTTTCCATATCCTGCCAGGCCTTCTCTCTCATTACCTTATTATTTGACTCCTAGCTGCTGTCAGAAAAAAAATAAGAAAAAAGAAATCTATCTAATGATTCTTTCCTGTAGTGTCTTCCTTGTTAGCACTACTTCTTCATTAGTAGATATTGATGTATTGAAGGTTCCCTCAAGCTTGTTCAAACAGGGAATTAACTTTAATTCTCAGTGATGAGAGGGGGCTTAGTTGAAGCCAAAGTATCTTGCTACCTTAAAACTGAGTCCAGGCCCTCACAATGGGTTAAGTCAAGAGTCTCAAACTCAAATGCCCACGGGGCAAGATAGGCAACCTGAATATGTGAAGCACCCTATCAGCCATTCTTTTATTCCTCACTTTGGATAAAGATGTTTGTACAGACATATATTGTTCTACTTGTAGGTGAATAACTGTGCAAGTGCAGTGATTAACACAGTTTAGGAGAAGATAACAAGTCGGGGGCAGTGAGAAACTGGCACCCTATGATCTCAAGAGGGCAGCTGTTACTCAGCTGTAGTGAATTCCTGACAGGTGAACCCATCGTTGCTCAGTTTTCTGATGTTTAAAGAGAATCCCCAAATCTGGATTTTTAAAAAGTGAAGTCTCCAGATTTTTAAAAGCTGCACATTTCAGATGTCAGAATATGGAGGGGGGCAAATAAATCACGTTTAGCAGTTGAATCCATAGGCTTCAATCTTGGGTTAAGGTCCATGCACTCCCATCCATCTCTGTGCCAGCCAGGAGGCTGTTCAGAATCTTGCAGGTGCCTAATGGAGGCCCAGGTGCTGTAGGGAGGGGGAAAATCTTCTTAATTTTGTTCCGTAGATGTGAGTCTCACTCAAAAGGACTTTTTCAGTTTTGCCTTTAACTTTTTTATTTTGAAACAATTTCAAGTCTACAGAAAAGATACAAAAGTAGTACAAAGATTTCCCAGTAGTACAAAGGAAACGACTATTTTTCAATTCACCCAGATTCTCCAAATATGGTATCTTACCATATTTGTGTTATCATGCTTTTTGTCTTTTTTCCTGTCTCTTTCTCTGTTGGGGTTTCTTTCTTTCTCTCTGTGTATGCACTGTATATGTGTGTATGTATTCTTCCCGAGATATTTGAGAGTAAGTTGAAGATTCAGTGTCCTTTTACGTCTAAATGGCTAAGTGTATTTCCTAAAAACAAGAATATCCTCTTATTTACCACAGTGTGATGGTCAAATCAGGAAATTAAGATTAATGTAATATTGTATGATCTATAAAGGTTATTCAAATTTCTGCCTCAGTTTTCCATATAGCAAAAGAAAACATTCTAGGTCCAGGAAGCAGCAGCGTGTCACTTGCTGCCTTTAGTGGTCACGCGCCTTAAGCTCTTTTTGACAAGGGTGAAGTGAGGTGGCGGGATAGTTTCTATTTGTTTTCATAATAAAAGACAAATCCCTTCAGTCTTTAATTGCATTAATATTTTAGAAGTACAAGCCATTCCTACATATTTTAGGAAGGAAAAGACTATCTTTCAGTTTGCGTTTGTTTAGTATGTCCTAGTGATTCAGTCATGAATTTCTGGCAGGGATACCAGGAAGTGATGTTGTGTCCTTGTCAGTGTGAGGAAGGTACAATGAGGATGTTTGAGCAAGACTTTCATTTTGTTTTGGAAAGAGAAGCACTTACAGATCAAGCACTTACTTTCCAAACCACCATTTTGCTATCGTTTTGTTATTTTAACCTTTACGTTTTTAAAAAAGGATCCTGCCTAAATTCAGTCTGTATAAAATTTTCTCCCCTTGCTCCTTTCCTCTCACTCTGTATTTGTTTTCAAAATGAAATATCCAGACTCTTTGGGTCCATTTACTAGTGAGATTATATGCAAGCCTGTGAAGTTTGACCAATTGTTAATCCTACTAGACTCGCCGTTGAATTTGGTAATAAATCCTCTCCCTCTGCTTTGTCCCTCAGAACCAAGAAGTAGAATATGGATTAACTAGAGTGTAGAGATTCCTACTTTAATAGAAGAAATAATTTCTTGTATTTATACAATTTTGAATAATGCTCAAAACTCTATCGTATTTATCATCTCCTTTTTATAAAACATAGTATTCAAGCAAAGGTTTTCAAATATTAGCACGAGATAGTCCTGCACTGGACTCCTGGTTTTGTCCTGTAGCTCGATCACTCCGGAGATGCTTTAGGAAACCTGGCAGTTTGAATGGCATCAGAGAGCAGTGGAGGACCATGGGCTTTGTAGTGGCAGATCCTAGTTGGAGCGCCAGACTTACCATCTGATATTTGTGGAATCTTGGACAATTTTCTCCCTGCAGTTCAGTGTCCTCATTTATAAAAGAAAGAGAGAGAGAGTTATCTTGCCAGACTCGAATGAGGATTAACAAGGAAAACAAAAGACATACATTTAACCCAGTGTACCTGCTAGATAGTATTGTCCAATAAATGTGGATTTTCTTCCTCTTCTTTTTTATCTAAGCAACTTCAAAGGTTTACTAATTTGCTCCTTCTTACAAAGTCCATTGGGAAGAATTTCAGTATCTACTAGGACAGAAAAAGATTTGGGAAAAAATGTGGCACAAGAAATTTTAAATAATTTTGAACAACCTCACGTGTTGGACATAAGCACACTATTCCTACATGAAAGCAAATATCGACTGAGAAGGTTTTACGTGAATATAAGTCATTAAACCAAATATTTGCAGAATCAAATTGGCAGTCACAGAGGGGAAGCCTCTGGATCACGGCACTGTGTAGAAACTCCCTCTTGGTTATTTAAACAGTTCATTGCAATTGAAATTTTAAAATTACTGTGACAAAGTGAATGATAAAATTTTGCATGTA
Organism: Desmodus rotundus; assembly: GCF_022682495.2. NCBI lineage: Eukaryota > Metazoa > Chordata > Mammalia > Chiroptera > Phyllostomidae > Desmodus > Desmodus rotundus. The sequence goes on along the minus strand of NC_071397.1, from coordinate 15,638,866 downwards.
TTGAAAGGAAAGTATCAGGGACTGCGGGAACAGGTTCTGTGTAGAGGGCATTTTTACTCCAAAGGTGTTCTGACTCCCTAGTGGAGTGACGGTGTGCACGTAAGCCCCAAATCCAGTCCAGAGGCACACACATTCACTTTGTTTATTTAAGATTTTTGCAGGCAAAGCCCAAGGAAAGATGAAACAACCTGGAATTCCCATCTTCTAACCTCTGTAATAAGTTACCTCGCATGTACAGATATTTCTGATTTCTCCTATATTTGTAAGTAAATAAGTCATCAGAAATGGGGAAGGGAGTTACAGATTATTGAGTACTTTTTGTTGAGGAAAGAGAACTATAACCTCATCATCCCCCCCTTTGTTTACTCTGCTTATAAAAAACAATAACCATATGAATTATCATCCCAACTAGGCACTTTTGCTATTAGTAATCGTACTGACACGAAAGTAGTCAACTGAGACTTGCCCAGGCAAACCAGGGCATAGGGTCATGCTCTCCTTGAGGACTTGTGCCTGGAATTACAATTACTGTGAAAGTTAGACGTGAGTAGAATGGTTAAGTAGCTACAGCTGTCAATGGGCAGCAATTCCCACTGTTACCACCCGTCTCCTATCAGTGCCCATCTTTTCCAGACTGTTAGAGGGCTCTCCACTGTGGGCCCCCCACATGATTCAGACTTCAACTGACTTTTCCATGAGAATGTATGCAGTCAGGGCCCCTGTTCTCATGACACTTCAGGGACTGAAGTGTCTTCTTACAAACTCCTTTATGATAAGGTGTTTGTTTTTCATGGTCTTAGTATGGCAGCCTTCTTGGACAAATAAACTGATGGTTGTTCATGGGCTCTAGAATTTGAGATTCCTGAATCCTGGTCTAGGGCACTTACCCCTGTATACCTTTCCTGACCTAAATAAATTTGGTTCCAGTGGATGGAGTAGTCAGAGGCACTTCTGAATGAATAATAGGGATAATATTATAATAATAATAACTAAATCATATAGTACTTACCACATATAAGGAATTGTTCTAAGTGCCTGATGTGTATTAACAATTTCCATTTAAAAATTTTCCCCAATGGTAAATGCAAAATTTAGATATTTTTTCTTTTATGGGAAGTAAAATTAATTACATACAACACATTAGTCCTATTTTATTTTATTCGCCTAGAAAGCTCTGGGTTAATAGTTTTCTCATAGAACTTAGTGCTTTTTGTTCCTCATTGTATATTAGAGGAGTATTTTTTTGGCATGCATCTTGCTGCTTTTGGTTCAAGGCTGAATGTGGCTTTTTCTTGGAATGTTTATATTCACACTGAAGTGGTGTGGACTCATGATTAGGTAAGGTTTGTTGCTGGAGGCAATATTAGGCAATTGCTTAAAATCTTACTCAGTTCAGAGGGTTAAGAGTCTTCAGTGGCATTTAACTCCTGTTTTTGTTCATTAATATTCAAGTACTTCAAGCCAAGAGTTTTGCTAGCTTCCTGGGGTGGTTTTTTTTTTTTTTTTTTTTTTTTTGCCTGATATCAATGATTAAGCTAAATTTCAAATACAGGGGGGAAAAAGAAAAGAAAGAAAGAAAAAGGAGCAGAGAAAGAAAAATATATAGGACACATTGTTATTCATTACCCATTAAATGTTTAGATAGTCTTAGCCTGCTACAATTAGCCTGGAAGGCATTGCTTTCTGTGTAATCCAACATGGAGGCTGCCTAAGCCTTGGGCATTGAGAATTGTGGCCTATAGCTTCTCACTGTTCAGACCAGGATGTGGTGGTCTTTCTTGGGATCCTAGCACCGTTCTTGGTAGTAGGACTTGTTTTGAGAATGAGGATTTGTCTTGTTGATAGATGCCAGGGTAGGTTCTGCTATAGATTTGAAAAGAAAAATTGATAATTATTTATGGGGTATATTGAAGAGGAAGAGCCAGCTACCAACCCCAAAGGAGGACTGCCACTGCATGGAGGACGGCACAGATCAGAATGCTGCCAGCCCCCAGGGTGGTGCCCACAGACCTCTGCCCACCGTGTCTTCTACAGGTTTAGAATCTCCAAGGAGGACTCAACATTTAAGGCACTGGTCAGAATGACACTTTTACTCTCAGAGACAGTAAGAGCAAGATCAGTGTATGTATGACTTACAGCATGTAAGACTATAGTACAGCCAGAAGGTCCCTCCTGATAACCAGTTCAGGATGGTGGACTGCAGGCCACTCCCTGATGCTATAGGTAAAGACTTGTTTCCTTTCCTGCTGGGAGAAGATGTGCTGGAAAAGCTGGTCAGGTGCAATATGATGCACAGGCTTAAACAATATAAGGACATTCACTGTATTCCCAGACCAGGGGAAAGTTTTCTCCTAGTAAGAAAGAAGAATCTGGGACTAAGTAACAGCTCTCACCCAGGTTTTGCAATGGACAGTGATTTTTAACCAGTGTGCTGCAAGAATTTTTAAGACATCCAATAGTTTAGATTGTCAATACAAAAATGATGACAGTAGCCAACACAATTGTTGTTTGGTGGGAATGAATCAAAATTATACCTATTGTTTATTGTCAGATCAGCAAAAAATATATTTTTTGGTGTGTTGCAGAATTAGTAATTAGTTTACGTGTGCCAGGAGATGAACAAGGTTGAAAAGGGGGAATGTTGCTGGCCTAGGGCACTGATTGGGCAATCTCAAGGCAAAAAATCAGGTGGGAGCTTCTCCAACAACACTAAGGAAGGGACAGAGGAGAGTGAAGGATCACACTAGAAATGTCCACCCCAAAGGTGAAGATTTAGTGTAGCTATCTCCATACCTCCTCTGAATTCTATAAATGGCAGGCATTACTAATCAGTCATGGCGAGTTTTTCCAAATAATTGTGGATGGAGTCAGAATCCTTTTTCTTTTATTCTTTAGAATCTTTCTTAGCAAATCATTTCATGTGGCCAGAGTCAACTACATGTAGTCCGTGTGTGATCTGAGATCCCTTCATTACAGGACTAAAGACATGTGAGATTAAGGACATGTCAATTTCGAGTTTGGATGAGAGCTGGGGACAATGCCTGTATTGGAGCAGGCCTTGTGAAATGCAGTCAGCTACCAGAGGTAGAGGGTAGATCCTAGTAGGGGAGAAATAGATCTTACAAACTCAACTCGGTTGGCACAGATGGATGAATGAATGCATAAATAATGAGTAGTATATTTGAATTAGTCATAATATCTGTATTCCCCTCATGGCATTTCCTTCATTTTTAAACAGCCTTGGCCAAAACCCACATGTCAGATACTTCCTAGCAAAGCGAAGATCGGAAGTGTGGCTACAGCCTGATAATTCAGGCAAAACCTCCCCTTATGTTTAGGTACAGAAAATAGCATTGGGAAAGAAATTATAATTAACAATGTGTTTTTCTTTTATAACTGCATGTCATTATCATCTTTATGAATTTATATGGCACCTTTTACTTAGGAAAGTAAAGGGAATTCCATTAATGCTTATAAAGGAGTTCTGAAAGCACTGTGCAATGTAAGCTGGCATTAAAATCCAATACACATGTGAGGACACAAGCTCTTTTCCTAAGTGATTGGCTAAACTCCTTAACAGTCATATTTTGACTAAAGCATTCCCATAAAAAGTGCAAAATTCTAAATTGTATACTAAAAACAAAATACAGAATCATCAGAGAATGCCTTCTTTTTGTAATTTTGTGATGTTATTTTTGGGTGAAGTTTACAGAGTTTTAACTAAATATCTTAATATACTTCGTGATGTGGGACTCACAATTTTACTTCTCTGCTCCTTTAGTTTATCTGTATATCATCACTTTCTTTTTTTAAGTATATTTTATTGATTATGCTAATAATTGTCCCAATTATTTTCTCTTTATGTCCCCTCCACCCTGCACCTCCCAGCATCCATCATCCCCCCCCACTCAGTTCATGTCCATGGCTCCTACATATAAGTTCTTTTGCTTCTCTGTTTCCTATACCATTCTTAACCTCCCCTGTCTATTTTGTGCCTACCAATTATGCTTCTTATTCCCTGTACCTTTGCCCCCTACTCCCTGCTGCCCACTCCCCACTAATTTCCCTCCCAGTGATCTCCATTTCTGTGATTCTGTTCCTGTTCTAGTTTGCTTAGTTTTACTTTTGTTTTTTAGGTTCAGTTGTTGATAGTTGTTTGTTGTCATTTTACTGTTCATAGTTTTTTTGAACTGTTCAAAGTAAACTAAAAAATTATATTACATGAATTTTAGTTGTCAAATATTAAAAATATGTAAAAATCTACAACCCAAAATAACTTGTGTTAACATTTTGGTGATTTGTACCCTTTTAAAAAACAGACAAGAGATTTCCTATGCACTCTTTTGTAAAATGACTTTGTTTCCCTCCGAATATGTTGTGTGATACATATTTTTTTTACATATCTATGAATTTATTTTTACATAAAACATACAGCTACGTCATTCTTTAATCACTACATATTATTTTATTATTAGTTTATTCAACCCATGTAATAGAACACAAGCTTACTCAACCAATTCTCATTTTTAGATAAAACATTTGTTTCTAAATTTTCCAATATTGAAAGAAGAGAGACGCTATCCTTGAAGCTAAATCTTTGCATCCACCCTTAATATTCTATTTGGAAGAAACCTTGGCAGTGCTCTTGCAGGGACATAGCTGTAGCCTGCTGAATTGCCTTCTGGAAAGGGTGCAGGTGTTTTTACTCTGAATGGCTGTGCATAGAAGTCCAAGAAGGCTTGGTTTTATTCTTTTTCTTTTATTCTTCATCATTGCCAATTTGATAAATATGCCACTATATCTCATTTTAATTTCATATTTAACATTTTACTACTGAGTTTAAACATATATTTATTGGTCATTTGTATCACTTGTTTTTTGCATTGCCTATTCACACTTTCACCATTTTTTTTCTATTAGTATTGTTTATTTCTCACTGATTCAAAAATAATGGAATTTATTAAATATACAAACTCATGGGACTATATGAGTTTTATAGTCTAGTAGGGGTATTTTAGTGTTTTTAAAAATATTTTATTGTATTTTTTCCATTACCATTTAGTCCCCTTGTATACCCCTCCCCCCACAAGAACCACACTGTTGTCCATGTCCATGAGTCCCTTTTCCTTTTCGCTCAATCCATCCACCCCCTAACCCCCCATAGCTGTCATCCTGCTCTCTATCTAGTAGTCTTTCTCTATTTTGCTCATTAGTTCAGTTTGTTCTTTAGACTCTCCATATATGAGTGAAAACATAAGGTATTTGTTTTTCTCTGACTGGCTTATTTCACTTAGCATAATGTTCTCCAGGTCCATCCACACTGTCAGAAAGGGTAAAATTTTCCTCTTCTTTATGGCTGAGTAGCATTCAATTGTGTAAATGTCCCATAGTTGTTGTATCCACTCATCCACCAATGGACACTTGGGCTGCTTCCATGTCTTGGCAATTGTAAATAACACTGTATTGAACATGAGGATACTTATGTCCTTTTGAATTAGTGTTTGGGTTTCTTTGGATATATTCCCAGAAGTAGGATCTCTGGGTCGAAAGGCAGACCCATTTTTAATTTCCTGAGGTATCCACACTGTATTCCAGAGTGGGTGCACCAAACTGCATTCATACCAACAGTGCAAAAGGGTTCCCCTTTCTCCACCTCCTCGCCAGCACTTGTCATTTGTTGATTTCTTGATGATGGCCATCCTGACAGGTGTGAGGTGATATGTCATTGTGGTTTTAATTTGCATCTCTCTGATGACTAGTGATGGCGAGCATTTTTTCATATGTCTATTGGCCATCTGTATGTCCTCATTGGAGAAGTGTCTATTCAGGTTTTAAAATCCTCTACATCATGATTTCAAATGGACAGGATCAATTAGAATTGTTCTCACTGTAATGACCATAGCAAAAATATAATATTGAAAATGGCAGAAATTGATCTGAACCACCCTCTTAATGGTTTTCCTTTGATGGTGTTGAACTAAACTGAACTTAAGCAGAGGAATAAAAATTAGCCTATCCCAAAGTAAAATACAAATCAATTTTCTATACTTTTCAGCTACTCATAAGGTTGTTTTTTCTTCATTATCTAAATATTTTAGATGAATGTAGGTTTATCTCATGGACTTTCCCGTGCCTAAATGTGCCGGTTAACGTCTTCCATTCAGCAGTGTGTGGTAATGCTAGTGTGGATGTAACCGGATCTGAGGACCCCAACTTCAGATGAAACAAAATATCACAAAATAATTTTATCTTATGGGGACTCACATGCAGGGTCAAACGTAAGGTCTTGGTAGGCAAGTCATAAAGGATGGAAGGAGGAGGAGGTAGGAGTGGCAGCTTCAGCTCTGCAGAAAGGCACTGAGTCTGACCCTCATGCTTAAGAATCATCCCATTACATCGTGATTCTCCACCAAGCTCCAATCTCAGAGCTTCATCTTTGATTCAGCTGTGCAGTGGAATGGATATTCATATTTTTATACACATGTTGCCTTCCCACTGCTAATTTTTTTTCCTCATGGTGTTTGGTGTTAGGGTGAAGGGCGAAGGCCACATTTGAACATAAGTCAGACTTTTTTTTTTTATTTTATGTGGGGGAGAGCCAGGGGCATTTGCAGAACTTAAAACAGAAATCTAACCTTTAAAGGTCGACTGTATGTGTCCTGCCAGTCATATTTTCTTCTAGTTTCTAACTTTCCCTAGGCTTAAAATATATCTGGAGCTTCTGCTTCCTTTGTTCTTTGGAGGGTTCATTTCTTATTCTTACAAAAAAACAAACAAACAAACAAAAAACCACTGTTGTGTTTTTATTTTAAAAAAGCAACAAATAAAGTTTTGTCGATCAGAGTTTCAGAGACTTGTTGCCTACAACTCTGGTTATTTCAGGGACTGTCACACTGTACTCTCGCTCCCTAGGTTTCTCAGTGGACACAAGTTCCTGGGCTCAGTGTTTTGCTGACTGTAAAATTAGGAGGAATTGGGGCGGGAGAGGTGGCCACTTCATATTAAAACAAAGACAGATGAGAAAATGCATCTGTAAAGAATGCTAATTTAATATTTCCCAATATTTTAAATAAATTCAGCTATCAACTTGGCATACAGCTTATTTCTAAACTTGTAACTCTTAGTGATTGTATCAGTATAATTATTATAGACTGGCAGTTTCTAGTACATTAAACAAGGGGTTAAGTGCCGGGAATGCTGTTTAGGGATTTCTCCCACGTGCAGAATGTATCATAAAATATCAGAAAAACTAAATCCTTGACTGGCTTCTTATTCTATAGCATGCACATAGACATTCTTAATCAAACTGTTTTGGTTAAATCTGTAAATAGTAGAGATGTCCCAGGCTACTATGAGAAAAAATAGTGTAACAAGGTAACTACATTTTCTGCATTAAATAGATGCATTTATTTTAGCAAAATTTAAGTGGACATTTTTACTCTACTCAGTTCATAGGAAAAAAATACGTATTTCTCATCTCTCCACGTTTATCAGTTTTTTCTCCTCTCCCTAAAGATTCTTATCTCTCTCTCTGTGTCTATCCTCCATTCATAATCCTGCTCCTTCAAGTTTCTCTGTTCCGTTAATTCATGCTCTATGGCTGTATGCTGCAAAAAGACTTTGAGCTCAAACAGCCAACATCCCTGTCATCCTTCAGTTTATGATCTAAATAAACCTTCCTTGATTTTCTCTTGCTATAAATGCTTGTGCCCCAATTAGAAATATTTGCTTTCTTTTCTTTTATTAAAGTATATTTTATTGATTATGCTACTACAGTTGTCCCAATTATTTTTTCCCCTTTATCCCCCTCTACCCTGCACCCGTCAACCCTCCTGCATTCCACCCCCCCTTAATCCATGTCCATAGATCATACATATATGGTCTTTGGCTTCTCCATTTCCTATAGAATTCTTAACCTCCCCTGTCTATTTTGTGTGTACCAATTATGCTTCTTAATCCCTGTACCTTTTCCCCCATTCCCCTCACACTCTCCCCACTGATAAACCCTCCATGTGATCTCCATTTCTATAATTCTGTTCCTGTTCTAGCTGTTTGCTTAGTTTTTGTTTTTTAGGTTCAGTTGTTGATAGTTGTGAGTTTGTTGTCATTTTACTCTTCATAGTTTTTGATCTTCTTCTATTTCTAGTTAAGTCCCTTTTACATTTCATATAATGAGGGCCTGGTGATGATTAACTCCTTTAACTTGACCTTATCTGGGAAGCACTATATTTGCCCTTCTATTCTAAATGTTAGCTTTGCCAGATAGAGTAATCTTGAATGTAGGTCCTTGCCTTTCATGACTTCAAATACTTTTTTCCAGCCCTTTCTTGCCTGTAAGGTTTCTTTGGAAAAATCAGCTGACAGTCTTATGGAAACTCCTTTGTATGTAAACTGTTCCTTTCCGCTTGGCTTGGCTTTCTGCTTTTCAGATTCTCTCCTTATTTTTAATCTTGGGTAATGTAATGATGATGTGCCTTGGTGTGTGCTTCCTTGGGTCCAAATTTTTGGGACTCTCTAAGTTTCCTGGACTTTCTGGAAGTCTATTTTCTTCAACAGATTGGGGAAGTTCTCCTTCATTATTTTTTCAAATAAGTTTTCAATTTCTTGCTCTTCCTCTTCTCCTTCTGGCATCCCTATGATTCGGATTTTGGAATGTTTCAAATTGTCCCTGAGGTTCCTCAGCCTCTCCTCATTTTTATGAATTCTTATTTCTTCATTCTGCTCTGGTTGGATTTTTATTTCTTCATTTTGTTCCAAATGGTTGATTTGAGTCCTGGTTTAATTCCCTTCACTGCTGGTTGCTTGTATATTTTCCTTTGTTTCACTTTGTATAGCCTTCATTTCTTCCTTCATTTTGTGACCAAACTCAATCATTTCTGTGAGTATCCTGATTACCAGTGGTTTGGAATCTGCATCTGATAGGTTGTCTATCTCTTCATCACTTAGTTCTATTTTTGGAGTGTTGATCTGTTCTTTCATTTGGGCCATATTTCTTTGTCTCAGCACACCTGTTACAAACCTTAGGTATTACCCAGGGCAGGGAAACCCTCTTTGCTTCATCGTGGTGCTGTCTCTGGGGAGGGGGAGAAAGGGAACAATGCCACTTGTTTGGCTCTCACCCCACTCTCCATCACTTCCCTCACTTCCCACAAGTGGATTGTGCCCTTTCAGGTGCTGATTCCCAGGTAGGTGGGTTTGTGTATGTTCTAGGACTCCGTGTGCCTCTCCAACAGACTCTCCTGTGATACTGGGAGTTTCTTCCACCACTGCAACCCCCACAGATTTTTACAGTCAGAGGTTTTGAGTCTTTAGTTTCCTATGCTTAAGCCCCGGGTTACTTGGCCTGTCTTGCTCCCCTGATGTTCCTCCCGGATTATTTGTGTGTGAATGTGGGACCACCATATCAGCCAGCCCCCACCTCACCTGCATGGTCCACCACCTTGCCCTGCATCCTTTCCACCCTGGCTGCCCATCTCTGCCCTTCCTACCATCTGGATGAATGTTTCTTTAACTCCTTGGTTGTTGGACTTCCATACAGTTTGATTTTCTGCCAGATCTGGTCATTTCTTATTTTTAAATTGGTTGTTATCCATCTTTTGGGTGTGCAAGGAGGCAAAGCAAGTCAACCTATGCCTCCATCTTGGCCGGAACTACTCTGTTTTCCTTTGTGTATTTCTCTTAAATGCTTTGAACTCTAATCCCTTATCATAATTATTTTTTCACTTTATTAAAGTTTGGGTGTTGATCAACTAACTAGCAAACTTATTCCAACTTGAGTTATGAACCAATTAAGACAAAACAATAAGAAGAATGGGGTATGAAATGTCATATTTATTTTGATAATGCTCAAAATAGGCAGTAGACCCTTTGGAGTTCCTAACATTGAACCCCCAAATTAGGCAGTTACTTAAACAGTAGAAGGCATCCTGGGAAAGACAAACAATACAAGAGTGAACTTCCAGCAAGGGAGAGCAGCTGGGCCCCAACATAAAGGGGCAACAAAGGGGGTGGTTTTGTAGGCTCAGTTTATCCTTTCAGGCTGGACATGAGTAAAATGAGAGGCCACGAGTGGGCTCCCTGAACATCTGGAGGGGGAAAAAGTATGCCCATTCCAACATAGTCTCTTCATTTCTCTACCAGCAGGTCCCTTTTGAATTTATTTTTTAGTTCTGCAGAGTGGCTAGAACACAATATGTATTTGCTAAATATTTATTAAATGAATGTATTAAGAGATAAATTCATTTCAGGGATTTACTCCAAAACAAAGAAGAAACAAACATTTTTGGGCAAAGTAAATTCCAGGGCTTACTACCTCCTAAAAATTGTATTCAGTCTTATGCATATTTTCATGATATTTACAATGACAAGATAAAACCTTTGACTATTAGTTTCAACACTGTCCAGTCTCCTCTACTTATTGAGGTAAAAACATGAGTGTGTCTATCTTTGACAAATTCTTCATGAAAACGTGGCAATAAAAATTTCATAGCACGTATGTAGTGGAGGTCTGAGAAGACCTTACTGTGACTCACAGAGCTTTTCAGAAGTATTGAAACTCTTTGTAGCATCGTGAACTGAAATCTAGGATGTGGTAGAAGGGAGGAACTGTATGAAGATAAATTCAAGAAACTTTGGCAACTTAGTGTAAGGAAGTCTGATGCTGTTTCAGCCATACATTTTAAATATTCTTACTTAACCCATATTCCCACCCAACAAGCATGCAATAATAATAGGTAATCTTTGCTGATAATAGAACATCTGCTGACTTGGTCAGGGAAGGAGCCCTTCCTTTAATCAGGGATATGGTCTGATTCTGTAGCAGCAAAGTTTGTCTAGGTTTACTGTTAATTAATTGTGTCTAAATATTAACTGACATTCATTCTAGAGTATGAGCGAAACTTCCCTCCAGAGCATGTCCTCTGTGGAAAATTTAACATTTCCATTATGAAAGCCAGAAGGATGAAATGTTTTTGGAAATGTAGCTATTGACCGCAAGGGAGGGGGCAAAGATCTCCCACCAATTGAAGGAGGAAAAGAAAAAGACTAAGAAATGGCTCCAGGGAAGGGGATGGTTAGAGAATTGATTCATGCCAGCTTTCAAAGAAATTGAATCAAAAGAAGGAAGGAGGAATGGCAGGTTCGCTGAGGAGTCTTCTTGTATTAATGCTATCGAGTGAGGGTCTCCAGGGAGTTGTGATGGACAGGAAGACCTCTTATGAGAACATAACCTTGGAAATGCTTGTCTTCCGTAGGGGAGAGGTTTGTTTGCAAAATAACTAAAAGCTGAGTCTTGGGCCATAGCGAAGAATTATATCAAGTCTGTTTTCCTTCTATTTCTAGAGAACTGACTTTGGTTGTGAGATCAAATGACGGAGTAATGGAAACCATTTGCTTTATGGTCAAAAATAAAATAATAGGTTAGATTTGATACTATAATTTCTAATTCCTCATGAGGAGTGATTTTGTCCTGAGAAAATTATTCAAGCAGAATCTTTTCTCCTTTTGGTCAACTCTGAAAACTGAGACCATCTGTGTAAACATACTTTGACTGTTTGCACTTAAAAATTCTTACCAGGAAGATCAGACTGTAAACCAATATGTAACTTCACTCTTTGCTTCAGGATATTCTTGTACACCAATTTATCCAGGCAAACATTGTGCTTATCTGGGAAAATAGCTATCTGAGAAACAGGACAGTAAGTTTCTTACCTGGACTAACAGCTTATTCATTAGGACAAAAATCAGCTCATCAAAATTTGCCTGAAACCTTTGCCCTGTTGTGTCCATCAATAAAAAAAAACTAATATGACACAAACTTTGTGTAGTTCTAACTAGTGACTTCTTGAAAGCCCACTTAAATCACTTGAGCCCAAATTGCAAAATCTTACAAAAGCTCCTTAATGTCTTTCCTCTTTAGGATGCTATTAGGACTTGATGAAGGTAGTGTTTTCCCATGCCACAGTAAATTCAATAACTCAGCTTTTGTTGACCAACCAGATTTGGTGATCATCTGGTGGGAATGGAAGGTTCAAGTAAGTGAGGATCTAATATGCAGGAAGAAGCACACACATAGATACCGAACACTCTCAGGATGTAGTTCAGATATTATACTTCAGTTTCATTATCTATAATCATTGTACTGTGTGTTAGGTCTCCAGGAGTCATTTATCTACCAGTTGTAAGAATATACCCTTATACAACATCTCCCCCATCTTTCCCACCCCAGCCCCTAGTTTATATATCTATATAAAATACCTGCATCTATATTTCCCTCATATGCTGAAATAATGGAAAAAGCACATTGTCTTGAGACGGACCCCCTCCCTCACCAGTTTTCTAGCTCCAGTCCATTCCCACCTTTTCAGGCATTTGGTCCATTTGCAACCTCATCCCTGTACCCTGGATCTTTGGAATCAGTTTTGAAATATGCTCAATTGTTTTCTTTTAGAAAGAAAAAAATAGTTCTTAACCTATGGTCTACCTTCTATCCACTTTTCCTCCCTTTTGTTCATCGTGATGTTCTTAAACTGAACCGGTGACTTAGTTTCCAGTCTTCCACTCATTCCTCAACCCTGCCACCCAGCTCTTCCCACCGAAATCCTACTGAAATGGGGCTGGCCACCAATGAGCTTTTCATGACCAGAGCCATTATGCATTTTTCATCTTTATGTCATTCATTTGCAGTGCTTTATCTTATTGAACAAAGAAAGCCTCAGAGAATAGTGAAGATAAATACTCTAAGCAAGGAATTATGCCATAAATAAGGGAGAGTGTCACAGAGTTTAAGGAGACAGTGAACCTATTTTTTTTGGCCAGGACACAAGCTTTCTATAGAATAATGGAAGGAAAGAAATAAAATACAAAAGTATTTTATTTATTAGATTCTGGTAAGAGACTATGAATGCCATATTTAAGGAATTCAGATAGTATTCCACAGTGATCAGAGCGCACTGATATTATTTGGAAAGCGAATAATATGTGGTAAGAAGCATTAGTTACCATAAATATACCACTATGTTTCCAGCTAGGTGACTCAGGCTTACCTACGCTGATAGCATCAGTAACAGTTAAAGTCATGGTCAGTTTAGCTAAGGAAAGGACAATTTTGTTTTGAGCTTGAGGCTGGCTGGAAATTCCAGTGGAAATCCAGGAAGGCATTTAAAGATTCAGGAGAGAGGACAGCATAGATATGCAGATTAGAGATTTATTTCTGGAGAAGTGAATGTTGAAATTTTCATCGTGATCTCAGTCGGGACAAGCAACTATCCTCAAGATAGCCCCTTCCTTCCTTTCAATTTGCCTGTGTGTGCGTGCATGTGTGTGTTTTGTTTGTTTGTTTATAGCACTCAGCAAATCCCTTGAAGTACCTTGTACAAAGTTTCATTTTATTTTACATTTAAAACTGTTGCCATTCATAGATGATACTGTTCTGTTATGCTGATAGGTCCTTTTTGACTGGTGGGTAAGGCACATTTTTTCTTTTGACAGTTGGCTCGTATTTTTTTTTTTCCTGTATATGCTAAATTTCTTTCTTGCTCTTGCAAATATATTCAACATCACAGTTCTTCCACATGACAGACAGAGAAGGCCCTGGCAGATTCCAACCTCATGAAGAAATTATGTCTGTTTCTATAGTACTATCAAGAAATTCATGTATGTATGTCAGGAGACACCTTTGCATTCATAGTGCATTTCCATGAAATGAAGAACATATGATATGATAGTCTTTCTTGTCATTTTTCTCTATTGGATCATTGTATTTAAAATTAATTGTTAAGGAGTTGACTAAAATTAATTTCTGTATGCTTTTTATGTGATTCCATAGATATATTTGAAAATAAAATGTAAAGACTGATGTTTGAATTTGAACTTGTGAAATTTGGAATATATAAATAGACAATTATATGATTCAAAGTATTAGTGACCAAATATCAAGTTTCTGCTGAAGTAGATATCCAAGCAGGTAAAAACTTCTAGAATGTTTGAAAGAGTATGTAAAGTCTGCAGTAGTTTCTAATGTATTTGTTGTTGCCTTTTACTCAGAGATAGCAATCTTTCTTTGTACTATGTGATGTCTTCAATTGAAATTCATTATGATTGCCCTACAGAATGCCCTATTTGACTTTGTTATTTCTTTCCAGAAATGATGTATTTGTAAAAAGTCTTTCAATGTTCATTCTGAGAAACTTGGTAAAATTTGCCCAATGTAATGTGTGTGTACATAGACACACACACTCCTACACACATATACACACATGTAATATATGTAATATCGCATAATATTCAACTTAATATTCTTAAGATGTCAGTTATGGCAAGCTTCTTGAGAGTAAGGCTAGGTCAGCATCTCCCCCTTCACCACAGGCAGTGCGTTGTACGTAGTGGTTATACAAGAATCGCTTTTTGTATTGAGAAGTTCTGTTGCAATGGAGCTCAGTTGTCCCTATTTATTTCCTCATCTCTATTATCTCTTGGTAACATTTCTGCATATATGTCTCTGTAAAATTCCATGCTTAGACTCTGGATAATCAATATCACTGCTATATAATTGTTATAATATTATTTTAACATTTGAAAAAAAGTCAACCAAATAATATCAACTTTATTTGCATGCAGACAAATCCTAACAATACAGTTTGCTTGAAGTCCCAGAAGTTTTCCCTTTGGAATGGGGAGCAGATGATCTACAGCCCTTCACAGTCACTTTAGAACAGCCACATCATATATGTCTAGTGAAGTACACTTTGGTTTTTGAGTAGATAAAATTGCTGTAGCCATGTGATTATAGGTCCTTACTAACACAATATCTCAGACAGAATGTGATTTTTTTTTTTTGAGCATTGTATGTGGGCATTTCAGGGTCGGGTACCTTTTTCCCTGAAAGGAAATTTATTGGAGTAAGAATAAATATTAGATAAGAAGTCTAGAACAGTGGTTCTTCCTGTCTGCTCCCCAGAGCAGCAACATCAACATCACCAGGGACCTTGTCAAAATATAAATTCTCTGGTCCCATCCCAGACTTATGGAATGAGTAAATATGGGGGTAGAGCCGGCATCCTGTGTTTTAAAATTTATTTTTAAGTTTTTATTTATCGATTGATTTTAGAGGGGGAGAGAAAGAAGAGAGAAAGAGAGAGAGAGAGAGGGAGAGAGAGAAACATCAATTTTTTGTTCCACTTATTTATATTCATTCATTGGTTGATTCCTGGATGTTCCTTGACTGGAGACTGACCCCACAAGCTTGGTGTATGAGGATAATACTCTAACTAACTTAGCAGTCTGTGTTTTAATAAGTCTCAGGTGATTCTGATGCACAGAGAGGTTTGAGAACTGCTGGTCCAGAGAGAGGCTGATATCTTAAAGAAGTCATACAACTTTGCGTATGCGTGACTTAGAGGACTTTGTTCCTAAGTTCATCTCTGCACTAATCAAATACACAATTCAGGGTTTCAACTTTCCCCTCTGTGAAATGAGGGGTTTATAAAAGGCAATTTTAAAAAGGGTATATTAATTTATACCCTACCAACTCTAAACTCTGACAGCATGGCTGCTCCCCAACCCAAATGTTGAGGAAATTTTCTCCAGTTAGTCTTATGGGTGTTGTGCAGTAAATAATTTCTGGTTTACCTGCCAGGTACCTGAGTTGATATTCGATATATGTAAGATTAACCAAGATGAAGCAAAGTAATGTTATAACTTGATGCTTAATTTGTTCTTACCCATCAGTGGCATTTTAGAGTGGAAGGCTTACTGTATCTCTTGGCCCTATATTAGAACACCTTTGTGTGAAGCTATAGGACCAATCCCTGGCTTCACTATGCCCATCCAAGACATTCTGGCAGGTAGGATAACTGGGTACAAATGTTTCTCATGAGATACATCTCTAATTTTTTCTATATGTTATCAGAGAAAAGAGGGTGGAAAGGTATAGACTAAGACAGGTACTTGGTATTTTGTATAGTTAGCATGTTAGATATGAAATTTATAGTCTGTAGATGTGAACACCTAAAATAAGTTCTAATGGCTAAATTTAGACTTTTGCATCAGCTCTAAAACAAATGCAGTTATTTTTCTAGTCACTTCGCTACAAAAACTTGGAATCTTCAAATAATTTATCTTTTTTTTATCCCAGTGGTTCTCTCAATTAATTCTTCATTTACAATGTTTTGAATTCATCATTTTTGCTATATTCTGCATGTTTCTGCCCTTGACCTCAGAGTACATGTATGAGGATTCTGTAACCCATAACTCTACTATAACAATAGCTTCTTAACGGTGCCTGACTACATTCTCCTCAAACCTCAACAAGAGGTATAAAATTGACTCCAACAAAGGATTCATTTCCTATAAGGCATTATTTTACCAAATAAAATTAAGAGTTTAATAAATAAATGTCATTACATTTCATTGAAGAGACAAAGAAGTAGTTTATTCTTCCTCAGACACTGTTTATGTAAGATGAATCTAATTCCAGGGGTCATTTTAGTGGACATTTTAATTGACTCTCTCCATATTGTGCTAATATAGGAATATGTGTCTTCTATGGCTCTGACTGTCTATCAGTCTGGTACTTTATCCAAACAAAATATTATTTTCAGGGGAAAAAAATCAGAGACCAAAAATAAAATATGACTGTAGAATTGTATTCCAGTTTGTGTAACTGATTTAACCTCCTTTTAGTCACTTGGGTCTGAAATGGCTGCTTTAGCAAATTTCTTACTCCATCCCCTTGTTAAAAATATAGCAGTTGTATAACTTTGTCTAAGCTCATGCATTATTGAGCTGATAAATCATAGTGGCTCTGAAAGAGCCAATATGCTCCAGCTGCCTCTCATGCAAATTAACTGCATGTGCTAAAATTCTTTATGGAAATTTCAATGGCTAAAAATATTAAACACAATCAAAACCCAATGTTACTTTCACTTGTCTGCTACAATATTTTCTCAGTTGGTAGACGTTTTAAAAGGTTTTTAATTTTGATAACTTCTGGATTTTGTTTTATTTTAAAAGAAAAACCTAAACATGTAAACACACACATATATGTACATATAATCAGTTCTTATTGTTGACAGTAGTTGTATTCTATGAAATCACCATAAACATGGAACTATGGAATACTGAGCTATTGCTCCTAGGGGAAATACAGGGTTAGGTTCCTGTGAGCCTCTGGTTATGTTTTTGTTAATGATAAAATATATGTGTTTTTGCTTAAAGACAGTTTATTTAAATATGTATTATTGAGTCAACCTTCATTGATTCATTGAATGGGGTCATCAGCACTGTAACTCATGCCTGAATGAAGCTGATCTAATTCACATATTTTCTTCATAAAGCATATACATCACAGCTTTCTTTTGCTTAGGAACACTAGACAGCTATTCAGTACTATGGTTGAGGACAATTTTAAACAGTAAAATCTCTAACAAATAACACAAATGTGCAAAAAAACATGGCATTAAGTACACAATGAACAAGACATTATTTTGCAGTATGAGAGCTAAAACAAAAAGGCAGACTGGGAATGTGTGAGTTGGAAGGTTCAAGATTTTTACCAATATCACATGTTCATAAGTGACCTTAAAAATGGCTGCAAGTATTATTGATTTGGGGGTTACAAACAAATTTTAGCAAATAGGCAAATTTGTAAATATGCGATCTGAAAAAAATGAGGATCAATTGTGTGATAATTAGATGAAAATGGGATGTGTTAAAAATTTAGAACCCTAAACCCAAATTAATGCAATAAATCTACAAGAACACACTTAAAAATTTCAAAGTTCCCCATTCTGAGAATTCATACTCAATGAAGTTTAAATTTTATTTGCACTTATTTATTTTCTCATTTCTTTGGTTTTGAATAAACAAACAATATTACATTTTATTAAACAATGTAATTACACTATATTTTATTGAATTTCCATTTTTAAGATTTTTGAAATCTGTTATGTGACAAAAGTATCATTTATTCAGGCAGTTGTAATTGAATTGTTAATCCAGACTTTGGGATATGGCAAAGCATCTAGTACATGACTCTATAGATAGAACATTCTCAAAAGAAAAAAAAAATCAAACAACAAAAAAGAACAAACCTGCAATCCAGAGGTATTGATGAAATATTTTACTTCTCAATACAACACCCAGGAAGATAAGCAATCCAATTAAAAAATGGATGAAAGACCTGAACAGACACTTCTCCAAGGAGCCAAGTGTTGGAAGCAGCCTAAGTGCCCATCAGTAGATGAATGGATCAAAAAACTGTGGTACATTTACACAGTGGAATACTACACAGCAGAAAGGAATTCCTATCCTTTGAAACAGCATGGACAGAACTATTGTGCTAACTGAAATAGGCCAGTTGGTGAAAGAAAAATACCATATGATCTCACTTATAAGAGGAATCTAATGAACAAAATAAACTAACCAGCAAAACAGAACCAGAGTCATGGAAACAGGGAACAGACTGGCAGCTACCAGAGGAACATGGGGTGGGGGAAATGATGGAAAGAAGGGGAAGGGACCAGTCAAAGAACATGTATGTATAACCCATAGACATGGACAACAGTGTGGGATGGGCTGAGGGAGCAGGGGATGGGCTGGATGGTGGAGAGCAAAGGCAGAAAAATTGGGACAATTGTAATAGAATAAAAAATAATTTAAAAAAGAAAAAGATAAAGGAACCAGAAAAATGACAGCCAATTGGCCCAGATGCTGGTAAATTTTTCCACCACAAAAAAATGATAATTATGTGATGTGGTAGAGGTATTAGCTAACACTGTGATGGTACTCACATCGCAATATATTAATGTATCAAATCAACACGTGCATACCTTAATCTTATACAATGTTATATGTCAATTATATCGTAATAAAGGACAAAACAAAGTAACTTTCTGTAGTCCTAATCTCCCACACATTGAACAAACTTTGCTGTGATCTTGTTAGACAATTGAGCTCCCTGTCATTTTTAAAACTTTCCGTAAACAAGTTTTTAGTCATTTTGAAAAAATATGATTTTGACTTGCAGGAGCAGATTTTATTGGAAAACAGAGAATATCACAAATCAATGATTCAGTTGCATTGCACTAAACATTATTTTTAAATTATGACAAAATTATTTACATTGCCATAAATTACTCTGATAAAAAATAGTAGCTTTATAGGTAATTTAATATGTATAAAATGTACTAAATATTTAGAAACCTAAACCCAAAATAATACAATAAATCTACAAGAATGTTCTCAAAAGTTTCCATGTATCCAGTTCTGAGAATTCCTGTTCAATAAAATTGCATTTGTCTTAAGTTTGGTTTCTTTTCGTATATCCTGACCATATTTTGTTCCTATTTATTCCTCTATATACATCACCTATTATTTTGATTATCAACACTGGTTTCTTTTCTTTGGTTCATTGTGTCTTAGCTCTTGATGAGGCTAATTAGTTATGCCTGGTTAGATAATCCCAACATTCCCGCAACATTGAATAATCTCACTGAGGAACAGTTTATGATTTGCCTGTGATTCTTACATGAGTTGAATTTCTACATTTTATAAGTAGATTTACTTTTATCTTAAGCCATTAACCAGTGCAATGTCCAAATAAAATAAACTCACTTCTTGTATGCTTAGAACTTCCCTTTTTTGACTCTAAATGCAGCCTTTAAAAGAATAAAAACTGGAACTAGAATTTCTGTTATTCATAAGTAGGTTCCCTTTAGGTGCTTATTATTTATGGTAATAGTTTTTCTTAATCAAAAGTGTTATCTCTTATTTTGAAGTTCTCCAGGTTCACTAGAGAAGATAAAACCTTTGTTCTCTATATGATATTACTCTAATTTATTGTGAAAGTGTATAAACATGCTACTTTTAATGTTATTTTCATATCTTTAAATAAGAATATAAGAATAAGAACACAAATAAATCTAACTATAAGTAAATTATTTAGGTACTGAATATCATTATATTCATTGTATACTTTTCTTTCCCCACTTGAAATTTTCCAAGTAGATGAAATGTTCAGATATACTAAGAAATTACCAATATTTCATATCTGGATATATTTCAACATTGGTTGAAACTAGTTCTGTTGTTATAGAAGACTGATTTTGTTGTTTTCTTCAGAAGAAGCTGTATTTTGATACAGATAATATGTTATTTATTGACAAATGCAATATCAAGAATATAACCTATTTAAAATTGCTCTCTTTGAATTTGAGAAGAACATTTCCTAAGTTCCATAGACCAAGCTATTAACAATGCATTGCTCATGGCATCATGTTTATTAATAACTCAATAGGAGGGACAGGGTAGATGAAACAAGTATAGATGTAATTCACTACTCATACTATCTTAGTACTGTAACAAACAGGTAGGATGAAAATATTTGCACAAAGGATGTACTTTTTTCCAGATCTAAAAACAATATTGGCTTTTGTTATATTTTCACTGAGGCAAATCTTTTCTATGTTTTCCCTATGTCCACCTACACCTAGATTCACATGTCAAAGTAATCATGTATATGAATTAAACAATTTCCTCAAGGAGATAAGAACCACAAGGAATTAATAATAATTATTTTACACCTTGGACATTTTACTTAATCCATTTATTTCTCAGAGGAAGAAGCATACGTAAATTTTAACTAGAAATTAGAAAGAACATGTATGTCAACGAACAAAAATACCTGCCTATCCCCTTTCCAGTTTTTGTTTATGCTGAACCTGAAGCTTTTGTATTCACAGAGAGGAACATCATAAGGAAATCTCAATGGTGGTACATCTATCCTTCTGAGTATTCACGGTACTCCAGAGGTGGGAAAGAAGGAACAGTATTTCTGATGAGACAAGCCGGGAAGTGATTCTCCTGGGGTTGCTGACTCCACCAAGAGCACATTAGCATTCCAGAGAAGAAAGCTGCTCTGCGGCTCACACGGCAACAGTGTTATGCGTGGCTCTGAGGCTACCCCCAGTGAGAGAACGAGAGAGAGGAATAATGATGCAGTTTTA
This sequence comes from Desmodus rotundus, assembly GCF_022682495.2. Taxonomy (NCBI): domain Eukaryota; kingdom Metazoa; phylum Chordata; class Mammalia; order Chiroptera; family Phyllostomidae; genus Desmodus; species Desmodus rotundus. Next base: position 15,617,864 of record NC_071397.1, on the reverse strand, counting down.
CAAAAGTGTTCAGTTAGTTTCAGCAAAATGACATAGTTTTGTTTTTTAACCTATTTTTTTTTTTAGTCCTGACTGTATACCACGTAAGTTAATGACAAAACCCTGGGTACATTCCATTTTTCCCATGATTGACGATGTTCATTTTTAAGGATTCAAATTCAGAAAGACACAAAGACACTTGCCCCCAGTCCTGTGAAATAAGATCATTTATCAGCTCTCCTTTATTTGCAAAAGAAGGTTCAGTTGCCCTTTATATTATTGTTAGAGCTCAAGACAATGTTTCTTTACTTACGAGCAGATGTTTGAAATCCTCCAGGAGGTTTCTATAAGACTATGGAAATGAACTTGGCATGGGCACTGGGCTCCCAGGTGCAGCGGCGCACATGAGTTTCCTTAGAAGTGTTAGATCAAGGCTAGTCAGGGAGAGCAACAGAGCCTAGCCACCAAAAGCCGAGCGCTTTGGTGAGTGACAGGTACAGGCTCCTTCTGAAGCATGAAAAGGAATGCTAAATGATCTCCCTGACAGAATAAATCTTCTGTTTGTTTGGTCTGGACCAGATGTGCTACAGGCTGATGTGGAAATGTCTGCTCATGCCAATTTCACTTTAAATCACAATTGGGCAGGCCAGTTAGTTTTGAAAGTTGCAGCCCATTTAGCACTTTAAACAGAAATGTTTTCTAATGGTCTTTTCAGTTAATTTGCAAATCCACACCAGGACCTAAATAGGGCTGTAAGAAGGTTTTCTCTAGAGATGTGTGTGGGTCACTTGATGAAAGAACTCTGTCTTGAGATGGAATGGGAAATACGGCTTTATTTCCTGTGCTCAGCTGAGTATCTGTATTTATAGACAGTGTCTACCTGTGTGTCTAGCACTGTGCTGAGTACAGATGTATTTCTTATTGCTGTTTTATAGGCAAGTTGATTTAATATTTTCAAAATAAGAGCGAAATGCTGATGATCAAGTTTCAGTTGTTCTGAACAGTTCTCAAAATCTTGAGTTAGGGAAGATCTAAAAAGACTCATCCTTCTCAACACCTATTATATACTTAAAATCTAGAATTACTGTCTCAGCTTCATCACAGATAAGGCCTCTAAAAAATCTATGGGAAATTTTAGGAATATAAAAGATTCTCTTTGAGGAGACATATTCTTTCTTAATTATTTGAAAATACAATTGTCTCATCACTTTTCTTCATAGCAGTGATCTTCATAGCTCTGATTAATGAATAGGAATTTTCATTAGTACTTTTATTCCTGATTCCATAGGATAGGAATCTAGGTCTTTTTATTAATTTCTGTATCCCAAGTGCCTGGAAAGAAGCCTAGTGCATACGTAGCTGTGTGGTAGAACTTTGTAGAATAAGTTAATTCAGATATTTGAATGCACTTTTATCATTCAATTGGTGATTAGAGGGAGGGTCTGTTATGAAAAATCCAGAAAGAATATTCATTTTTGTGGATTTAGATATAAAACCTAAACTCTTACCTGTAGTTCTTGATCAAAACATCTCCAAAGATTTCCCATCAGTGGGCCTGGGGTGAGGAGTCTGTCGTTCCATTGTAAAGATTTAATCTGACTTCACTTAGTCTTATGAGGAGCTATAAAATTATAGTTCTTTAGCCTATAGTTCTTAAAGAACTATAAGAAACTATAGAACTTAAAAAGAACTATAGGACTTAACATAAAGAACTATAAGTTCTTTAGTTATAGAACTATAACTAAAAAGTTATAATTTGTTTTTATCAAGCTCCACCACCTCTATGGAGGGAAATTATTCAATACTAATGATTAAATTAAATTAAAACTTTGTAATAAAAACACAATCTAGATGTAAGGAGATATTCACCTTTCAGGAGAACATGCAGGAGAGGATTTTTATTTTTGGTTTTGGTTTCAATATTCATTCAATTTAAATATCTTTCTAAGCAAGACCAAAAACCCAGAGGCCATATAAGAAAATAATTTATATTCAAATACAGAAACAATAAACTCTGCCTGATTAAAAAGGAAAAACAACAAAATATAAACCAAGTCAAAATACAAATCCAAAGTGGAAAAAAAGTACAACATATCTGAGAGCAAAGGGCCAGTTTCTTTAATTTGGAAAACTTCCCAAGTCAATAAAATCATAGGTGTGTATAAAGCTAAAGGTGCTCTAGCTCATATTTAATGAGAGGAAGGTTAATTAAATTTCTGTCAAAATTTTATTTTTCTACCTGACATACTGACAAAGACCAAAATAAGTATAAATTGCTGTAATCCTGTCTCAAGGACAATGTTGAAATAGCTCCTGAAATCACAATTAAAATCACATGCCTTTTGACCTAACAATTTCATATCTAGGAATTTATCTAATGGATATGTCTGCAACTGTGTGTAAAAGTACATGTTCAAGGATAATGTCACATAATATTTTTGTAGTAGCCAAACACTGAAAATAATCTAATGGTCCATCAGTTGGAGAAGAGTAGTTACATATGTTATGGAACACCCATATTATGGGATGCTATGAAGTCATTAAAAAATGAAGCTCTTGCATATGAAAAATGAGTTCATTTTAAAATAAGATGAATCAATAAACAACATTTAAACGTAAATGCTATTTCCTATTGTCTATTAGCTCTGTGCATTAAAAAAATACTCTTAAATATACTTATGGCATTCATAAATATTTAAGAATCTCTGTGTGTGTGTGCGTCTGACGTTAATGTATATAATGGTGAAGTTAGTGATGGCTAATTAAACTTAACTGTTTCGTAAAACAACCTGTAAATGAACCCTAACTTTTAATCACCTTCGCAGGCATTGGGACTTAGCTAGAGGTTTCCGCTGATACTGGGTTTCATTTTAGACCGTAAGGAAAAAGTGTGTACGGAGTTTTCCCACGTGCGGAACTTTTGGGACCATTAAAGTACGATTTTGAAGAACTACTGTTCCAGTGCAATAAAGGTTGCCCTGGGAACTTGAAGAGATTTATTATCCTCCTAAAAAGAGAATATTTCATTTTTTAGTCACTGCAGGAATGAACCCCCCAAACTGAATGAGTTTAATGGACTCACACTGAGATTAAATGGTGGTATCTGCTTCCTCGTTGCCTGAAATGTGCCACAACGGAGGGGCAGCTCTTCCCTGACTCCCCACAACAATGCACCCCACTAAGCGTGCGGTTGCTAAGATTACTGGCTGAAGGAGAAGAGGACATGTGGAAAATCGGAGGCACCCCTGAACACCTTAATGATTGTGTTGCTAAACGGTTAAAATATTTTCAACCGCATCAAACAGATATTGAAAATGAACTGCAGATGGAAGAACATTTCATCCTCAAGGCTTTTTCCCTCAATTTTTCTATGCAACGAATAACCTAGAGCTGTCTACAAGTGCTGAGCAAATGTGCATGTTGCTGGCTGTAATTCATCTCGAAGAGCAGTCGCTGTGATTAATTAACACTGTGATTGAGTCTTCCGCCAGTCATGTTAGAGACATCAGTATTAAATGCATGTGGACTTGGCAACATGGTGAATCAGGCGCCAAGCTTGTCCTTGTTTTAGGTTATGTGGGAAGGAAAGAATCAGAAGGAATGAATGAGGAGACAGCCTGAAGTTTAACCATGGAAATGTTGTGGTGGATAAGTTGAGAGAGGTGATTTAGAAATGATGGTGGCAGTGAGCTGTGTATGTGTATTTAAAATATCTGTGTTTAGTGTAGCCTTCGGCATAGACAGGCTGCAGAATTATACTCAAGTACTCATCTTCATTGTTTTCTCAGCCTAGGTGTTAGAGATCCTTAGAAGATTTATGGGTGGACTTCAGGATTTCTGTGAACCTTCTGGAATTGAATGGCAGGTATTGCTTGCAAGTTCATGTTGCCCTTCAGAGAGCCCATGGCATTCCCTAGATTCTCAAAAAGATACATGTTAACAGGTGTATCTAGGTGTAATTTGTTCACCCTCACACAAATGTCCAAGTTACTCTGCATCCTGGCAAACCCTTTGGAAGAGTTTAAAAAGTCTTCAGTGTGCATAGTTGTTATTTTCCTTTTGGGGCGTGGGAGGAGGGTCGAGGGTGAGAAACAGACCCAGAAGCCTTTTGGAAGGCTCCAAAGCTGTGTCTGTGTATTTAAGCTTACATCACTTTCAGTGTATGTGAAGCAAAGCTGGTGCCCATTTTGTAAGCTACAAATGCCCCACATTAACAGAATGTACTTGAATATATTTAACATATTTACCCTTGTGGAGAGGTTCATCAAGGGCTTCCTGTTCTGGAAATAACCCCTGTAGGAACCTTCATTAAGATGTCCCAAATCTGTGATCTTAAAAGGTTAAAATATTGTTATTTTTGTGTTAAAGCTTCCATTTTTGTGGCCTTTCTGACTTTGTTAGTAAAAGCTAAAGATTGAATATTTGTTACCTCAAATTCACATTTCAATAATTTCCTTGAAAGTAATAAGAAAAATGTATGGGAATTCATTGCATTCAGGAGTCATTATTTGTTTGCAAGCATGGGCAGAGCGCTTAGCATGTGCCAGCAGCTGAGTTTGTTGTCTGGAGTACAAGGATGAGAAGGGCACAATCTTTGTCTTTGCAGAGCTCGTGAATTAATGGAGCTGGGGGTTGGGAGAGACAGAGAAATAAGCAGATAAGTTAAAAGAGCTCATGGATACCTACTGTTTTATGTCAAATTTTTGTATCAATCCCATGTTTGAGATTGGACAGTAAACACTTCTGACAGCTCTGTGTTAAATCAGTGAGTATCTCAGTGATTTGCAAACTTTGGTGCCCACCAGATCACCTGGCAGCATTTTCAGTACACGGTTGCCTGGGGCTGTGCCCAGGCCTAATGAATCAATAGCCCTGGGGACAGGGTCCTCGTAAGTATATTTTGAAGAGCTCCACAAGGCTTCTGATGTGCTATAGCTTGAAACCCTGTGAAGTTTTATTAAGTGTTCATTATTTAATCAGAAGTGCGGGTCTGTCCTGTCAGTATTTAGAATGTCAGCCCAGTTACTAGGAGCTCTGTACCTTTGTTCTTACTCAGTGGCCTGCATGTTGTAATGAGTGAACCTTAGATGGAGCAGTCCTGTGTTTACGGTAGTTCTATAACTAAACTTTGTTTTGCAGAGCTGCTTATATGGCACTTGGTTACTCAAATCCCATTTACTTCAAAGGGAAGATTAGCTGTGTCAACTGTTAGAAAGTCATTTAAATATACCTCGAGGAATAGTTAAATCCTCCCGGAAAACTCTGACACCTGTTGTCTTTCACAGCAATCCCAAGTCTACCTCATACATTTTCTTTATTTTTTCCTCCCTTGTGCTTGGGAGATGATTTCCATGAAAATGAGATCTTTATTTCTTGAGAGTTCATCTGTTCCTGCTGCTCAGAGGGAAAAAAAAATGCTTAAAATTTAAGCTCGATGATTTGAATTAGCATGTTTCTCGGCATTTTCCACAAGATCAGTAGCTTTTCGTGGTCTACCAGGAATACAGCCCTGCTGCCTACCAGCTGCTGTTGGGATGGAGGTTTGCTAGGGCTGTTTTCTCGTGGACACGTCGTTCTCAAGAACAGCCAGTGTAGCTCTTGTGACGGCAATTAGGGAGAAGGTTGCGTTCCCTTCAGTGTCTCTCTTTAAACTTTACCCTCATCCTGTAGTCTGGTAATACCTGAGTCTGACAACAGCTTCACCGCAGGGCACTGAGTTCCAGCTGACAGATATAACACTTTATAAACCAGAGCTTCTTTTCGTAATTCTTTTTTATGTGTCACTTTCCCCTTTATTTTACATCTCTTTCTACCATAAAGTAGATATTATTATAAGTAAACGTAACAGAACTTTTGTCATTAAGCACTGTCTTAGGTTGGCATTCGCAGATGGATTGACTGATATGTTTTCTCAGTGAACTGTTTTCTTCTTGGATTCGGTATGCTAATGGCTGAAAAAGCTATGTACTATTTGCTCCAACTTAGAATGAGATAGGAATGAAGGGGGGGGAGAAAGGCATGCTTATGTATCATTGTGATTTATTCTATTTGAATTTGAATGAAATCACTGATATGTAGATTGAATTCTTTAACAAAGGCTCATGGGATCCAGAAAACTATGTAGAACAAGTTGTTCTTATGTGTTCATTTTTAATTTTTTGAGGAGACTCCATAGTATTTTGTACAGTGGCTGCACCAGTTTGCATTCTTACCAACAGTGCACACGGGCTCGCCTTTTCTCCACATCCTCGTCAGCACTTGCCATTTGTGGACTTATTGATGACAGCCTTTTTGGCAAGTATGAGGTGATATCTCATTGTGGTTTTAACCTGCATTTCTCTGATGATTAGTGATGTTGAGCATCTTTTCATATGTCTATTGGCCATCTGTATGTCCTCTTCAGAGAAGTATGTTTAGATCCTTTACCATTTTTTAATTGAATTGGGGTTTTTTGGTGTTAGGTTATTTGTGTTCTTTATAAATTTTGGTTATTGTCAAAATGAAGAGACAACCCACCAAATGGGGAGACAACCAAATGGGTTGTCTCTTCATGTTGTTGATGATTTCCATTACCATGACAAATTTTTTAGTGTTATGTACTTTTATTTGTTTATTTTTTTTCCTTTGTTTCCCTTTGGACCAGAGTATGTTCTAATGTTGTAGGGGAGGAAGTGGGCAGCTTTATTGGTGGTCCCAAACTTCTCCACATACTTCTGTGTCACAGTTATTGGTATTCTCTCAGTTAATACTAACGTTTGATATCAGGTAAGATTTCAGTTCTTTAAGAGTTTGATTTGACAATCTAATCATGTCTTTTTTCATCTATTTGTGGTTGATTACTACAAAAGCAAAAAGTGTGCTGTGAATATATTTTCTTTTTTCATTGAGCCTTTTTCCCTTAGAGTTTTTATTTGACTACTTTTAAAATATAAAGACAATGGGGGTGGGGGAGGGAGGATTTAATGTGGGAGGTGTGGATGGGTAGGATGGGGTAGAGTAATGGAGGGAAAATGGGGATAACTGTAATTGTACAACAATAAAAAAATAAAAAAATAAAAAATATATTGTTATATTTCAAAATATCATTATATTTTTATCTCAATTTTATTTTTCTGAAGTATACATTCTCTTTTTAAAGATATTTTTATTTTTTATTTTTTATTGTTGCTCAAGTACAATTGTCTCCATTGCCATACCTCCACGCCCCTCTGCTCCCCCATCCCCGCCTCCCACCCTCAAATTTGTCCATATTTCCTTCATACACGTTCCTTGATACCCCTATTATCCCCTATTATCCCTCTTCCCCCTCCTCTTGGTTACTGTCAGATTGCTCTTTATTTCCATGTCTCTGGTTATATTTTGCTTCCTTGTTTGTTTTGTTGATTAGGTTCCACTTATAGGTGAGATCATATGGTATTTCAAACTATCATTATATTTATATCTTAATCTTATTTCTCTGAAGTATACCTTCTTAAGGAATGTTGAATGGAAAGTAGATTTTCTGGATCTTTGTATATCAAAGTATCTGTGTTCATTTCTCACACTTGATTGATCAATTGGCTGCTATAAAATTCTAGTAAAAGTAACTTTGTTTTAGAATTATGAAGACATTATCACACAGTTTTAAATTTGATATTGATAAAGTCTGAGGCCAATTCTGTTTTGCTTTACCGATGATATGTAGTACATCCCCTTAGCACATTTCACAAAAGATCTTTAAAAAAAAACAAAACATGATGCCCATTAGCTTTTTTAGAAGTTGGCCTAGATTTGCCTGAGAGTCATCTGAAATTAAGCGAGTCACTTCACCTCTTAGTATATCAGTCTTCTTCTTTAAATTTGGGGAACAAAAATAAATCTCTAAGTTTCCTTCTAGTTTTATAAGTGATGATGATAATACATTCTATTTTTTCCCCAAAGCTTTTGCATCTATTTTTTATGGTCCTAATTTACCTTCACAGATACCAAAAGAGTAGGTGGTGTCATTTTTGTTCTTCCCATTTTATTGCTGAAGAAACTGAAGCAAAATGGCATTAAATAACCAGCTGAAGGTAAAAACAACTTTGATTTATTTACTATATTACTTTAAAAGTTGTTTACCCTGAGAACCCTGAAACACCAATCCAAAAGAACCTATGCACCCCAATGTTCATAGCAGCACAATTTACAATAGCCAAGTACTGGAAGCAACCTAAGTGCCCATCAGCAAATGAGTGGATCAAAAAACTCTGGTACATTTGCACAATGGAATTCTACGCAGCAGAGAGAAAGAAGGAGCTTATACCCTTTGCAACAGCATGGATGGAACTAGAGAGCATTACGCTAAGTGAAATAAGCCAGGTGGTGAGGGACAAATACCATATGATCTCACCTTTAACTGGAACATAATTAACAAAAGAAAAAAGCAAACAAAATATAACCAGAGACATTGAAGTTAAGAGCAATCTAACAATAGTCAGAGGGGAGGGGATAGTGGGGAGAGGGGTTTTCAGGAACTACTATGAAGGACACATGGATAAAACCAAAGGGGAGGGTGGAGGTGGGGGAGGGAGGTGGGTTTGGCTGGGGTGAGGTGGAGGGATGGGGAGAAAATGCAGACAACTGTAACTGAACAACAATTAAAAAAAAGTTGTTTAAAACACAACTTGGTTTAAAATGGTCTCCTGTGTTAATATTTTGTCAAAATCAGTCCCTTGAAAACATGTTCCTCTACAGACTTTTCTCTCACGTCATAAAACAATAATTGAGCCCTCCGACCACTGAAGAGGTTTTTAAAATTGTAAGCCACTGGTGGATTTATGAGGATGAAATGTGTGATCAAAAGACACATGTGCACACGTACACATACATGCCACCAACAAGGCTCTGGGTTAGTGTAGTGACATACGTCAGAGGCCCCAACAGGATTTTCCTCCTTAATGTAGAAAAAGGAAAGGTCAACATTCTTTATCTTTGGTACATGGTAGTGGGCTTGAAAATTATGTCAATTCAATATTTCTGTTGTGATGATTTCATGTCAGAGAACACTTGGAGGAATATTTGACTTTATCTCTCTTGGGAATATACATAGTTACAGAAGACTAGTTACTTGCTGCAGAGCAAAGCAAAGAGGTCGTGGAAGAACAAAGTTTCTGTTTTTTAAATGAAGTAAAATATAATTAGACTCCAAGATGTACTAGGTGCTGAAGAAAGCATGGAGTAAGATTTAATCCCTGCGTGTGGGTTTACGGGCAGAAGTAAACATGACCATAGAGAGACACAATGAGAATCATCTTCTCTTTCCTTTAATAATTCATCTCCCCCTGATTTTATGGTAATTTATGTGTGTTACAAGAAATCTGAGAATACAGAAAATATAAAAAAGAAAAAACAAGATACCACCCAGTGATAGAGTTAGTATATGACAAGTTTACTTCCTTTTCTTTTGCCAAAAATTCACTTTTATTAATGAAAAAAACCTCACTTATTCCAGTTTTAAAGTTGTTTTACTTAAAGTTGCTAACAAAAATGAGTTTAGAATACCTATTAATAATCTTGTTTTGACTGAGACAATGAAACTGTGGTTTAAAAAAAGGATTCAGCTCCATTTGCTCATAGATCTTTCACAATTTATTCTTAAAACTTTCGGGAGCATTCCTGTCTGTAAAGCACAAGAATGGCTGAGCTACATGAGAAAGCCAGCTGGGAGGACCCATCATAAAAGGAATCAGTGTACATCCAGCTCGGCAACTTGGACTGTAATTAGAAGTAGCTGAGGAAACTAAATACAAAGTTACAACAAGTGAGTCTCACTTTCTTTGGAGCTGTGTTACTCCCAGCACTTAAAGAAACATTTGCTCTTAAAGTCGTTCAGGGAGAAGGTAAGGAGGCATTGGGTCCTCATTCCTGACTCTATGATTCCAGGTGGGGCTGACCAGAAACTAGCATTTCGAAATATTTCAGAAAAGTCCATAGAAGCATTAAAAAGTCTTTTATGCAAAAAAGGTCTCTCTGTATTAGTGAGTTGTAGTGCTCTTCAGAATTTCCTATGACATAAAGACAATGGTGAGTCCATATACTTAATCAGATATCAAAGGAATGGGAGGTGGACCATTAGGTCAACCCTTAGAGCTTCTGCCAACTTTTTACTACATACTGTTCACCAATGTGAATAAAGTGGACTTTTGTGAGAGAATAGGACTTGGTGGTCAGGATCTCTTTTGGGCATTTCTTCCTAAATGCAATACACAACAAAGAGGAAATACAGGGAAGATACTCTTTCTAGCTCAGAGGAGTTGATAAAGTCCATATGTTCATTCAAGAAGTAGATGGGATCCTGCTGGAGGGGTCGTGGGGAGGATGTGACCATGGTTGACCCAGGAGCTGGACCTGAACAATCTAAGCCTCCTCCCCCCTCCTCTGTTCTTGGAAGGGATGTTCTGCCCACTGTTACTGCAGTACTAAATAGACTCCAAACATATCATTCATCATCCATGGAGAAACTAAAATCTGTTACTATGGGACTCTAGAGAATGAGGGGAAAGGTTTTATATCTCAAGTTTAGAGCAATGGGAATCTATTCAAGGGTTTATGCAGGGCAGTAACATGCCCACTTTCGCATTGTAAGATCCTGAATGCACCATGTACATCACGCCAAGATGAAAAATGTACCGTGCACACCAGTGGTACCTTACGTCATGTGCTGTGTTTACATTCTCGGCAGTTCAGCAGTCCTGCTTCTAGGGATAAAAATCTTTAAATATAAAGAAGAAAGAAAAGTAAGAAAGAAAGAAAAAGGTAACGGAAGAAACCACAATGGAAAACATCGATGGGTGTATAATTACCCTATTTTTCAGACCATAAAATGCACCAGACAATAAGAGATACCTAGGTTTTAGAGGAGGAAAATAGGAAAAAAACCCCGCTCACCCCCACCCCGCCACCCAGGGAGCCAGGTAAGCTACATTCAGACTATAAGATGCACCCCCATTTTCCTCCCAAATCTGGGGGGGGAAGTGCATCTTATAGTCCGAAAAATATGGTACCTAAGGTTTTAAAATCCTATATGCCAAAAGACACCACGAACAAATGAAAGGCATACAAACGGCACTGCGGAAAACTGCCGCTCACAGATATCAGTAGCTGGTAATTTCCTAAGAGTGTGAAGAGGACTTATAAATTGTCATCACTGAAAAAGTGAAGAAAGAATGAAGTAACGACTTACAGATAAAAATAAATCAATCAAGAAAGAGATGTAAAACGATTGGAAGCTTAATCAGTAATCAAAGAACCAAACATATACAACCTATTGTATGTGAAGTTGATAATTTCTTGTTGAAATCACTGTTCTTGATGCTGGTGGCAGTGCAGCAACGCAGAGTGAGCCACATATTGTTGGAAACTCATAAAAGTGGAAATGCTAATCCCTTTACTGAAAAACTATCTGGCGACATCAAAGGCTTTAAATGTCAATGCCTTTAACCCAATAATTCAAGCTTTAGGCAAATTTACTTAAGAGAATGCCCTGAGATGAGCAGAAAAACTTATTTTGCTTGAACATATTTGTTACAGTGTTATGTATAATAACAAAAATTTAGAAACATACTAAATATTTAACAATGGAGAAGTTTTTAAGTTATAGTTTATTCCCTGCAAAAAATAGTATGCCATTCATAAAATCTATTTATTTTCAAAAACCTTACATGAGTACTCAACAATTTCCTGTAATCCTACTGTTTACCTAGAAAGCCCCATTTCTCACTTGTTGAACACTTTCATCCCTTCTCTAGTCCCCTTGGTCGTCACATGCGTCCCCTCTGCTCGTTCTTATTGAAGACTGCCTACATGCCATACTGCATGAAATAAAAAGAAGCCATTAGATATCTTTTACCCACTTTGAATTTATTTTTGTGTATGGTGTAAGTTGGTGCTCGAGTTTCATTTTTTGCACGTCCAGCTCTCCCAACACCATTTGTAGAAGAGGCTATTTTTATGCTGCTGTCCCCTCTGTTGAAAATTAATTGACCGTAAAGACTTGGGTTTATTTCTGGGCTCTCTGTTCAGTTCCATTGGTCTATGTGTCTGTTCTATTGACAGTACCAGGCTGTTTTGATTACAGTGGCCTTGTAATACAGTTTGGTATCAGGTATTGTGATCTCTCCTACTTTGCTCTTCTTTCTCAAAATTGCAGCAGCTCTTCGGGGTTGTTTATGGTTCCATAGAAATTTTTGAAGTGCTTGTTCTGTATCTGTGAAATATGCCATTGGTACTTTAGATAAGCACTCCTTTATTTTCTGTCCCCCAAATCCGCTTATCTCACCACTTTTATACCTATTTCCTTATTCTTCTCTTGTGTTACTCTAAGAAAGTTTTTCTTTTCCTTTCAAAGGCACATCTCTCTTGTGTTCTGCCAGCCCATCTGCTTTTTTTCTACCCAGGAATTCTGCATGCTCAGTTTTTCTTCTCTCCTGCATAATTAGTATCTTTCACTTTCTTGGATCATTCCCACCAGCTAATGAAATTACCCTGGTAATCATTCTCATTTTACAAAAACATAAATGCTACCTTTTTTCATTTTCTACTTTGTTTATTCTTCTTGCGTGATCATATTTGATTCCTTTAAACATGAGTCTTTTCTCTTTTCTTAATCACCTGTTTCCTGGATTTTATTTCTTCCTCTATCTCTTTAAACTACTTAAAGACCCTTTTGAATACCCCTATTTTAAAGCCTCTGTTAGATTGCTCTGCCTACGCAGGATCATTTAGCTGGTTATTCAAGGCCCTTTTGCCTGTCCAGGCCCTGTTGTATTACCCAATATCAAATCGGTCTTATGTCTGTGTCTTCACTCACGTTTTCAAGTTCTACACTGCATGAGAAGTACAAATTGGGATCCCACATCCATTTATATGCAAACTAGCTTCTCACCTCTCCTATCCCCACTCATGATTTGGGATAAGCAGTAAGATGTTCTACTCCTTTGTCAGGGAATGAAGATCCCCTGGTGCGTGCATTTAGATGGTACGTTCTCGGTAGAAGATTACACCTAAAAAAGCAAAGCAAAACAAGGCTACATTCTGATTCCCTGCAAATGGGCCCATAGTCACTGTAGAAATGAAGCAATTGCCAGGGATCGCACTCAGTTTCGTTGACCTACAGTGCATTTTGTGGGTCATCCTGTAATGTAAAGAAAACCACTTCTTTAAGGTCTTGGTTGTCAAAGTACTGTCCCTGGAGCAGCATAGGGAGGCCTCATTCCAGACCAACTGGATAAGAATCCGCTTTTAACAAGATCCCCTGGTAGTCCTTTGTACTTTGTAGCCTCGGAGGCTAAATTCCAAAAGACTCATGAAAAAGAAAAATTTTAAATTTCTTGCTCTGTTATAGGTAAAAATAGGCTCTCCAACAGTCCCAGCAAGGGATAACAATACATCTAAGATACACAAATTAAGATGGGGAGGATGAACTCTAGCATAGTTCTGACTCCAAGAATAAAATTACCTTTCACTATTGCCACATTCCACTTAATAATACTCTGTTCGCCATGTGTTTTTCCATTGTCTTTGAAGGTTCCTTACCTCCACGGGAGTGGCCCATGGGAGCAAATCCTTTTACCCTCAGTGGCTTCATGTCCTATTCTTATTCATTCTATCTTTAGAGATGATCATCTCTACTAAGGGATATATTTTTTGAAGGGGTAAAATACCATCAGTATATGACTAGTCATCTGGGCAAATAGCATGTCCTTCTAGAAAGGATGCACCTCTTGAGGCAGATTATAATTGATGTTACAAATGCCACACGAAGGAAAAATATAGTCGAGTCTTCTTATAAGAAAGAAACTTATTGACTGAGTTAGCGGTGGCCCTACCAATGTTTTTGTTCAAGAGAAAAAAAGAGGGACTAAATGTTTCAAAACCTTAAAAAGAAGGAAAAATGCTGTATGTAAATCTAAATCCATTTTAGGCACACATTATTAAAACATGAAAAATTTATGCCTTAAAATTTTTACCTCTAGGACCCCATTGACCTGTGATGCAATTTATGAATGATAATGAATGACTAACATTTATGAGGTTACACGAAGTACTTACTAAGGGTATCATGCTACATTCTCATCTGTGAGATAGGCACTAGTCTTTCTGTCATCACACAGAATAGAATGCAGAGTCCTGGAGACTCACGCATTGCCTTTCTGCTGGTAAGGAGTATGGGCAATATCTGAGCCCAGGTAGTGTGGTTTCCTAAGTCTGGACTGGAACCCCGGTACGATACTAGAAAGGCTTTTGTTTTTGTTTGTTTTGTTTTTAGGAGCTACACATTAAGGTAGTATTTTTCAGACTTGTCTATTGGCATGACCTCAGGAACGTATTCAAAATACCCCTTCCCAGATCCCTCCCTTGGGGAGGATACCAGTAACCTGAATGCCAGTAGTCTGTAAAATCGAGAAGCTTCTTGGTTAATTCTTAACAGGAATAATTAGAAAAAGTGCTTTAAGAGGTATTGAGAAATGCAAATGTATGGCCTAACTGTGTAGGTTAGAATGAACTAAAATCAGGTTCTGTATGTTTTTCAAATAGAAGGAGGGGAGGAAGCTCAGGAGACCTACTAAAAGGATCTATCTAAGATTATGGAAGGCAGGCAGGCATATATAATTTAATTATTACATAATTAAAATACAAGAGACAGTTTGATAACAGAGAGGACCCTGGTTGTCATTGTAACATCTTCTGTACCTTCTATTTAGGTGTCTTGCAGACATTCCCAGGGTTAAACTTTTATCTAAATGGTCGAGTAGAATGTTCTTTTTTCCTAGATATTCCTTAAGGTAAGTAATTATGTAAATGTCAGGGATTACGGATTTTAAAACACTCTGAACCTCATTAAAAAAGCAAATGATCCTATGTCAGTAAACTATAACATTCCTGTAATTCAAATATACTTCCGACACAGAAAAAGAATCAACGTTACTCTAAGAGAGGTTTTAGATATATGGCTAACCTTGATAGCTGAAGGCAAAAATTTTTTTGGAAGAGTCAATATTTGAAACAGAATGCCATCATTAAACAATCCAAAAATCCAAAGGATAGAATGTTTAACAGGACCATTTCTCTTGGGCTCTTGAGAGAGTTAATAACATGAATATAAATAAACAAACAAAAACCCACCAAGACTATTGTAGATTATAAGATACTAAACAAATATAACCAATTGCAGCATGCACACCTAGGCTGGATCCTGGTCTGATAAAATAAGAATAAAATTTGGAGAATTGGGGAAATTTAAATATGGACTAAATATTAAATGTTATTATACAAAAATTACTAATCCTTAGGCAATAGTGCTATTATGCTTTTTGTTCTTGTTTTTAGAAGATGTATGGTAAAATATTTAGTGATAAATTGTGATGATGTTTCAACTTTCAAATGGTACAGTTATATGTATATACACATACATACACACGCAGGTATATATAAGAAGGAGAGAAAATAAGGTAGAGTGTTCTGTCAATGATACTGGTTCCTACTGGAAGGAATAAGAATTCTTTAGAGATATGGATTCTAGGTCTGGGGTAGAAATGTACAAAATAATCCTCAATATTTTATTGTGCCATATCTGAAGAAAACTATCAAAGACTCCTAGGTTTCTGAAAAAAGACTCAGGAGATAACTTTGAAAGGCTTCATCTGGCCAAACGTGGGGCAATTTGAGCATTAATAAGGATAACGGATTCAATAGACTTAAACACATCAAATATGTTTAAATCCCAGAGTTCTTAGTATATATTAAGAAATAATTGGTTACCATTAGAGGGTGGATAATTTTGAAAGTTGATAAACAGAGGATAGAATGGAGCATTTATTTTTTTCTTTTGTATACAGTTAACTATTGGACAAGTAAATGGTAGGTGGAGGGACATTTCATTTTATAGGAGTATATCACCTAATAAATTAGACATAAATGATAAAATTAAACTATTAACATTTTGTAAATTCTAAGGACTTAATAGATCTAGGTATTATATATGAGGTATTTCTAACATCATAAAAAGAGAGACAGCTAGATATTACAAGTGCCTATTGGAGGAAATATCTTTCCAAAGATATTGTTAAATCTCATCAAGCCTGTAGGTCTAACTACAAATTTATGAGAAATGTAGAAATCAGGGGAGCACATTTAAAAATAAATTTAAAAATAAGCTTTATAGGATGCAATGAGAAAAATCCAGACCGTTGGAAAATCTATAGAACAAGTTCCTAATTTTGTCAACAAATCAAATATTATTAGTGAGATGAAGAAAGGAAGCTATACATTAAAGGAGATTTAGGAAATTTATTTTTTTGATTGCTACATGTGGGCCATATTTGGATCCTGATTCACACAGACACATGTAACATGACCAGTAATTGAGTATTAACTGGATATTTGAAAGTATTAAGGCATTATTTTAGTTATTATAATATTTTTGTGGTTATTTTTATTTTTGAGCTGTTTTTATCTTTTAGAGAGGCATATTAAAATAACTACAGATAAAGTGATGCAATGTTTGGGATACGCTCCTTGATAACTGGGAGAGACAATAGAAGTAGATGAAACGAGACTTACCGTGAATTGATAACATTTGAATCTTACTGATGGGCAACTTTTCTGTTTAAAAAATATAATTTTTATTGATATCCTTTCTATTTTTATATGGAACAATTAAGATTTACTTTGGAATGAGAAAGTAAAAATCTTCCCGGCCATCCACTTAGCCTAGGTAACAGGCACAGATAATGGTAGCTGCAAAGTGATGAGAGCCAATTTTTCTTCCAAGAATGTGCTGTAGCAATTGTTCTTTGTGTATGTGGGGTGGGGAGAGGGGGTCATGGGAAAAGTTCTTACTATCATTTCCATATTACAGATGAAGAAACTCAGACAGAGGGAGATAAAGTGAATTGCCCAAGATCATACACTATGGCAGGGGTGTCAAACTCATTTTCACTGGGGGGTAGCATCAGCCTTGACGTTGCCTTCAAAGGGTCGAATGTGATTTTAGGACTGTATAAATGTAATTACTCCTTAATTAGGGGCAAGGAGCTCAGCGCTGGCGCTGGGTTGATATAAGGTGCTGGGCCAGATAAAACAAGGTGGAGGGCCAGATTCGGCCCTTGTGTTTGCCACCTGTGCTCTCTGGCTTGAGGTCAAGATAAGGCTACATAATCCAGGCACTCTGGACTCAAAGCCCTTAGGCTTACCCACCATGACATATATCTGTGGGCTGAGATTTTCACTGAGGTGTTGTGACCTAGCATGATTGTCAAAGTTTTATTCAAATGGAACTTACAAGAAACTTCATGGCTTATTTGATGGGTGCAGATTCAGATTAGGTCTAGGCCAAGAGAAAAGGCCACACGGCAGTAACATCAATAGCTGATGCCTCTAGATTCCCACTATGTGTGAGATGAACCTCTTTTGTACACGGAAACATTTAGGAATGGTCACAGTTCTTCCATGTGGATAGAAGACAATGAATTTTAGAGACGGTAGAAATGGGTAATCATGTCATCGTTCCCTCCATCCAGATGCAAAGTAGGGAATGAAAATATTTTCTTTAGTGGTTGAGAAATGCTCTGTTTTTAAGAATTGAAAACTGAGAAAATATTTTTCCACGGCATTGGCTGTGTTAAAATTGTTTGATAACTTCAAGGTAGATAACTGACTCATAAGAATGAATATAAAAAGAACCTCAGCATATTAAAAATTTTCCCTATGCTAATGTGTCGAGATATTAGAAACAAATTGATTACATCTGTAAAATAGAAAATAAAGAAAACTGATACCCTCCAGGATGCAACAGAAAGAATTTAATAAGCTGCCTTGAATCACTCAACCTACAACGCAGCTAAAATGTTAATTAAGCAACTTTTTTTTTTTAATCCTCACCTCTGCTCTGCTGGCTTTAGTAAAAGCCTGTCTGCCAGCATAACTCTCTACAGGTACCTTCAATTCTGTTTGAAGTTGGTGATCTGGGCTTGGCTCATCACATTCACAGTAGATTTACCTGAAAGATCAATAAAAGCATGTTCAAAGCTAGAGTGGCTTCATAGAGCTCAGGATTTTTATTAATTCATATAAACTTCCTAAAACTTTCACTGTAAAGAAAAAAGAAGGAAACTTGAGAATATTCACATTGTGAGAAATTGAATTGTTATCATGGAGTTTCAGAATCGGTTTGGAGCCCGTGAATCCCCTCACATGTCAGAATCCATGGAAGCAACAAATGCTGAGTCTTTCTTAAATCTTCTAGGAGGTCTTAGAACTGTCAATCACATCAAAATGTGATGAGTGCCAGCCTCTTTGTCCGGAATGTTGTGCAGAGTTCGTAGCATGGATTTTGCCCTTTGTGAACAGACGCCACTGACCACAGTAAACTGTGTGTATCTAAGTGTTAGCTACATAATTTACTAGTTCTATGAGAGAACTGAAGAGAGTAAAGCACAGAAGTTGTATCTGATAAAGAAGGCATGTGGATTTCTTGTGGAAAATGAGAAGAGGCTAGGTCCTTGGACCTGGCAAAGGAAGGTGAGGTAACATTTCAGGAGACGTCTAGTAATGGTATAAAACAAAGCATGCATTTTGGAGCCAAGTACAACTCTGGCTGGTGTGGCTCTTCATCTGGAGGCTAAATTTTTGTATGCGTTAGTCAAGATGAGAAACAAAAAACAACTATGTGATTTAAAGCAAGTAAGCTGTCTTCTCATTTATAGAATTAAGGATTTTGAAGGACTATTTTGAAATAATCCCTCCTGAATGATGGTTACATATTTCAAAAGGCGGGGTGATAGAGGGGAGAGATTTGTCACATGTTCTGGAGTTTGGAGAAAGAGTGGCACATTTACAGGTTAGTGTCCAATGAAACAGTTCCTAGCAAGTTAAGAAAATCAGGGAGGTCCAGCCACAGGGCATGAGTCGGATAATTAATATGTAACTTGAATAGCTTTTATCATTTATTGAAAAAGTGGTCTTATGTAAGGACACGTTATCTTCTCTTTGTTGAAAGAGGTAATACTCCTGCTTTTTCAAATGTAGATTTCTTTGTAAAGACTGTATGGTTTGACTAAGAGTGTAAAATTAGGACCTGGCAACTAATCAACTAGCAAAGAAGCTTTGATCTTTAAAATGCCGGAATTATCTTTAATCAGAGGAGATTTAAATTGGCTAAATACTGGGATTAAGGCAAAATTATCATCATTTTGTGCACTAAAATGTTCATTCTTTTTCTACTAATGAAAATAATTCTCTAAGAACTCACTTGTCTTATGTTGTTAAATGATCTATTGCTTTGTAATTGGATTGCTTTTAGAAGTTATTTTATCCTATCAGCAAAGCTTTACTATCAGTATCTACATTTGTGAAATATAAATGCTGACCTAAGATTTTTTTATACTCACCTAGGTTTTAACTCTTCTCTCCTGTTGAGTACTGCCTGTTTTTTATGTGAGGAAGTTTTTATCAGCTGTTTTTTACTATAGAGAAATATCTTGGTATCTCAGCAGGGATTTTACCTTTTATTCTTGGAAGCCCTGAAAGGGACTCTGTGAAAGGTTGATTTGAAATGTATTTTTAAATATATTTTTTAAAAATGTAACAAAATAGTATGTCTACTCAACATTATAACATAACACATTTTACTACCAATATGTTAACATGAGTCACCAAGTTAACTAATTTTGTGCTGATTGTAGCAATTAGAGTCTCTGGATATCTAATAAAGGTATCATCCTGAAAAGGTATCAGTAATAATTTATGCATCAAATGTTCAATGATTGGGTTTCATTTAGGTTTTAGAGGAGCTGGACATGTGTGTTAGTGCCCCTAGCTTCAGGGTAGTGTTGGTTTGAAAACTGGCAGCTGTACCCAGAGGACCAGGAGGGACCCAAGAAAGAGTCAGATCACTCCAGAATGGTAGGTGGCAGGAAGCTGATCTTTGGTGGCTGCAAGAGCAATAGATCTCTACCCCCTTTCCCCCAAATCATAAATGCTTATAGTCAGGTGTACTGCCCAGATGGTCTCAATAACATATTATGATCTCAACGCTGTGTCCTTGGGGTAGCTTTTCAGACAGGGAAGGTGAGTGGAATTCACATTCCAAGACATGGGAGTGGTGAGGAGCCCCAGATTGCTAGGTTCCAGTTCTCAAGTCAACTGGTGATCATGTCCTCTTGATGTCCTCCCTCAAGGTAGGAAACTTTTATTGTCTGTTTATGGATTTAATTTACTCTGTTAATCTAATGCTGCTATTCATCTCTCAGGTGACAAAAATTCACTAATCTATTATTGAATGATTCATTCATTCATTTATTCATTAGACATTTATTGAGCAAATTTTTGGGCCAGATTCCAGAGTTGTAGTAGTCTACAAAATAGAGTCCCTACTCTAATAGAACTTACAGATAGTGAGAAAGACTTAAATAAGTAAGCATTCAAATAAGCAAATAATTCCATGTTGAGGAATGCTTGCTATAAAAGGAAATATATTAGATAGGAGAGTATAATGGGCAACTTAATTTAGGACGGAAGGTCAGGGAAGGTCCTATTTATCAGGGGGAGTTGAGACTGACACATGCATGTTGATGAAGACTTAGAAAGCTAAAGAGCAGCCTTTACACAGAGGCTTTGAGAAACAGCTCTGGGACCACTGGAGATGTAAAGGGGCCAGCACGGCTGAGCAAATTAGGTGAGGACAAGAGTGGAACAAGACAAGGTAAAGATGTAGGTACGGCTTGTTCACAAAACATCTCAAAGGCAATGGCAAGGAGCTTGATTTCATCCTAGATCAGTGCGATTTCATTTAGGAGTTCGAGTAGGAGGGTGCTATTGTACTTAAAAGATGACTGTAGTAGTTATGGAGAATAGATTAGAGGTGGACAAGACCAGCAGTGGGCAGACCTGTTATGAGGCTAGTATGAGTCTAGACTGATGGTGGCGTAGACCAGGATGGCGATAGTGGAATGGAGGAGAACTCAGAGGAGTTAAGATTACTTTGAGTATGAAACTGACTAACTGGCTAATGGGCATGAGTGTGTGAAGGAGAGGAAGATGTCAAGTATGATTGCTGGGTTACTGGTGTGAGCACCTGGGTGGTCAGTGGTCAGAGATACATAACACTGGAAAAGGACGTTTTATGTAGAAAGATAAAAGAATCCAATTTTGAACATATTAAACCTGGATGCTTAAAAAAACATCTAAGTAGAAATTTCAAATAAAGAAATCAGTATCGATCTCAGAAGGAAGTTCCGAGACGTGCATATGAACTTGGAGTTATTAGTGGAAGAGGGGTATGTGAAGATGGGGGAGGGGCCAGAATCATCTGTTGGATGCAGTATTTGCAGTTTAAAAAGTTGTATTTACATCTCTAGATACTCTACATCTATATATCTCCATCAAGTTGTTCATGTCAGTAGGGTCTGCTAAACTGTTATTAAGGGAAAATTATTACAATAATTATTGCTGTTAAAGTCCCTTGTCCAAGCATAGCCAAAGTGTGTACCTGCGAGCCTGCTGGAATCAGGGAGGATGGATCTCTCTTGCTGGTTTGCCTGTACTCCCCGAGGCTCTCATGTGTGTACTAATATAAAAATACACACGTCGAGAAACTTCCTAGAACTCCAAGGCCCAGGAAGGTATTCGTTTCAAGAGTGATTATTTATAAACTAAGTGGTTGTAGAGATTAGTTTATTGGGTTATGTTTTCCTCCTGATTTTTCTCAGAGATTCAAGGTGGTTTATCCTGACAAGTATGAGGACGGGATTGGACCTTAGACCTTCCTCTCACGCACAGCATGGTGCTAGCCTTCAGCACTAACGCTTGGCACTGCTTGTCTTTAGAGAGTATCAAACAACACTTTCATTTTTTAATTCTTCTCCCAAATAGTTAAAAAAAATGCAGGTGTGGTCACTTGAAATATATAATCAACTCTTTTAGGGCAAGGACCCTGTATTACACGTATTTGTACCTGATCATTGGTTTAGCAAAGCACCTCACAAAATATTTGGGAAGAATGTTGGTTTTTAAAATTCGATTAGTCATTTTGCTCTGGAACTCCATGTACCTTCTGGGGGTTGAAGAGATATTAATATTTAAATTCTCAATTTAAAGTTCACACATATTGAGAGTTATTTCTTTCTTGTCTTCTTTTTTTTTAAAAAAAGATTTTATTTATTTATTTTTAGACAGAAGGGAAGAGAGGGAGAAAAAGAAGGAGAAACACTAATGTGTGGTTTCCTCTTGTGTGCCCCATACTGGGGACGTGGCCCACAACCCAGGCACGTGTCCTGACTGAGAATTGACCCGGTGACCCTTTGGTTCACAGGCTAGCCCTCTATCCACTGAGCCAAACAAGCCAGGACAAACTTTCTTGTCTTCTTAATCTTGGATCTGCTTCAGGACTCTGATTGTCTTTGAGCTTCCCTGCCCCTCTCAAGGCTATTACCTCTTGAAGCACCATGGAGCTTCAAGGTTCTGCAGAGCTCACCCACCTAAACAACTACCTCATTTATTTGTGACTTTCCACCCACTGCCATGTTGACTATAGCATCATGCCCAGTGCCTGCCTTCCCAAAGATGTTTACTGTCTTTACTACGCATGTCCAAGGAAGTAAGGCACTCTCATTCCTGGTTTCAGGTTTCCCCCAGATCCACTTAGATGTTTTCACATCCCTAAGATGCACTCCCCCTGTGGATGCTCATAAATGATCTCTCCTCTTGGCTTCCTTCTGTCTCCTTTCCATATCTCCACTAGAACCCTAATGGCTGTTATGATCCTCTCCCTCTGCTCCTCAATATCTGTCCATCCAGTCCTATGATAGTTTCATGTTTAGTTTTTTAAGAAACTGCAAAACTGGTCTCCAGAAACTGCCAAAATTGGAGTGTAAAATGGGAATGTACCATTTTACCCTCCCACCAGCAAAGTATTCTACACCAATCTGACTCTGATGGTGGCAACTCTGGAAAGAAATTTTATAAAAATGGAGATCTGCTCCAAGATTGCTCATTAACTAATTATGAGTAATTTCTTCGATGATGCCAATTTTTCCAACGCCAGTTCACAAATGAAAGTTGATTTTTTTTTTTTTCTGTCTGAGGCTTATAACCCGATCTCTTTGATATCTTAAGGATCCTGATTTTGCATGAGAAACATTTGTTGGGGAGAGATGAAGAGATATCATAATAAAAATCTTATAATCATATTTTTCTGTCTCTTCCTCATTACTATAATATGATGGCTAAGAATGTTCTACTATTTTTCTCCTTTTCTTTCATTTATATTTTTATTTTATGCAGACTGCATTTATGCTCCTTTGAGAAAAAGTATTATTTGAGCCACATGCCTGAGCTAACATTATATTTAGAAGTATTTTATTAGGCTGCATTTAAATTTTATTCCATTTGTCTTCATTAAACAACTGTTTGCAACCTCAGGCATTTTTGAGCCAACTTTTTGACTCTATATTGGTTCCCAGGCTGTAAAAGTTAAAGCTTACTTGAATTTTTTGCCTATGACTTGCTTAAAAATACACGCAGAAAATCAACTTGAGAAATTCTAAATGCTTGGTATGTACACCTGCTTTGGTAACATAATGTTTTGGTTCATACCCAAAGGATAATACCCATAAATGATAACACTAATCTTTTAGTAGTTATTTTCTTTACATAAAGAAATATGTATGTGTACATACAAATGTGTGTTATATACATACACACACATGTATTCTAAATAAATATATATAATAAATCTCCCAAAGGCATATGTGTTATGCACATATATGAATATATGTTTATGTATATATTTATGTATATATGGTATATAAATTTACAATGGATGTATTCTGTCTAGAATGACATAAAGCCAAAGGATGTCTGTGATATTCAAACTCCATCTTTAAACCCCCCTTCCCCCACCCTTCTTCAAATCCTTCTTTTCAGTCCTCTTCCTCTTCTGCACTATTTCATTCAAGAAAGTAGAAGGACCAGGAACAGGAATAAAGAACTGGAGAGGTGTGAGCTATTCTCACAGCCCTTTCTGTGCTTTGCACCATGCCGGAGGTGTGGTTCTCCATTGCTCCTTCCCACACTTCTCTGAGAGGCACTGAGAAGTAAATGCAGACACTAGGTTCCTGCCAGCTCAAAATGTATTAGTACAAGTTCGGATCATATAGAGGTTATTTAATCTCTTCTAATTTTTTGTTAGGGGATTTAGCAATCTATTTAAATTAAGGGATTGGTCTTGTTCTTCAGGATCATTTTCTAGGTTTCAATCTGTAATTTAGGTTGTTTTCTCTTTTTTATTTTTTTTATCACCACTGTAGTATCATAACTGCTCTATTTCTTTCATCACATTTGTTCCTCTCCCCATTCTTTTTTTCCCCTCTGACAGTATTGTGGTAGAGATCAAGATCAAACTATATAAGTAGTTGAAAAATATTTTTCATTAACAACAACAAAAAATGTTTCCTTTTTTTTTGTCTAAGCTGTTCAGAATTCTTACTTTGTTTTTGTTGGGAACCGCCCTGCCTGGTTTCAGAAGCTGTAACCCCCATGGCTAAGGCTGAGTCAGAGACCTTGGGACCATAAGCCATTAAGGAGACAAAGCTTATCTCCCTGGCAGGGGCACCACCTCTGCCCACTTTACTTTACCCTGGTTGGCCCTGAGCCTGACCAGTTAGCCAATGACAGGTAAGATTCCTCAAGGGAGGGACAACCTAAAACAGGCATGGTCACAAAGAGGCCCACAGGGAAGAACTTGGGGGCCTATAGAGAAAGGGGGTGATGGACCCTTGCCCCTTGGCTTTGACATAGCATGAGTCCTCATTCTGTCTGCAAGAAGTCTCCTAATCTCTTGGCTGCCTAACTTCCCCTGCTTGACTTAAGCCTGAAACAATGACAGAGGGCGGTGCAGCCCTGTGCTGGAAAGGGCTGATTCCCTGGGGCAATCAGGCCTAAGAAAGAATGCATAAAATCCTGTGAAACCTGCTTTGCTAATACCCTCAATTTAAATGATAAGGGTCCAAGCCTGAAATGAGTTTGTTTCCCAAAGTCTTATAGCCCTTAGCTAACTGGCCCTGACTCAGAATAAGCCCTCAGAGTTCTTTGTTTGTTATCTATTGTTTGATCCTTACTGCCTGACAATGACTGATGAGCTTTACCTGTATTCCTGTGCAAATTGAGCCCAATAAAAGCACATTGAGGAAAAGGCTCTTGGTTCTTCTCCTTTGAGAGATCGGCCACCTTTCCTCCCCAAGCAGATCATGTCTTGGTAGATTTATTTTCATCCGTGGTGGAAGGGGTGGGGGGGCCCTGCGGGCAGATCCCCCCCACATGTTTTCTTCATTACTGCCATATTCATGATGTGTTAATTTGAACATTTTCTTATTACTTGTCTTTATTGGAAAGGCTATTTTCAGTTGGGATAGACAGTAATTTCACTAATGATATCCACAAATATTAAAACCCCCACCTCCAACAAAATCAATATTTTGCTAACCAGAGCATGGCTGTGAGCATGAACTTTATACCTATTGTTACCTGACATCAATTTCATATATTTTTTGGTTGCTACTTAATTTTTTATTTGGAAAAATCCTACTAATCAAGAAAATTTTCATAGTGTAATAAAAAAATCTCAGCCATGTGCTCAAGAAAAGAAAATAATAGAAAGTAGTGTTGTTGAACACCTACTGCGTGTCAGACACTTGCTAGGAGTAACACAAATGTGATAATTAAGCTTAGGTTGATACTGAATGTGAAAGCTGAATAAATGCTTAATTGTTCAGTAGTTAAAATATAGCCCAGCCTGGGGGAGAATAGTTCCTTAATCAAGTTTAAGGGTTTCTATTGGTGCAATACCTAATATTTAAACTCCATCATAGAAAGTAATATGATAAAGGTAATGTAGAGGTAATGTGATAATGTTGTGAAGTTCATAGATAAACAAGCTAATTTAATGGAAGAAATACTCTTCCTGCTTTTTTTTCCACTATAATATTATGACCCTGAGATCATCTTGAACAAATTTGAAGTTTGTATTGCTCATCTGTAAAATTGGGAAGCAGTACTGTATATAGTGATGCTCTGTACTAATTGTTTTATTGTCTTTGTTATAAAGATGGCCAAAGTAATTGTTGGGATATTCTTAAACATTTACCATTATTGCCACCAAATAATTTGGTTTATGCTTTTCTCTCTTTCTTTCTTTCTCTCTTTCTTTCTTTCTTTCTTTCTTTCTTTCTTTCTTTCTTTCTTCCTTTCTTCCTTTCTTCCTTTCTTCCTTTATTCCTTTATTCCTTTATTCCTTTATTCCTTTATTCCTTTATTCCTTTATTCCTTTCTCTCTCTCTCTCTCTCTCTCTTTCTTTCTTTCTTTCTTTCTTTTCTTCCTTTCTCCCTTTCTCCCTTCCTCTCTCTCTCTCTCTCTCTCTCTTTCTTTCTTTCTTTTCTTCTTTCTTCATTTAAGTGTAGTTGGTATACAATACTAGTTATTAGTTTCAGGTATACAATACAGTGATTCAACATCTTCCAACCTTATAATGCGATCACCCCACTAATTCTAGGAATCATCCCTCACTGTGAAAAGTTATCACAATACTATTGACTATATTCTTCTTCGCCCTTCTCACCCATTCCCCCAGCCTGCTCTGCTCTGCCAGTGAGCGATACCTTTGGTCTTTGTTTCTACATGTCTGTTTTTGTTGACTCTCAGACACTTCACTGGAAATGTCCTCATATGATGTGTATATTGAACAAAAGCCATGACTGAATAAAGAAAATTGGCAACATGAAAGAACATCTACTTTTCTGTGTGGGGGAACACACCTTAATTATGTTCTAGGAAAAGGAGCAACGTGCATTACTTGAACTGGGTTCAAGTCCTGGCTCTGGAACATGTAAATGTCATTTAACTCTCAATTTCCTTACCTCAAAGACATGGTGCTAATACCTGTGCTGCCATATTTATGGTGACATGACTAAAATTAAATTAAGTCACCTTTAGTAGCTTTTCTTTCAACTAACACTGGGTAAGATCACCTTGATGTATGAGCCTATGGGTTGTTCTGCCTTAGGAAACAATGCTTTTGATTGCTTGTAGTGTTTGTTTTGAGGTCGGTATTTATCAGTTGCAAGTTTCTGAAAATTTACTGTATCTTGTAGAATACCCTACTTGCCTTATTACTTCCAACTCTAGACCCAATTCTAGAAAAAAGAACCCAAGTTCTTTTTTCTTCAAATCAGCAAAATATGCATTAAAATGTAAGGAGATTTAATGTTTATTCCAGAATTATATTTTGAGGTATAGTACTAGATAAATAAGACTGACTTGTTTGGCACAAACAAATTTTGTGATTTTGTTTTCTTATTCACAAATGCTAATGAAACTTTTAAAAAAATGTCAGTTTTTTAAGATAAAAATGGATAATTTAAAGCTATCCATTTCAATCCTTGTTTTTGAACACTTTAGTATTTGTTAAACTGAAGTGTCTGTCAGTGAATAACATTCACTCATTGCTCTTTCTTTTTAATGTTTTGAAAAATTTTAACTCTGGTGGAAAAATACTGATTAACTATTCCAAAACTATTTTGATCATATTTCAAGACCCAAGTGGTACATGAGTAAGTTCTTTAAGTTTTATATTTTAAAAATAATTGGATCTTCCTAATCCTAGGTGTTCATATCCCATGTGTTAGTTGGCACAGAACTAAGTAAATAACCCTTTTTTGTATTCACATTTCAATTTCCCTTGAACGGTTTTGCAATCTATGTTTTCATACAGAGAATATGCCTGCATTATAAATAGATGTCACTTGCACTGTCATTTCAAAGATCTATGATAGGAATCTGAAAGTCTAGAGACAGTGTTTAAAGTGGCAAATTTAGAGTTTTGAAACATTTTTAATTGTATTCCTTAAGATGGAAATGTTTAAAGCCCCCAAATTGATAATCACAACTTGTGGAATGCTGCTTATTAATATGAATTACATATATGCATCAATTTTATGTAAAGTTTATGAGAAAATTTTCAAGCAATATTATACACACAGCATAAAAATAGATTAACACACTCATCTGTGTCTGTGCATATATAATACATACATACTATTTCATAAACATATTCTTTCAGTATAGATAGAGTTCTCCCAAATACATGTCCTTCTTCTAATAAAAGTTAAAGACATTGTATGAAATTCAAAAGATACATGAGGTAAATGAAATAAGCCTCCGGGATGTTTATTTATAATCCATGTGACAATTAATTCTGACCACAGTGAATTTTTTCTCTGAATTATATTTTTTAATGTATTATATCATTTTATGAATTATATTTAAAATATTATATTGCTCTTGTTTCTTGCTGAAGTACACTTTACAGGGGAAAATATTTTAAACTGAATACTTCCCACCTGGCCCTGCCAAGGTGAATGTTTTCTTCTCAGCCTTGCCTTGCAGTTGCAGCTGATGTGAGAGTGTGTCATGGTTGTTTTGACAGTCGGTCATCCTAACCCAGGGATTCCATCCCTGTGGTTTGTCAATTATCATGCTAACGCTACAGCGAGAGCAACATTCAAGGCACTGAACTGTCAACCAATAACCAAAGAATAATGTCAGGAGCCAGAGAGGCAGGACTGAGATGGCAGATACTTTTGACAACAGAAGTCAGTGCATTATTCAGCATTTATTTTATTTGTGGGGGCTTGTAACAAATTAATTACTGGGAGTCACATGATGACATGTCATCCATTGCTTTGGACATTCTTTTGTATCTAAATTTAAAAAGCAAGGATTTGACTGCTTGTGTAAGTTTTGCTAACAGGGTTCTGGAACATAACTCTATGCTGAAAATGGCTAGATCATCCAAATTTAATTTGATTGTTCGTGATTTTTTTTCACCTGCCTCATGTTTATTGTAATATCTTTAGGGAAAAAAATGCACCTGGAAATATGTGTGTCCTCATGAAATTATTTGGAAAGTTACTAGGTACCCATTGACTAGGAAACGACTATACACAAGGGAGGTGAAATTGTGCCTTGTGTATGACAAAACATGCATTCAAAACCAAGATTTTCAGAGGGAAATTTGTTTTGAACCACTCATGATCGTTAATAGTTTAAGGAAAGAAATAACGGGGAATTTTAAGTGAATATGGGATCTGTCTTAAAATGAGAAAAGGATAATGAAGCTTTAAATCTCTAACTGCTTGCAAACGGGGCCCAATAGAACTCTCGAGTGACATCAGCTAAAATCTACTTGGGCTTTTATTCCGCTCTACTTCGTCGTCTCTCTGTGCTTTATGTATCAAGTCAAATGTCTGCTATATACATAAACTAAATGGCAGCCCATAATTAACAAATACAATAGCCTGGGATTTTCAAATAAGCACTTCCTGGCTGTGTTGAAACAAGGCTTTTTACTTGCCTATGTTTGCTCAGGAAAATGTTGAATGAGCCAGTTTCTGCTTTGTAAAGTGTAAAATGTTTGAAATTTAAAAGTATTTTGTGAAATTCTAATAAATAGTCAAACTGCCTCTTGGCACTTAATAGAGCACATAATTTTCCTGGTTTGAAAAATTATAAAGTTACTTATACAATAATGCCTATTTATTTTGGACAGTGCATAAAAATATAAAGAAAAAACATACAAAACATAACACACATCCATAAATAATTACTTTTAGAATATATATATCAGAAAACAATATATCACATTTTATGTAGATAGTTTTTTGTACCAGCCTTTTTTACTTAATCAACATAATTCCATATCATAGCAAATTCTTTGCAAATATAATTTTATATTTTAATATATGAATATACCATCATGCAGTTAAGTAATCCTCTAATGTTAGATTTCATATTAGTTAAATTTGAAAAGACATAAATGATTGTGAGGAATAACTCTTATTTCTGATTTATTTTAGACTTATTCCTGATTTCCATTTTAGGATTGATTTGCTCCAGGTAAAATTACTAAGTCAAAAGCTATCAATAATTTTTATCATCTGCATCATCTGGGAAGACTTCAAATCTTATTTAAAGTTAATGATTTGTATTTGAAGTATTTGAAATATTCTTAGCTCCTTAATATATTGCTAATTGCTCTTTTTTAAAAGGCTCTTACAGGTATAGCAGATATATAATTATTAGTCATTAGGGTTTCTAAAAATAAAAACACGTCATGGCTAGAGACTCGTGTTAGAGTGAAGAAATACTTATGTTTCGGTCTAGGCATTGTTGTCTCGTTCCAGTGGCTGAACCAAAAACTACTACGGTGTACGGCAGATTCCATTTTTGTGGGTTTAGATTCCACTTTCTCCTTCTGTAAGTGACACTAATATTGTTGCCCACCTCTGTGGGTTGTGGAGAGGATTAAATTGGGTCGTGTACCCGATCTGTGTTATGCAGTGCCCGACACAGAAAGAGCCCCCCGTGAATGTGAGCTGCTGCTATTGCTTGAATATAGCCATTAGCAAATAAATCTGTATTAGTATTTTACAAGCATCACATTATTGTGAGGAAGTCAGCAATAGCAAATATTTTCATTGTGTACACAATACCAGTTAAACAAGCTTTCAGATGTGACAATAGAAACTTCTTTTAAAAAGTAGAATGCAACACAGTAGTAATTATTCTTGCCTGCTGGGAAAAACAGAGAGGTAAGATACCAGTAAGTGTCACTGTTTGGGTTACGTGTTATGTGTGTTATTAGTTATACATGTAAGAATCCTCCGTTGGTATTATGTATGTAGCCCAGAGCTTCTCAAACTTTAATGTGCATATGAATCATCTGGGGATCTTATTAAAAGGCAGGTTCTGATTTCGTCGCAAGTCTGGGGTGGGCCCTGAGATTCTGTATTTCTAACAGATCCCAGATGGTGCTGATGGTCCAATGGCTGTATTGAGCAGCAACTATTTAGAATTAAAAAAAAAATGAGGCTTTTGGAGTTTAATACTGAGTTCTTAAATTTTTAAAAATATTTTTCTTCTCTAGCATTTTGCTTTGGGCATTTAGTATATTTGCATGTTAATGTATTTGAATTTCAGTGTTTTGCAGGAGTGGGAAGTCAACAAATTTATATAAAACTAATATCCTCAAAACAGTTCACAGGTGGGAGGAGAATAGGATAAAAATTAAAAGCAAAAACCTCTTCAGCCCTGATCTTTGGCTGTCTCTGCAAACATGACTTGACTGTTTGGAGCCAGGCTGTGGGTATTGTCATGGTGGCTGCTTCTCACTGCCACCGTCACCACAGGATGGTGTGTGCTGGTCCCTTCAGCCGACCTCCACCAAGGCAAAGAAGCAGGAATTGCATCCCGTCAATATTGTTTAATGGTGACTGTGATAAGGACACACCCCTCACACCAGAACCTGGGCTGTGGCTGCTTTTTGTTGATCATCCTCACCTGATTATCATCGACGGGGTGTGCAGCCAAGGGGAACATAAAAGCACTGGACAAGTTTTCCAAACCTTCATAGAGCATCCATTTTACTTAGAGACTTGGGAAATTCTGTTAATACAAACTTGGTTCTTTATAGCATAACATTTGTGTGCATTTAAAAAGCAATACGAGAGCTGATGATAGGCCACCTCTGGCTATGTTCCTAGGCACCAGGGATGTTGTTTCACATTATGTTGCCATTAGGCTAAATTTGAGGGGAAAACATGAAAACTATCGGAAGTGAGAAGAACAAGAGAGGAAACCCAGGGAGGCCTTATGATAAAAAAAAAAAAATTGAAGTAAGTCAAAATACTTAGTTTCTAATCTTTGCCCTGCCACTCCCCTCCTTTATAACTCTTCATCTCTCCGGGCCTCCTCACTTTTCTCATTTGCATAACAAACCATTTAAACTAATTTTGAGGTCCCTCCAAGCTCCGGCATTCTTCGATTTTATGACTGAATTTATTCTGTATTGAGAATTTTACCCTAATGCATAGGTGACCTTTTGACTCTTTTGTATGGCAGAGACTCCCCATACTTCTGGCTTCTAGGATAGCCCCCATCTGTGGCCAGAACTGTCAATCATTTTGTGATTATTTCCACTGTTTTGCAGAGTCAAAGTCCTACCCTAGCAATGGAGTTTCATTTGAAATACAATTGAGTGCACATGGTGTTGAAAAATATGTTACCCCACATGCAATGGGGTAAGTCTGTAACCAAGAGTTACCCCCTAAATTTAGGGTATCAGTGAGGCACTGTAAACCACCCGTACAGCTACTTGACAATTTGTCACTCAACTTCAGCAAAACTATAGAGGAACTGCACAATGAATTAATGAATAGCAACAAATCCCCATGACAACATGTTAGTTCATTAAAATTTTATCAGCATTCTTCCTAAGGAAAGTGTGCCTTCTGTTCTATGTTGAGTTTCTTCAACATTGTTTCACAGCCAATTCACAGCATTCTGGTGCTTCAAAATTAGTTCCTGTGGAGAATGTGATACACATAGACTCTGCATTGTGTCACCCATGGGTCTCCTGGGTGTCACAATGAAACATTGCCTGCATGTTTGTGTATCTTACGGCTTAAGCATTCACAGACATTTCCCTACTGCCTTTTTTTGAGAGTAGGTTAATTAGCTGAAAATCCATCCCTGTGTTAATTTTTAGCAAATGTATTGCTTTTTATAAATATCTTTTTGATATTCAACAAAAAAAGCATCGATGGGGGAGAATGGCAAAATATTTTTGCTTGCTGCCACAGTAGCATTTTCCCTCTGGCTTTGGAAAACAAATAGTAATGCACAAGTCTTGACATTTTCCTTGAATTTTTTTTTCTCTCCTTGAATATATTTTTTATGTGTAACGCAAACGCAAGTGGTCTGGGTGTGCCTACATCCTCCAGCATAACAGGGAAGCCTTTCCTTTTATAAATTAAAAAAATGAAGCCTTATAACCTTATCCTACAAACAATAGGAAAATCAGGGCAATTCCCAATATTTTGGGGGGCAGTAGGGGTTGAGGGGATTACATAATTTTATCCAGTTTCTGCCATGAGTCCTGCTTTTACTGAATTCTGATCTCAATCATGTCTCTCCTTTTGTAAAAGTACCCAAGCGGAGGTATATATATCAAAGTCAGCCCTTTTTACAACTTATTGGCTTGGAATAACACAAATTGGGGACTGGAGCAAACTCTTATTTAGCCCCACAAATTGAGAATGATGCTCATGTGAGGAAGATCATAGACTCAGACCATTAATCTGTACATACGCATGTATGCATCATGAGATTTTTTTTTTTCTATTTTGGAACAGAAGTTGAGGGAATGATTTTCAACCTGCCATTAAATGTGTTTACAATGGACACTAATCATAACTTTGTTAATTAGTGCAACATTTATACATTGAAATTGAGCAAAATGTAGCAAATAAAACTGCATATATCCCTCGACCTGAAAATATTGTTTCTAAGAGATGCTAAAATAATCAGACATTTATACTAAAATTTATGCATAAGAATATACACGACGATATTATTTATTACAACAACAAATAATGAAGCTAATGTAAATAGCTGATAAAAAGAGGTAAATGAATATAATTTATTATATACATACATTCAATAGTAGTCAGTCACTAAAAACAACCTGGTCAATCTTGATTTATTAGACATGCTGGATTATTGACAATATATTGGTAAGTTATAGGAAAGTATAATATGATTGGTTGTGTACCAGAGTGTCAGTGTATATGTGAATATTTGCATATGATAGAGTCTTTAAGAAAAGGCCATAGAGAATTAATAGTATTTATCACTAGATTGTGAGATATAAAATGAGTTGATAGTTTTTCTTTTTGCTTCTTTGGATTTTCTGACTTTTCTGTGATGGCCATGGAATGAATGTTTAGAAATTTCTTTAAAAAATGTTTTTAATCAGTGGAAAATGGGGATAGAAAAACCTTTCCCTGAGATGGTGGGCACACGATGCTGTGTGCAGAAGACATTTTATTGTGTTGTACACTTGAAATATGTTTTGTTTTTCTAACCAATGTCACCCCAATAAATTCAATCAAAATGTTTTTAATCATAAACTTTAAACAAAACAATGCAAGAATCACAGTTACAAGATAGTTAAATGCATAAAAATTAAATTATTTACATTGCTTATTGCAGGATTTATCCACAGTTTCACCATAGACATTTTGGGCTGAGTAATTCTTTGTTGTGGGGTATGTCCTATGTGTTGTGAGATATTTAAAAGCATCCCTGGCCTCTACACGCCTGATGCAGGTAACACCCCCAAGTTGGAACAACCAAATCTGTCTCTAGACAAAACAAATCCTGGTTGAGAAGCACTGGTTTATAGATATCACTTGGTTCATTGATACCATTCTTAATTTATATATAGAATATTTATCTTCTCTCATATGTTTATCCTTCTTGTAAAATTTCATTTTTTCATGTCTCCCTCTTGAAGGAGATGCTATAGTTTCCTTTTTTTCAGAGAAAGTCCCAACTCAGAGATTGAACTGTAGTAACTGAGAAACTGTGACTGGTTTAGATCACTGACTCTGGAAGGACTGTCTGCCAATGAGCTCACCATGGCCAATTGCTCAAATCACAGCTAGCAAGGAAGGACAGAGCCCCCATACCTGCAGATTCTAGACCTTAAGTTTACCTTAATAAGAATAAAGAAAAAGAGAATGTTAGGCCAGATCATTTTATAATTCATACATTTTCAAAATATTTTCTCTAAATATAGATATATTCTTATTTTCAGCAATAAGGCTGACTCTAGTAAATGCGTAATTCTTAGGATCAGAAGACATAACTTTCAGTTTTGAGCCGCTTACCTGTGAACATGACCCCTGGCAACTCTTTTAACCTCTTTGTCATTTGAAAAGAAGGATGATTTAACAGCCCTACTTAATTGCATGATTATAATAAATAATGAGTGCATTTATGGCTTGAAAGTGCTGTGTAAACTGCCAAGGACTCCATACCCATTGGAAATTCATTTCTCATGGATGTTATTGGTGGCTTAGGTTGCTATGGCAACGTTCTGGTTTGCAATGTTCCTAAAACAATACCTAATATATACATGGCATCTATTTACACCTAGAAAGAAAATAGGGAGAATTAAGGATTTTAACTTGAATTGTTTTTGTTTAAACTTGTGTTTTCTGAATGTCTCTATACCCTTCATCAATATTTCAGAACCTATAGTAAAAGTTAAATTAATCTTAGATGTTGATAGGTGTGGAATATAAAACTAGAGAAAATAAAAGGAAAAAAAAGTAAAATAAATGTGAATTCGTTAAAAAATAAGAGTTTCACAGAAATTAGAAAACACATGTCTGAGTTCATTTCAGGAATTACCAGTGTGAGATTTCCTCTGATAATTGTTTTCTCTGCTTTATTCAACCCTGTTAAAATGAATCAGCCAATGGGGCATCTGCCAAATCCCCCAGGAGCCTCTGCTGTGCTGTAATATCACTAAACAATAGAATATCATTTTCTGATTAGCTGTCTCACAGCTTTTCTCCAAAACATCCCCTGTGGACTTGAGAAAATTATTGCAAACTAGCATCTGAACAAGACTGGAAGAAATGCCAACTTCTCTGCCTGGTAACTACTATGCCTGCTAAGTTCAAGATTGTACACTGAAAACTCTAAGAAGGCAATAATAAAATGATTAATAACACGTTCCAACCAACCACTTGATTGGGCTTTCACTTATTCTTACTTTTCAGTTCTTCGGACTTAAGATATAAGGTTGGACTTTTCAGATATGATGCCTGAACAGAAGACGATAATAAATACTTGAGTAAAATGTGGGGTGAGTGTGTGTGCGTGTATTAACAATTCCTGAAAAAGAACAAGTGGTGCGGATAGTCTCAACATGGAATGCATGTGTAAGCCAATATTTGCTATATACCATGTGCAAAGGTGATACCACAAATCCCCTCTTTAGTGAGAAAATTATTTTGAAATTATGTTCTAAGGACTGGGAGTGAATTTGGGATTAACTTCCTTTACTTAGTTTATTTAGTCTTCATAGGGAGTAACATACATTTGAGAAATGACTGCTCAGTGGAGTCTTAGAACAAGGAACAGTGTAAAGAGAGTCAATAGCCATGAACTTACAGATATATAAACCTGAAAGGGAGTTAATATGATTAACTGAGTTGAAAGAAATGGCATGAGAAAACTCAGCTTGTCTCGGGAAGTGATTGGATCAGTTCTGGGTAGCTATGGTATCCAGAATATGTGCATACCTATGTAGGCAGTCAGCAATCAGCTGAAATTGACAATGTCACGTTCAGGAAACAAACATGGTAAAAATATATATATGAACTTGACTACTCATTCTAGTTGGAAGTGGGTGGGATGACTGAGGCCAAGGAGCAAGCAAGAAATCATCAAATTGTCACAACTGTTATTTATTTGTTTGTTTGTTTATTTTAATTAATTGTCTTTCGCTCTAGACCTTAATCTCTGTGAAAGTAGAGTCTCCTGTAGTCTAGTTTACCGTTGCATTCTAGTGCCTCGCCTAATGCTCAGGCCATGGTATCATTGAATTAATACACAACAGTAGAGTTTATTCATAAATTAGTCCAGAAATTAACTTTTGTTGTTGTCATTGATTTTTAAGTGGCACAATCTAATCAAGAAAAAGATTTAAAGTTAATATTCCTCCTCCCCTCAGATAAGCTTTTATATTTTTTACTTGTGGATTTGTGAGTTGTATATGGGTCAGAGGGAGGAAGTGAGACACAGCTCTCTGTTTCAGGCTGGATGGGGATTTACTGTCATGAAGACCCTCTCACTTTCTGAGGGTCTGTGCCCCACAAATGATTACATAGGTAGTATTGGGTTAGAAGAAAATGGTTTGCCTCTTTGTGGGGTTAGTCTAGACTCAACAGGAATCATCTAAACCAGAAAGGACTGTGGGAAGAAATTGCTATTTTTCATTTTGCACTGAGTGCTAGGTGGCCATGGACTGATTCATAAGAATTGTTGGGATTGAAGGGTCATTTTGGAGAATTAAAAGGAATGGAAACTGTTCCTGAGAAAATCTCTGGCCTGATTCCTATCCTCTTGGTTGGTCTAAGTGGGGTCATATGATTGCCTTCTGGTGACTGGGATGTGGGAAGGAATGATGTATGCCACAGCCAAGCCCGTCAAGAACCCTAAAACTTCTGCTACCCTCTTTCTTGCTTTTTCTTCCCTGACTGCCGGCTAGAGGCAGAGGAACCAGTGAGGCAGCTGGCATTTACAAGATGCCGGAGACTTAGATGAATGCGTGCAAGGATGAGAGTTCTGTCTCCTCTATGACATGAGCAAGAGTTAAATCCCCACTGCATTTAAAAAAATTAATAAGTTAAATGATCAACATGTGAGTTTATTTAGTGGCCTCTGTGTGTTTCAAGTCCTAGTATATGAAATTGTTTCCTTATATTGAAATGATTCCCCCTCCCATTCTCTTTTTTCTCCGAAAAACATCTCTGGACACATAATACAATAAAAATGTAAGATATGGAAGAACTTTTATATCTGCATCTAACTAGTATGTTTATGCTTTACCTGCTCTGGGCAGGGGCAGTGAAACTCTACATACTGTCACATCTCTCAGATTGTCTATAACTCTTGGAAGGAAGGTAGAAGGTAACTTTCCTCCTCCAGTGGTCCTCTTATTAGAAACATTAATGCGTTACTGGTTGATTATTAAAT
The DNA here is from genome assembly GCF_022682495.2 of Desmodus rotundus. Taxonomy (NCBI): domain Eukaryota; kingdom Metazoa; phylum Chordata; class Mammalia; order Chiroptera; family Phyllostomidae; genus Desmodus; species Desmodus rotundus. Next base: position 15,580,201 of record NC_071397.1, on the reverse strand, counting down.
AAAATTTATATCCATCAGTTACATTGGAACTTACCTCATCTTGTAGCTTCGATGAGGAACTTCTGCCAACTCAGGAATCCTCCCTAATTTTGAAACTTGTTTGAAATAACCAAAGTATTTTTTCTTCTTGTAGAAGAGAAAAAAGAAAGATATAAGATACGGAAAGAGCAAATTTGACTTTGATAGGGTCCATTTACACTAACATTGCACTTGATTATGACTTGAGTTTAGGACACTCCAAAATAAATTTTTATTTCTCAAAACAGTATCCTTATTAACTTTAATACAGTTAATTTGTTTTTATTATTATTATTTAAATAATATTCTGGAATTCTCTCTCTTTTTGTTTGACCTTTTACCTATTGTCTCCAACTCTTGACGGGGATCTTACCTTATTGAAAGATATTTGTCCTTCTATATTTTATTTGATGCTCATATAATTTTTAGAATAAGTAGACTTTATTTTGCTATTCTTAATTCTTGTGTGTTCTTTTGTTCTTTTTTTTCTTGTCTTTACTACATTTTCATCAGTTCTTATCCTTGACAACTTCTGACTCGTCCATTTAAACCTACATGCTGTATTACTCACAAATATTTTGGTTGAAATATATGGGAAATTAATGTAAACTGGCCTAAATAGAGAAGAGAATGTCATAGACTGAATAATGCCCCCCAATGACTTCCATATCTTAATCCCCAGAACCTGTGAGTATGTGAGTTTATGTGGTAAAAGGGATTTTGTAAATGTGATGAAGTGGACTTGATATGGGATTATCTTGGATTAGCACAGTGAGCCCAGTGTAATCACAGCAGTCTTCATAAGAGGGAAGAGGAGAGCTCAGAATCAGAAGTAGGAAATGTGACTGTGTCAATGAGCTCTCCAAGCTGCAAAAGGCCAGGAAACAGATTTCCCCCGAAGGTTCTAAAAGAAATGTCATCCTGTCAAGTGAGGCATACTCCTTGACTTTAGACTTCTGAACTCTAGAACTAAAAATAGTAACAAATTTGTGTGGCTTTACTAAATTGTGATAATTATTTACAGAAATAATAATAAACTAATACAGTGTATTTATTTGCTTACATCTGGTTCAGGTGGGACTGAATCCAGTTTTTGTGGGGTTGTGTGTTTCAGTTCCTGATTAGATTTCCATGTTTTCATTCTTGCATAAATATGATAATGGAACATCTATGATTTCAATTTAGTTATATTTAAAGTGAAACATAAACTTGTGCTGCCTGGACAACAGACACTTTATGGAATTTTATGATTTTCCCTCTTATAAATAATGTCTCATCCATATCTAATTCTGTATGATTTTCTTTTATCTAGGCTCTCAAAAGCCTTCAACTTTTCATAAAAATAACACCTTCCTTTCCTTTTACTCATATTTCATTAGTATATTCAATATTTAATAGAATTTTATGGTTACAATACATTTGAGAGGAAACATTGATGAATATTGATCATAAAATTGTTAAACTAGACAGACCACATTTACTGTGTATGGTTACCAGTCACTGTTTTATTGAAGGGAAGAAGAGTATTAGTTAAAGCATAAAATTGGTTAAATATGGATGAGTTAAGAGAGCTCATATAGCTCCATTGGCCTGGATTGGTTTATATGCCCATCCTTGACAATCCCTGTGGCCAAAGGAATATATTGCAGATGACATTGCGTGATTGCCCATGAGTGATTTCCAGCAACCTCTACTCCCCTTGACTTCTTCGCATGCTTGCCATGATAGAAGCACAATAAGCCAGGTACTTGATTTTCTGTTTCTTACTGTAACTAAGGATAACCACATGACCCACTTATGAATGTTGAGATGTAATTGAGAGTCTTGTGGAAGATTTCTAACAACTGTTTTTCTCTGGGATAAAACATGAAACTGAGTTGGAGAAGAGAATCTCTTCATTCCACCCTAGCATGTACTCTTCCCCCACTTCTTGCTTGTAGATGCAGTCATGTAACAATGATGCCAAAGCTAAGAGAATCTTATGTACATATATGCAACAGCTAGAAATTACAAAGCTGCTGAACTAACTTGGAGTTAATTGTTTAATTATGATTTGTCACTTTTCGTTGGTTACCTACTTACTTGTAGAGGAGTGCTTCCTAACTGGTGAAGAATGGGATAAACTGTTACACGAGATGGGGTTAGCACTTGCTTCTAGAGACATGGTGATTATTGGTCGAAGACTCAGGGGCTGAGGATGGGGGCCATGGTGGTTACCCAAAGGAAAACAAGGGTGTCGTTATTAAAAAGAAAGTGGGAAATGAATCTCAGGCCAAAGTAATAGAAGTCAATCTGCACTCTACTTTTCTTAACTGGATCTAAAGTAAAAATACAAGTATTAAGTGTTTTTTTTTTTCTAGAGAAAAGTGAAGCACTTAAACTCCACTACTCTGCTTCCCTAAGCTCTGCTAATATTTCTTTTTCTTTTCCCTCTTTTCCTGACGTGCTAGTCACTTGTAAATTAGAAATCTGCGTGGAGTAGGAACAGAAGTTGACTTGAGCTGGAGTCAAATGTAACCATCAAAAGAAGAATGTCAGCCACTGTCTGAAGCCCGCCTGCCTGTCTCTGTCCTGCAGTCTCTGTGAAACAGCTCTTGTTAAAGGTGTATGTCATGTCAGTCAAACACCGTAGGTGGCATTTGGAGTTGGAGGTATTGACAACGGGTATTTGCTCTTGTCTCACGTAAGCTCATCTCAAAGGTGCATTGTAAGTACAGATGCCTCTTGAGAGAAAGGGGACAGAAGAGATGGATGAAAAGTTGTAGATGGTACCCAGTACTACCTATCATTTCCCATCGTAGCAAGTGGACAATAGGGTTAACAAAAAAATTCTTTATTTGGACAAAAGATCATTTTCATGCCTAAATTTATTTAAAAATGTAGCTTTGCAGCTCTGTAGAAAAAAAGTGCATAAGTTGCATAAGTTTCAAATCAGTAGAAGTTGCTGCGAATCTACTAATTGAAGGGCCTAGTTTAAGACTCTGTTAAGAGTAATATAAAAAGAATCCCTGCCTTTACGTGATTTGCAATAAGGGTAGAGCATGGGGAAAATGAAAGCAAGCTAATTCCATAATTATAATTTAAGAAAATACAACAACAGTGTAGAGGAAGAAAATATTATAGAAAGTCTTAACTGACATCTGGTTATAAGGTCAGTGAATAGTCAGGATAAGGATGACTAATATAACATTATTTTTCAGGACTTTAAACATGAACTCCATGTTAAGTTAGGAACACCTGTGTGTTAGGCCCAGACATTTAGTAAACTAGAAAAAAATTAACTTTACCAATTTTTGAAAATTTAATACTTGAAAAAATTTACCTTTATTAACTCAGAATCTTCTGTAAGACAAACAGTGTTTTATTAGTGATACTATTACCCTGAAATATTTTTTACTTAGAGAAGTGATAAAATAATTATGTAATGTGTATTTAAGTACAAGAAAGTATACTTGAGAAGTTATACTCCTGCTGCCTTCAAGAGACACATCTCAGCTGCAAAACAAAGTTAGACTCAAAGTGAAAGGGTGGAAAATGATTCTCCAAGAGAATAACATCCACAGAAAAGCGGGAATAGCCATACTTATATCTGACAATACAGACTTCAAGATAACAAACATAACAAGAGACAAAGATGGACATTTTATAACAATAAAGAGGACACTACATCAAGAAGACATAACACTGCTTAACATACATGTATCCAATCAAGAACACCAGAATATATAAAGCAACTACTAACAGAACTAAAGGAAGAAACAGACCAAAATGCAATAATAGTTAAGGACCTTAATACTCCATTGACAGCTCTAGACAGATCATCCGAACAGAAAATCAAAAAATAGTGGCCTTAAGTGACACATTAGACTCAATGAACATAATTGATATTCACGGAGCCTTTCATTCCAGATCACCAGATTGTACATTCTTCTCCATTGCACATGAAACATTCTCGAGGATAGGCCATATGTTGGGTAACAAAACTAGCCTTAGCAAATTCAAGAAGATTGAAATTACACCAAGCTTATTCTCTGACCATGATGCTTTGAAATTGGAAATCAACAGCAAAAAGAAACCTACATATATGTGGAGAGTAAACAACACAATACTAAACAATGGCTTGGCCAGAGAAGAAATAAAAGATAAGGTCAAAAGATATATATAGATAAATGAGAATATCAAAACATTTGGGATGCAGTGAAAACAGTAATAAGAGGGAAGTTTATATCATTACAGTTCTATCTCAAGAAACAAGAGAAATCCCAAGTAAGCAACCTAACATTACATCTTAATGAACTTGAAAAAGAAGAGTAAAAGCAACCCAAAATCAGCAGAAAAAAGGAAATAATAAAAATCAGAGTGGAACTGAATTAAATAGAAGAAGACTGTACAGAACATTAATGCAACAAAGAGCTGGTTCTTTGAAAAGATTAATAAAATTGACAAACCCCTGGCTAGAGTCACTACATAATATTTTCTTATTTTTGCTTAAAGGAGAAAAGATTCATATAAACAAAATCAGATATATCACAGATATACAAGGATTATTCTAGAATATTGTGAAAGACTATATGCCTCCAAATTTAGTAACCTAGAAGAAATCAGTAAGTTCCTAGAAATACATAACCTTCCTAGACTGAATTATGAAGAATTGGAAGATCTGTGTCGGCTGATCAACAGTGAGAAAATTGAAACAATCATTGAAACCTCCAGAAATAAATAAATAAATAAATAAACATCCAGGATCAGATGGCTTCACTAGCAAATTCTACCAAACATTCAAAGAAGATTTGATACCTATCCTCCTCAAACTCATCTGAAAAATTGAGGAAGCAACACTTCCTAACACATTTTATGAGGCCAACATAACCCTGATACCAAAACCTGGCAGGAATAACACACACAAAAGAAAGCTACTGACCAATATCTCTGAGGAATATTGATACAAAAATCCTAAACAAGATACTAGCTAACAGATACAATACATTAAAAAATTATACATCACAATCAAGTGAGGTTCATTCCAGGGGCACAAAAATGGTTAACATATGCAAATTGATTAACATAATAAACCACATTAACAAAAAAAGGGGAGATAAACATCATATGATCTTATTGATAGATGCATGAACAACATTTGATAAAATACAACATCCATTTATGATTAAAACACTAAATAAAATGGGTATAGAAGGAAAATAACTCAATATAATAAAGGCTGTATATGACAAACCTTCAGCCCATATCATACTCAGTGATGAAAAATTGAAAGCTTTTCCTCTAAAATCCTGAACAGGATAAGAATGCCCACTCTCACAATTTTTTATTTTTTATTTTTTTAACTTTTTAAATTTTTGGTCAAGTACAGTTGTCTCCATTCCCCCCCGCCACTCCAGCTATCCCCACCTCCCACCCCTGATCCCCACCCCTTGGTTTTGTCCATGTGTCCTTTATAGATGTTCCTGAAAACCCTTCCCACTCTCCCCCTCCTATTATTCTCTCCCACCTCCCTTCTGGTTATTGTCAGTTTGTTCTTAATTTCAATGTCCCTGGTTATATTTTGCTTGCTTGTTTGTTGTGTTGATTCTTACTCAACATAGTTTGGAAGTCCTAGCCAAAGCAACCAGGCAAAATAAATAAATAAATAAAAGCCATCTAAATTGGGAAGGAAGAAGTAAAAATGTCACTCTGTATACAGCTGACATGATTCTGTATACAGAAAATACTAAAGGCTCTACCAAAAACCTATTAGAAATAATAAACAAATACAATAAAGATGCAAGATACAAAATCAATGTACAAAACCCTAATGCTTTCCTATATCCTAATAATGAAACCTCAGCAAAAGATATTTAGAAAATTCATTTTGCAATTTCAACAAAAACAATGAAATACCTAGGAATAAACAATAAAAATGATGTGAAAAACCTATATACTGAAAGACACAAAGCTTTATTAAAGAGACTGAGAAAAAACATAACAGAATGGAAAGATATTTTGTGTTCATGGATTGGAAGAATAGACGTAGTTAAAATGGCCATATTACCCAAAGTAATATACAGATTTAAGGCAATCCCCATCAAAATTCCAAAATTATTTTTTTAAGAAATAAAGCAAAAAAAAACCCGACATCAGATTTGTATGGAACCACAAAGACTCTGAATAGCCAAAACAATGCTGAGAAAAAACAATGAAGCTAGAGGCATCACACTACCTGACTTCAATTTATACTACAGACCCATGATAATCAAAACAATGGTATTGGCAGAAAAACAGACAAATGGACCCATGGAACAGAACTGAGAGCCCAGAAATAAAACCACATGGATATGGGCAAATAATATTTGACAAAGGAGCCAAAAACACACAATGAAGAAAGGAAATCATCTTTAATAAATAGTGCTGGGAAAATTTGGAAAGCCGCATTCAAAAGAATGAAACTAGATTACAGTTTGTCCCTATGTACAAAAAAAATCCAGATGGAGCAAAGAACTAAATATTACATCAGAAACAATAAATTACATAGAAGAAAACATAGGTAATAAACTCATAGACCTTGGTTGTAAAAGGACTTGAATTTGACCCTAAAGACAAGGGAAGTAAACGGAAAAATAAATAAATGAGATTATATCAAACTAAAATGCTTCTGCACAGCCAAAGAAACCAACAATAAAACAAAAAGGTACAGGAGGTGATATTTTCATAAACAGCTGACAAAGGGGTTACTATCTAAGATATACAAAGCTCATGCAACTCAACACCAAAGAAACAGTCCAATTAAAAAATGGGTAGAAGACCGGAACAGACACCTCTCCCAAAAAGACATACAAATGAACAACAGATATATGAAAAAGATGTTGAAATTCACTACCTATTAGGGAAATGCAAGTCAAAGCTACGATGAGATACCAACTCGCACCTGTTAGAATGGCTATTATCAGCAAGAAAATTAATAACAAGTGATGGAGAGGTTGTGGAGAAAAAGGAACCCTCATTCACTGCTGGTGGGAATGTAAACTGGTGCGACCACTACGGAAAACAATATGGAGCTTCCTCAGAAAATTAAGGATACAGTCACAGTGTGACCCAGCAATCCCTCTTCTCAATATCTACCTGAAAAACTCGAAGACGTTTATCTGCAAAGATATATGCACCCCTATTTCCCAGCAGCATTTTTCACAGTGGCCAAGACAAGGAGATGACCGAAGTGTCCTTCAATAGATGGTTGGCTAAAGAAGGCGCGGTACACATACACATGGAATACTAATCAGCTATAAGAAAAGATGAAATACTGCCATTTACAACAACATGGATGGATCTTGAGAATATTATGCTAATTGGATTAAGTTGGTCAGAAAAAGCTGAGAACCATGTGATTTCACTCATAGGTGGGACATAAAACTGAAACTCACAGACACAGACAACAGTATGGTGGTTGCCTGAAGAAAGGGGGTGGGGGAAGTTAGGGATAAAGTGGGCTAAGTATATGGTGGCGGAAGATGGTTGGACTTTGGTTGGTGAGCTCACAATGCATCATATCTACCTATCCTGCATCTTAGAAACGTACAGTTGAAACCTATATAATCCTTTTAACCAATGCTACCCCAATAAATTTAATGTAAAAAGAAATTAAATTAAATGTAAAAGAGAAATGCAGTGGTAGATACTTTTATAAGCAATTATGATATGAGTACTGGCATCTATTTTTTAAATAATAAAGCTCAGAATGGAAGTCATTCATGCTCTCACAAAATTGTTTATTACTTTCTCTTCTGCCGCATTTAAAAAGTGATTTTAGACACATAACAAATTTAAAGTATATCAATGTTTTTATACATAAATTTAATTTCGTAATATATATATGAAAAAAGACATCAAAATATTCTACAAAATCCAAACTATTAAACCACGAATTATTCTAAAAGGAAGTAGAAAAACAAGGCCGATTTTATTGGATTTATTTTCCAAAGCTCTATCTACAGTTTTAAATCAAGACTATATTGAGTATTCATGCAGCCAACCTCCGCTTTGTGCTTCGTGATATCAGGAATGATGTGAGGTTTAAAAAAAAAAAAAAAAAAAAAAGGTGGGCAGTACTGATCCCTTGAAGACCAAAAAGTTTATTGATAAATAAATAATAAATATTGACTGAAGGAATTAATTCAGCACTTTTTTGATGTTATAGTAAGGCTGCTCATGGATAAATTTAAGTGAATTCATAATTGGTTTGAGAATTGAGCCATCAATGTCCAGGTAAACAACAGCTAATTTTTCTCAAACAAAAACATTTTAGGTGTTTTTCAATACTCTGTTGAAAGCAAAACAACAACAAAACCAGCCCCACAGCTGAAGTAGATTAACAGACCAAGTAAAGAAGGTAAAGCACCATACAGCAGTATTAAGAATATTTTAAAACATATTTCTCAAAAAATAGAAAAATAAAAAAGAAAGATAAAGTCCTTTAAATAATAGCTTTGAAAATCTCTTTATTTGTTATCTCTTCCTTAGCCTATTTCTTTCCTTTTCCTGATACACTGACTGATTGTCTTCACTCAGATATGGATGATAAAGTTAGCTCAAACAGTAATTTAAAAATGTATAAAGGACAATGGGATATCACTATAGTCCCAGGACCGCACACAGAGAGTGCTTACTTTGTGCTGTACCTTGTGTTTGATGTACACATGCACAAGCAGACACACGCACACACAAAACCCTATGATAATTCTACAGGACACACACTATTATTCCCATTTGACAAATGAAAAAGTTGATATATACAGAGGTTTAGTAATGAGATAAAGTGCTAAAGTACAAGCTTCGATTTGGACACTATAGTGATGTATTGTGTCAAAGAGAGTTTTGAGACATCCTACATGCAGATGGTCTCAAATCCTTTATGAATCTTAAGTCTGTCATAAACATGAAAGGTATAAAAATATAGGTCATTGGAGAAGAAGAGAGGAGAATATTGGAGGGTAATTTCTTTGGACAGAGCTATGAGTCCCAAAGGGTCAGAGTTGGAAATGTTTCTTCCTTGGAACTGAAAAAGGATCAGGGAGTGAGGAGAAGAGGAGTCTGGAGAGATGACCAGGGACCAGTTCATACTGATATTACATTTCTTTTCTAAGGAAAGTGGGAAGTTGTGAACTATTTTACACAGCAAGACGGCATATTTACAAGTTCACTTTTGCTACTGTATGCAGAATGCAGCCGAGAGTGGGAGCAGGTAGGTCAGTTGGAAAGCGAACCCGCTGAGAACCGATAGCCTGAGCCAGGAGTGTGACAGCTGTGATAATGGTCTCAATATATATTTTGTGGCTAGAATCACCAGAATGATTTTATGGAGCAGAGGTGGAGGTGAGAAAAAAACAAAATTTTTTATGGAGAAAATTTAATCTAGAAAAGTAGATAATCATACTGAACTTTTTGGGTTGTCTGAACAAACAGCATTTTTAGGTTCAATCAATCACCAAAATCAACTCAGAAAAAGATATTTAAGGTCCATGTATTATTAGGTAATTAAAGGAGGAATTTAAAAAGAAATTTGTCTTGTCATTCCAAAAAATGCATGCACAAGCCCTGCCAATTACCACTTATGGTGGAGCATAAATAAATGCCTTAGGGCACACGAGTCTTTCGATGGCTGGAATTGTCCACCAAACATGACATCCTTATCCTTGGAGAAGTTAGAAATGGAATTTAGAGAGAATATTTTCATGCGTATCTTTTACAAATAAAAAAATCAGGACCAAGACAGTTCATTGGTTGTCACATTGGAACTAGAGCTCAAGGCTCCAAACTCCATGAAATCTTTTTCCATCAACACACAAAATGACCGTGATGAAATTTGTCAGATGCCAGAGTCAAGAAGACCGCAGTATTGTTAAACCAAGATTATGAATCCTGGAGACCAAAATTATGGAGACAAGAAGAAAATATTTAGGTTCACGGGCTAGAATAAGACGTGATTAGAAAGATAGGGATGCCTGTTAATACCATTAGACAATACATTCTTGATGCAGGAATTCACCAACTGCATCGAAATTGTTTAGTCTGTGAAGATAACTCTAAGAATTTGTTACCGTGCTAATTTGCCCCTGTATGTTTTTTTCCTCTTTTAAGTTTTTGCTATATTTAACAACACATAATTGGTACTGACCCACTCTTGGTATTAACCCAGTGCTCTGAGTCCCTCCTCAAATTGTTTCTTCCCCATGAGACACTGCCAGAATGCATTTTTCTCCTTAGAGCTAAATGATTCCTTACCCTGAATAATCAGACTTCCTACTTATGTGTCTCTTCATGACATACTTAGCAAAGTACATTTTTATTGTTACCGATACACAACATAATATATATATATATATTTATGTAAGTATTACTATATATGCACACAAAATAGTTGATATTAATTATAACCACTATATCTTCAAATTCTCTGATTTGATATTAATTCAGATTTGGTTGTTACAAAATACTGTTGTGCCTCTGTTCAAGAAAACCCTTCTTTCTTTCCTCCTTCCTTCTCCTCCTACCTTCCTGCCTGGTGCTTTCATTCTGTATTCCATCTATTCATTCAAAAAATATTGGATGCCTCAGACACTGGGCAAGGTACAGGTGATTTAAGAGTCAAAAAGACAGTTACAGCCCTTTTCTTATAGGTCTTACTGGTAGTGGAAGGAGAGCTAATAAACAAAGTCATTTCAAATATTGACAAGAGTTATGAGCAAACTTATCACTAAGCTGTGTGAGAAGATAATGGAGTTACAATTTATGTAGGATTACCAGGGGCAACCTCTCCGAGGAAATGACATATCCACTGAAAGCAATGCCCTGGCAAAGTGGCTTCATAGGTTGCAGCACCGTCCCATACACCCAAAGGTTTCAGGTTCAATTCCTGGTCGTACTGCATAGGCAACGGCAAATGCAAAGGTAACTGTAGTCCAATGGGGCTCTGTATGCTGTATAAAATGATGTCCCTTCCTCAAGACATTGTTGGACAATTACTATAATAAATGTACAAATACCCAAAGAAAAATGTGATCTAAGTGCCTTACAGTTTCAATATATACCCCGTACAGATTTACATTGCAGCTTGACAAAGGCTGTGAGGTGGGAAAGAAGCCTGCATATTCATGGAAGTACCTGAGGCCTCATGATCCTGGAGTCAATTATACATGATAGAGAGACAGGAATCGCAGTCATGCGAGACCCCCCCTGCCCCCCTCAGGAAGCCCATATCAGAGCTGAGAGTATGTTTCTGCAGTTCCTTCTACCTTACCCACATGGTTGCATGACGGCTGCAAGATTTTCATATATAACTTATTTACACAACTTACATCAGAAGCAGGAAATAGCAAACAGTCAGGGAAAAAAAATTCTTTACTGTTTGATTTCTTTCCCTCTTTCCTCCCTGTCTCCTGCCTTCCGCTCTCCTCCTCCTCCTCCCCCTCTTCTCCCTTACCCTCCTTGTTCAATTCAAGGACAAGATTTCCCAGATGCCCTCCAGGAAACTTTACTTTGTGTTTGTTGGCCAGGACTGGCAACTCGTATAAACCGCAGACAGGGATCACCTCCTCCTATATCAAGATATACCCACCTAAGCCTAACACTTTCAAGACTTATCATCATTTTTACAAGGGAGAAAAGCAGAATAGTGCCTATAAAAAACCTTATGGCCTCAAAAGAGGAGTCTGGAGCAATCAGAGCCTCCAAGAGGTAGTTATTCCTAAGGCAAGTTATGCCATGTTATGTAATTTAATGAGATAACTCTGAGTAGCAGGTGGTGAATATTTGAAAGGGAAAAAAGTGGTAGCCTGAAGATAAAATAGGAGGCATTTTCAGAAGTTCAGGTGAGAAATTAAGGTGACCTACACTAAGGTATAAATAATAGGAGAAACTAAGAAACACGGTAATATAATCCCAGAAAGACAGAGAAAGGAAACAACTCTGTTTATATTACATCTCTGTCTTTGAACTAGAAATCGACAGACTGCCAAACTCTATCGTTAGGGAAGAGAAGAGGGAGATGGCCTATTCTTTTCACTTTATTTTCCTTTTATTTTATGCAATGTGATACTGTGAAAGCAAATCAGATAGAATCAAAACAAGGCAGTTGCTTTTCCTTTGTATCAGACAGTTTTTAAGTTTTCAGAAAAATTTTCTAAATCTTTGGTTTAACTGAAGCCCATGACTTATCGTCAAGTCTTATGACTTGTTTGCTTCCATATCTTTTCTCAGTCCTTTTTCTCGCCCTTTGCTCTCCCTTGCATGTGGCACTTTCGCGAAGCCTTTCTAAAACTTATCACTCGGTTTCTACAGCGAAGCAGTTGAAACACCAGCTGCATCTGCTGTGACAGAATGTGTGAAAGGACCATTTCCTCAGGGAGCACACTGTTATTACTTTCTCATTGACTTTACAAGGATAGGAGAAACTTTTGTGTAAAAATGGCAGCATGTTGTAAATCTCTGCTCCCTGTGTGTCTTAAATATCCATGTCAAATGTGCTGTATTTATTAACAAAACTCTCACTGTTCTTCCTGACGGCGGTACAGAAATTTGAGGGCTACAGATGGACAAGCTGTGTTTGGGTCTGCCTTAAACATCAGCAACGGAATTGCCTCTTAGTTCACCTTCAGAATCTTTAGAGTTGATGGTGAAAAAAAATCTTGGTTTTAGCTACTAAGAGGAAGCCTGAAGCATTAGCAATGTAAGAATGTATTTAATGGTATTTACTTGGAAGAGTGAAATAGCTGTGTGGTTATGTAATTCTTTTAGGGTTCCTTCTTTACTATCTGTAAAAATAGAAAGTTTTGTGCTGTCTTTTAGAAGGCACAGAAAAAATTCAGAACTTCAAAGCTAGATAAAACTTCTAGAAAAAATTCAGACTGGTCCTTCGGCCAAGTTGAACTCCAGAAAAACTATATTGGAGTAATGCAATTTGCTTCTCCTTGTCGATAAAATTATAAAATATCTGCCCTGAATTTTTATTACCCACACATTTAATGTTTTTTAAACCATAGCTAAAATTTACTAACAGTATGTTAAGTGGACAATTTGATATATTCTGTCGAATACTTGTGCTAGTATAACCCCAACTTCCCAGGCAAGGAATAGAATATTTTCATCATTCCAGGAGGTTCCCAAATTGTCGCCCCTAGCCCATCTCCACATGCAGAGGCAACCACTGTTGTGTTTTCTATCAGACTAAATTAGTTTTGTCTATTTGGAACTCCACGTGATTCATATATACTCTTTTATGTTTATTTTCTTTCATTCAAGATAATATATTTTGGTGCTTTACATTTTGTATCTTTATTTTTGAATTAAAAAATGTATTTTATTGATTATGCTGTTACAGTTGTCCTAATTTTTCCCCCTTTGACCTCCTCCACCAGATACACCCATTCCCTCCACCCTGTACTGACTTCCCTTAGTTCATGTCCATGGGTCATGCTTTTAAGTTCTTTGGCTTCTCCATTTATACTGTTCTTAACAACCCCCTGTCTATTTTGTACCCACCAATTTGTAGTTCTTAATCTCTGCAAATTTCCCCCCATTACCTCCCTTCACTCTTCCAGTGGATAACCCTCCATGTGATCTCCATTTCTATGATTCTTCTCTTTTTGTTTGCTTAGTTTGTTTTTTAGATTCAGTGGTTGACAGTTGTGAGTTTGTTGTCATTTTACTGTTCATAGTTTTGATTTTCTTCTTCTTCTTAAATAAGTCCCTTTAACGTTTCATATAATAAGGGCTTGGTAATGATGAACTCCTTTAATTTTACCTTGATTGGGAAGTAGTTTATCTGCCATTTAATTCTAAATGATAGCTTTGCTGGACAGAATAATCTAGGTTGTAGATCCTTGCTTTTCATCCCTTTGAATACTTCTTGCCAGTCTCTTTTAGTCTGTAAAGTATCTTTAGAGAAATCAGCTGACAGTCTTATGGGAACTCCTTTGTAAGTAACTCTCTACTCTTGCTGCTTTTAAAATACTTTCTTGATCTTTAACCTTTGGCATTTTTACTGTGATGTGTCTTGGTGTGGTCCTCTTTGGGTCCAACTTGTTTGGGATTCTCTGTGTTTCCTGGACTTGTATGTCTATTTCTTTCACCAAATTAGGGAAGTTTTCTTTATTTTTTCAAATGTTTTCAATTTCTTGTTCTTCCTCTTCTCCTTTTGTCATTCCTATGATTTGGATGTTGGTACTTTTGGAGATGTCCCAGAGGCTCCTTATTCTATCCTCGTTGTTTTTTGTTGTTGTTGTTGTTTGTTTGTTTTTAATTCTTTTTTCTTCTTGCAGTTCTGATTGAATGCTTTTTTCCCCCTATGTTCAAAATCATTGATTTTATTCTCAGCATCATCCCCTCCAGTGTTGGTTCCCTATAGATTTTTCTTTATTTCACTTAATGCAACCTTCACTTCTGCCTGGGTCTTTTTTATGCTGTTGAAGTATCCAATGATTTCTTTGAGCATCCTGATAACCAGTGTTTGAATTTTGAATCTAATGGGTTGCTTATCTTTATTTCATTTAGTTCCTTTCCTGGATTTTTTTTTTTGTTCTTTAATTTGGGCCATATTTCTTTGTCTCCTCAGTTTGTCACCTTCCCTATGTTTGTTTCTGTGTATTAGGTAGAGCTGCTTTGACACTTCATGTCTTAGTAGTGTGGCCTATTATAGAAAAGGCACCTGTAACTTGTATGGGGCAGAGCCTTAGGTAATCACCAGGGTGAGGTAACCTGTTTCACTGCTTCATAGCCCTGTGTGTGGAAGGGCTCGGAGAGGGGACTATGCCACTACCTGGCCTCTGGAGATTGCCTGGTAGGAAGCTGTCTCCCAGCACTTGACCCCTTGCCAGTCACTTCACTTTCTCCCCTTCTCCCCAATGCCACTTGTGCCCTTTCAGCTATTGCCCTGGTGCTGAATCCCAGAGGGGGTAGCTCTGTATGAGTCCTAAGTCCATTGCTGGCCCTTTAAGAAGAGTTTCTTGAGAATCCCACAGTTTCTTCTGCCACTCCAGCCCCCACTGATTTTTATAGCCAGGAGTTATAGGGACTTATCTTCCGGAAGTTGGAACCCTGGGCAGGGTGGTCTGGTCTGGGGCAGGGATCTCTTGCTCTCAAGATATCCCTCCTGGTTTTATCCATCATACATAAATGTGGGACCACCTGTTCCACCTCTACTCCATGACACTCTGCACCTCTTCACACCTCTCCATGCACCCACATCTCTGCCCCTCCTACATGTCTGGATGAATGTGGTTTCTTTAAATCCTTGGTTGTTAGACTTCCACACAGCTCAATTTTCTGATGAATCTGGGTCATATTTGTTTTCTAGTCTAGTCGTAATTTTTGCTGTAGTTGTGCACAGAGGTGATGTATGTTTACCTATGCCTCCATCTTGACTGGAAGTCTGGCTCAGAAACTTTTTAAAACTTTTTACTGTATTTTCTTCCATTACTGTTTACCTGCTTATACCCTCCTCCCCCCTTAATCACCACACTGTTGTCCATTTCCATGTGTCCTCTTTCCTTATTGCTCAGTCCCTCCACCCCTTAACCACCCTCCCTCCAGGGTTGTCAGTCTGCTCTCTATCTATGAGTCTATCTCTGTTTTGCTTGTTAGTTCAGTTTGTTCATTAGAGTCCACAAATGAGTGAGATCATATCGTATTTTCTTTCTCTTACTGGCTTATTTCATTTAACATAGTGTTCTCTAGGTCCATTGATGCTGTCACAAAGGGTAAAATTTTACAGCCAAGTAGTATTCCATTGTGTAAATGTCTTATGGTTGTTTTATCCACTCATCTAATGATGGACCTGGGCTGCTTCTATATCATGGCACTTATAAATAACACTGCAATGAACAGAGGGGTGCTTATATTGTTTTGAATTATTGTTTTGGGATTCCTCAGAAAATTCCCAGAAGTGGAATCACTTTTAATTTTTTAATGTGTTTCCATACTGCTTTCCACAGTAGCTGCACCAATCTGCATTCTTACCAACAGTGCAAAAGGGTTCCCCTGTCTCCACATCCTCACCAGCACTTGTTGTTTGTTGATTTATTGATCATAGCCATTCTGACAGGTGTGAGGTGATATCTCATTGTGGTTTTAATTTACATTTCTCTTATGGTCAGTGACATTGAGTATCTTTTCAACATAATATTTTTGACTCATGCAGTTATTTTGTCAACCAGTAGTTTACTTGTTTTTATGAGCTAAATAGTAACCCATTGTATAAATAGAATCTATTTTGCTTATTGATTCTCTTGGAAAACACTTGGGTTGTTTACATATTTTACTATTAGAAATAAATCTGTAACATTTTTGTACTGATCTTTTGGAGGTTATATTTTCATGTCCTGGATAAATACTTTAGAGTGAAATTACTGGGTCATGAGATGGATATACTATCAATTTGTAAGAACTTAACATGCAGTTTCCAAAGTGGCTGTAAGATTTACACTCCCACCTGAAAACCTGGGGGTTTTCTGTTGCTCTGCCTGTGCACAAACATTTGGTGGTTTGAATTTCACTAATCTAATAGGTGTGAAATGGTATCTAATTGTAAATTTAATTTTTATTTCTCTGAGGAATACTTATATTGACTCATTTTATGTGCTTATTAACCATTCATATATCTTATTTTGTATTTTTATCTTTTGCCCATTTTCATTATAAAAGTTCATGTTTTGAAAGAAATTTTTGTATATTCTGAATACAAATTCTTTGTCAGATATATGATGAGATCTGTCCAGAAAAAAATCCAGCTATTGTTAATATAACAAGAACAGTTTGTGCAATATTGATGTAACCTGGCAGCCAAGGGGAGTGGACTGGAATGCACATGTGTGAACAATGATGGCTTCACTGTACTAGTCAGTGTGGGCTGTAGATGCTGTTGAGTGAGCATGTGTACTGTGTGGCTGTTGAATTCAAAATGACTGAGCAAGTAGAGCAATGGATCTGAATCAAATTTTGCATTAAGTTTGAACATTCCTCCACAGAGACTATTCAGACGATTCAGAAAGCTAAAGCTATGGGCAACTGGTGATTGGCAGCTTCATCATGACAGTGTGCCTGCTCATGCATCTTGTCTCATTCAGAGTTTTTTGGTGAAACATCAAATTACTTAGGTAACTCTGCCTTCTACAGCCCAAATTTGATGCCCTTTGACTTCTGGCTTTCCCCAAAGCTAAAATCACCTTTGAAAGAAAAGAGATTTCAGACCATGGATGAGATTCAGGAAAATATGATGAGGCAGCTGATGGTGATTGGGAAAACTGTGTGAGGTCCCACGAAGCCTTCCTTGGAGGGGACTGCGGCATCATTGTCCTGTGTACAGTGTTTCTTGTATCTTGTGTCTTCTTCAATAAATGTCTCTAGATTTCATATTACATGGCTGGATACCTTCTGGACAGAGCTCATACGCATTGAATACATTTTTTTGAAGCTTAAGGTTTGCTTTTAATTTTCTTAAATTGTCTTTGGTTAATAGAAGTTTTAAATTTTAATTCTAATTTATCATATATTTTCTTCTGTGTTTAGTTGCCCCAGAGAATGAAATATTCCAGTTTATTAGATCTGTTTCTACCTTTATTTATTTATAAGAATAGAATTCCAAGTTATGTGTAATTGACCTAATCAGAAACCTTTCTTCATTAGCCAAAATATTTTATGAAACTTCACTAATTGGAAAAAGAAGATGATAACCATTTTTAGCATCATAAATTCATATAGAGTCATGTTCAGCTACAAATAGCAATGCTGTATAAAACATAATCCAAACATTTCCTTTCAAACTTACTTATTTTTTAATTTCTAAAAGTATTTCTTATTGCCCTGGATGGTGTAAATCAGTGGACTGAGCACAGGCCTGGGAACCAAAGGGTTACTGGTTCAATTCCTAGTCACAGCACAGGCCTGGGTTGTGGGCCAGGTCCCCACTAGGGGGTGCTCAAGAGGCAACCACACATTGGTGTTTCCCTCTCTTTCTTCTTCCCTTCCCCTATCTTTAAAAATAAATAAAATCTTTTTTAAAAATATTTTTATTGATTATGTTATTACAGTTTCCCAATTTGTTTTTTCCCCTTTGCCCCTCTCCATCTGGTACTCCCTCCCCTCCAGCAATACCCTCCCCTTAAGTTCATTTCCATGGGTCATGCATATAAGTTCTTTGACTCCTCCATTTCCTATACTATTCTTAACATCCCCTGTCTATTTTGTAGCTATAAATTATGCTTCTTAATCCCTGTACTTTCTCCCCCATTCTCCCCCTTCCCTCTCCCCGCTGACAACCCTCTGTGATCTCCATTTCTAAGATTCTGTTCCTGTTCTAGTTGTTTGCTTAGTTTTTTGTTTTTGTGTTTGTGTTTTCAGATTCAGTTGTTGATAGTTGTGAGTTTGTTGTCATTTTACTGTCCATAGTTTTGATCTTTTTTTAAAATCAGTCCCTTTAACATTTCATATAATAAGGGCGTGGTGATGATGAACTCCTTTAACTTGACCTTATCTGGGCAGATAAACTGCCCTTCCATTCTAAATGATAGCTTTGCTGGAGTAATCTTGGTTGTAGGTCCTTGCTTTTCATCACTTTGAATACTTCTTGCCTGTCCCTTCTTGTCTGCAAAGTTTCTTTTGAGAAAAAAAGCGATAGTCTTATGGGAACTTATTTGTAGGTAACTCTCTTCTCTTGCTGCTTTTTAGATTTTCTCTTGAACTTTAACCTTTGGCGTTTTAACTGTGATGTGTCTTGGTGTGATCCTCTTTGGGTCCAACTTGTTTGGGATCCTCTGTGCTTCCTGGATTTGTATGTCTTTTTCTTTCACCAAATTGGGGAACTGTTTTTCCTTTATTTTTTCAAATAAGTTTTCAATTTCTTGCTCTTCCTCTTCTCCTTTTGGTATTCCTATGATTCAGATGTTAGCATGTTTGGAGGGGTCCCATAGTCTTCTTAATCTCTCCTTGGTTTTTTTTTTTTTTTTTTTGAATTTTGTTTTTTCATTCTGTCCTGGTTGACTGTTTATTTTTTCCTTATGTTCCAAATCATTGATTTGAACCCTGGCTTTCTTCCCTTCACTGTTGATTCCTTGTGGATTTTTCTTCATTTCTCTTAGTGTAGCCTTCATTTCTTTGCCTAGGCATTTGCCATACGCCATGAGTTCTCTAAGCCTCCTTATCACCAGTGTTTTGAACTCTGCATTTGATAGGTTGGATATCTCCATTTTGCTTAGTTGTTTTTCAGGAGTTTTGATCTGATCTTTCATTTCAGCCATATTTCTTTGTCTTCTCAATTTGGCAGGCTCCCTGTATTTTGCTTCTGTGTATTGAATAGAGCTGCTTTGACTCCTCTTGGAGAACCTGTTACATTATAGGTGGTGGAGCCTTAGATATTTGCAGGGTGGGGCAAACTGCTTCATTGCTTTGTGGTGCTGTATGTGGGGGGAGGGGTCTGAGAGGGAACAATGCCATTTGCTAGGTCCTCACCCCATTTCCATACTCTCCCCTACTTCCCATCTGTAACTGGTACCCTTCTAGCTTCTGTCCTAGTGCTGAATCCCAGAGTGGTTGGGTTGCATATATTCCACAGCTGTGTAATTCTTATAAATGGACTCTCCTGAGGAACTGGCAGTTTCTTACACTGCCCCAACCCCCAGTGGTTTCTACAGCCAGGAGTTATGAGGGTTTGTTTTCCTGGCACTGGAATCCTGGGCTGCACAAACTGGCCTGGGGCTGGGATAGCTGGCTCCCCAAGTGTCCCTCCTGGCCTTTATCCACCACAAGTGAAAATGGGACTTCCCAATCCTCCTCTGCTGTCACACTACCCTGCCTCACCCCAGTTCCCCGTGTCCACCCCTCCTACCAGTCTGGATGAATATTTCTTCTTTAAATCCTTGGTTATCGGACTTCCATACAGTTCAGTTTTCTGTCATTTCTGGTTGTATTTTGTTCTGAGATTTGCTGAGATCCTTCTTATGGTTGTGTGAGGAGGTAAAGCATGCCCACCTATGCCTCCATCTTGGCTGGAAGTCTCCTTTCAAATTTAAAAGAACAGAAGAGAAATTCCTACCTATCAAGGGGAAAAGATGATAACCAAAAATCTGAAAGCAGAGTAGCAAAAATCCAAATTGATGCTGTAAAGCTGGGTAAAAGGTTAGGGATGAGTATGTAGTAGAGAGAGATGATGGCTTTAACATCTAATGGACTATTGAAGCCATTGAAGGAGTGGGTGATATGGCCCAGAGGCCATGCAAAATTATGAACTTAAACTATGTACAAATTTGAAAATGTTCTGTGAAATGGGGACTAGAAAATTCTATCTTTCTGAAGCTTGTTCCTGTTGGGGAGTGTGACTGGGGGGAAAAAATCTCCCCCAAACTAAAAGAAAATAGTGAGAAAGCCAAAAGCTTGAACAATGCAAAGGCATATTAAAATATAAACGGAGAAATTAATATAAAAACTGTCTCTCTGCTTGTGAAGCTCCTGGGCATTTGGTGAAAGCAAATGTACAATGTCTCCATAGGGGACACTTTCCCAATCAGAGCAGAGTACTTCTCACCCCCAACAAAAACAACAGCAGCAAAAATGAAAGAAAACACAAAGCCTTATTGCAGACAATCTCCCACAAAAATTTATAAAGTGCATTGGGAAATATTCCATAGGAGAAAGAGTAAGCGGACATACTAAACAGGGATTAAATTTTTCTCATGACTAAGAACTTGAAACATTAGAAAAATGTAAAGTGATTAGTAGAGTCCTGGCTGGTGTGGCTCAGTTGGCTGGAGTGTCATCCCATAACCGGAAGGTTGCTGGTTTGCTTCCCAGTCAGGGTGCAGGCCCAGGTTTTGGGCTTCATCCCTGGCTGGGGAGTGTGCAGGAGACAGCAAATCATTGTTGCTCTCTCACATTGATGTTTCTCTGTCTCTTCCCCTTCCCCTTTAACTCAAATGAGAATCAATTAATCCCTTTAAAAAAGGTTAGTATAAATTGTATGTTTAAATGATAAAACATATAAGAACATATAACCCCCACACAATAACCACAATGAAATAATAGAACAACACTATAAACAAATAACCAGCAAAGGTGAAAAATTCTAGAAAGGCAATATGTAGTTTAAATAGATTACTAGATTACTCGGAGAGTCTGTTAGTGAGCTGAAAGACAGATTGAGTAAATCCTTAGGAAAATAGCAAAAAAAGGGATTAAAGGATGGAAAATATGAGAAAGAGATTAAGCAACAATGGGTAGAACAATAAATTTCAACATATGTCTAGTAGGCTTTCCAGAAGAGCATAGAAAATGGAGAGAGTCAATACTCAGAGATATCTGAGAATTTCCATGAATTATTAAATGTCAGGAGTCTCAGGATAAAGAAGCCGTGTATGATCAGAAATTTGAGAAAAACAACAAAGAGAACAGAAAATTGTAAGGGCCAACAGACAGAATAGATGACTTACCTCTAAAAATAATCTTAGATTGAATATAAATATCTAGGAGAACAAAGATTACCATGAAAACACAGATGAATAGATTATTTTAAATATATAGAGAAAATAACTGTTAGTATGAAAGTGTTTCGCCTGCAAAGCCATCAGGTAAGAGGGAAATGAAGATATACCAAACACTAAGCAGTTCAGTGCATATTGAATTTCTGTGAAACAAGTACTAAAAAGAAAATGAACTCTCACCAGAAGGAAAACAAGTAGAGAAGTCAGGACCTTGGCGGTGATGTTGGTTAATTTCAGGTCAGTTATGCTTGTTAACATTTTTAGTGCAACCCCCTCAAGAATAGAAATACTAAGTATATTTTCCAAATCAATAGAAGAGAATAAAGAAATTTAGATGAATCTAAGGCAGGAAAAAAGAAAAATAAGCAAAGAAAAATCATAGAAAAGAAAAAGCTATATGAATATATACCCAAATGCATCAAAAATCATAAGGAACAGATGAAACACATGTTTAAATACAGAGAACAGTGATTAAGGTATCCAGGCTTATTCCAGCTTGTGGTTTTTCCATTTTCAATTTCTGGCTTTTAAGACCATTCTGCTGATCTGTCTCATGTCAGTGGGTGAAGGAACAGGACCAGGCATAAGAAGACATATAAGCAGGCCTGGAAGTGGCTAACATTTTTTCTATCCTGGTCTCACCTAACTGAAAGGGAGACTGGGGTACGTGTGGTCTTACTGTGAGCTTTGCGAGTAGAAAAAACTGTCTTAGTGGAGGAATCTCCCAAATGCAGGGAAAACATTCAAATAAGTATCCCTTTGTCTTTCTGATGTCTGATGTTCTACTATTAAGCCTCTTTCTATTGGTTCTTATCCTTGTTGCCATGTAACTTAAAGAAATAGGAATTTGGGACATGGGTGCATATTTATTTCTTAATGTAAACTGTTGCTTTTTAATTTTTGAGTCATAACCCATTAACAGGTTTGAAATCAACTTGATAAGTCAAGTTATGATGGGAACTTAATAAAGATGAAAAAGGACAGAATAGAATTAAAAAAGTCATAGTGTATTACATAATACAAAAGTCAGAATTGTTTTATATAATCTTTGCTTCTATTATATAATATATTACATGTGTAATAAATAATTATATATACAATATATACTAAGATATACAATTAAAATAAGTTATTATCTACCTATTTACCCATATATGTGGATTATTAAGTCAGCTATAATACATATTGCTTCCTGTGATTGCATTAAACATGTAAAATAACAGTGTAATTTACACTATTATTAATGCCTTTTATACAAAGGTAAGAATTAAGGTGGACTTAAGGAATGAAGCTATCTTATTTTACAGTTTTGCTTGGGGTTGCATGGGGTGAGTGAAAGGATGCCCATATAAATCCTAACATAGCATGACTTCCTTTTTCCTGTAGGTAACAATAACAGGATAGGAAATTTATGAAAAAACCTAAGAAATTATCACCTTTGTACACAAGGCAAAGGATGAGTTGGGAGCAGAATTACAAACTCAACTCTCAATCTGTTTGCCTTCTGTCATTTTTTGGATAGATACTTAAAATATTTTTTTAAAATCGTTGTTTCAAGGAGTAACAATATACATGCATAATATCAGTCCTGTCATCTAAAGTACTTTGTATAAGCAGGTGGTTTTGGACCTTGCCTGCAGCAACAGCCTTTGATCATTTAGGGGCTACTGATGTACCCCAGGCAGCTCCAGTTAAATGGTTATTTGTAGTCATTTAAATACACACCTTTATACTATACCTTTAATCTTTTTGCACTTATAATAGGCTCACAGTATGAGAATACTTGAAAAGATTTTTCCCCCACAGTTATACTTCACCTTTTTTTGGGGGGGGCATACATAGTAGTTTTTTTTCCCTGTGTGAATATGAGATTATACATGAACTTGAATATTTGATACATACAATTATAGAGTAGCCTAATAAATCATTTGAGATGATCTTTACTTGAAGTTACATGCAGCTAACTGTTTTTATTCGGATCTAACTTTTGAACCTAAAATCTGAAGTTCTTCAGGAATCCCAGAATAATAAATTTATCTATTTCACTACGTAAGTGATTTAGGAAAAAAATAGAACATAATACATGAAGGGGTTAAGGAGGAGAGAATACAAAACCAAAGAACTGCCTCCACTCTGTTTTCACATTAAGGCTCAACTATTCATTCCCCACCCGCAGGAATGAAATAGCTACAGACTTAATGATGCTAAAACAGATTCCCATGCAGTATCTGAAGGTATGGTATGTCTCCAATACACAGCTGATTCTGGTGGGGGAGGCAGGATGGAATCAACAAGGAACTCTACTTCAGTAGTTGCATGAACTAGGAAAAAAAATGTGTCAGTTTTGGACATAAAGAAAACTGCTCTTGAATACTGGCTCTGTTTTTCATTCTACCTGTGACTACAGGCAACTTATTCAACTTTTTTCCTGACTTGTGAAAGAGGAGTGATGGTACTTTATCAGTCAGGAATGTTTCTTGTTAGTGACAAAGATCCCAGCTCAGATTGGCTTAAACAGAAGAGTGTGTGTGTGTGTGTGTGTGTGTACTATTACTTTTATTATTTGCTATTTGCTATTGTAATAACAGTAAACAGTTTTACTATTACTTACTTTTGAGCTTGGATATTGTACAGTTGTATTAATGATAGAAAAAGTGACTGGCAGACACCCAGGCTGCATTAGTACACACTAAATGAAATGAAGAGAAAATGGCGTTTTTTAGAATAGAAAACTTTCTTACCTAGTAATCTCCCATAAAAGGCTCCTCTTGCTATAAATCTGATCACATGATAGTCTCTGAAACCATCACTGTGGCCAGAAAAATGGGATAAGGTGTTAGGATCCAACTCAGACACAGAGGGTTGGTCTATAGTTTCTGGCTTAGAGGTGGTTCTCCAAAATGAATCCAGGTACTGTTTCAGAGGACAGATGCTAGGGAGGCAAGTATCCATTTGTTACCAATGAACTACATCATATCTATATGTGGTCTTCTTCCATTAAAGGTACGTTGAGGCCTATTTCACATGAGCTTGTCCCATCTTCCCTCCAAGGAGACCACCCAAACCTGCATCCTTGAGTGGGAAAGAGTTCACACATCAGGCCAGATGCTCAACACTAGCGTATCTTCAGGAGGACCTGCTATGTGACTGGGAACATACATACCCCTTGGAATGTTTCCTCTGTTGCAAACTAATAAGGGTGTTTGTACACTGGGGGCACCAACAACACTACACCAACTTGTGGATATAACTTGCAGAAACACTGTGATTTCTGGTGGACACTGGTTTCCTTCTGGGGGGTCTGGAGTTTTGGAAATCGTGGCTGGCCATGCAGGTCAATACGCGTACCCAACCAGCCTCCTGTAATAGTCTCCACTTTGAGACTCATTGGGCTACCACTCACTGTTGGAGGAATAATACAACCTGTGTGACTTCCATGGAGGACCGTAGAAACCTGTGCCTACTTGCTGTCTAACTCCACTCATTGTGTCTTTTCACTTGCTGATCCTATTCTTTACCCTTTTTCTGGGATAAACATTAACCTGAGTGTAACTGTTTCTGGGTCTTGTGAGTCCTTCTAGGGCATCGTAGAAGGTGCGAGCAGTTGTGCTACTCCTGAAACAATCACATTGCTGCATCCAGATCCCAAACTAGGATTGTTTAGTTTAGGGGTAGACAAGTATTGTTTTTTAAGTGCCAGATCGTAAATACTTCATGCTTTGTGAATCCTACTGTTTCTGTGGCAGTCACTTAACTCTGTTAGCTGTTGAAGTGCAGTGTGAAAACAGCCCACAGACAGTTCATAAACAAAGGTGTGTGGCTGTGTTTTTGAACAACTTTATTTACACGTGCAGTAGGTGGGGGTGGGAAGGCGTGGTCCACCTACTGCAGTTTGCTGACCTGTGCTCTGAGTAGTGAGCCATACTCTGGCCGTGTCCAGATCTAGCATCCTGTTATGGGATAATCTGACAAATAGTAACAAATAAAAATATATACGGTAGTCCTCCCTTATCTGCATCTTCACTTTTTGCAGTTTCAGTTACCTGTGGTCAACCCACAGTTCAAATATATAAAATGGGAAATTCCAGAAATAAACAGTTCAAGTTTTAAATGTCATAGTGTCATGCTCTGTCCTGCCCAGGATGTGTGGCATCCCTCTGTCCAGTGCAGCCACACCACCTGCCCATTAGCCACTTAGCGCCTCTTACGGTTACCAGCGCCATTACTGAGGGATCACAGTACTTGTGTTCCAGTAACCCTTATTCTACTTAATGTCCCCAAATCACAAGTGTTAGTGATAGTGGCAATCTGGATATGCCAAAGAGAAGCCACAAAGTACTTCCTTTAAGTAAAAGGTGAAAGTTTTCAACTTAATAAGGCAATTTATTATCTTAAATCATCACAAAAATGTGAGTACAATACAATAAGATATTTTGAAAGAGATCATATTCACATAAATTTTATTACAGTATATTTTTACAGCTGTTCCATTTTATTATTATTGTTGTCAATCTCTTACTGCACCTAAATTATAAGTTAATTGTTATCATAGGTATGTATGTATAGAAAAAAAAACATAGTATATATAGGATTGCGCATTATTCACAGTTTCAGGCATCCACTTGGGGGTGTTGGAATGTACCCCGTGGATAAGGAGGAACACTTGTTTTAATGAATGTTCTGTCACACATGTTTCTTGCTGGACCAGAATAACACAGACTTCTTAACCTGGGAGTAGAGTAAATTTTTAATCAGTCTATCTGGTGCTTTCACCCTCACCCCCAGCTGTCTCCCATACCCCGTATCACTGTAATCACATCTTGGAGAGGAATTTGAGTGGAATTTACCTCTGGGCTCCACACAGTACTCTTTCTCTTGGTGTGGGGCCTGAGAAATGCCTTGGGGTAGAGCTATCAGCATTCTTAATTCCTCACTAATTATTTGAAGGCTTTTGCCCTCAAACTATTTCCTTAATACTGTAATTGAATTTTAAGCAGAACTTAAACTCCTTTTATTAAACTTCAAGGGATAGTAAACAAAACCAGAGATGTTATTAGGTCGTTGACTTTGAATGCATAACCAGGCCTGAGAAATTTGTTTCCCAGAAGTAGGTGTTGGTGTAATGACCTCTGCCTTGTTCTCTTCTTGGGAGCAGCTCAGGGCACTAGGCCAATGGGGTGAGGGTGGTGGTGTCACTCATCTACATCTTTGCAATAAGAGGGGGTGGTCCCCTTTTCATGTAGTGAATGCACAAGAGTATACTTGGGCAGTGCCTGGGTACGCTTGTCTCAGCTTCCTAATTTTTTCACTTGCTAATATGGTCAGCTTTTCGTACCCACAAAGTTTTCATCTGGACTCAACCAACCTCCTTGGATAAGGAGGACCTGCCAACCGTATAAAGGTCCTATGCCATTTTATTTAAGGGACATGAACAGCCACTGATTTTGGTATCTCTGGGGCATGCCAGATTAAATCCCCCTCAGATACAAAGGGAGATCTCTTCCCCATGATTTTTCTTGCAGCCAGTTTCAACGCATGTAATTTAGTGTTTTTCCACCTGTGCAAAGTCAAGTTCCAGTGAACTCTGGTTGCTAGGAACCGAGCAAAAGGATCACTCTGAGAAAAGTGAATGTTCTTCCTTCTTTGGCCCATATTATTCTCTTTTGCATAGGTGCTTAGAGAAGGGTGCTTCAGTTTCCTCATCAGTAAAACGGTGATACTTATACCTGTTTCAGTTACTTTGAAAGGCAAATAAGCTATTACAAGTAAATTGTTAGAATATGCCTGGTATGTGGTAACTAGTTAATATATATTGGCAAAAAAAGAGGCCAATATCTTGAAAATTTTCTGCTAAATGCTTTAATGCTTCCACTTCTATAGCCACAAAGTCTGAGCCTAAAGTTACAACCACTACTGGTTTAGCAAGGAGCTTTCATACCACATAACAAACGTTGCTGGTTTCTCAGCTCCAGATAACTAAGTCCTCATCACTTTTCTCTCTACTTCAGTTGAGCCAACTCTGTACGTTCACTTAAATCTCTTTCAATAGCCCCTTTCTGGTTCTACACTCTATATGAATAAGAATCTGTTGCAAAGGCGGAAAACCCAAATCAAAATGGCTGACCCCAAAAGAAGACATTGTGGCTGAGCTAACAGAGAAGGTCAAGGAAAACAGGATTCGGGGCATTGCTCAGTCTAGAGGTTCGTGAGGTCATCAGGGCCCCATCTATATATTTCTCTATGAATTCCTTGGCTCTACTCTGTGCCATTGATGAGAGTCATTTTCAGATAGTTAAATGGCTGAGAGAAATTATAGCCTCACCAACACTTGCCCCTTTATCCAGAACGTAGGCCCATTCCAGTTGCTTCTATTAAAAGGATAAACTAAAGCATATTAAGAATTGTAAGAGTTTATTTAAGCACAAATTTATTGGGCAGTGTCAAATCAGAAATTGTTAGGAACACTCCTCTGATAGGAGCTCGGGGAGAGACTTGCAAAGAAAAGGCTGCAGCAAGGAAAGAAAATGATTGAATGGCTATGGCTTAACGCATAGTTGGCCATTAGTGATTGGTTGTCCTTAGAGTTCTTACTGAGTAAGCGTGAGGCATTTGCAGGCTTATATTTTTGTTTGCTCACTTACAGAGGCCACCAGAGCATCAGAGCCACCTCACTGTTCAGTTGGTCATGCATTACTTGATGGCTGGGCTGTGTTCTGAGAAATGCGCCATCAGGCGACTTGCCTTTGTGCAGACCTCATAGCGTGTGCTTACACAAACTTGGATGGCCCAGCCTCCTACACACCTAGGCAATAAGGCACAACCTGTCGCACTTAGGCTCTAAGCCTCTACAACGTGTTACTGTACAAAAAAACACCAGATTAAATTAAGCACAGGAGAAATGATGCGGTCAAGATACGTGGTAAATACGAGATGTATGCAGCTGCTGCCGGCGTATCACAGCTTAGCGTATTACAGTGAACTTTTTTATGAGTAGAAAGAGTATACCCCAAAATAATGATAAAAAGCATAGTTCAATAAACACATAAACCAGTAACACTCATTTATTATTATTATCACGTACTATGTACTGTACATAATTATATGTGCTATACTTTTATACAGCTGGTAGCATAGTAGGTTTGTTCGCACCAGAATTACTACAAACACAGGAACAACGCTTTGCACTATGCCTTTTACGACAGCTGTGACCTTTATGGCAGCTACGACGTTATCTCAGCTATGACATCGTCGTTAAGCGATAGCAATTTTTCAGCTCCATTTTAATCTTATGAGACCAATGTCGTATACGTGGACCGCCGTTGACCAAAGACTCATTATGCAGCCTGTGACCTGCAGTCGAACACACCCAGGGAAGAGAGAAATCTTCTGCGAGGACAAATATCACTTAAATATCACAGAAGACAGAGATTCCATCTATCTTGTTGACTGCTTGTGACAGATGTTGCAGACTGGATGCAAAAGCTTCATTTCTATTCCTGTGTAATGTACTCTACTTCGTTTTCGAGACTGGGATGTTTAAGACAGTTTCTAGACTCCATTTCAGAAGATATATTTCTACCACAAATGTAAGATTCGCAAAGTGGAAAGCATTAACTTGCCACTTTGTTACTTTAGCTAGTTCTGCGGTAAGCACAGTTGTGGAGGTTTTATTTGCTTGTTTGTTTTTTCTGCATCAATGTTATTAGAGTTCTCGGTGTCCAATCTTTGTCTCATGAGTGTCAAGTGGCTGCCCACAGGGCATGAATTGTAGTGAGGTGATACGATTTGGGGGCCAACAGCTGGTTCCTTGGTGCCTGGATCTGGGATGAAACAGTGTGATACAGGAGCCAGCAGCTGACCAGCAGCTCCTTGATTCCCCGGCTTCCTGGTACAGAGAAGGCACCTGCTGTATTAGGTCAGTTGTTTTATCGTGTTCGTTGAATCCTTTCTAAAGGCTGAAACTCCGTCTCGATCCTTCAGCTCCTTCAATGATTTTGTAATTACCCTGTAGTAAATGCCTTTCTGCTTGAACTATCTAGAATAGTTTCTTTCTTTTTCTTTCTTTTTGTTACTTTTGTTGTTGTTGTTGTTTTCTGCACAAGAACCAATGGCCTGCTCTATTCTAAGTACCTAGAACAATAGTTGGTATATTGTATATATCTAAAAATTATTTGTCACTTGGCTGATTTTCCCCCAGAAACCTCTACCCCCAAATTTCCTATGTTTTATTAGATGAAATTAGTGCCAGTTACTGGCTCAAATATTAGGACCAGGGTGATGGGTAATATTGAGCCCTGAAATTAAGGGCAGAACATAGAAAACCATATGCCTGAGACTGAGGAAAGAAAAATTCCCTAGAACAATGTAGGTATTGTTTTTGGAGAACAGAAAATAGTACCTGGGAGGCAAATAATACATAGGTAATACAGAGGCTTTTAAAGAATTGTGTGCATTCCAGAAAATGATGCTTGTTTATTTAGTCAATTCTATTCATGAGACAAAAAGACTGCATATGGAATACTGAGATAACAGTAAAAAGAATTATTTGAGACAGTGCTATTTACATCCCCATTAGCCACTCACTCCCATCTTCATTAGTATCCGACTCTCAATTTTTAGCCTGGGCACAATTGCTGCCCAAGTTGAAGATGTACTTCCTAATTCTTTAGCAGCTAGATACAAACAGGTGACTAAGTTATGGCCAGTAAGATGTAAGCACTTTTTGTGTGTGATTTCCAAGACAGCTCCTTACATGGGAAGAGGTCAACATCATTTTGTTCCTTCCACTCTTTCACTTGCTGGCCTGCAACGCAGATGTGATCGTTGGAGCCCTGGCAGCCATTTTGGACCATGACGTTCTGTTGATGGTACGTGTAATGGAAGAAAAAGGTGTTGATCTTATTCTAATTATAGAATCACCATACCAATCCTGGGCAGCTGATTTCCAAAATCATTTTGTCAGGAATAGGAAAAATTTCTTGCTTAAATCAGCGCTGTTTTGGAGGTTTTTCTGCTCAATACAAAGGAACCTAATTATATCTAATACAGATATATTCAAGTTCTAAATGATAGAGATGTGACTTTAAATTCTATGAGACGATGTGCCTTATAGACTTATGAAATAATATAGAAATGGAAGAATTTGGCAAAGCCAGAACAAGAAGCAAAAACTGTATGGTAAAATTTATAGTGTCAAACACTAATATCATCTTGTTATTAATATTTATTTTTAAAACTTTCCATATAGCATGTATTGCCATATATTGTGATCTAGACTCAGTCAATCAAACCACTCACCCTGGACCTTAAGTCAAAAGCAAATGATATCAGGAAACACAGTAGAAAACTCCTCGGATGTGCAAGTGGAAAGGGGTGTCACCCAGGGTCTGGTGACAATTATCTGGGCAGGAGAGATGTGTGACCAAGAAATGAGTGGTGTCAATGGTTGGATTTGGCTGTAGTTCCAGCTTTGTTATTGCTACTTGATTCTTTAACCTCTATGGTCTTCCTAGTAATTCAAATCTGGGAGGCCCCCAGCATCTTTTAAAAAGCTTACATCACCAGAGTCAGCTTGTGCCGATTGCTGAAGTGAACTCCATCTGATGCACATCTTCTAATCATCATGCAGTGAGTGTGTAAAACTGTAAAGACAAGCTTTGATTTAAATAAGAAATTTCAACCTGTCTTTTTTTCTGAATTGATTTTAAATAACATCCATATGTTTCTCCAGGGGCAAGAAGTCTTAGGAGCCTCTTTGATTAGTCTTTTTGCCTTTCTAAATTCATGTTTCAAAACCAATTCATTTAGACTTGAAAAAGATGAATTTGGATTGAAATAATGAACCCATATGTTTCAAATAGATTTTGAATTTATCAAGAATAAGACTCCTTAAATCCACACTTGATAAATATCTATCTAAACCCATTACAAATGTGACTTCATTTAATCTGTATGAAAGTAATGCAGAATGAATAGGGTATAGTTCCTGTATGCAGTGAGGCCAATCTTTCCAAAATTGTGTCCATTTGTCAAGGAAACTTGCATTATGTGCTTGGCTCATAGTAGGTTCCTAAAACATTTACTGATAATTGAATTCCTTAAGAACAATAGGATGACTTTTATGGGATCCTGTTTGTTAAATTCTTGTCCTTTAGAAATATGGAATTAATTTAGCAGCAGGAGAGTCAACAGCAGTAGAAAATGATATTTGAGTTGTATAATTTTATTACACTGATTAAATGATGGACGGCTAGTAGATGTTTCATACAAAGCATAATTCTGCTCTGTTTTTGTTTTATTTAAGATTTCAGAGTTCATTTTCAAGAGCACAACACCTCCTTCTTTCTTACTGCCATAATTAATGACCATTTACTAAATAGTCCTATGTGCAAATTACCTTATCAACTGTGCATTCAAAGTGTTCACCAAACCCAGTCAGTATATCTCACCCCTTAAAGGACAATGCTTCCTGACTTTGATACAAGTGAGATATTATTATTTATTTAATTTCATGATTAGTCTCCCTCTTCCACCAATTGTTTGTTACGTGGATTACAATTTGTCCTTAGTGTGTTGGAGATATATAAGTTACCCGTGGTTTTAATAACATGGCCTGAGGTATAACAAAAGATTTGTGAATCACTGGTTTGAGAGTTTTCTTTTTTTTATGGGGCAATCACTGACTTTTACATTTCTGTTACTTCTTATAATTCTTTTTAATAAAACTTCTTTTATTTCTACTCGTCCCCCATTGTTAGCAAAGAAAAATCTGTACTTTCTGCAGTGTTTACTTGTCTCCGAGACTGATAGCCTGTCATTTTTCTTTCTGTAACAATAGCCCTGTCTGAAATATGTGACACAAGAGCCACTCAATTAAAATCTATTGTGTAAGTGTAACAGATGGAGATAGACTTGAAGCTTTTTATAGTGTGAGATAGTGCAGTTAGGTGGAAAAAGCTCAGACTCAGGTTAAGAAACACAGTTTCAAATTATTCCACTATTACTTATGAAATGAATTGTACTACTTTCTAATATTACTGGCCCTTATATTGTCTATGCCCCAGTCCTTCAAAAGAAATAATGAGTTCTTGAGAAGATTAAGGGAAATTATTGTCTAATTTATTCAGCTCAGTGCCAGATATACTATAGACAAACTAATGTTGGCCCCCTTTCTTACTGGCATTAATACCAGGCAGTGTTAAGCATATATTTTACTGTTACAGAGAAAGCATCAGATAAGTAGGTGAGAAAATTGTTCTCTGGTATTTATTTTGACCTTATGTGAGTTTGTATAATAAGACCTTTAAACTCTCTGGGTCTCAGTTTCTTCTATCTTCAAATAAGAATAACATCTATCAAAGATAGAAAAATTTCAATAGTAACATATAAAGGATGTTACTATTTTTGTTTATGTTTTAACTGTGCAATAAATTATCATTTGTTACAATAAAATATATATATTTAAATATATATAAAACATTATACACACACATTATTAGGTCCAGTTATCTAATTTGAGACTAAGAAGATGTTACCAGAATGTCCCTGAGGACTCAGAGAAAATGTTGATTTAAGACCTAATGATTACATTGAAAAGTAACCTTAAAGAAGAAAACATTATGGAAAAAAATATATTTTAATGATGGTTTAACTATAAGATTTTGGACAGATTGAAGAGAAAGCTGAGACAGGTGGTGAGGAGTGGGCTTTGGAATACTAGATGGGAAATGACAAGGATAGGAGCAGAGATTTAACTGTGGCAAAATAATAAGTACTAGAAACATATAATTGATTTTTGAAAGGAAAATTTCAACTTGTGTTTGGACATAGAATTTTGCAATATGGTCTTTTATATAAAACTAACACCTGACTAATAAAGCAGGGAGTTACTTATTTAGTATTTTTCTTCATCTGGTAATAAACCTGTTGTTTTACTTTGCTCCATTGCAGCCAAACTCTCAAAGTTCTTCTTTCAGTTCTTCATTGCCACTCTTCAAAAAATTATTTGTAGTGTTTCCAACATAAAATGTGTAAGTGTTTGAAGAGGAGACTTTGATTTGTAAGGAGAGTATTTTTTATTTTTATTTTTGCAGGTGTACAATTCTATAATACATCATCTATATATTGTACTGTAGGTTCACTGCCCCAAGTCCTATTTTAATAACTTCGTTGAAATGTATGTTTAGAAATAAAAATTTAGGTAGAGTAACATTCAATTTGTGGGGCTTACAAATTTAAATATCTGCAATCCTCACTGCCATTTTTTAAAGGAAAATGCAAGCTATTAGGTTTATCAATAAACACACTCTTTAAATCTAGTGGATACTTTTGATAAATGTTAACTTCTCAGCTTCTGTCCTGGGAACTTCGCCCCCGTTCAGTCTATATTCATGTGCCAACTAGGCAGTCCTACCTAGATGCCTTATAGGCACTTCAATCTCAGTATTTCTCTATGTGAGCACATTTGTTCCCTCCTACAATTTCTCTTCCTCTTATGTTCTCTTATTTGATGGTCTTGCTCTGGAAGCTATACAGGAAATCAGACCTCACAGACCCTACAGCCCTCCTTTTTCTTATACACTGTACTCTACATATTGTGAAACCTTGCCAATTTCCTGACTAAATTTTTCTGGGATAGATTCCCTTGTCTTTGTTTTTATAATGCTTCTTTGGTTTAACTGTCATTATCTCATGCCATAGTTCTAACTTATCAGCCTGCCACCAGCCCTATCCTGCTATGACTGACTCTCCATTCTACCACCAGCGATTTTTTAAAACTCAGATTTGATCAGGGTACCTACTGGTATACAACCCTTCAAAGGAGTCCTAATTCTTATAGGGTAAATATCAAACTCAGTAACGTAGCATAAAAGGAACCCCATAACTGACACCAGTTAGCTCCATCCTCCCATACTTCTGCTGTCCCTAACCTCCAATACCACTTCTACCTTCTTAATCTACCTGCCTTTGCAGAATTCCTGCTAATGTTTTGAGATTCAGTTCAGGTCCTGATTTTTAGGAAGCCTTCCCTGACTCCCCTACTTGCTTTCATTGTCTTCCTCAGATGAAGCTTGCTCTGAGCTTTTCCCATGGCTTTGCATTTGTCTGACGGTGCCCTCACTGCACTGCATTTTGATGATCTCTTGGAGACAGCCTTCCAATCTGTGCAGGGCAAGTTGAGGACAAAGACCACAGCTTGTTCTTCTTTGTAGCCAACATGCAACATGCGGAGCACGGACAGCTTGTACAGAATGGCAACAAAAAGTGTTTTTTTCAATGAATAAATGAATATTTGGAAGTTCAGTGAAATTATAAAAAAGGAACACCTTTAAAATCCTTTATCTATGTTTTCCTATTTGTTCTCCCTCAATTTTAATAATGTTGTGATCAGTAAGTCACAGTGAACAAAGTCATAGGCTCCCTAAGGTGCAAGGAAAAGATTATGGACCTTCTAAACTTAGGGGTCGTTTCCTTGCATTTCTCCCCATTCGATTAGATCTCTACAATTTAAGCTTAAGCCATGCTCACTTAAAAGATGATATATTTTTAATTAATGTCCATTTTTAATAGTCTTACTACTAATTAAACACTTCGAATCACTGTAAAATCTTTTAAAAAATATTTACATCATAATCATTTGAAGACAATTCTGACCTACTTTGTGCATATGAGGATGGATGGCCTTATTGCCTTTCCTTATTTCTTGCTTTGGATCATATTTTACTCTCCAGAGGGTTAATTTGCCATAGTTAATCTTATATTTAATAATAAAAGCTTAAATTCTCACCCTAAGCATGCTGTATGTTAATGAAATAAACTCAAATATTAAAATTAGTAGTCAGATGCCACCTCCTGGCTCCTGAAGAAAAGGAGAAAGTCAACAGTTGCACAGAAATGGGTATATTGGAGGTGACCTGTCAGCTCCTTCAGGTTGATTTGTTCCCCACCCTTAAACACATATGGTATGTCATGCTGTATCTTCAGGCTGTGCTAGCTACACATGATATAGCAATGGTAAGGAAGAAACACAAAATGCAAGACTTTGATCTTCAAAGTTACCTAATTTGCCTTTGCTCAAAAGCAGTTGTTAAGAGCTACAGAGTTAAAAAGTCTTCTGAAGAAATGTAAATGGCCGTCTGTGCAACTTCAGTGTCAGGCATAAATCTAGAGACCCAGAAATTATTGCCACCATAAACCTAAGTGGCAACACAGGTCCACAGAGAGAGGTGAGAAGCGTGTTCCTTTGGTGACTAGAGACTGAGCTAGTGGATTTTTCCCCGCTGAAGGGGGAAGGACTCATTTACTGTCCTTCTGATTCTTTTCTAACTCCAGGTTTCTCAAGCCCCTACCTTCGAAGGTGAGCCCAAGTGATTTATATAAGGTAAGAGAGGAGTAGCATTTTAAATCTGTGCTCTATGCACTCTCATCAGATTGATAATAGGGCTGAGTAATTGCTAGAGTTCGTAAATAAAATGGGTTTTTGATGATTGGGGAACAGTTCTAATATATCAGTTTTTTGTTTGTTTTACCTGTGTCTGCAGTTGTTATAAATTGACACTTTGGGAAGATAAAATAAATCTCAGAGTATTTTTGTTGTTGCTGTTCAGTTACAGTTGTCCTAATTTCCCACTCCCCCTTGCCCTCCCCTGCCAGCAACCCCCACAGGGTTTTGTGGTAGACAGCTAGAGGGAGCCTGTCTAATCATTTGAAACTTCATTTCAAAGAGCCCGCAGGTACTTTGCTGTTAAATGGTGGAAATTTCAAGTAGACGATCCTTCATTTAGCAAGTCATCCTAATGACTATTAGAGTGTGCAACACGAACCTAACATTATTTGGGGTGGCGGCCGGAGAGCTCAAGTGAACTGCACAAGAAATGAACTGGAGTAGTGAGTCGGAGGCTGGCTGGTAGAGAATCAATGGTTTACAAACATTTCTGTTGCACGATTAGCTTTTCTCACAAAATCCTAATTGGGAAAAAGTAAGCTAAAAAATATAAGATAACAAAAGTACTATAGCGGAAGGAAGAGGCAGCTGCTCAAGCCACGTGTGAAATTACATCAACACAGTTCTGAAGGCTTAGAGGAAATAATAGCCAATGATATCAGGTGTGTCCTGATCTCCAAGTCCCCCTTACTTACCATCCTATAGTTTTAAATGTACTCCGAATAATAACCCTATGAGACATCTGACACAGTTAACCACAATTTTATCTATCATATACTTGCAATCTGGATATTGAAAATTTATTTTACCATTTGTTCGTCTTTCTCTTAACAGACTTTCTTTACTCAATTTAATTTGTCCTTGGTTTTTATTGCTTTCCACTCCACCTATAATGCGTCCCAAGGTGTACAATAACTGAACCAACACTGCCTGTCTTCCCTGCTTCTCTTCTGAATCTTCCCCTTATGTTCTTCCCTATGTGTTCTTCGGTTGTTGTGCTCTACCCCCCTTCTAACTCTGCCCTGCTTCCTGAATACCTATAACTCTAACTCCAAGTTCCTACACCAGTCGCTTCTCCCATAACTAAAGCCTAACCTCCCACAGCTGCTGCATAAGGGAATGGTGTTCAATTATTCATTTAATAACCACTTTTGAAGAGCTTCTTAAGTGTTTGGTCCACATTCAAGACATGCAGAAGTTACATGCAAAAACATTTTAAGGAAATAAACTATGTAAATAAATCTACACATAGAGAAACATGAGCAGATAAGCAGAAATGTGAAGTAAACTAAATGCCATTGCAGAAGAGAGTTAGATTAGAATCGATTCATAGAGTTAGAAAGAAGAATATGTAAGAAAAGGTGAGCATTAATTTACTAAGAGCAAAATGTGTTAGTCTCTCTTGCTTCAAATTTTTGCCAGATTTAATTAAATGCAAGGTCCAAAAAATGTCATAGACATAGTGTACTTGGAATTTTGAAGGCATTTTATAGGACACTTGATAATTTTCCTATGAATAAGATAAAATATAAAATTCACATGATTACAGGTAGGCGGAGTTATTGAATGACAGAACCCAAAAGATATTGATGATGGGTTTACATAACAATAAGGAAAGTTCATGGGTAGGCCCTGGATTTCTCCCCTCCTCCCTTTATATTTACCACTTTAGTTACTCAGAGGGACATATGAAAAACAAGCTTATTACCAGTGAAGACAATAAAAAGCTGGGAGGATTCCGTTACCTGGGAGGTGTATGATAATCTGGGACTAATTAATAAGATACAAAAAATGTAAAATTGAATGTTCATTATTGTAGTGGTCTACACTATTAAGTCTAGGCCCACTGCCCAGATAAGGATGGGAGTGAGGAGCTTAACAGCAGCAAAGTGTGAAAAGGTACGAGGCTTCCACGTTCCATTGAGGTCAAGACGAATTAGCAGTATAATGCAGCTGCCCAAACACAGTTAGTTCTAGCGTATGGCTATGAAATGCAATGTCCTCTCCTCCTCAGTTTAATGTTGAAGCCCTAATTCCCTATGTGATGGTTATTTGGAGACTGGGGCTTCGGGAGATTAGCTTTAGATTAGTTCACAAGAGTAGAGCTCATATAATAGGGCTAATGCCCTTACAAGAAGAGATATCAAAGAGCTTACTGTCTCTTTCTCCCTGACATGTGAGGAAGGTGCCATCTGCAAGGCAGGACCAGAGTCACTAACAGAACTGCCTGTGTTGGCACCCTGACCTTGGACTTCCAGCCTTCAGAACTGTGAGAAAATACATTTCTGTTGTTTCAGCCATCCAACCTATAGTACCTTGTTGTTGTTGCACCCTGAGCTGATTAATACATTTACGTTGAATATAGTTCTTTGAGCTTAAAATTTTTTTGAAAGCTTGTGATTACATTCAATCAGTTTATTATTAATATACACTCAGTTGTTCTTGGCTCATAGTGTTTTTCTGTGATTAGGCCTCTCAGACCACAAGTGGTTGCAAGCTTACTCTCACACTTTGATTCTCCAGAGATAAGAACGTGAATTTTTAGAGGAGCCCAGGTCAGACAAAATAACTTGAAACATACATGCATCTTAACGAGCCACAATCAAATAGCAGCTGAGGATAGAGTTGCATATGGAAAAACAGGGAGGTTTTCTTGGATTCAGGATTGATATAATGGTTTGAGTCTGGGACCGACATGTGAAGAATTTGAGTCATTGTATTTGACATACGCACCTGGACTATGACTAATCTTCTGTAGCACCCAGTGAACTAAATTAGTTGAAGAACTTAGTCTGTAATCCATTATCATATTCGTTTAACACTTGTGAAAGTGCGGCTGATGGCACTCCATGAATTTCTGTTAATTCCCTTTTTAGTGCCTTCGTAAGGGAGTGAGATAGAAACCACGAACAAATTTACACTGAAATGTTTTTCCATGGGGTAGAGAAAAATCTGCCCGGCAATAAGGCCTGCAGGAGGCACAAGCAGTCCACTGTGAACTTTTGGTTGCTGTTGGGTGTTTTTGTTTTTCTAAATATGGACCTGCAGGGGAGAGATGAGCAGCAGTGCAGAGCCTCAGTCTCCAAGGAAATCCTTTGCCCCCCTGTCTGGGAGCTGGAGTACGAAGCTAACTGCTGGGATGAGGTACAACACACGGAAGAGAAATGGGTGTGATGAGACAGACATAATTTATCTTTCTCGTTTGTCTGCTACTTTGCCATTCCTTCTTATTTATAAATACTGTCCGATTTCCCCAATTTCCCCGATCTTTCCTTCTGTATTTCATAACATTGACCAGTCCTAGTCCTTGTTAATTCTGATTTGATTTTCAAACTTAGTTTGCTTTTGAGGAAAGAGGTAAGGAAACAACCGGGAGCGCTAAACACTGTGCAAATGGTAGGAAAGTAACACAATGGAATGTGGGGTTTAGTCTGCATTCAAATGAGCTTAAGAGAGCAAGAGATAAATGGAAAGAAAAGCAAAAGTGTCAAAACAGTGACTTTCTCATCAAACTTCACTTCCAACTATGTGTTGCATTTGCCATTTGAGATGCTAGGAGTAAATGCATAGTGGGCATTTCAGGGAATATGGAGACCTTTGTCGCCTTCTGTGAAACCTCGATTCCACCAAGGGAATTTGACTCAGAGCAACAGACCCACAGGACTGGTAGTCTGCAGGGTTTCTGCAAGGGCTCCCAGTGGGTGGGGCAGGGAATGTTAATTTTCCCAAAGCTTCAGAAAGCCTCCTCTCTCTGGTGATAAAAAAACATCAACAAGAACCCTGTAGTTTAGCCAATGCTGGAACTTCTAACCCTCAAATGAAAATATTTCTGTGCCTGACTCATTTGATACTTAAAAGACATGTACCATATATTCTTTAAGAAAAGCTAAAATATGAAACATGTATTTTTATACAATAAGTGTATAAGGGATGATTTTTAAAAGATATTTTGTAGGCTTGGCTGGGTAGGCCCGTTGATTAGAGTTTCATGCTGGTATTCCAAGTTTGCAGTTTGGTACCCGGTCAGGGTATATACGAGAAGAAAGAGAGATTTTTTCAGGCTTGCAAAAAGAATTGCAAAGAATTCTTGTATACGTGCTTTACTGAAACCCCCTAAATGTAAATTTTTACTACACTTGCTTTATAGTTTCTTATCTCCCTACACACACACAGACACATTTTTTTCTGAAAGGCTTAAGAGTAATTTGTAGACACAATGCCTCTTTATTTACTCATTAGGGTATAACTTTTTCTCAGAGTTTTTCAGATAACAAAGTTATTTAACATACATGATGGACAGAACTGTGATGTTTACAAATAGTTATTTTGTAAATACATTTTTTACGAGCATTTGTATTGTGAAGTCTAAGGATACTTCATGTCCCTTTTTTCTTTTTTTTCCTAAATAATCAAGCACAGCTAAAAATGTGTGCATAGTAACTACTTGAAGAAATTTGGAAGGTGCAAAACATGATTTAATCTTATTTCTTGAATGCCTACTAAGAGGTGGGCACTATACAATGTGTATGTGTTTGTGTATTTATCATCAATGTGTCTAACAATCATGTCCTACAGAAGGGATTATTATTCTCATTTTGCGTTTAAGGAAACTGCACCTCAAAGAAATTAAGTAACTTACATATAGTTACAAAGCTGATAAATGGTAGACCTGGGCTTTCCAGGAAATATCTTTTTTGTGGTTGGCTTTTCTTTTTTCCTTTTTCATTGAATTTATTAAGGTGATACTGGTTAACACAATTATACAGGTTTCAGGTGTACAATGCTATAATACATCATCTGGGGATTGTATTGTGTTCACCACTCCAAGTCAAGGCTACTTCCATCACTATTTACCCCTACTTACCCTCTTCTGCTCACTCCCAGAAATTACCACACTGTTGTCCATGTTCATGAGTTTTCTTTTTTGTTCAATCCCTCCACCCCTCACCTAGTTCCCCATGCCCACCCCCAAAACCTGTCAGCCTATGAGTCTATCTCTGTTTTGCTTGTTACTTCATTTTGTTCATTGGATTCCACATATAAGTGAGATCCTATGGTACTTGCCTTTCTCTGATTGGCTTATTTCACTTAGCATAATATCCTTTAAGTCCATCCTTGCTGTGACAAAAGGTAAGATTTCTTTCTTTTTTACAGCTGTGTGGTTTTCCATTGAGTAAATGTGCCATAGCATTTTCTATCCATTCATCTACTGATGGCCACTTGGGCCGCTTGCAAAACTCAGCAGTTGTAAATACTGCCACAATGAACATTGGGATGCACATGTTCTTTCAAGTAAGTATTTTGGGTAACTTTGGATAAATCCCCAGAAGTGGAATCCCTGGGTCATAAGGCAGTTCCAGTTTTAATTTTTTGAGGTAACCTCATACTACTTTCCGCAGTGACTGAACCAATCTGCATTCCCTCTAAGAGTACACAGGATTCCCTTTTCTCCACATCCTTGTCAACAAACTTATTCTTTGTTGATTTATTGATGATAGGCATTCTGAGATGTGTGACATGATATCTCACTGTGATTTTAATTTATATTTCTCTGATAATTAGTGACATTGAACATCTTTTCAGATGCTATTGGACATCTGTATGTCCTCATTGGAGAAGTATCTATTCAGATCTTTTGCCCAGTGTTTAATTGGATAATTTGTATTTTGGTACTGAGTTTTGTAAATTCTT
Organism: Desmodus rotundus; assembly: GCF_022682495.2. Lineage (NCBI taxonomy): Eukaryota > Metazoa > Chordata > Mammalia > Chiroptera > Phyllostomidae > Desmodus > Desmodus rotundus. The sequence goes on along the minus strand of NC_071397.1, from coordinate 15,538,540 downwards.
TATAAATTTTGGATGTTAACTCCTTCTCAGATGTGTCAGTGACTATGTCCTCCCATTCAGTGGGTTGTATTTTTCAGTGGGTGTGATGGTACTAAGTGTGTAGTACCATCACACCTAATGGTAGTGTGATTCCTCTAACTTTGTTTTCTAAATTTGATAATAATATCAAAATTTCTTCTTTTAAAAGCTGAGTAGTATTCGATTGTGTAAGTGTCCCATAGTTGTTTTATCCACTCATCCACTGATGGACACTTGGGCTGTTTCCGTATCCTGCTATTGTAAATAATGCTGCAATGGACACAAGGGTGCTTATGATCTTTCAAAATAGTGTTTTGGGTTCCTTCAGATATATTTCCAGAAGTGGGATAGCTGGGTCAAAAGGCAGATCCATTTTTAATTTTTTGAGTTACATCCATACTGCTTTCCACAGTGGCTGCACCAGTCTGCATTCCCACCAATGGTGCAAAAGAGCACTTGTTATTTGTTGATTTATTGATAATAGCCATTCTGATAGGTGTGAGATATCTCATTGTGGCTTAGTTTTCATTTCTTTCATCATTACTGACATTGAGCATCTTTTCATATGTCCATTGGCCATCTGAATATCCTTTTTGGAGAAGTGTCTATCCAGGTCCTTTGCCTATTTTTTTTTTTTTTGGTGTTGAGTTTTATAAGTTCTTTATAGCTTTTAGATATTAATCCCTTATCAGATGTATCAGTGAATATGTTCTCTCAGTCTGTGGGTTGTCTTCTTATCTTGTTTAAGTTTTCCTTTGCTGTGCAAAAACTTTTCAGTTTGATGTAGTCCAATTTCTTTCTTTTTTTCTTTTTCTTTTCCTTACAAAATATTGCTACAAGCAATGTCCAAGATTTTGCTGACAATGTTTTCTTGTATGATTTTTATGGTTTTGGGTCTAACATTTAAGCCTTTGACCCATTTTGAATTTATTCTTGTGTGTGGTGTAAGAAGGTGGTCCAATTTTCCCAACACCATTTATTGAATAAACTATTTTAGCCCATTGTATGTGCTTGTTTCCTTTGCCAAAGATTAATTGACTATAAAGGTATGGATTTCTTTCTGGGTCCTCTATTCTGTTCCATTGATCTTTGTGTCTGTTTTTATGCCAGTACCTTGCTTTTTTGATTACTATGGCCTTATAGTATAGTTTTTTAGTAAATATATAGGATTATATAACTAGTATCACAATCCATTTTTAGAATATTTTTATAACCCCCAAAAGCTCCCTCATGCCCATTTATAGTTAATTCCTGTACCTACCCACAATTCAAGGCAACAACGGGCCTGCTTTCTGTTTGTATTCATTTACCTTTTTTGGAGGGACACTTCACATGAATGGAATCAGGCAATATGTAGTCTTCTGTATTTGGCTTCATTCATATAACATAATGTTTTTGAGGTTCACCCATATTTATATACTTTACTCCTCTTTCTTACTGAATGGTATTTTTTATGTGGGTATACTATATTTTGTTTATCCATTAACTGGTTGGTGGACTTTTGGATTTTTCCAATTTTAGTTTATTGTGAATAAGAGTTATGAACACTAAAGTCTTTATGTGGACATATGTTTTTGCTTTCTGTGGCTAGCTTTCTAAATATGGAATTGCCTAATCACATAGTAAGGTTTTTATTTCGCTTTAGAAGAAACATAGGAACTGCAAACTGTACTCCAGGGTGGCTATGCTGCTTTGTATTTCCACCAGCAGTGTAGGAGGGGTCCACTTTGTCCACATCTTTGCCAACACGTAGTTTTGTGCTTTTTATTGTAGCCGTCTAGTGGCCATGATGTATGTAATTTTCTTTTTATGAATATAATTTTTAACTTTGCCTCATTAGTCCTGGGCTCCTCTTAAATATTAGGTCCCCATGTCCAGCCACTTGCTACCTATCTCCACTTGGGTGTTCTAGTGTCACATTAATCACAACCTGGGATTAACCAGACCTCTGTATTGATCCCTAATATTGGCTTCCTTTTAGAGGGCCCCATTCTTTACAATAGGTGCATCATTTTCCCTCCTAGTTTTGAACATGTCAGATCATTGTCTGTGCTTCCTCTCCCCGTTCATCAATTTTAACCAGCCAACATTTTCTACAAATTATTTCTCAGTATCATACAATACAGTGTCTTCCTATTCTCATGACCTTAATTTGAGCCTGAACTATTTTCAAAGTATTTTGTGCATTGCATTTTATTTCTATGCTCTCCATTTTGAGACGATCAAGATACGGTAATAAGGTAGTTTCTGTGTGTATGTGTATGATATCTTACTAGGGACTCGGAATTGTTTAATATTCCCTTATTCTCTTTAGTAGAATGTTCCTTCTTAGTGTGAATTCTATAGGGCTTCAAGTTTTTCATCTCAAGTTTCCATCTGAAGAAACCAAAGTGTTTGTCTAAAGAAAGTTTCAACTCTAGTTACACTGAGACATGTTTGTACATTTCAGCCTGAAAGCTTTAGTAAAACTTCCCCTGCCCCCACCCATTTTACTGGAATTACCTTCCTTTGTCTGTCTGTCCCTTTACCAATCCTTAGGAATAATTAAACTTTTGCTTTTTGAGTGAAGGGTTTACGAACTGCCCATGCATTTATAAACTATTCTAATTGCTTTTCTGTCTATTTATATAGCAATTCGAGAACTTACCATGATCCAGGCGTTGTGATAGGTGCTGGAACACAAAGTGGATTATGATACAATACCTTTTATCAAGGAGATTTATTTAATGTGATGAAGCTGACATAAAGACAGTTGCAAATAATATATTGTGATAGTAATAGAGTTGTGGACAGGATATTTTAATCAAAACAAGATGCCAAGGCACAAAGTCCCCGCTTGAATTAGGTGAGAGTGAGTGTATGATTAGGAAGAGGTGGTAATTGGAGTCTTGGAGGATGACTAGGCTAGATGAAGTTCAGGGCAGGAAATTCTAGAAATGGAGGTTAGGCTCAAAAGCAAAAGCACAGATGTGAGAAATAGCCCTGTGTGATTGGAAGTTACCAGCAGAAAGTATCTATTGGCCCATGAAGTATCAGGCAGAGAGTGCTGCATGATGAAGCCAGAGAATTCAGAGGCTTAGGCATGAAAGATCTTTTTTCTCATGCTAACAAATCAAACTCTATGCCATGGATAGGATAACCCAAAGGGCTGTAAATAGGGGAATGAGATATTCACCTTTCTGTTCTTTGCCATCCATTTTGGCCACTATATGAGGGTTACTTTTGATAATAACAAGACTGCTGAAAAGGAGACTAGTTAGGAATTACTTCAGTAAAGACATAGTGAATACTTGTTATAATTGTGGTAATGGTGATAAAGAAAAAGGAATGATTATGATAAATCTTTTACAGGTAAAATTGGTTACACTTAGTAGATATTTCAATGTGAGAGGGAGAGTAATTTAAAGAGGCAAGAATAACTCCCCAATATCTGGCTTAGTAACCAGATATATTAATGGTGATATCAGATGAAGATATTTTGGGTGGCACTCATGAATCACTTAATACTTTGCAGAGCACCTTTTAATGAACATAACATTTATCTCCTTACACCACCAGATCAAAGTACTGGACTGCAGAATCCAACTTCTAAATACTTGGCAGAAATGAAAATGAAAATGGCTTTATTATTTTTATCTTTTAAAAAATAGTGCCTCCTCATTTTTAAAGTTAAGAAATTGGAGGAAAAAAATTTACCTTAAAGAAGTACTGAGAATAGAGCTGAGGTGCAACATAAAATGTATTAAAACTCTTTCTCCTTTAACATATTATCATGTACATATTTCTATGTTCAATTTATATAATGGATTACAGTTATGCCTGTAGTGTATCATTGTGCAGATGAAATGTTAACTTTAACCAATGTCATCTGCAGAAAAGGTTGGGTGTACCCATTGTTCAACAGAACAATCAATGCAGAAAAGAACAGCCATATATATATATATATAATATATAGACTTATATATATAATCTACTACATCTAGACTTTGTTGTTAGTCTTATTCTTCGTTCCCTAAAAATAAAGTCTCAAAAGACTGCATAAGGATTCCTCCTGACATGGATCCTGACTTTCGCACCAGTCTTGTCTTGAACTAGGCTAGATGAAGTTCTCAATGTGTATCATTTTGAAGCAATACTAACCTGTTAGCTGAAAATAAACTATGTTGTGTCTTCATGACTGTAGGCCTTTGGTATACTTTCCCTTCTGCCAGGAATACCCTCACCCTAGTGAACTCAGTCTAAAGATGAGCTCAAGGTTATCTTTCCCTAATTCTCCTAAAGAGAGTTAACCATCTTCTGATTTCTGTTGTGCCCATTCACGATAAAATTCCTATCACCCTGTGTAAATTCTGGTTTGCATTTCTGCATTCCACACTAGAATACACGCTTCTTTCATTTAGGATCTATATTTTAATTAGTTTCTTAATGCCAGTTTCTGGCACTGTTTTAGCACATAATTAAGGCTCGATTTATGATTATTTAACTCAATTGACATTGAGACATCCCCCGTGGTCTAATAGCTTAGATGGCTAAATATACTTTAAAGAGGAGGAATTTAGAAATCCTCCTGGAGGCAAGAGAATCACCTGCTCTGCCAGAAACCTTATTCTCTTCCGCATTATCTGGCTGAGTTTTTTTATATGGAACACAGCTTAATTCTATAGATTTTATGAAAATCTAAAGAAAAATGAGATGTAACCTAGGAGAGCTTTTAAAAAATATTTTGATGCTTCTCATATTTAGTTTAAAGGAAAAGAGAAAACTTGGGTTCCCTTTGCTAATTACTATTAATTATAATGAGAAACAAACAAAATGCTGCACATTTTATTTTAGCAGCGAAGTGGAGAAGGGTAAGAGGCAGGGTTTCAATTATACAAATAATTAAACAACAGTATTGTTTGTACCCACAATTTAAGTTGCATTTTCAAATTTTGCTAATTTTTAGATATATTCTGTGATTATCTTGGAAGCTGATGAAAATTCTTAGATGTCTTTTTAAAACCTTAGTTTCTCTTAACAACACATAAGTTTTCTATAACAATCTCCAAGTCAGGAAGCCCTACACAAGTAAAAGTATTTCTTAAGCTAATGTGATAGCCAGTGTCTTTTAAGAGAATTCTAACTTGTTAGTAGTATTTTTATTGCATAATTACTAATTAGTGAGGCACATATATTTGAGATGTTATCTTACTCAAAGTCTTGATTTGTAAAATCCTTCAGCCTTTAGAAAAGTCTTTAGAAAAGAATTTTAACTGTGCTTCAACTAGTTCTGTTTTAGTCAGGATACTTTTTTTTTCTCTTTGTGATTTAAAAGCTCTCAATCTTTTTTTAAAAATTAAATTTATTGAAGTGACATTAAGACACTTTTGATTGCAAGGTATAGTAAGAAAATTTGTGTCTCTGATAACTGGAAAATTAGGGGCGTGGCTGTAATCAGCTTTGTCTGGATCAACCTTTACAGAGGTTGTCTTCAAAGCTCACTGTCTGTGTCTTTTCTCTGATGTAAGTCCTCTTCACAGGCGAGCTAAATGGCCACCATTCTTGACCAAAATTTAAAGAAGGTTTTGTTAGGCTCAGTTTGGCTGACTGTGTTTGGGCAACCGGGTTCCTCTGATTGGTCCAAGTGAGTAACCCCTCCTGGAGAGGTGAGGTCGCCTGAGACGTATTGTGCGTGCATTCCATGGGAGGAAAGCTCTCTAGTACTAGACAACACAGGGAAGTGGTTCCAGAGAGACACAGTCAGCAAACGCTCACTGCAGTCATTTTCCCTCTGTGGCAAACTGAAGTCTAAATGGATGCCATTTTTTCTGGCAAGTGAAGTATTGCGAATCACAATGTCACATATCCTACCATCTGGCCTCACTTTTTAATACCCAGGAATGAGGAGTTTTGGGGTATGCAACTGAACCTAAACTTTCATATTTGCTCTTACATTTCCCACATTTACTCCTTTAATCCCCTAATTACACAATCAGGAAGAAGGCAATCTTGACCCAGACAGATATTCTCAGGGACTCTACATTAAACATGCTTTTGAAATATAGAGTTTTCAGAAAGTGAATGAGGTATCTCTTAACAGGCCATCTTTAAACAATTTCTGAATGACAGAAAAAAAATCCTGTGAAACATAAAGATTTTCAATAAACTTTATTAGAATTTCTAACAAAATTATAAATCTTATGAGAAAATATTATGTGTATCCTGACAAGCCTCCTGATAATAGAAATATGATGATAAATAGAAGCATGAATTTGTTGGGCTTAAGCTTTATAAAATAACTTTGATAATATCAACCTATAATGATGTGAATAATTTAAAATTATCCGTTTTCTGTTGAACCCTTTTCCTGTACTACTTTATTCATACTCTCCCTATTGTCATTTCCCTGAAGCTAAACAACTGGTGAAATAAATATAATCAGCCTTTATTGCTATTTATCTGGTATAAAAAATATATATTTCCTAGGTTTGGGGGGATAATTTAAATAACAATAGAATATGGTGACAATCATTAAGAATTGAAGATGCTATTATAAAAAATTAGATTATTCTTAGAGCTGCAATACATATTTCTAATACATAAACTACACATTTTATTTTCAGAGTAAAATTCACAATAATGCTATGTTTATAAAAAGTATATCTTATATCAGTACATTATCATTACCATCAATATCAACCAAATTTATCTTTCATATTAAATATAAAAATGCTAAAGATATTATACTAGTTTTCATACCTTATAAGCAAATGCATAAAGTTGTGAATAAAACTAAAATTTGGAGTTAGATCTGAGATTGTGCCTTACTCATTTGTTTTCTTCCTCACAAGATTTTTATAAACATTAAATGGATAATCTGTATGAAAGTGTCTACTTCAGTGACAAAACACTTTGTAGATGCTGAAAATAATTTTCTATCTTTTTCCAATTTCTATTTTCTTTTTCTTTTTTTATCTCTTTTTTTATTGTTCCCCTCTTCTCCCCTTTCCTTTCTTTTTTCCCTTTCTTTATCATCATCATTTCTTGCTTCTCTCAGATTAGCCTTCTTTGTGTTTTTTTTTTCTTAAGCATGATTGAGTTCATGTAAAAGCTTTAAGCTCACATTCTTCAAGGTTTAAGTTCAGTAGACAAGAATGTATTTCTGAGGAAGTTCATCCCACAGGTTCAAGTATTCACTCTGGTTGGGCTCAATTGCCCTCAACTCCTAAATAAATCAGTACTTCCAGCAGATTTGGTGTCTACTGACTAATATGAGCTGGGTCATCTAATGCAGGGTGGAAATGCATGAAAAAAATGGAATATGGTGTCTCCCCAAGGGAAAATTTGGGTACTTCTATCAGAAGAAAAATGATTGCAGGTTGGCTAGTCAAAACTCAGCAAGCATCCAGTACATTTTCTTCCTTTATGAAGCTCACAATTTAGTTGAATAAACACAATATATAACACATACGTATGTAGCTGATTTAAAAAATCTCAAGTAGAATTGGTTACTGATAAATAATTTGCTTTAATGATGATTTCATGGAGAGGCAGTATCTATAGTAATAAGAACACAATCTAGAGTCTGGGACTCTGGGTTTGCTTCCAGATCCACCACTCAACAAGCTTAAATTATTAAATTCTCTGTGCCATAGTTTTCAGATTCATTCTACTAATTCTATCCGTCTTAGATGGCTTTTTAAGAAGTTACATAAGTTAATGCATGCAAAGGATATATAGCCTCATTTTAACTTGAGGAAGATTAAGTCTGACGTAAGCTAAGAGAAGTAGGATGTTTCCACGTGGAAACAACCATGTGGCTAACGTATGAGGAAGGGAACTTTCATGTTAAAATAATAAGCATCCACAGAGATGACAATAAAAACTTAGGAATTCATCTCCCTGAACCTTTGTAAAGTGATTAGTCGGCTTTCTCATACTGTTTGTTTTCCTTGGTGTCTTTTCACTTTATACTTCCCTTTCTTTAGTTCACTTGCTTGTCTTTTAAGACGTAGACTTCATTTTACTTCTTCTCTTATGGAAGGGACGTCACTATCTAAAGTTGTTGCTAACCTTGTTACTCAACTTTTGAATTAAAGATGTAAATCAACACAGGTCAAGTTAGAATTCTTTCACCACTTCATGCATTCTCGCTTCCAAAGAGTCCTGATGGCTTTGTTTTCGGATCCAGTCAATATTCCTAAGTACCCAACTTGTGTGATTTCCCTGGATTATTTTGTCCTTATAAACATCCATTCTAGAATTGCTCCTTTCTCAATGTCACGGTGCCATGAGCTGTCATAGCTTTCCTCCTCTATTCACGGTCGTTCCTCACAGTCTGCTTTCCAGGCTCCCCCTCCTCTGCTTTGATGTTGGCACTCTTTACATGCTTTACTGGGCCACTTCCCATCCCCCACTCTACATGGTTTCTCCTCATCTCCGGTGACCCCAGATATAGAACATGGACTAATTAATGGCTTCCAGATCTCAATTTCCAATACAATTCTCTCTCCTGAGAAAAAAAGTTCACATACACATCTGCCCACATCTCCAATCAGATGTCCAAAGGGATTTAAAAATTTCAACATAGTGGTCTTATATTTAAGTCTTTGATGTAAGATCTAAAACAATTAATTACATAGAAGAAAACATAAGTACTAAACTTATGACACTTAGTCTTAGGGAGGATTTTTATGAACTTGACCCTAAAGGCAAAGGAAGTAAAGGCAAAAATAAGTAAATGTTACTACATCAAACTAAAAAGCTTCTGCAGAGCAAACAAACAAACAAAAAACCCTGCAAACAAAATGAAAAGCAACCAACTGAATGGGAGAAGATATTTGCAAACAGCAGCTCCAACAAGGTGTTAATATCCAAAATATATTGAAAAAATATATATTGAAAACTCATACACCTCAACACCAAACAAATATGCAGTACAACTAAAAATTGAACAGACACTTCTCCCAAGAAGACATACAAATGGCTAACAGATACATATATGAAAAAATGCTAAACTTCACTAGCTATGAGGGAAGCTATACAAATCAAAACTACAGAGATGCCACCTCACACCTGTTAGAATGGCTATTATCAATATGACAAGTATTAATGAGTGTTAGAGAGATTGCAGAGGAAAAAGAACATTCACTCACTGTTGGTGGTAATGTAAACCAGGACAGCCACTATGGAAAACAGTACGGAGGCTCTTCAAATAATTAAGAATAGAGTTACTATATGACCCAGAAACCCTTCTTCTGAGTATTTGTCCTAAAAAATTGAAAACATTTATTTGCAAAGATATATGCATCCCTATGTTTATTGCAGCATGACTCATGGTGACCAAGACCTGGAAACAACCAAAGTGTGTTTAGATTCCTAACTGGATAAAGAAGATGCAGTACTTACGTATATATAATGAAGTAATAGTTAGCCATGGAAAAGATGAAATAATACCATTTGCAACATCATGGATGGTTCTTGAGAATGTCATGTGAAGTAAAATAAGTCTAACAGAAAAACTCAAGAATCATGTGATTTCACTCGTGTGTGACATAAAACTGAAATCAACAAATGAACAAACAAAGAAAAACAAAAGTTCGTAGACACAGACAACAGTATGGTGGTTACCAGAGGGAAGGGGGGTGGCGGGAGTAGTAAAGGGCAAAGGGTACCGAGTATATGGTGATGGAAAGGAGATTTGACTTTGGGTGGTGAGCACACAATGCACTATACAGACAATATATCATAGAAATGTACCCGTGAAACCTATGTAATTTTATTAACCAATGTCATCTCATTAAATTTAATTTAAAAAGTAAAAGAAATTCAACGTATTTAAAATAAAACTATCTTCCCAATAAACCTATCTGTCCTTCTGTGTCCATCTAACCAGAGGCCAGTTCCCAAAGTGGGTTTTCATCTTTGCTTCCTCTATATTTCTAACCATCTAAATATCTTGGATCTCTCTACTTAACTACCCCAATGCTACAACCTTGTCCTGAGTAACATCATTTCCCCCTATGGATTCCTATCATTGACTTCTAAACAGTCATTCTGACTCAAGGCTTGCTCCTCTGTACATATTATCCACAGTTTTAAAAATATTGCCTTTCTAAAGACAACATTTGATTAGACAATACCCGTTCCTGAGGTTATTCCATGGCCCCTAATGTCCTTGAGCAAAGTCCAAAATATTATATGCTTTTATTATGTTCTTTCTGCTTTTATCTTTAGTCCCATTGTACATTACTTCTTTGATCTTGCCCTGGTTTTAGCCACCAAATCCCTTTTTGCTCTCCAGATTACATACGTGTTGTTCCCTCTCTCCCAATAATTTTTCCTCCCTTTTTTTTTTGCTGTATTTCACACCATTAACCATTCTCCCTTTGGTCCTGTCTAATCCTTTGTTTCCAGTTCACAAAACTCACCAGATTTTCCACATGCTTCTGCTATCAATTCATTTTCATCTTCTTTAAGAGCTCCGTATCTTCTAAGACCAAGAACTTTGTTGACCTGACTTGAAATAATCAATGCGGACCTCAAGATTTCCCGACTAGAGATCTTCATCATCTTCCTCACTCAATCTTCATCCTCTCAGGTACTATTTTAATTGATGACATTTCATCCCTTCAGCTCTCCATCTTAAATTCTGGGAATTATTCTTGATTCCTCTTTCTTTGTTACACACAAATCCATTGAATCTCCAGTTTTCCCAATTGTACTACCAAAATATTTCTCACATGTCATCATAATTCTCTCTATTACTACTACCACTGCCTTAGTTTACATCCTGATCATCTCTGATAACAGCAAAAAAATAGCTAACATTCATTGTTATGGGACAGTCCTTCTTTTAGTGTTTTACATGCATTATCTTGGTTAAGTCTCACAGAAAATCTCTTTGAAATATGGCCTACCATTGTTGTCTTTATGTAGATGATAACATGGAGGGTCAGAGAAGTTTGACAATGTGTCCAAACTCACATAGCTGCTACAGGAGAATATATATATACAGAGAGAGAGAGAGAGAGAGAGAGAGAGCGTGAGCGCGCGCGCCATATATATACGGCTCTCAAATCCTATGGCTTTGGAATCTTTCATCTTGGTTACTCGTAAATGATTACTCTTAAAAACAGATATTTGTTTTTAAATTCTGTCTTGAAATTTCATCAAATTATATCACGTGGCCTGCCAAAAATCCTGTGTTCTGTATTGAAATCATTAAAAACATTTTTTGTGACTCCTACTGACACTGATGCTGCCCTTTGATGTGAATTTGGGTCAGAAGAGTACTAATCAGAAACAGCTACTGAAGGCATAACACTCTCTTCTCTCTCTTCCCTTCCTACAGTGGCATAAGCTTCCTTAGAGCTTTTAATCCCCAAACTCTGGAAGGGCTTCAACAGGCTTAATATTTTATTTTTCAGCCTACCTAAAGGAAAACTCAAACAGCGCTTTCACTACATAACCACGCTCTCATTTGCTACCTTATCCTTGCTCGCTCATTAGATGTCCACCGCTCTCCTCTCAAGCAGCTTTCCTAATTACGTAGGTGGTGCACAGCTTGCCTTCTTCAAGCCTGTTTTCCCCTCTGTTCCTGCCATTACACTGGAGAGGAAATCTGCATCCATGCTCCAATGGCAGCCATAGGTCACCCCGTGAAAACTTGGAGGGCAAAAAGTGTTGTCAGTAATGAGATCTCAGGAATTTGGAAAGTTCACAGGGTCCTTTACACAACACTGAAGAATCCCTCTGTTTCCTCTGGTGCTGTTTCATGCTAATTTCAAAACATCAGCCAGTGTAAGGCATCTCAGCTGCAACTTCAGTTCACAGTGGAGCCCCTTTCATCCTGTTTTGCAGCTAGGCAGTTAGATTTATCTTGTTGATCTGTGGCGGAAAAAAAGGAAAAAAGAAGAAAGAAACAGTCACATGAATATAACAGATGGAACAAATTGAGGGATTTGCTCCTACTACTTTTCTCCTTATTAAAATGAAAAGGGAAAATTGTCTTTCAATGGGGTACAAATTATTATGGTTATTTAATATTTGAAAATTGACATTCTAAAATTGTGTTGGTGATATGGGCTGAATAATTACACATAGATTATTCCACAATTATAGGAATTTGGTCATCATTTTGCCATTGATTTTGCTTTGTGATTCCTCTGTGAGGGAGGGATATGTCCAGTGAGGGAGCAGAAAGCGAAGTTCACCTCTTCTCTTATTTGTGACCTGTTTGATTGTACCACAGAGGGAAAGATGGGACGGAAACAGGAAATAATGGACTCTGACCTTGTGCTGGGTACTACGGTGCCACTCTGTGATGTTTAAACTGTGAAATTTGATTTGAATGCAGGTATATTTTGGAAATCCTGGAAGCCCACTCCCATGGAGTCAACTCATTATATTCCTCATTGTGCTGATTTCAACACCGTGCAACTATGCCTCTAGGAATGTGCCTTCACAATACAACAAAGGAGGAACATAGGTAAACTCAGGAATGCATTCTAATCCCCAGCCCTAAGTGTTTGACTTACAGAATCAAATGAATTTTAGCAACAGTATCTAGTTTAGTCTCCCATTTTTTAGGCTGGAGAATAACTAAGATTCTTGCTTGGGCTCTTTTTTCATTAGTCTTTTTTTTTTTAAGTGTTTTTCTGCTGATAAATGAGTCATAGACTTAAATTTGCAAGCTTTACAAGTGGGAAATGAACACTAATACTATTATGTCTCCCAGGCTCTTACATAGGCAGTAAATGGAAGGTCCTTTGAGGTCTGAGGAATTGTTTATAGAGTACAAGCCACAGAGTAGCAATGTGTTGCGATTTTCAGTTATGTTGGTTGAAAACACCAGATCATCCAGTTTTCAATCTTGTTGAAAAATCTTGTCACCCTGTAGAAAAAAGCCTTAGTATAAAATCATCTGTGGAATTTTAGCATATAAAGCATGTAATAAATAATAGCTTGAACAAATTATTATTTTTATAATTTTGTCCAGTTTCTCAATTCTGTCATTTCCACGACTACTAGAAAAAAAATTACATCATATAGATTGGCTCACTTTCCCCTCCTCTTACCTAATTACCTGTGAAACTTCTGATGTTTCAGGTGCATCATTACGTATTATTTCTTTTAGAAAGTTTTCTCTGACTTATCCCCTGATCCCCACCCTGTTCTGCCTACACCATTTTACACTCCTTGTGTAGTGTGTTTTCCTTTGTTGCCCTTCTCAGAAGTGTAACTATATACAAACTTGCAAATTTACTAGTGAATATCTGTCACTCTCAGAAAACTGAGCTTAACCAGGGTGGAACAATGCTTATCTTGTTCAATAGTATATCCCTTAGTGTCAGGCAAACACTATGTGCATATAAATACTTGTTGGCTCTAAAAATGATTTCCAAAGCTATACTGTACATTCGACCCAATGTTTTAAGCGGAAATTGTAATAAGAAACACTTTCACTTACCTGGAGGCAAAATCCCAAAGTCTCCCTTAGAGAAGAAAGAGGTCATCTACAAAGGAACAAAGAACAAGTGTGAGATTAACAACAGGTTTATTAATGGACACTAAGGTACTAGAAGTTAATGGCACAGTATTTTGAAAAGTTCTGAAGGATTAATATTTTAAACCTAGAATCCTATACCCAGCCAAAATTGCATTCAGTTCTGAGGATAAAAAAATGCATTTTTGGACATTGATAAATTCAGAAAGCTTATAATTTGCATACGTTTCCAACAAAGGTTACTGGAGGATATACTTTACTAATCCAAAGTAACTATGTACACACACCCCCCTTATGCTTTTCCCTGTGCCAACACACTTAACCAAAAATCAAAAGTAAAAATGGAGAATTAAATCTAAGATCTAGAAAATAAAATCCAGTATCCGGAAGATGTCTGAGACAGACATAGACAGCTATCAGCACCTGGGGATGAAGGACGAGGAGGGTTACAGGTATTACCTAGAGATTAGTAATTCTTAATGAGCTTTCTCAAAATTTAGTGGTAACCATCATAACATGTATAGTAAGAAAATTTTGATACCACTTTCAAAAAAAAGAAAAATCTGTCAGTTTAAGTATAGAGGGGAAGAGTGGGCAGGGGAAAGCAATGGGAAAGTATAGGGTAAACAGTGGCAAGGTAAGTATAGTGGTAATTGAATTTCAAAGAGAAGACACAGAATGTGTTGGAAAAGATCTAGGTATGCAATGTTAGCGAGAGCACACCAAACTGAAAATAAACTTTAGAAATCCAGGGACACACGGGAATGTATCAGGCAATGGTAAGAAAACAAAACACATGCAGCACTTTTAATGTTGAACATTGAAACTAATACAAAAAACTGAAATCTTACGAGGTGAAGGGTATGTCATAAATGATATAATTAACCATGATATGAATCTTGATTCTTTATATTAATGATTGAATCTTTATATTTAAATAATAATCTTTATATTAATGATTTAATTAATAATCTTCATAATATCTTTATATTAGCTTAAGTGTGCTTTGTTTGCTTATTTATAAATTGTTCATATAAAAAAGTATAGAACTTGGAAGAAGTGTGCAAGGCTGGCAGAAATGTGGCTGGAGGGCCCCCGAGTGGGTCTCCATGGCAGGAGGAGCCACCTGAGCTCACACCTTCCTACTCAGAGGGTGAAAGGAGAGGGTGGTCACCTTGCTTTCCAGTATTGATGTCATTCTTTAACAGCGGGGAACAAGTGACGAATTGACTTAACCGCACTTGAATCTCTTGCTTTGCCACTTGCTCTGCTTTCCCACACTACTAGCCTGTTATTCTAATCAAAGAAATATTGATGCCATCACACAAGGTTTTGAATAACAAATCACCCTCCCTGATTAGGATTTAGCCTTTCCTTTAGAAAGGTCTGGGCCGCTTTGATGGTGCTTTTTCTCTGGATCTTTACTTATAACCAATGATAACTGTAAATCATTGACTTTCTATATTGATCATTTCATCTGAAGGAAGATATAGTTGGATAGTGTTAAATCCAATTAAGGATGAAGATGATTATGACTTAGATGTTGATTACTTCCCATGTGTCAGTAATCTATAGTTTAAAAAAGATAGTGAGCCACAGAAGTCCAAAACTCTGACTATACAGATAAATGAACGATTTTAGAAGTGGAAGGAACTATGACCAGAGTGATGAGGAGCCAAATGATCCTCAGAGCAGAATTTCAGAAGATTTTAAAGTTAAAAGATATAAAAAAATAAGAGTGGGTAGGAAGCCTGACTTGGAGAATATTTGCTAATGACAGTGTTAACAAAATAATTTTTTGAGCCTGAGTCCCAAGATAATTTTAGAATTTAGTTTTTGAGTTTATAAGAAGTAAAGACACATTCCTTTCTGTTGCATTTCTTCTTTATTTGCCCTTCCTATTCATACAGGGCTCACCTATACAATATTAAAAACACTTTATTTAAAAAACTATGAGTCTATAACTTTTAAAAATATAAATTAGGAAATACTTATTTCCAATTCCTTTCATCTTTGCATTACTGTGTGAAGTTTTTAGATTTTGCCAAATTAGTCAGTAGAATTAGGAATGCTGATTTATTTGAGGGGACATGTGCCAACATTATTTTGTAAAAGGTGCTGATACATAATTATTAAAACAATAATAAACTTCTGAAGACTTTTACATCTGCAAATTGAATGAAGTACAGAACTTAGTCAACTTAGCGATGATTTGGATACGTAGCTTTCATATTTCCTGTTCCCTGCATGTTTTCCCTGCCGATAGTATATCTGCTACTTTTCTGTAAAAACAAACATAAAAAAAAAAAGAGTGAGAGAGTGAGAGAGAAAGGAGAAAGCCGAGATTCAGTGCTGCTCATGGTATATTTCAGCCGGTTTTCTCTCTCAGATAAACCCAGCGGGTAGAAGTTGATACAAATGAAGAACCAAGTTATAATTACCATCAACGGCATCACCTGCACTACTTTGCCAAATGCTGCGTGTTTCCGGCAGGCCATTGGGAGAGTCTTCTGGAGGCCTGCTTCCGCCTTAATCAGTGTGCATTCCCTTTGATATTCCCACAGTGTGCACGATATACCCTCAAACACACACTGCTCAGGGTAATATGTCTCTAATGCGATGAAATCAATGGGAACACAGCCTTTTTTGCCTGACAGTATTGTCAGGGTGTATTATCTGGTTTAGGCTGTGGCTTCAGTTCATAGCAGTCGTCAGTTAAATTTCCCTTTCTGAAGCTGAGCAAAGTGTGGTAATGTCACAGCCACAGGCGACTGCCGTTCATAGGATGGTTACAGGAGAAGCATAGCCTCCTGGCTTGTCACACTGTATATATCTCAGGGTCTTCTCTTCCTTCCTAGTCAGAGGTTTCCAAGAATGTTGCCTGGAGCAGTCATGGGATGCAAAAGAGAGAGATTTTTGTTCTGCACTTAGCAACATTACCACACTTCACACTCGGTTTCTGATAAGGGAAAATTTAACTGACTTGCTCTGAACTCAATCCATCGGATAATACACTCTGACAGGGCTGTGTATAAAGGCTAGAAAGTCTACTAATTTATATTTCATTATCTCTGCACTTGGTTTAATCTGTTATCTTTTGCTAAGTGTTACAAAGATAATAAGGTGAGCTGAACTGAAAAGGGAAAGGGGAACCCTGACCCCACAGGGGATGCAGGGAGGCACACCGGATAACTCAGTCTCCTGTCTTAAGAAGCCATATGCCAGATGGTAACTTTGGAGCCCGTGTCTAAGATTAGAAGAGGCAGGACAATCTTACACAGGTGATGAGTAGAGGGGCCATTTCTAGCTTCTGCTGCTTCTCATATTGATGCCCAGGCACTTCTTAACCCTTACCTCAAGTGATACACTCAAGAGCCAGGAGAAAATTATCTTTCCAGTACTTAACCACTGTTATTGAAAAAGACACTCCTAAGTACTGATGTATGTTCATCAAAACTCATAAACGCATAGGGGTATGTGAGGCATGGTGTTAACTTTGCTTTCCTCCGAGGTACAGAATACTCAGTTGTCATAAACACTCCTGGAGGTGGAGGGGTGGGGCTTCATGTCCAATCCTAAATGAGCTTGTACAGTAGTAGCACAATTTGAAAGTTCTTTACAATATGGACTTGACTTAGGATGGCAAACATACCATACAATATCATTGTACAACTGAAATCTATATCATTTTATTAGCCAGTGTCACCCTAATAAATTCAATAAAAAGTAAAATAAATAAAATTGAGTAAAATAAAATTTAAAACATTTTTAATAATATGGATAAGCCCGCATTGAAATTGTACAAGCTTTGAAAAGGAATTACAAAATACAGATAATAAGTTCAAGGTACTTTCTAGAATTATGCTCAAGTATATTCTATATATTACTAATATTTACTTGTCAGTCACCAGGTCAGACATTGGGAGCCCAAACATTTATGAGACTTTCTCTTTTTCCTTTTTTCTTTGAAAGAGAGTCATGCAGACACCTCTCAGAGAAAGTCATCTGATTCTCTTTTTGGTCTATGTTGACAAGAAGCATACAGACAGGAGTGTAGGTACATGAATTCAGACTTTATTTAGTTATTTTTATTATTTGTATTATAGCTTATTGACTATACTATTACAGTTGTCCCCCTTTTTCCCCCTTTGCCCCTCTCCACCCAGTACCACCCTTCTCTCCAGCAATACACGCCCCACCCCACACTTAGTTCATGCCCATGGGTTGTGTGTGCAAGTTCTTGGGCTTCTCCATTTCCTATGTTACTCTTAAATTCCCCTTGTCTATGTTGTTCCTACCAATTATGCTTCTTAATCCCTGTACCGTTTCCCCATTTTCCACCTTCCCCTTCCCAGGTGATAACCCTCCAAATGATCTCCACACCTATGATTCTGTTCCTGTTCTGTTTGTTTGCTTAATTTTTTGTTTGTTTTTGATTCAGTTGTTGATAGTTGTGAATTTGTTGCCTTTTAATGTTCATGGTTTTGATCCTATTTTTCTTAAATAAGTCCCTTTAACATTTACTGTAATAATCACTTGGTGGTGATGAACTCCTTTAGCTTTACGTTGTCTGGGAAGCACTTCGTTTGCCCTTCCATTCTAAATGATAGCTTTGCTGCATAGAGTAATCTTGGTTGTAGGTCCTTACTTTTCATCACTTTGAATACTTCTTGCCAGTCCCTTCTTGCCTGCAAAGTTTCTTTTGAGAATCCACTGACAGTCTTATGGGAACTCCTTTTTAGGTAACTCTCTGCTTTTCTCTTGCTGCTTTTAAGATCCTCTCTTTACCTTTAACCTTTGGCATTTTAATTATGATGTGTCTTGCTTGGTATGTTCCTTTTTGGGGCCAACTTGTTTGGGACTCTCTGTGCTTCCTGGACTTATATGTGTATTACCATGGCCAAATTAGGAAAGATTTATTTCATTATTTTCTCAAATAACTTTTCAATTTCTTGCTCTCCCTCTTCTCCTTCTGGCATCCCTATGATTTGGATGTTGGCACATTTGGCAATGTCCCAAAGGTTCCTAAGCCTATTCTCTCTTTTTTATTTTTAATTCTTTTTCTTCTTACTGTTCCAGTTGAAGGGTTATCTCTTCCTTGTGTTCTAACTGGTTGTTTTGAATCTGAGCTTCCTTCCTTTCTCTGTTGGTTTCCTGTGGATTATTCTTTATTTCATTTAGTGTAACTTTATTTTTCTTTTAATTTTTTGCCATACTCAAGGAGTTCTCTAAGCATCCTTATCACCAGTGTTTTGAAATCTGCATCTGATAGGTTGGCCATCTCCATTTTGCTTAGTTGTTTTTTTTTTTTTTCCTAGAGTTTTGTTCTGTTCTTTCATTTGGGCTACATTTCTTTGTCTCCTTAATTTGGCAGCCTCCCTGTGTTTGTTTCTATGTATTAGGTAGAGCTGCTTTTACTCCCTGTGTTAGCATGGCCTATGTCAAAAAGGCACCTGTAAATTCCGTGGGGCGGAGCCTTAGGTAATTGCCAGGGTGGGGCATGTGCTTCACCACTTTGTGGCTGTGTGTGGAGGGGTCAGATAGGGGACAATGCTGCCACCTGGCTTCTGGAGGTTCATTCAGCGCTCACCCCATTTCCAGTCACTTTGACCCCTTCCCATGTGTGACTGGCATCCTTCCAGCTGCTGCCCCAGTGGTGAACTCCAGAGTGGAGGAGTTTGAGAACATTCTCAAGACTATGCTGCCGTGTAAGTGCTGAAATTCCTGCAGTGTCTTTGCTGCCCCAACCCTACTGGTTTTTACAGCTGGAGGTAATGGGGATCTATCTTTCTGGTCCTGTAAAACTGGGCTGTGCAGTCTGGCCTGGGGCTGGGATTGCTTGCTCAGAAAGTACCTCTCCCACCTGTTCTGCTGCTGCCATTGCTGCATCTGCCTTTCTGCACACACTACCTTTCTGCCCATTTCCTAGGCTCTGCCCCTCCTACCAGTCTGGGTGAAAGTGTCGTCTTTAAATCCTTGGTTGTCAGACTTCCATACAGCTCATTTTTCTGACAGTTCAGAGTCTTATTAGTTTTGACACCTGGTTGTAATTCTTTCTATGGTTTCACAAAGAGGTGAAGTATGTCTACCTATGCCTCCATCTTGACCAGAAGTCTCAAAGTTTAGTTTAAGGGTAGCTTTCTTTGCAAATTATTCTATCAGGAATATGCCTTTCTTGGGGGCATGTGCAAAGCAGAGAGTTCTGAACTGTATATGATCTGTGTTCTCAAAATGAACAAACTGTACTTCCCATTGATAGTAAATGATGCCTGCACTCAGAGCTTCTACTTCCACATCTGTAAAGTGGAGTGGTGGGGGAGATAAGATTATATGCTCTTACTATATTTTAGGAATGAAAAGTGCTACAAAGGAAGTCATTATATTCATAGAATTTTAGATTTTAAAGGAACCACAGAGATTATTTAGAGAAATAGATCCAAACTAGGAATGAAATTATATGGATTCTAATCCTAATTTTGCCATTGACTCACTCTACATCTTCAGGAAAACACATTTTCCTTAAATTCTAGGGGCATCTTCTGTAAAATGAAAATATGAGAACAGTTTATCTCTAAGAGTCCTTTCTACTTTAATTTCTTATAACGGCATCTAAGTAAGTGGAAATCTGCAGAGTTACACATGTGACTGATAAGGTAACCACTACTAGACTCTCTGGCTCTCATACCAATGTCTTGTCTTTTTTCTTTTCATAAAGTGATACCTTGTTGTGTTTTTGTTTGATAAATTCATTCAGATCCTTGGAAAAGTACCTTAAAGTCTCGGCATTGGGTTAATAGTCATAATAAATAAATACTAGTTGTTATTATAAAGAAGCTTCTGATGGATTCTTCATTAGTCCTTAAAGCTATGAAGCAGCTACTGAAATAAATAACCTATATAAATTTCAAATATGGTACTGAAGTGCTCATTTCAAATCCAAGAATATCTGTATGTTATCTTTAAAATATATCTTTCCCTAATAAGGCACTCTAAATATCTGTAAAAATGTAATGTCAACTCCCAAGTTTTCCTGTTTACCCAGAACTTGCTGTCCTAATTTTAGGCCTTGCTGGGAAACTCCTGGGTTAGCTCTCAAAATTCTGCCAGATTACTTTTGACATGAGCTACTGAGACTCACTCGGTTGTTCTGGCAATTTCTCCAGGGAACTCCTGCAGTCACCCCAAGGGAGGTGGTAAGAAAGATTTCACCGTTTGGATTTTTTCCACCTCCCACACACAACCAATTTGGGTTCCAGGGGTTTTTTTGGGGGGTGTGTGTCCTTAAATGCCAACTGGGAGATGGCCTTCCTGCTCTTACACAGTGTCCTTTCTATTAGGTATTGCTACTTAGCTGTGCTCCACTTTCTCTTCCGTGGACTCTTCCATTGACACTAGTAAACATAGCAGATCTTGCAATCATCATTTAACTTTCAAGCTAACGCTTAATTTTGAGGTAGTAATGAAGGCCATATAATATATTTGTGGACGTTTCTCCATTCCTAATGTATTTCCTTTCTGTGAAGGAGCTTTAATAATGTAATTCCATGTCTGTCTCAAACTCTATTTCATCCTGGGGAGATGAAGAGAATTATTTGTAACATTGGGAGTAATAACTGGGCATGTGCGGTTTAGCCCCAGCTTTCTTTCCTCTCTCGTCCACTTTGCTTTTGTGCCCCTGTCCCCTAGAGGACATATTAAATCATGGGAAGTCAACTTGGGCCCAGTCTTGACTGTGCCCTGAGGTTAGTAATTCTGCCTAATTCTGGGAGTTCATTATGAGGCCCATTGGGTTCTCACACCCAAGTTTATTCTCCAACCTAGTTCTTTTCTATTATAATTATGTGATTATCTTTCATACTGTTTATACCTTAGGTAAGAAAGAGGGGAGTTAGTTGTTGAAGCCCCTCAGAGAGACTCCAACACACAAAAAAGATTAAAACAATGAATTACCTTAATTAAATGAACAAGCCTTTCCTGATTAACTAAGTATTAGGCATGTTGTCGGGCATGCAGGAAATAAAAATGAATAAGATATACATCTCTTTTTTAAAAAGAACAGAGTTCAATGGAGTAGATTTGTAGGAAAGACTAGAAACATTGGAAGGAAGGAAGTGTACATATTAAGGCACACAGATGTGTATGCCTAGTAATTAATTCTAAATTATCTAGGACCGAGAGATGAAAGCACAGAAAGGAAAGAAGACAAAAGTTAAAATACACATTCATAACTGGACTTCAACAATTGATTTAGCTAACTGTTTTACTTTTTCCTATATTCATCTTTTAAAAAACTAATTCAAGAAATACAACTCTTCACAAAAACACAACTTTTTCTGTGTACCAGAAATCTTGAACATTCCTCCATGAGAACTACTCGAATGACTCAGAAGGCTTTTGGGGATGATGCAATGAGTGCATCGCAAACAAAAGTGTGGCACAAATGCTTCAAAGATGGTTGAGAATCTGTTGCAAATGATTTATGTGGTGGAAGAAATGCAACAAGCAGAACACCTGAGAATGTTGAACATGTGTGGGCTGCAACCAACAAAGATCAGCAGCTGACAGTGTGAGAACTAGAAGCTGATCTGGGGATTTCAAAAACTCCTTCGTCTGAGACTTTGACACAAGATCTTGGCATGAAACAAGTTGTGGCAAAATTTGCTCTGGGGCTTCTGTTACCAGAGCAGAAGGAATGTTGTGCTGCAGTTGCTAATGACTTGACTCAAACCACTACCAATATACAAGGTTTGGCATCCTGCGACTTCTGACTTTTCCCCAAACTAAAGTCGCCTTTGAAAAGGAAGAGATTTCAGACTGTCAATGAGATTCAGAAAAATATGACAGGGCAGCTGATGGCCTACGGAGAACTGTGTGAGGTCCCAGGGTGTATAATTTGAAGGGGACTGAGGTGTCATTGTCCTATATACAATGTTTCTTGTATCTTGTATCTTCTTCAGTAAATGTCTCTATTTTTCATATTGCATGGCTGTATACCTTCTGAAGATCTATATATCTATATATTTATATAATCTCCAGACCGTATATATAAAAAACTAAACCCTACTGTTAGGAAGATTTCATTAACGGCTATGATCTATTGTAAAGCATATGTTATATAGAAAGAATGCTATGTTTCTATGTCCCTAGTTTTCAGTATCAGGGCTGGAGGTGATTGGAGGGAGGAGGACAGGGAGGGAGGGAATGATTACTTCTCTAGCAAGAATAGAATCAGAGCAAAAGAAGGTAAGAACTCATAAACTCCCCAATGCACTGTGAGGAGTCCTGATGAATCATTCATACCCCACAGCAGAACATTCTTATCTCACAAATGATCGTATTCCTTCAGGGCAGCTGTACACTGCATTCCTCTCTGTCTCTGTCTCTCTCTTTCTCTCTCTCCCTCTCTCTCAATCTCTGTGTGTGTGTATGTTGAATTACTATGGTCATGTGGCCACACTTTTTTCCACTTTGGATGTCTTCTTTTATGTTTTATGCAACGGATAACTGGAAGCAACTGACTAGATTTAGGCTTGTAACTTTACTGTTACATTCTAGTTCTTTCTTCCTAGACACTTCTAGCAGTTCAGAGTACTTACCTAAGATCTTTTCAGACTAGGCTGGTAAAGATAAACATGCCTGATGGGCTATCAACCTAGAATGGAATTTACTCAAAACAATCCAGGAATTTACTCGACACACCATTTATTGGAGCACGTATGTGCCCGCCTTTGCATTGTGTACTGCCTATGTATCAGTGAGAGAAAGGAAGTACACAGTTCATACCGGCACAGATCTAAAATTCTAATGTGGGGGGAGACGCACAAAAATAAATTAACAAATAAATCAAATAATATGGCAAATGATAAACAAAGCAGGCATGGGGAGAGGGTGGTATGAGAGAAGTGTTCCCTGAGAAGGTGATGTTTGAGCCCAACATAATGGATATGAAGAAACAGGTCATAGGGAGAAATAAGGGAAAAAACTACTTATGCAGCGGGAACAGCAAATGGAGAGGGTTTCGGGTAGAACCAGAACTCACAGGGGACGTAGTGTCCTCAGTTTCAAATAGAGCAGAGTTTCTCAGTCTTACCTTTATTTTTATTTTCAGCCAAATAACTGTTTCCAGGAGGGATTGTACTGTTCATTGTGAGAGGTTTAGGAGCACTCTGGGCCTCTACCCACCAGACGCTAGGAGCATATCTGCAGCTGTGAGAATTGCAAATGTCTCAGACATTGCCAAACATTCCCTGGGGGGCAAAATTGTCCCTGGTTGGAAATTACTGAGCTTGAATGAAAAGGTAAAGGGTGGACAGAACACTATCTACCATCTATCTATCATGTATCATCTACTTATCTCTATACCTACTTAACTTTAAAAAAAAAGTGCTGCCTGGTAAAGGAGCCTCTTGTTTCTCCTTAGCAGTCATGACCTGCAGTGGGGACTGCTTTCCCTCAGATCACTAGTTACTGGAAAAGAGGGGCGTGCGGCACTCAATCATTGACGCTCCTGTTGTTAAGTTGTTGAGACTGTCCAAGGACAAATTACAAGAAATTTCTGCAATATGAGAATTTTTTTTTTTTTTGAGGAGGAGGGGTGTTTCTGGTCTATTTATTCCCGTTAGCAAAGTAACCTGTAGTTCATAGCCCAGTCTTTCAGGTCAGAGATTCTTTCTACATTAGACATGTTAACTTTCATAGATTGGCCATATGTCCTGCATTTTAAACCCCATGATTAGCTCCTTGGACTCCCTACATTTTATTGCCCAAAGCAATATTGCAGAAATTTTTGACTGTCTGGTCTTCACTCATCATTCACCATTTTAGCAAGATCATAATATAATTGAGTGTTATCGATTCCCCTTTAGATCATGATGTTCTAAGGACACAGACTGATTAAGTGTCCAGTGATTCATTGATT
Source organism: Desmodus rotundus (assembly GCF_022682495.2). Lineage (NCBI taxonomy): Eukaryota > Metazoa > Chordata > Mammalia > Chiroptera > Phyllostomidae > Desmodus > Desmodus rotundus. Next base: position 15,514,118 of record NC_071397.1, on the reverse strand, counting down.
GTCAAATCTCAGGGTTGGCTCTCAGCTTGGGCTGTTGTTTGATTCATCTTCCCAGTGTGTCAGTCCACTGTCCTTCCTGAGAGATTAGCCTCTTTGATTTGGTTTGAATATAGCTTTATATTTGATTGGGTTTTATCTTCTTTTTAAAAACCATTTCCCTTTATTATAAAGAAAGATCTCATCAGAAAGACCAAATGGATTGGTTATGCCCTGTGGCTTCATCTTCGTGTGCACTTGATGCCCCTTCATCTACTTCCATTCAGAACTGATGGAGATTTGCAGGTTCTTGTCAGATACACTTTCAAGTAACGTGGATAAAGAAATTAAGTGCTTATTATTTATCTTCATTCAATAAATGTTTTTTGAATATTCCCCTGACTTCATAAGGAAATATGTACTTGATTTGTATTTCATGGCGATTATATTGATAGGTAGTAGAACTTTATTTGAATCTTGATTTCCACTAAGCACATTTAGCACTGTTCCATCACTCTCTCCTCTGATCAAAAGTGGTTACAGGCCCCTGCACATATCATGTAACATGTGTGGGGAGGAGACAGGTCTCTGCCTCGCTGACTTTGTGCTTGGTCATGTGATATGTAAGTATGTATTTCACTCAGTGGACACGTGTGAGAAGATTAAAGAGACATCTAAAGTTTTCTCCCAGCTCTTTTGGCCTTTTCCCTCTGACACTAAAATGGACATGTCACAAAGGGTTACAGCTTTAGCCTGGAAGCCCAGAATGAAGAAGACCCTGGAATAGTCGCCAGCTGAATTGTCATCCTGGTGCAGAACCAACTGTAGCTGTGGTTCCCCATCTACTACTGTCTGGTAACATGAAAAGAGATACTTGCTTTTGGAAGCCACTTAGTGTTACTTGTTGCAGGTATCACCTAATAAGTGTTGAATAATTTGCACTCATGGCAGTTTAAAGAAAAAACTCAAAGGTCTTATAAAACAAATTGAAGGTGTTGTAGTGTGCCTGAGCAATACGCTACATTGGAAGCTAGTATGGAAAGAAGGCCATAGTCAAATGGATTGACTTTATATCTTAATTATTGGTAACACTGAATACATTTTTAAAAACATTAATAAATAAAGCATCTGGCTTTCTAGAAGATATCTGGCCATCATTATACATTGATTGTGTACCATTTGCTAACTGCCACCTGTGTATAGAAGTAAATTTCTAACATGTTAAGACATAAAAAAAAAAACCCCAAAACTCTCTTTGGGTGTGAAAACTGCAAACTACTATAAATGACATAGAAAGTGGAGAATAGGCATGAAATTGTTGTCATTAATAGTTACTGGTTCATTTTTTAAAATAGGTGATCATTCATCGAGCACTTAGTATGAGTGGGGTACATCACTAAGGTCATGTGTCTTACTCTGTTGGCGATTTACAGTCACTGTGTAAGATAGCTTCTATTATTTTTAAATTTTCTAAGAAAAAAATTGGTTTGTAAGGTCAAGCCATTTTGCCATGTTTTTTTTTTAAACTAGTAAATAATTAAGCCAGAAATGACCCATAGATTTTCTCAGATTCTAGAGCTTGAATTGTTAACCATTACTGCACTCTCTTAATTGTGAGAAGTAGTAGCCAAGTCAAAAGAGTTGGGAGGTTTTGAATTAGGATTCATATTGCATGTTGAGAAAATTAAACTGCACACCTTTATCATCTCCTTTCCCTTCATAAAAAAACAAATATATTGAGCACCTAATATGAGACCTTTTGCAGTTACATCAGGGTCAGAGAAATTGCCTTATAGGGATTCTAGCTGACGTTCAATAAGTATTAGAGAAAAGTTCACGCTCCTTTGCAATGCACAGAGATTATTCAAATAGGAAGATCATTTTTTGCACTTGAAATTATTCTTGTGGATAACTTCTGTAGTACACAGCAGGACACTTCACTCTGTAATGTTAGGTCGAAGTACTTTACTATGTCTAACAAAGGAAGAAAATAGAAAGCCATCCTTCTCCCGGTGGCTAAAACTATGTGCCTGGCCTTGGCCCGTGTCAGGGGGCTGGACAGATGGTTTTTGTTGTGTATGTCACTCCTTGCATCCTGATCTATTTACAGACAATGGGGCGATCTCATGTCAGATCTTAAGATGTTAACCTTTATAAAAATCTCTTGCCCCCTATTTCTCCCTTCTTGTATTACATGATACTGCTTAATTGAAAAAAGAAACCTAAGGGTTCTACATTTGAAGCTTTTATTTGCTTTAGAAGTTTATTTCTATTCCCACCTGGAAGAAAATTCACTCTTTTTTTAAAAAGAAACTATGGTATCTGAGCATTCTCCACGCCCAGTGAAGGGTCCATACTGCTTTAGTAGTAATGCTGATCCTTTGCCAGCAGCCTCCCTAAAAACAAGCTATTTTTACATTAAACTATATAATAATCTGGTAAATTGAGCAATTGGAGTCCTAAATACTTTCTTTTCTTAGGACAATTATACTGCCTTCAATGTATGTTAAATTTAATCCAAAACTAAACAAAAACTGAATATTTAAAATGAAAGATAACTAGGTTATTCTTTTTTAAATACTAAATAAATCAATAAAGCATCATCAGCAGGCAATTTCTGGACATTTTTCCTCTGAAGCTTTTTGAAGACTTTTTTTTTTCCATAATAATTAGAGTGTTTTGGAAGAGCAGAAAATCACTTTGGGATTATAGCCACAAATATAATACTAGGTAATTCCTACATGCCTGAAAGATAACTTTAAGTTTATATATACATTGTGCTGGATATAATAGCTTTTAGTTTAGGAAATATTATTTTCTTTGAAGTTTTGAGAGACTCTTATCTTTTGATTTTGGCCTTTAATATAATTTCTTTGTATAAATAAACCAAGGGGATTTTTGTTTTCTGGGTCCAACAACTTCTAAGTTCTTTGATATGGCAGTCTGTAGGCAATTATACCCCAAGAATTTTTAGTCACTTCAATCTGTCTTAATGTATTGGTCAGAAGACAAACACAAAACCAACCAACCAACTGAACAAACTTGAAACTTAAATAGAGCTAGAAAAAAATCCATAAGAATGTATTTATTCAGTCTTTTTATGGGAACTCACATAAAACTACACATGTTGTAATTGTTAATGCTTCCATTATATCTCAAAAATACAGTGGTCCAATAAAATTTAGAAAAGTAAAAAATTTCTTTTGAGAAGTTGTTTTTAGATGAGAAGATCCTGTGGTTAAGTCAAGTTCTATAACAAGTTTTTGGCTTGAGATAATCCAGAGATCATTTATATTTCATAATTGGTTTAGGGATACTTAGTATTTTAATAGGAGCAATGCTTTCTGAATTGTTTCCCTCAGGCAAATATTAAAATTAATCTTTCTTTCCCATCAGCTAACTGATTGCAAGGGAAGTAAGCTAGAAGAGCATGCAGCTATAACGGATGGTTTACAGATAATCTAGGAGGTGGTTTATCCACAGACATGACTTCTAATGGGTTGGATTCCATATAGAGTGCTGACATTTCATAAAACAAGGATTCTTCTCATAGAATAATAAGGGTTCACAAATATAACAATTCAATGTATTTTTATCTGCCTATTTCCCCAATGAAGAACCCAAACTAGAGCCTATCCTCAGTTTTACTAGTTGAGAATCTTCTCCTTCACTTTAATTCAGGCCCCAAGTGTTGGCACTAAAATTCTGGTATTAAACCATCTTCCAGTTGTCTCACAAACTTTCTGTGACAGCATTTAGCTTATAGGCATATTTTAATTGTTTCTTTACCAACAAATGCTGACTCCTATATTTTACTCCAGTTTTTTGTTGTTGTTTTTTGAATAGTCTTACAGAAAAATGTCCAAGTGTGGTAGCTGGTTTTTACAGGGAACACCGTCTTCCACCTATGGACTCCATTTTAAAGATAATTCCATGAAGAATAAAAAAATGTCCAGAAGCCAAATGTAGTATATTTTTATATATTATTACTAATGTTGGAAACACACTTATTTTAATTTTATCTAAGTTTCTTTCATGACCCAGAAAAACATTAATAAATTTGAATGAAAACCAACATTTTTATTATAATCATTTATAATTAAATTGCCAAGTTGTTAACATAAACCTGTATTTTTTTTTCTTAATAAAAAGCTTCAGAGGACTCACTAACCCTCCTCACATCTGTGTCATAATGAGAGCAGTTCTCAGGAGGGTAATTACAGCTGCCTGGCTGCCATTTACATATTTAGTACACATCTTAATTTTTGCAAAGTCTAACTCACATGGTTTGGCTTTCCTCATTTTATCCTTTAGAAGTTCAGCCATTGTTCTCCATCTGAATAGTTATAAACAAGAACCTGGCAGATAAACTCAATGTATCCTATGATTTATGTTATCACAGCCTACAAGGCTTTGTGTAATCTTGTCCCTGCCTATGTTTTAACATCTTACACTACCTTTTTTGGCTTCATACTCACTGCTATACTAGCCTACTTCCTATTTCTATGACTAATGAACTCTTCACTGCTTTAGGTAGTTTTTTCTGGCTGTTTTGTCTACATGGAATAATCCTATTAGCTTTTTAAATGTCAGTTTTATTATCATCGTTGTTAGTTTAAATGTTACCTTTTCTGAGAGAACAATCTGCTTACTCTAAATTAATTCCCTACCTTTGCTCTCCCTACCATTAACCTATTTGTGTTCTTCTTTTAACACTTTTAAGGGCTGGTGATTATTTTCTCATTTTATTTATCTGCTTGTTTTCTGTATGTCTTCTAGATTAGATAATATCAGCTGATACTCCAAATATCAGCTCCAGTATAGGTGACTCAGTAGGACTGTGAAGTTTGGAAGGACAGCTGTAACATTCATGTGTATTTAGTAATCATGGGTAATGGATCCAACGTAACCATGCAGGGCGAGGAGAAACTCAGATGATAAAGGAGGTGTGGCTAACCAGTGCCCATTTTACTCCTGCTGCAGCCAGTGTCACCAGGTCCAAGGAGGACTGAGTCTCCTCACTCTAGCCGTTATGCTCTAACCACGCAGGTGGCCTCATCGTCAACAACTCAGTCTAAAACTTGCACCCAAATTCTCCCATCAGACGGTCACTAATGCCTGGATTCCAAAGATTTAATGTCTACTCACAGGGCCTAAGATATCCTAGCTTGTGGAGAATAGGACTGAACTAAGATGGTGTCAGTCTTGTCAACTAAAAAGTCATGTCTAGGGTATGTCCAATGGAGCAGTGACTCAGAGAGCTAGTGCAACCCCTGGAGCGTGTGCAGTACAACATGGCAGGCAGCCCGTTATTAGCTGAGTGGTAACACCACCCCCTTAGGCGGGCACAGTAAAGCTACATAGTCAGCATGTGTTATCTAGGTGGCACAAGACATGTGGTAATCAAAGGCTAATGCAGCACTACAGCATGTAAGAACAGGCCAGCGAAGGCTTTAGAACAGACAGCTGAGACAGCCGAGAGGGAAAGGACGGCATGCTCCGCTTCAGTAGACCCTGCTCTAGCTGACTCTGAAGCTGCCACAGGCTCTGCCTTGCAAGATGTGACTGGCTGCCTCTCAGACCTGGGCTCCGATCTGGACTCTTGGGACTTGGGTTCGTTATCCCCAATTTCCTCATGTGATGTTATTGCTGATTGTGTATGAGTGATTATTAGTGTTAATAGGTTATTATAGATTTGGATTGCATTTGTATTAATAACAGCTGAGTGAATAGCCTAGTCACCTGTGTTGACTCACTGTTATTCCTTGGTGCCAGCGTTACCTATAAGGCTGGTGACAGTAGATGTAGCTCAGTGCTTTCAGTTCTAAAGACTTGGGTCAGATGACCCAAAGTGTTGGGGGGTGAGTCGAGGGATGACTTATAGGAAAGACTATATCGTGCAACATTTGCTCACGACATATCCTAAGGTTCACATGAAACATGATTTTTTTAAGGGCAGGCCTTCCACAAATATAAGATCCATGAGAACAGGAACTTTCTCTTCACTGCTTAATCAACAAAGATTAATACATGTCCAGAGTTTAGGAGGTGGGCAGAAAAAGTAACTGCATGCATGTGTAAACAAGTGAAAGGACAGGGTCAGTGAAAAAGTGAAATAACCATGTAGCATCCATCTCTGAGTGTCACGTACAGGGAAGTTTTAACTTTTAATAGTGAAAGGCCAAAATTTTGTCATTCAGCATTTAAGAATTCTTTGTTTCCCAAGTGTGGAGCCTTTTGTTTGTTTGTTTGTTTTTTTACCTCTTCTCACATTTGCTTCAAGAATCAGGCATATGCTTAGTCACGAAATGAACACTGCCTCAGTGGGTGGGCTGTGTGGTACCAAAGCTAAAACTGATGCTTTATAAGTACTGCAAAAAAAATATATATCAAGGTAATAGAAACGGTCTCAAGCAATGCCTTTTGCCAGATTCTCTCCATATCTGGCCTCCGGTAGGAGGATGTGCCTGGGGGTGGGGAAGTGGGATGTTTTGCATGCAATGGATCTAAAGCAGTTTTTCACACAAGCACACTGAAGAAAGACATCCTTATACTTTTTCTGTTCTCTTCCCTATACCCTTCACACGAACCTGAAGAGGACTTCCCTCCATGGGTTTAATTAAGTAAAAACACTCTCTGACCTAGTCAGTCGGGGACTAGGTTCATTCCGTTCATTGACCTCCTCTTCTGAACCATCCCAGATGAAGCTGCCAGGTTTCATTCTGCTCTAATTAAAATTGGTGAAAAGTTTTTGGTTTTTTTTTTTTTTTACTTTTAGTATTTTTCTTTTGAGTATCTTTTAAATTTTATTTATTTAGGAAGATTCTTAGAATGCTTTTGGAAGCACTGTTTTCTTCTTAAACTATATATTATGTAGTAAGTTTATTCTGAGTACTGGCATATTACTGTAACACCACTTTGCCATCAACAATTTAGAATTATAATTGCATATATTTTCTTTATCTTTCCCTACTATATTAAGAAAATAGTTTGTGTTCACTGAATTTGGGGGATAAGTTTTTGCTTCATTGTGCCCTGCTTAGATTACTGTTTCCTTCTGTTTATGTAAATCATGGTTTCCTTCTGCTTAGAACACATTACAGTTGCTATCATCTTAGTTTAAGCATAACATTTATCTGCAATAAATCACACTCATTTAGCATATTTCTTCAACACCTGTTCCAGCCCATTATGAAACTAGAGAGGAAATATTTTCCCATGTAACATCTTTTTAAACTGAAAACTAGATACCAAAAATATGCTACAACATTAAAGAACAAAATATATTAAAAAGTAAATTTTCCATGTTGGCTAGAATTCACACTTTTTTGGTGTCTTTTGTTTAACACCTCAAGAGATAGAAAAATAAATCATTGTCCTTCAAGATTACAGTTTCAAACCAGTCACAGTGATTGGTCATGGGTGGTAGTTGGGTAGAAGTTTACTGAGTTCTTGCTTTACATGTAAGACTTTTGAGAATAGAAAGATTTTTAAGACCCAATATGATGAAGTTACAGTGATTCGTTAGATAAAATTTATCAGCAGTGTGAAAAATGTGAAAACTTACCTGAACTACTTCTAGCTTCCTGGAGTTGTCTCTCACAGTCTACTGACATAACTATCACCTGTTCAGTCCATGGGCTGGGGGTCAGTCCCATCTAATTTGAATGTTTCCAGAATTTTAACTAACCAATATTGTTCATATTATTCAGATAGAACCCCACAATTTATTAACCAGTGGCTTATGTATATCATTTTTTCTTAATCTTTGATAATTTTATAGTTATTATTTGGTAATACTTAAAACTCACTTAACACCTACTCATAGACTGAATTTTGCCAACTTAGTTCATATGAGCAACTTTGGGTGAGTCACTTCAGCTTCCGGACAAAGAACTGTGTGATCGGAAATATTTTCATCCTTTTTTGCATTTAGTGAATATTTTCAAGCTCTTGTTGTTTCCCTATGTGTCCAGATTATTTCATTGACCAAATTCTAGAATAATCAAATTTTTATCCTCAGGACTTTGTGGTTTGGCAGGTGAAATAGTAAATAAGGTATAGTCAGTTCAAAATGCAGACTTTTACTGCTATAAAACATTACCAGGTATCTCATTCATTTTTTTATTACATTTTTATTTACTTATTTTTAGAGAGAGGAGAAGGTACGGAGAAAGAGGGAGAGAAACATCAGTGTGTGGTTGCCTCTCATGCACCCCTAGCTGGGGACCTGGCCTGCAACCCAGGCATGTGCTCTCACTGGGAATCAAACCAGTGACCCTTTGGTTCTCAGGCTGGCGCTCAATCCACTGAGCCACACCAGCCAGGGCTCATTCTTATTTTCTCAACAGTCATGCATTGTATATAATAATTGAATTGAATAGAGACAAATATCACAATGATAGAATTTTAGAATTGTATGGTAAAATAAGCATTCTGATAAACATTCGGATGCCTGGAATTGTTTAAAACAAAACAAAGAAATAAACTCGCCCAGTCTTACAAAGAAGTAGAGAGAGAAGAAAAGAATGTTGTTGAGCTAATTAGTTAACTATTTCATAATAACAAAACCAATTTGGAATGTCTCTTTATACAATACATCAAAAATAAATTCCAGAATTAAAATATTATGTATAATATTATTCACGTTATAAAAATTTCCTAAAAATAAGTAAGAAAAAATTAAAAATCTGGTAGTAAATTGTGTGGCACAGCTTATTTGGTGAAGATAAGTACAGTTTTAAGAAATTTAAAAAGCTAATAATATTTTAAAAAATCATTCAATTACTCCAAAGAGTCTATTACCTAAAAATTATCCCAGTAATGAGATATATATTTTTGTCTATCACATTGATAAAATTTTGAGAGATCACATCAATTGGTGACAAAGTGGAAAAAAAGACTGTATCAATCAACATTCTTGGCTGCATGCAGCAAAGACTTGTTCTGGATTACTTAAAAGAAAAAAAAATATTGGAAGATTATTATGTAGCTTCTAAAGTAGCCAAGAAGGCTTGAAAACCAAGCTCACACAGTGGACAAAAACAAGAGAAACTCAGAAGCAGACCCAACCACAAATAAAATCACAGCAGAGGACCTATCCGGTGAAGCTACTACCCAACCCACAGGCTCAGCAACCACACTTGAGCCCTAGGTATAGTTGTTGTGGCCTCAGATACAATTCTCCAGTGCTTCTCTTCTTGAGTTGCTAGGCTCCAGGTTCCAAGTCCAAGGTGGGTCCATCTGATTTATTGTCTAGTTATGCATCGACATGCTAGTTCCAGGTTCTGGCTATTGGCCTATCACAGTGGCGATGATATCTGACTCTCCCTAGGATCCATCTGGAGAAGAAATCTTCAAACAAATTGAGGGGTTCAGTTGCTGTGAATTAAAAAAAAATACTACATTGGCCTCTCATACAGTGCATTTCGGAACTGTGAATTGCTACAACTCCCCTTTATTCCATTGTAGACATAAAACTGGAAGATAATTTAGATACATAAGACTAATGGTCTAATATTCTAAGTTGAAAGGACATGAGGCATATCTGAAGCTATACATTTTGTTTTTATTAAAATCAGAAATATGTGCTGTGCATCTGCACAGGGTGTCATAATGGTAGTACCTAGATATAGCCCTAACCCTGAAGAAGCTTAAAATCTTTTTCTACTTCAGTCTCCTGAGGCACTGGAGTATATCTAAATGGTCTTAGAGGAGGCACATTTTTCCTTTCTTTTACTTTGCACAAAGTTGGGACACATAGGTTGGATAACTGCAAGTATAGAGCAATGAGAAAGCACAAAATACGTTTAGAGATTAGTAAACCTTTCAGGCATAGGTTGGCAAACAACAGACCACAGACCGAATCCATCCCACCAATTGTTTCAGTACATTTTTGAACGCAGCAAGGCATATTTCTTCACGTATTGTCTGTGGCTGCTTTCACCCTACAACAGAGACTGCATGGCATGCAAAGCCTAAAATATTTATTTGACCCTTTGCAGAAAACAAGTGCGAACTACCTCTGCTTTATAAAGAGAAAAATGACCTGAGGTACAGGCTGGAGGAGAGAGTCCCTGTAACTCACTGAATCTAATCTTTGATGAGATAGTAGTTTACATGAAACTTCTTGGAAATACTAATGTTGTTTACAAATGTGAGTTGCAATGTTAATATTCTGTTTTCCTGCTGGAGGTCAGGAACAAAAGCCCTTTCAGGATGCTATGAAGAAAGCAGGACAGCACAATCAAGGTGTGATTAATTATGATGCATTGATTGGATAGCTTCAGAAAAGAATAAAAGCATTAACATCTTTACTTTTGTCCATTCTAATTTGTACAGTTCCCTGTTTCTGGTTCAATAGACATGGTTAGAACAGGGAATATTTGGAAGATTTGTCTATTTAACTTGGGGGTTATGCCCCATATTAAAGGAAAATAGGAAACTATATACACAAAGGTAGTTTCCACAAATTACTTTAAGATGAGAAAACTGAAAAGTAAAGATCGGGTCTCAGCACCTGAATGGTGAACCCACCCATAAGCACTTCATTTCTACTTTATTATTTAACTGTTTACACACAGCAATGAAGTTCTTCATAAAAGAGAGGAGAGTTGACTGGGAGTTTCTCAGCAGGGGTTCTGTCTGGTAGAGAATATCGAGAGCATATCATAGTGAGAAAAACAGCTTGTGCGCAGACCTGGAAAGGCAAGAAGGAGCAGAGCAAGACAAAGAATCCAGTCACGAACAAGCAAAGACAAGAGAATAATGATTCCCTGGGGGGAAGGTCAGGCCATGCAAAACTAGCTTGGAGCTATGAAAAGTTGAAGACCTCTTTTATTTTACCCCTAGATATTGAAAACCCAGAAGAAGCCTACTAGACGTTCAGGGTTTGAACAAAAATTTTACTCATACACACCTTCCTCCAATCATTGTCCATGAGACCCCTGTGTTGCTGTCTTGAAGGCTCCCATTGTCCCTCTCCCTCAACCTCTCACTCTACACCCCCACATTCTTAAGGTCCTCTTGGTGCTTTTTAAGCATTAAATTTGGCTTTGTGGCTCTTCTTTTATTGCTTTCTAGTAAATTCTAATGTAATCATCATAATGGATTTGGGAATTTCTTTTACAAACTAAGAGAATCCCTCTTCTCTGTAAATGGAACCATTGTCTATGTCTTGACATAATTGCAAAATCTTTTTCCTTAAGAGTTTTCTTTCTTTCCACACCCTGACTTCTAGAAACAGTTTTGGAAATGTGTTTCTTCCCGCTTCTACAAATTGGACTACAACAAATTAAAAAGCTCCTGTACAGTTAAAGGAAACATCAGCAAATGAAAACATAACCCACTGTATGGGAGAATACATTTGCCAATGATACATCTGATAAGGGTTTAATTTCCAAAATATAAAAATCACTTGTAAGTCTCAACACCAAAAAGACAAACAATCCAATTAAAAAATCATTAAGGGACCTGAATAGACACTTCTCCAAAGAGGACATACAGATGGCCCCTATAGACATATAAAAAAAATGCTCAACATCACTAATCATCTGGGAAATGCAAATTAATACCACAATCAGATATCACCTCACATCTGTCAGAATAGCTACCATCAATAAATCAACAAACAAAAAGTGCTGGTGAGGATGTGAAGAAAAGGGAACCCTAGTGCACTGTTGGTGGGAATGCAGACTGGCGCAGCTACTGTGAAAAACACTAAGAAGTTACCCTTGACCCAGCAATTCTACTTCTGGTAATATATCCCAAGAATCCTGAAACAATAAAAAAGAATATATGTACCCCTATGTTCATAGCAATGTTATTTATAATAGCCATCACCTGGAAATAGCCTTAAGTGCCTATCAGTAGGTGAGTGGATAAAAACATTGTGGTGCATTTACACAATGGAATATTATGAAGCTGTAAAAAAAGAAGGAACTCTTACCTTTTGCAACAACATGGAGGGGCCTGGAGACTACTTTGCTAAGTGAAATAAACCAGTTGGTGAAAGAAGAATACCGTATGATCTCATGTATATGTGTACTCTAATGAACAAAGTAAACTAATGCACAAAATAGACAAAGAAGCATCGATACAAGGGACAGACTGACAGCTGTCGTGGGGGTTGCAGGAGTGCTGGATGAAAAAAAGGTGAAGGCATTAGCCAAAGGACATACAGGCATGACCCATGGACATGGACGACTGTATAGGAATTGCCTGAGGGATTGGGGTGGGGTAGAGGTAGGCAAAGCGAGAAAAAACAAGGATAATTGTAATAGCATAAACAATAAAATACAAGAAAAAAAAAAAGGTTTTTTCCCAGACTGATGCTATCGCTTTCAGCTGCGTTTGTCTCCAGCAGGGCATCTTGATGTTGTCCCTGAAAGAGAGTTTCTCTTGGTGCCTAGATTGCTTTTTTCTATTCTATTAGCAATCTCCTCCTGACATATGGGGGAAGCAATTCTAATCTGAGTAAATAATGCTGAATTATAAATGTGCTGCCATTTAGTTTTTCCAAAAAAATTCCATGTGAGAGTATACCAACAAAACACATCCATATTCTCAGCACTCTAATTGGCTCAGGTCGACTTAAGGTTATGCCTTCTTGCTCCATAGTTCAGGTAGTATGGTGTGTGTGTGTGTGTATATTTATGAAGAGAAAAAAGGTTACCGTTTTAGGATTGCAGAAGAGTTCATTTGAACTTAGAAACACCAATTGGTTTGAAAATTATGTAATAGTTCATGAAATGGAGAGTTTTCAATTATACTTTTCTGATATACTTGGAGTTTGTCACAAAAATAAGAAAAGACCATAATGGATCCAATATGTTTGAAGGAGGAGCTCAAATGTAGTAAAGAAAATGTTGAACCTTATTATAGGGAATTTTAAAATTAAATAAAGTTAAAATGCCAGAAATCAAAACAAGCTGCAATTCAATTATCATGTAATTCAAATGAGTATTTTTCACAGTTTTTGTAAATTCCATATAAATGGTGATATTAAAAAGAGATGAATCCTGCTATCTACAATCTCCCCTGTTTATTTACTCATTCATTCATTCAATCAAAATTGATTTAGCACTTTATGCCAACCTTTCTGCTAAAGGAAGGAAGACAACTCTCATTTATGAATGATTATAATACATTATGTAACACAGAGGGTAAAGAAAATAAGACCTGGAATATCAAATCTGTGATGCCAATCAAGAAGAGTGAAATCTCTGCCCAGAGATGAACTAGAGTTGAAGTGACTCAAATGGAGTACAGAGGGTTTTAATATATTTCTCAATCACTTTCCCCTTACGTGTAAGATTTAGCTTCAAGAGCACAGCATCATTAATTCAAATACAGTGACAATTGCATTGAAATGACCCTGAAATGTGGGCTTGTAGATTTTGGCTAGTTTGGCATTTCAGTATTATAACCTTAGGACCCAGGGGCAGTCTCCACTTCTTCCTCACACACTGCGCATTGTGTTCTCTGATGACTCCTTCTATGCTTTTCCACATTTGTGTGTCTCCATACAACATTGGCCCTGACTATCATTACATATTTTCACTACTTGGGAGAGAAAAGAAAAAGCAAGTAGATGGAATCCTAAGCTATGCAGGTCTGACTTGACTATGGACTGTAGAATAATTATTTTCTTCTCACATTGCTACCACTGTTTATAAGAAATAAGTTTTTCTATGATGTTAGTATCAAATTAATGCTATTCAGAATGCCAGATAACCATTTACTGCATACTTCTACATCCTAATTACTGTGTTTTGCATGTTATGTACATTGTTTTAAATAGTCTTAGGATCCATAGACAGTGAGGTAGGGTGTATTATCATTATTCTCCAGATAAGAAAACTGAGGACCCTGAGGGAAGTTAGGCATAAACAGAAATTAGTGGAAATTGGAAGTGATATTCAAATCCATGTTTTGTGCTTCCCATGCCTTTATATTACCTCTATTTCTGACACAGCCTTCCTTATTTTTACCAGTTCAGCATTCTTAATAATGTAGTGTCACTACCAGAAGGAAGTGAGAGCTTCACACCAAAGTCTTAGTGAGTCCATTTGTGGTCTGCTCATTTCTCTATCTTTCTGGTTCCATTCCATCATTCAGAGAGCACTTGATTCTGTCTTGTATTGCAGCCGTCTGTCATCTTGACTTAAAAAAAAAATCTTTATTGTATTTTTTTCATTACCCTCTAGTGCCCTTATACCCCCTCTCCCCACAGGAATCACTACACTGTTGTCCATGTCCATGAGTCCTTTTTCCTTATTGCTCAATCCCTCCACCCCCTAACCTCCCCCCAACTAGCTGTCATCCTGCTCTCCATCTATGAGTCTGTCCCATTTTCCTTGTGAATTCAGTTAATTTATTAGATTCCACATATTAATGAAATCAT